>NW_027206290.1:25420000-26020000 GCF_024711535.1 Dipodomys merriami
AACTCACCTCTTCTCTCTCTCCCACCCTCTCTCTCTCTCTCTCTCTCTCTCTTTCTCCTAAAGCTTTTTCATTTCTTGCTCCCTCTCTTAAATCCATCTACTTATTCTCCACTGTACTTTAGTATATTATATTAAATAAACAGTACACAAGGCTATTGTTTTAAATAAGTTTTTGAACACACCAGGCTAAAACAACAAATAAAAATGGAATCATTCATGCTAGAGCTCTGCCAAACAGAATCCAAGCTTTTTGACCCTTGGGAATAGAGAGATAAGCCAAAATTCCCAAACAGGCCACTTTCTTTCTTTCTTTCTTTCTTTCCTTTCTTTCTTTCTTTCTTTCTTTCTTTCTTTCTTTCTTTCTTTCTTTCTTTCTTTCTTTCTTTCTTTCTTTCTTTCTTTCTTTCTTTTCTCTCCCTCCCTCTCTCCCTCCCTCCCTCCTTCCTTCCTTCCTTCCTTCCTTCCTTCCTTCCTTCCTTCCTTCCTTCCTTCCTTCCTTCCTTCCTTCCTTCCTTCCTTCCTTCCTTCTTTGTATTCTAATACTAGAGCTTAAACTCAGGGCCTAGGCACTGTAGCTTACCATTTTGCCCAAGGCTGGTGCTCTACTACTTGAGACACACCTCCACTTCCAGCTTCTTTTTCTGATTAATTGGTGATAAGAATCTCATGGGCTTTCCTTCCCCAGACTGGCTTTCAACTGTGATCCTTAGATCTTAGACTCTTGAGTAGTTAGAATTACAGATGTTCACCATTGACACATAGCCAAACAGACTATTTTCAATTGGCTTGATAAAGAAGATCCCTCTGCTCCCCTATGACCCAGCAATCCCATTTTTTGGCATTTACCCACATGATCACAAACAAGGTCATACCAAAGCTACCAGCACAACCATGTTTATCACAGCACTATTCACCAAAGCTAAGATATGGAACCAACCCAAATACCCCTCAGTAGATGAATGGATCAAGAATGGATCAAGAAAATTCTATGCCTCCATCAGAAAGAATGACATTGTCCCATTTGTTAGGAAATGGAAAGACTTGGGAAAAAATTATATTAAGTGAAGTAAGCCAGGCCCAAAGAAACAAAATCCCCATGTTTTCTCTTATTTGCAATAACTATTTCATTTCCAGGTCAAGCAGAAAAGGTCAAAAGCTATGTACATATGACCAGTTAAGATGATGTTAAGAGAAATGAACCTCAAGACAGGGACACAAGTGTTTTTTTCTTTCTTGGTATTGTTTTTAATGTACTTACAATGTACTATGTGATTCTTTTATTTCTTTTGTGTGTCCTTCCCCCACTGTGTAACCTCTGTTCTTGCTGTATTTGATTCCAGTGTCCTGCATCTTGTTTATACATTTTTTATAAGTTGGGGAGGGGAAGAGAAATAACAAAAACAAGGATACTGGTTGACCCATTGTAACAATGAGATGTACAAGACACTATGTTTAAAATGAACTTTACAATTTTGGGAGATGGGGAGGGAGGAGTTGGGGAATGGGGAGGGAAGGGATGGTAGGGGACAAACAAAGGAGGAGGTAACAATGCTCGATAGGAAATGTACTCACTACCTTACTCATGTAATTGTAACCCCTCTGTACAGTATTTTTACAATAAAAAATGTAATGAAAAAAGAAGTTCCCTCTGCTTCAGTCCTTACACAAAAGAAAAAAATCCCAGAAATAATCTAATGTTAATGGATAGTGATTTTCTTATTTTTTTTCCTGTCTCCCTGTCCCTGCCTCATAAAGAAAATAACTTTGAAATACACCCAGGGATTTGGGGCTTTGTTTCTGCTTTCTTCAAGCTTTTCTTCTGTTATAAAACCAATTCCTTTTTCAACCTTTGGAACATTTACTCTATTTTATGGGTTGAAGTGCTGCTTGATCCTAAAACTGACAATGAAGTCAGTTAGGCTCTTTAACATGTAATTTTGTCTTGGTAATGAAGTTTGAACTTGGTGTCTCAAGCTTGTTGGGCTGTCACTCAGATTGCCACTTGAGCCACATTTCCAACTCAGCTTGCTTGCTTGCTTCCTTCCTTCCTTTCTTCCTTTCTTTTCTTTTTTTTTTGTACTGGGAGTTGAGCTCTGGGCCTCACACTCTTACTTATTTAATTCTGCTCAAAGCTGGTGCTCTATCACTTGAGCCACACCTTCACTTCTCGCTATGAGTTGGTTAATTGGTGATAAAATTCTCAAGGACTTTCCTACTTGGTCTGGCTTTGAACCTCAATCCTCAGATCTATTTCTTGGTATGTATTTCTTCTATGTCTATTGGTGGCATGAGCCACCAATATACATGTATGTGTATGCACATACATACACAATACACACATATATGTATATATAATATATTATATATATATATATATATATATATATATATATATAAATTGGAGATGGAATCAAATGGATTTTTCTTCCCAGGCTGGTTTTGAACAGCCTCCTAAGTAGCTAGGATGATAGATGTGAGCCACTGGTGCCTGGCTTATAGTTTTGTCTCTTGCTAACTCTTATACTAAATATAAATACAGGCATATTCATGCACAAATGCCTAATATCATCTTTCTCTTTGTCAGCATGCATACATGTATATCCGTTGTTCCTCTAGCCCTTTTTCAATGGTTTTCTTTTATGTCCTTCCATATAGGTGAGCATTTATTCCTTTTTTACTTGTGTTGGTCATGGGGCTTGAACTCAGGGCCTGCGCACTGTTCCTGAGCTCTTTTGCTGAAGGCTAGAGCTCTCCCATTTTGAGCCACAGCACCACATCTGGTTTTCTAGTAAGTTACTTGGAGATAAGATACTCATGGACTTTTCTGCCCTGGCTGGCTTTGAATCATGATCCTCAGATCTCAGCCGCAGGAGGAAGGCACCAGTGGCTGGCTTTGATTACTTAATGATAATCATTGCTATAATTTGGGGAGCATGTATTATTACATGCTCCCCATGAGGGTGTTCCTTTAACCTTGGCTCTCTCATTTTATCCTTACTATGTCATTTAATCCTTCTTAGATACAATTCCCCAGTATATGTAAGAAGAAAGAAGGATCTATGTAGGAAGGAGCAAGGCTATAGAACTAGTCATTGTCAGAGCTAGTCATTGTCAGGTTGCACTGAGTTCAAAGTCCATTCTGTCATGATATTTGTAGTTCAGGTCACAGGCTGGTAAAAGAATTTACCAAGACAGGAAAAACAAAGGTTCATTAGCACACAGATATAATGGAGACACAGAGGGCAGCTAGTTAGCCAGGGAGGCACACCAGTGTGCAGACCGGGCAGGCTAGGATTGTTTTGATTGGCTATTCCATTTGTAGAAGCCACTGATTGGCCGTCTCTTTTCTAGCTCCATAGTTTAAATCTCACACCTGTGGGAAGGGGTATGAGCCCATGTTTTTCATATTTGTGTTCCACTGAGCCCATTTCCCAGCCTTGACTCCTTTCCTCATACCACCTGGATCTTGGTATTTCTGTCCATCATGTCCCTTAAATAGGACCTTCTTCACAAATTCCCAGGGAACATTGTTTAGACTATTGAAGGAAGAGTTGTATATGAACTGTCCTATAATAACGTTAAATATGGAACTCAAAAATTCTTACACAGACTGGTCTAAAAACTCAATAGCATTTATTATCTATACAAGGAGGCATTTTGTGACATTTCCATGTGACATTTCCACCATGCATAAAATGCGCTCCATCAATTTCCTCCCCTCTATCTCTCTTCTTCATCCCCTATCCTTTTTTTTTTTTTTTAAGGCCATCACTTTGAAGGGAAGAATAGGGAAGTTCTTTTTAGAGATGATTAATCCTTGATGCAATTCTGTTAGAAGTGCTGACTAATGGTCTGATGACTGTTGTTTTTGATCTCCTCGGTGGTGGTGAAGGAAACAGAAAGAGGCACGGAGATACCAGGCACTGAAAAATGCTAACATCACAGGTCTCTGGATTATTTTGGTTCCAGCTATTTTTCTGGGCTAATTTAACCACTTCCTCTTCAACAATTCAGTTTTGTTCATACAGGCCTCCTTATTTTCCTGCCTCTCTTTTCAGGTTATTTTAAGAAGTATATTTAATTCCCTTGCATGCCCCCCTCCCTGTTTTTTGAGACAAGGTCTTCCTCTGTAACTTAGCCTGGTCGTACATTGGCAAGCCCCTTATACTTTCCTCCTGAGTGCTGAGATTACATATGTAAGCCACCGTGCTCAGCGTAATTTCTCATTTTCTAAAGTATCTTTACCAGCTGTCAAGATTTTCTCTCTTTTCTCTCTCTCTCTCTTTCTTCCTCTCCCCCACTTTCCTGCTGGTTAATTATAGATAAGAGTCTTGAGGATTTGTCTGCCTCCATCGAAACCATGAGCCTCAGATCTCATCCTCTTGAGTAGCTAGGATTATGGGTGTGAGCCAACAGTGTCCCTATCTTGTTTATATATTTTCTTCTCTTTCTTCTGCTTTGTTTCTTGAATCCTTATTCCTACTGTTAAATGTGCTGGAATCTTAGTCTCTAACATCCTGGCCTTTACCAACCAGGAGACATTTGTGTTCAACATCTGTTCATGGATGGCCAAAGTCATTTGCCCATCACAACTATGCCATTATGGCATTTGGAGGTGACAGATATAGCCGTGCTGGTATTTAGTTTATTCTATGAAGTTTTGCTAAATGATATGATGAGTGGGTCAAGGGAAAAAAAACAAATTACACATTCCAGAAAAAGAAGTATGTGGCTGAGTGTGTGGCCATGCATCTAGGTAGATGTGTGTGTGTGTGTGTGTGTGTGTGTGTATGTGTATGTGTCTGTGTGTGTGTATCTCAATGGGGATGAATTCTCACTAAAGAATGTATATAACTTTTTACAACAACTAATTGAATATTTCAAGATATTACACAGAGATTTTAAATGTTCCTAAGACAAATAAATGGAGTTATAGATATGCCAAATATTCCATTATTACACATTTTGTATGTGAATTGCAATGTCACCAAAAAGAAAATGGAAAAGAAACATCACTCCATACATATGTACACCTACGTTTGTGACAATTAAAAATAAAAGCAGATCTTCGAGAAGAAGGTGTAGTTATTGGACACCAGCTATTCCTTAGCATCTTCTAGAATAAAAATGGATTTTTCTAACAGATTCAAATGATTATCAGGGTGATTATAGGACTGGCCATTCTAAGGCTTAGTAGGAAGAAAAGAACAAAAGGAGAGATCTTAACCAAGTGTCCTTTATGCCATCCTTTAAGATCTCTTTCCTCTCTCATCACCTCAGCCCACTGCTTTTCCTTGATTGGCTTGTCCTTGAGAGAGAGTAAGATGAATTCTTTTAGAGCCAAGGGTCTTGTAACAAAGAAGGAGCTGCCAAAGTTCCTGTCTAGGAGGAAGGAAGGCACATCCTTTTGTTTTGAAAGAGGTCCAGGCTAGTTCCTTGAAAATTTTTTCTGTTATGTTGAGATTTTTTGCTCTCAGATTCAGTAACTTCCAGAAGTCTCTTCACTAAGGACAGCACGAGAGTTCCTGTCTTCACCGGACATCTTAACTAAAGGTTCCCCCTTGGAGGATTTGACCACTCTAGTCAATTTTGATCTGTGTGCAATACTACAGTGATCGATTGGGTATTGGTGATAACTGATGATTTCAATATGTCGTGCTCATTAATTGTTAAGCTTTAAAGAATGATTTGACCCCTGTGGATTCTTCAGAAAACAGAGTGGGTAGTGGCCTTTAGCATTTACAATCATTACCATGTCAGCCTGAGGTGAGCTCTATCTGGCTGTCACTCTTTATTCTCAATGTCTTCTAAACTAGAAAATGTGATGTCCATTTCTTGCCTTCTCCAAGTTCTCTGATTTACTTTCTTTGGGTGGGATCAAAGAAATGACAAAGTTGCCTGACAGAAAGAGAAAGAGAGAGAGAGAGAGAGAGAGAGAGAGAGAGAGAGAGAGAGAGAGAGAGAGAGAGAGAGAGAGAGAGAGAGAGAGAGAGAGAGACAGAGAGAGAGACAGAGACAGAGACAGAGAGAGAGAGAGAGAGAGAGAGAGAGAGAGGTGTAGAGGGAGGAGGAGGGAGAGAGACAGGGAGAGAGAGAGAAGAGAGGGGAGGAGGGGAGAGAGGAATAACAACAAGAAAAGAGAATAGAAGAGGAAGGAAAAGATGAAAAAGAGAAAGCAAAAGAAGAAAGCAATGTTCATAGCACCTTATGGTACATAAGGAATATGTGTACCTAGTGACCTTATTGTTACTAACACATTTGGAAAAGGGCATTTTTTTTCGAACAATTTTTCTAGTTGTGATTAAGACCTAGCCTTAATCGCTCATCTTCCTATTCCCCGTGCCTACCCCAGTCCATTCAGTAATAAGCATTTGGATTGAAATTGGGGATACTAATTACCGGGCAGGGGTAATCAGATCCAAATAACCACAGGGCAAATCAGTAATCAGGAACAAACAGGAGGGCATGGCAGATAAAAGCTAGGAAATAAATTTAGCCTCTGATTGAATCTTCTAGTTTGTGGGTTTTTTTTTTAAATTAAAATTGGAGTCTTATTCAAAAGGCTTAAGCATTCAGGGAGTAGTTCTACAAAGTAAAATAAAATAAAAATGACCAGTTTAGAATGACAAAATGATTACCTTCTTGTTAGTGTTCTGGAAACTGCAGAAAAGATAACACAGTATCAGGATGATCAGCCCATGAAGTGATCTGAACTTTGTCTAACAGGTATTCTTCTCTTTGTCTTTCATTCTCTCTGTCTCTGTGTCTTTGTGCCAGTGCTGGTGTTTGAACTCAGGGCCGCCAGCTAGCTAGCTCAAAGCTACCTCTCTACCACTTAAGCCACACCTCTGATTGCAACTTTTGGCTGATTAATTGGACTTAAGAGTTTCATGAACTTTCCTGCTCAGGCTGGTTTCAAACCTGAATCTCCAGATCTCAGCCTCCTGAGTAGCTATGATTACTGACATGAGCTCCTAGGCAAGGGATTGCTCTCCAAATGATCACCTTCAGTCAGGCATGAGGTGCCAGCCCCCTCCTTCCAGTTGGGATTCTAAAGGAGACAGAGACTTAACAGGAGCCCTGCTAACCTTCAAGTACTCCTGGACTTCACTGGAGGGAAATCAGGATAAAGAATTATATGCAATCAGTCTTAACAACATTCCTGTCATTGTCAGCAGGCTTAACTAAATTTCAGGGCTATAAATTCAGGAGTCTGAATTTATAGAAGACAGAGGGTAGGATTCAATAAAACTAGATATTTAATTGCCTGAGTAGCTTTTCCTGATTGGAGCACGACCGATGTGTGGTGTGATGTTATATTCCATCCCTGAGCGTAGTTTTGCATCTCTCTGTTTTGTGCTTTGTAAGAGGAAAGAGTTCACTTTTTATTCCTTGCTGTATAAAAAGAGACAGTAGGAAATGGGAAAAGAGACCATCCATTGTCGAGGCTGTACTTACCATTTTCTTTCTAATAAATTGGGAGCGGCAATCACAAGATGGAAGTGATCTTGGCACTCGTCATTCAGAAACTTGAGGTTAAAAGCCACAAATGCTGAAGTAATGGGAAGTCAGCAATGGGCTTTTTTCTTCAAGGGTCCGAGTGTCTTTCAGAAGAGAACAGGAATTAGATTAAGCACATATTGCTTACTATGTAGAATAAGTTAGTATATTATGGAGCCCAGAAAATAATCAGCTTCTATGGAGTTATTCCAAACTCAGTCCTAAGGGGATGGCAAATGTTCTCACAAAGAGCTGAGCAAAGCTTCCAGCCAGGGAAGAGCAGAGTAAAAGGAAAGAATCCCATATTCCTGTCTGGTTCAAACCACGGGGTATGTATGTATGGAACAAAACAGATCAGGGACCAGAAACAGATTGAAATGGACCTTTCAGCTTCTTAGTTACAAAAGTAATACATGGAAGAAAAACTACTAATACAATTTAAAAGCAAAATTTAAACCTTTGTTTCTAATACTCAGAGTTTAACATTATAGCCTGGCACACAATGATCATTTTATAAGCCAGGCACTGGTGGTTCATGACTGTAATTCTTGCTACTCGGGAGAATTGAAATTTGAAGCCAGCCCTGGTAGAAAAGTCTGGGAGATTCTTATCTCTAAATAACCAGCCAAATGCTGATGTAGAGCTATGACTCAAGTGGAAGAGCACCAGCCTTGAGAAAAATAAGATAAGCTAGAGGCCTTGAATTCAAATCCCAGTACAAAAAAATCTTCTAAGTGTTATTCACTTAGATATTTATATACTTACATCCAATTAATATATTTATATATACATATTTAATACATATATTTAGAGTATGGTTGCTTTAAATATACAAATATATATACCTTTATACTTTAAATAAATCTTTTATTACTAGGATCTATACTGGAAATACACAATAAGGGTATTTTTATTGTTCTGCTTTCTTTTACTACTAATTATAACTATCTATCCATCTATCTCTTTGTGCTGTTGCTGGAGCTTGAACTCATGGTCTGATTGCTATCCCTGAGCTTTTTAGTTTAAGTCTAATACTCTGCTACTTGGTAGTTAATTGGAAATAAGAGTTTCAGGGACCTTCTTGCCCAGGCTAGCTTTGAACTATGATCCTCAGATCTTAGCTTCCTGAGTAGCTAGGAGTACAGGCAGCTCTGGACTGCTAATACATCTTTCCTTATTTGTAATAATTATCCATGTGCCTTATCTATACATGCAAAGGAATACCCCTTCATTAGGAAAGAGATTTTTTTTTTGTCAGTAGTGGGGCCTGAGGCACTGTCCCTCAGCTCTTCAGCTCAAGGCTAGCGCTCTACCTCTTGAGCCACAGCACCACTTCTGGCTTTTTCTGCTTATGTGGTGCAGAGGAATCGAACCTAGGGCCTCAGGCATGCAAGGCAAGCACTCTACCACTGAGCCACATTCCCAGCCCCAGGAAAGACATTTTTGTGAAAACAACAGCGCCCTAACAGGGAGAATTATGGTAGCTATTAGATCTGCTGGATTTATAGGCATATATGCAAAAATAGGAACTAGAAGTTTTGAGCCCAGTAAGGAGAGATGAGCAGCTCCCTCTCTTCCCCAACTACACCCTGGCTGTCTCTCCAGATGTGTCCTGGTTTGCTAGATCACTCCAGGATGCCCTGATTATAATGAGGAAGTTCACATCTAGATCTTATGACCTTTCGACCTTTAGCCCCACCCTTTGTTTACCACTTTGAATGCTGGCACCCATGACTGTAAATGGAAGAGAAAAAAAAAAAGCCCCAAAAGGCAAAGAAGCAAAGCAACGGTGCCAACTGTCAGGTCTGCAAAGCCCCACCTTAGTCTCTCTTCCTGTGTAAAGAAGAGAAGCAGTTCTGGGTTATTTAGGTAGAAACTGACGGGCCATATACAAGCAAATACTTACCTACTCAAGACAATTATATTTCATTGAGGGGAAAAAATTAATCACCATAATCCTGCCTGCATCTTTCAATCCTGTGTTTACCAAGACCAAGACTGAGAGTTCCTGCCTGTTAGAATTAACCCTGCTTTCCTTATTCTTTGCCCATCTGCCTTCAGCTCTTCCCCTAACTACGATCTTACTACTTTTACAGCTACCAAATTAAAAAGCAAACACACACAAAAAGCTAGCTCAAATAAAACAAGAAGACCTGCAAACCTTTGTGAGTACTTATTTCGTTAGAACAATCACCCCCCCCTCCCTTTTTTTTTTCTGTTTAGGTTTTGCAGTAAAACTCATTTTTATTAGTATATTATCTTACCTGTCTGAACTCCATTTTAAGTTTCAATACATTCCAATCTGGCCTCTATGTCTATCAGTTGCTAAAATGACTGATCAGTGACCTCTGTCTCGTCCCGATGACCTTGGGTCTGTAGTGCTTGTCTTCTCAGTGTCTTTCCACAAGGCCGCAATTCACTCTTCCTAACTTCTGTCTTGCAGGTTTCTTCCACACTGACTGCCTGTCTTCTCCTTTTGCCAGCTCTCCCCCACTGGTGCGTTTCTAATAGTTTGACATAGGGCTAGGTTTTTCATTTGGGGCTCATGTTTTGAACAAACCAATGTAGCTCAAAATGGCCTTGAACACATGATCCTTCTGCTTCAACCCCCCTGAGATTTGGTATTAATAGTGGACACTACTCTGTTCCCTGAAGGGCTATGTTCTTGATCTCCTTTTTCCTTTCTTCTTCTGCTTCCTACTCCTCCTCTTCTTCCTCTTTATACTCCTCTTCCTCATATTCCTCCTCCTCCTCATAAAGCACTTCCTCTCCTCCTCCTTGTTTTGTTTTTGTTTTTTCATTTTTTGGTGCTGGTACTGGGGCTTGAACTCAAGGCCAGGTATCTTTGGTGGCTATTTCACTCAAGGCTGGCATTCTACTACTTGGGCTATACCTCTGGTTCTGGAATTTTGGTGGCTAATTGGAGATACAAGTGTCAAGGTTTGGTCTGCCCTAGCTGGCTTTAAAAAACTTGATCCTCAGATCTCAGCCTCCTGAGTAGCTAGGATTATAGACGTGAGCCACTGAGGGCTTAACACTCCCTTCCTTCCTTCCTTCCTTCCTTCCTTCCTTTTTGCTTTCTTGCTTTCTTTTTTTCTTCTTGTGGGGTGCCAGTCCAGAGGCTTGCATTCAGGGCCTGGGTGCTGTCCCTGAGCTTTTTTACTCAAGGCTTGCACGCTACCACTTGAGCCACAGCTCTACTTCCAGGTTTTGGGTAGTTATTGGAGATAAAAGTCTCACTGACTTTGCTTCCTTTGGCTAAGCTTTGCACCTCAGATCTCAGCATCCGGAGTAGCTAAGACCACAGGCATGAGCCACCAACTCCCAGCTGCTGTTTCCCTTTTTAGATACTGTCCTCCAACCAAGGTCAACTCCTTTATCCAAGACCAGAACTTTCTGCAAGACTGGCTTAAGCCTGTTCCAACAGCACTTATAATTGTAACACTATAATATAATTGGGTCTCTCCTTTACATATCATGCTGACCTTGTTTCCTTCCAATTGTATCATTCCCAATTATATTCTTGTGATAAACACCCAAATGTCCATTTAGCTGCTGAGAACTAATTATCATAACTAGATTTCAAATCTCTTTGGAGCATCTCTCACCCAACCAAATGAGGATAGAGAGACTCACCTCAACTTGAGTTGGTACTGAAGGGTCCTATTAGTTTAGCCCTAACGAAAGGGAATGCATTGACATTTCAAGAAATATGGTTTGAACTAAACCCTAAAGAACTGGTATTATCATGGGCCCCTTGTTAGATTTGTTATGAGGGTGGGGTGGGAAAGAAATAGATCCCCAAGTAGATTCTATTAGACTCATTGTATCTATTGGATCCATAAACTCACCCAATGGTTATTTCTCAACACTGCATATGCCTAGCTATTATTGATATGTTGGCTATTAGAAGGACCCCACTTTCCCCACATTGCATCATTTTAACCTGTCAGGAAAGGAATATCGTAATGGAGAAAGCCACGGCAAAATTTCTGAAATGAGTCACTCAGGAGGCTGAGATCTGAAGATCATGGTTCAAAGCCAGCCTGTGTAGTAAAACCCATAAGACTCTCCTGCCCTTCTAGAGAGAAAAATTAAAATATAAAAATCCCACCCTAGGGTTGCAGACGTTAATGTCAATATTGAAGTCCTAAGGGACACAGAGATGGCCGTCCTCACCCCTCATTATGGTATCTTCTGTTAGTTCAGGAATCTGCCTCCTGCAGAAACTAGATGACTCTGGCGGATAACTGAAGAAGGCCACCTGCCCAGACAAGTGATATCCTTGATTGAACCTACTGTGCTGGATATAGCTTTATTGCTAGACAAATAAGATAAAAAGATCAACGAGGCTTTACATATATGGTCTGTAGGTCTTGACTTGTGCTATTTTCTATTCTAATTGAAGCTCAGAGATAGTTTGCATTTATGAAATATGAGTAATATTTAATAGCAGTGTTGACTCTCTTCCTTCGTGTGTGTGTGTGTGTGTGTGTGTGTGTGTGTGTGTGTGTGTGTGTGGTTCTGGGACCTGGACTTAGGGCCTTCTACTAAGGCTTGAAATCAGGGCCTTGTACTCTTGGCGTGGCTTTTTCCACTCAAAGGCTGGGTGCTCTACCACTTGAAACACATTTCTACTTCTGGCTTTTGGCTGGTTAATTGGAGCTGAGAGTCTCATGAACTTTCCTGTCCAGACTGATTTCAAACCATGATTCTCAGATATCAGCCTCCAGAGTAGCTAAGCTTACAGGTAAGCAGTACCAGTGCCTGGTTAGATTATGTAAATGTTGACAAAAAACAAAACACTTGAAGGGACAAAAGTTAGTTTTCACCCATCCAAAAATGACTTGCTGTGGCAAGGATGTAGGCAAACGAGCTCTTTATGCCTTCCTGCAGGAAATGGATGCTATCTCAGTCTTATAAACAAACATTTGGTTATCTGTCTCTATTTTTTAAAAATATAGTTCGTATGTCCTACAGTCTAGCAATCCCTCTTCCAGAAATCACCGTAGAGGTGAGAACACAGGAAGGGAAGAACATTTAAACAGTAACACTTAAGAAGCAAGTGTGAGCAATTGCAATAGTTGCTGAATAAATTTCATTCACTTTCATGAGCCAGGATATGCTATTTAATGCTAAGGTAGTTAAGTCAGTTATCTTGAAGGGATTCCCACAATGAGTGTTGAGTAAGAAAAAAGTGCCTGGAAGCTGGGTCAAGTGGCCGTGCCTGTAATACAAGCTATTCTGGAGGCTGAGATCTGAGGACCATGGCTTAAAGCCAGCCCAGGCAGAAAAATCCATGAGTCTTATCTCCAATCCATTAACTACCAAAAAGCCAGAATGGAGTTGTAGAGTGCCAGCCTTCAGTGAAAAAGCTAAAGGACAGCATGTAGGCCCTGAGTTCAAGCCACAGTACCAGCACACACACACACACACACACACACACACACACACACACACACACACACACACACACACACACACACACACACACACACACACACACACACACACACACACACACACACAGCGCATGAAATTTGATTGAAGTTTGTAAAACAAAGATAAAAGAATGCCATACATAGAAATCTTAGATCTGCCCATTTAGGATTATGTGGTAGGAAACATACTGTATTTCTGACATGAACTTTCCTTAAGTCAGAGAGCAGTTGCTGATGCAAGCAGATTGGGAGAAAGAGGAAGAAAAGAGATAAGAACAAAGCAGAAATAGTTGATAGAAAAGCATGCTTTTAACACTACATGTCTGAGTTTCTGTAAACATATATTTGTGAGGATGTATTGGTACAGGCAACTATTAGTTAATTTGTTTATTTACTGCTAAGTATCATTCAAAGTGTTTTCAAGTAATAACTAATTTGATCTTTTTAACAGCCCACCAAGACAATTAGTTTTAGATTTTGCATTGAACAGCAAGGAAACTGAGGTACTGAAGAGGTTGCCATAGGTATATAGCCAGTGAACAGCAAATCAGGGATTCATTTTATTTTGCTTTTGTGCTAGTACTGAGGTTTGAACTCAGGGTCTCAAGCTGTTTCTTGGCTTTTTTGTACAAGGCTGGTGCCCTAATACACCTCTAATTCTAGATTTTGGCTGGTTAATTGGAGATAAGAGTCTATCAGGCCAGGCACCAGTGGTTCATGGTTGTAATCCTAGCTCATCAGGAGGGGGAGATCTGAGGATCTTAGTTTGAAGCCAGACTAGATAAGAAGGTCCATGAGACTCCTATCTCCAATTAACTACCAAAAAGCTAGAAATGGAGCTGTTACTCAAGTCATAGAGCGCTAGCCTTGAGGGAAAAACAAGCAAACAAAAAACTCTCCAAAAGCTCAGGGACAGTGCTCAGGCCCTGAGTTCAAGCCCCAGGACTGGCACCCAAAACTAAAAATAAGTCTATCAGATTTGTCTGCCCAGGCGTGCTTTGAACTTTAATCTTCGGATCTCAGACTCCTGAATTGCTTGGGATAACAGGAGCTCAGCTGTAAATCAGGAATTTAAACTGAAGCAGTCAAACTCCAGAGCTTCTGGGTGTTGTACTCTTGTTTCCTCTTCTGGTGAATCAGTCACTAATCCATTGCTTAACACCCTCCCATGGTTGTTCATTGCACTCGGGCAATTCCAGCTCCTTGGATGGTTTTTACACAATGCATGATTGGGCTCCTCCCAGCTCAGCAGATATCCAGCCACAGTGGCTTGTTTTGCATCCATGCTTCAGGCCCCTGATGGCTGACTCTATAGTGTTTTTCAGCTAGATCTTCAGGCTGAGCCCGGGGATGTGGTAGGCACATATTAGGCTAGTCCATTATAGCAATCAAGGCCAAGGACATTCTATAGAGTTGCCTTTTCCTCCTTCTCCCTTCTTTTGTCAACCTCCCACCTCCTTCTTTCCTCCTCTTTTCCCTTCTTCCTCCTCCTCCTCTTTCTTCTACTGCATGAATCAAACAAATCCTCTCTTTAGTCCCAGTTATCATCTGAATCTAAAAACCACCTCCAATCTCATGTATTCAAAGCTTGGTTGGCCTGGAGCCCGTGGCTCACGCCAGTAATCCTAGCTACTTCAGGAGACTGAGATCAGAGTGTCATGGTTTAAAGCCAGCCCAGGAAGATTCTCTTGAGACTCTCATCTCCAATAAATTCTCCAAATCCTGGAAGTGGAGTTGTGGCTCAAAGTGGTAGAGCACTGGCTTTGAGCAAAAGAAGCTCAGGGACAGTGCCCAGGCCCTGAGTTCAAGCACACACACACACACACACACACACACACACACACACACACACACACACACACAACTTAGTTGCCAGCTGATAGATTACTGAGAGGTGATTGGCTCCTGAGAGCTCCAACTTCATCAATGGTTGAATCCATTGATGATTTCCTAGCTAAATAGACTGGAGAGAGGTGGGATTTGGTTAGAGGAGGTAGGTCAGCAGGGAAATGTCTTTGAAGAGAGTCTCTTATTCCTGACTCTTTCTTCTCTGTTTCCTGGTTACAACGAGGCAGTAGTTTTGCTCTAGCATGCCCAACACCATGGTGTTCTCTCTCACCATGACCAGGCCCAGAAATAACAGAGCTAAGTGACTGTAGACCAAAACCTACCAAACTAAGCCAAAGTAACTCCTTCCTCCCTATGTGGCTTTCTTAGGGAACTTTGCCCATTTGGGGGAGTGCAAGGTAGCAGGGTGCTCAGCTAGCAGGGTGCGGCTCCTCAGGGCTAGGTGATAGGGACTTAAAGCGTTTTAGGCAGCCTTCTGAGGAAGCCCACAGTGGTTTGATCACAGCACAGAGCTGACAAATTCATGTTTTTCTCTTCTTGGGTCACAGGAAACCCCACCCTTTCCAGTGGTTGCTAGTAGAGGGCACTGAAGGAGACCAGTATGTGAAGATGGGTGGAAAAGACAGGTGGAAACTACAAATAGACATTAACCTATTTGCACTGACGGAAAGGCATTGGGAATTGGAAAATCAAGAGAGGCGGGGCCTTAGGAAACCTCAATTGCTTTTTGTTTACTCAAGGCTAAGCAGGCACCGCTATTGCTTCTCTAGGAGTGAGCCAGGGGAAAGCTTGCTGGAAAAGTACGCAATTACCCAGGCTTCAGTCTGCCAAGTCCTAAAAGACTTCCTCCAGTGCTCTTGCGCTAAGTCACAGTAGTTTGAGTGTGAGGTCTATGTGAGGTTGTTCTCTCCTCCAAGAATGCTACTGGCTTTTTAGGGGTTCACTGGAGATAAGAGTCTCACAGACTTTGCTGCCTGAGCTGGCTTTGAACTTCCATCCTCAGATCTCAGCCTCCTGAATAGCTAGAATTAGGAGTGTGAGCCACTAGGATTCAACTTACTCGCTGTCTTTTAACTGCCTGAAGAACTCCAGCTCTTCTAACTCTCAACCTCTATCCAACATTGTGCTTGACCCATTATAGGTATTTCACAAAGGCTTGCAGAATGAATAAGGATATTCAATTTCTTCTTCTTCATCCTCTTCCTCCTCTTTTTTCTTTTTGTGGTGATGTTCAAATTGAGGGCCTTATGCTTGCTTAGCTTGCTTACTTGCTACTACTTAAGCCATACTTCCAGCCTAGCTTTTTTTTTTTTTTGCTGCTTTATTGGAAGTAGAGTTGTATTGATTTTTCTGCCTGAGTTGGCTTGGAACCAGAGTTCTTCCAGCTCTTTGTCTCCTGAGTATGGAGGATTACAGGTTTGAACCACTGCTTCTCAACTTCAGTAGCTTCTTGATACCTACGAAGAGTGAACAAGATTAAATTCTGATGCATCCAAAGGAGTTCTGCATGGAATCAAGTATTTGGGATTAATGATCCCTAAAGAAAGATGATATAAATCAAGGTCAAAAGGAAGTCTGAACCTAGTCTTGATGGGTATGCCAGCCTCCGTGAGAAAGGGAGCTCTGGTTGGCAGGTTTTATAAGGTGGTTAACTAGAGCCTGTGCCCCACAAAACTGCCAGAGGGGAAGTTATTGGTCACTGACATCCCATTCCTCTTTGTTGGCCAGGGAGTCAAGCTGCACACTCTGGAGGTTTGGGGCCAGCCCTGAAAATATGTCAAGTCCCCTTAAAGTACCTACATTTTTGTGATATGCACAAAAGTCAAATGCCAGCTTTGGCTCTGTGTGTGTGTGTGTGTGTGTGTGTGTGTGTGTGTGTGTGTGTGTGTGTGCGCATTCTAATACTGTTCTTTTTTGTTATCTTGTTAATCTTGTAAAGAAATCATCACTGGAAGCAAACCACAGCAGTAGCTCTTTCTTGATGGTTAAATATTAAAAGTATTGCTTGAAGATCTCCTTTGAGTGTCTTTAAAAAGAGCCCTGATTGTCATCTTTCCCTCCGTTAAGTCTAGGCCAGAATTTAAGATGCACTGACCACTTTATGTTCCTTACAACCCTTTATTGTCATCTGATAGTAGGGCTCTAACATTTGCATGTGTTGAATATTCATATATGCAATCAGCCTTTGATTATCCTGGGGTAGAGTGTGTATGTTGATTGGGTTAGTGGCCCATTTACAATCACTTTTGATTTCAAGTCTTGTTAAGATAATCACAGACTCTGTTTAATTAATCCTTTTGTTGAGATCATTACTGTGGGTGTTTATTCCTATGTGGGAATTAATGGAGGGATGCTGTTCTCATGCAAAGCAACAATCCTCAATCCTCTCCATGAATACCATTCCGGAAGGAAGAAGGCAAACACGATCTTTATGTGTTAGTCAGCATAGGATGCTGTTTTGAAAGGCCCTGGAGGTGGTGGGAAGAAGAGACTAGGTGCCGTTCATTTACCAAGTAGTTATTGAGTCTATCTACCATAGAACTGGCCAGGTGCTAACTAGCTATGGGACCTAGGATGGCTAACCATCCCATTTTGCCAGGGCTGTCCTGTTTAATATGGTAAGTCATGTGATTCAGGAAATCTTTCAGTGGGGGAGGGAGGACTAGGACATTTAACTTGCTAGCTAAGTCATTTACATACTTATCAATGAAATAAGGTGTGGTTTGGTATTAGGGCTTGAATTCAGAGCCTTCCACTCTCACTTAGCTGGTTCTCTGCCACTTGAGACATTCCCCACTTCTGGCTTTTTGCTAGTTAATTGGAGATAAGAGTCTCACAGATTTTCTGCTCTGGCTGGCTTTGAACCATGATCTTCAGGTCCCAGCTTCCTAGGTAGCTAGGATTACAGATGTAAGCCACCAGTTATTCTTTTAAAACATACTTTTTTATTAGCATATCTTAATTGTATAAAGGGAAGTTTCATCGTGACATTTTCATACATCTATACAATGTATCCTGATGAAACTCACCCCTTCATTTCTCACCCTTATTCTCCCCTTCCTTTTTCTTGTTTTTGTTGGTTGTGGGGCTTGAATTCTGGGCCTGGGTATTGTACCTGAGCTCTTCAGCTCAAGGCAAGCACTCTACCACTTGAGTCATAGTGCCACTTCCCGTTTTCTGGTGGCTAATTGAAGATAATAGTCTATGGACTTTCCTGCCTGGGCTGGCTTTGAACCACAATCCTCAGATCTCAGCCTCCTGAGTAGCTAGGATTATAGCATGAGCCACCAGTGCCTGGCTCATTCCCCCCTTCATGATTCAATTTTCATACATGCATATAAAAAACTTTGACGTTATTCACCCTCTTTATTGGCTTTCCTTCTTCTTGAAGGTCCCCCCCCCTCCCCTTACTGCATGCTATACTTGCTTATAAAACAGTCCTCTTAAGGAAAGAATGGCTCCTGTTAGGCTGGGGAACGGTGGTGAGCTTGCCAAGTAGTCAAGTGTTACCCAAACACATTTGAAGTGTGGAGGCTACGGGCAGCTCTAAGATCAGGTGGAGCCTCAGAGACTCAACTTAGCCCTAGGAGAGACTTGGGTTCTTCTCCTCATCCATGCTAGGCAAGGCAGACCACCAGCTTCTCCCTGGCCTGTCAGCTTGTAACAAAATCTGCATCCCACCGAATACTCCATCAGTCACAGCAAAGCACAGGCCCTTGCCCCACTTCTAGGAAGCTCAGAGGTATTAAAATCTGCAAGTTGCCTTCTTCAAGGAAACATTCTCTTGCAGGTTATTGAGTGGGTGGGGTGATTTCTAGAAAGAGTCTGCGTAGGACTTTGCCTATTGCCTGTGATCCAGATTCTCTAGGAAGATTGAATCATGAATCCCCGTTGCTTGTGGTGGAGGACTGTTATCTTGTTTTTAGCTGTGGGCTTGGGAATAAGTACTGAAGAGAGGGGCCTTGCCTCAGGCGATGCAGCTGGTCCACGGTGAAATCAGGCTTGTGGCTGCCGGGCTCCCTGGCACTCTTTCTCTCTGAGGCTGATGTCCAGACAGGCGCTATAACCCGGAGGGGGATGCGTCAAAGCCCTAAGCCTCTCAGAAAGCAAATCCCAAGCACCATCCACAACTCTGGATACAGAGTGTGTGTGTGTGACAGGCCTCCTGGTGGTCTTTGACAGCTGTGAAATGAGACTCGAACTAAAATTGCTAAGAGCACTGGGAGGAAGGCTGGGTGAGTTCTATGTAAAGTGCACAGAGGGAAATCCAGGGTCACGTGGTTTTTGAGTGGTTGTTTTCTGTGTGTCCTGCGCTTTACTATTCTAAAAGCACAGCCCCCTGTAGAGTTAATTCTTCATGCAGTAACTAGTCAGAGGAAACAGGTAGAGAAGGGCTGACTTGTGGCATCACCTTTCAGATTCATACACTTGAGGGCCTAACACCTACTACATCACAATGTGATGTTTGGAGAAGGGCCTTTAAGTAGGATGTGATAACAAGGACTGTAGGGTAGGCCTTCGTCCAATCCGATCTATGAAAGAAGGAAGAAATTTGGAAACTCAGAGGAAAGAGCACGAGGACCCCTGCTAGACAAGGACTTAGAAACTCCTGCCCATACTTTGATCTCACGCTGTGAGATCTGCTTACATTCAGCCACTTACTCTGTCCTTTTGTTACAGAAGCTCTAGCAAACTAACATAATAGAACATTTTGGAATACCTTTCAACATCTCAGATATACTCACGTCCTACTAGAAAAGGCAATCTCCATATTAATGAAAAATATCCTATAGGTATTTTACTAACAAGACTACTGCAAATCACTTGCAAATACAAAGTCTTTGCCATGTGCCAACACTTAAGTGAGTGTGTTATTTCACTTAATCCTCACAAACCCACTTAAATAAGTGATGCAGAGATAAGGGAAACAAATATGTCTTCCTTCTAGTACAATTCTAGTAATTTTTGTTATTGTTGGCTGTGGGGCTTGAAATCAGGGATTGGGAACTGTCCCTCAGCCTTTTTGCTCAAGGCTAGTGCTCTACTACTTTGAGCTACAGCACCACTTCCAGTTTTTAGGTAGTTAATTGGAGATAAGAGTCTCATGGACTTTCCTTCCCTGGCTGGCTTTGAACCATGATTCCCAGATCTCAGTCTCCTGAATAGCTAGAATTACAGATGTAAGCCACCTATGCCCAGATGAATGTGTTTTGATTTAGTGGGTATATTGTTTTAGCTATACATGCTGAGTAATTTTGAAAAACCTTTTTGTCCAGCATCATGGTTATAGAGTAGTAACTTCTTGGTCTGGAGGTGTGGCTCAGCAGTACAGCACTGGCTTAGCAATCACAAGGACTAGAATTCAAACTCCAGAACAATTAAAAAAACAACATCCAAAACTCTTATAGAGTCATGCCTTCTTCACAGCAGATAAATCACAAGGCTCCAGGGAAATGCACAGATAGTATCAAATTCTATTTATACTCATTTCCTATAAGGCCTGCAGTGTTACCACACAGTACCAGAATTAAGGTATTCCTTTAGGCACTGGTGACTCTTTTGCAGCATTACTCTTACTTCTTTGGGGCCATCATTCAGTAAAGCCCATTTTACCCAAGCCATGAACACAGGAATAGGGGAGTCATCTGAAAATCAATATGGCGCCCAAGGAAGGAAAGGATTGGTACAGCATGGACACACAGGACGAAGCCATGCTCTTCATGTTCTGGCTGGGATGGAGAGGGAAGGCATGAGGTCTCACCTCTCTACAGTATAGCATGCAATTAAAAACCTACAAATTACTCATTACTGGAATTTTCTGTTTAATATTTTCAGCCCCCCAGTTGACCCTGGGTCGCTGACTCTTGGGCAAGTAAAACTACAGATAAAGGGGCAGGATCGCAGTGGATTAACTGTTCTTAAAAGGGTGCCACACCTTTCCCCACCCAACTCCAAGGGATAATCCTATAACAAAAGATAGGTTAGCAAGAGAAGTATAACCAATTTGCTCAGTTGAAATTTTGTGGACCACAGAGGCTTCAGAAATGAAGAGCCAGACACCCAGGGAAAATTCCCTGTGTGTGCTCAGCTCTGAGGAAGAATGGACAGCCATGTGGAAATGTGACTGGAGCTCACGGATAGACTCAGTGGGGGATCCAATGAGGTCGATCTGTTCTGACTCTTCTCAGCCTCCCACAGTAGCTTTTCTTTTTTATGGAGAAGAACTTCTCTGCACTAAGTCTTCAAGGAAGTTTCCAGAGTTTTGTGATTTGCTTTGTGGGGAGAACAGTTCTAGTTTCTATGGTTCACCTTGGAGAGGAATCTGACTTCTTTAATCTCTGGGATAAGAAAGTCTGGTGGGAGATAACAGGACAGGACCCAGACTCAGAGACCTTGTTTCCAGTCTCCTTTAGCTCAAAATACTCAACATGACAAAATGACATATTTTAGGGGAGAACGTTCTGAACCCACCAGATGAATTGTGCACTTACAAATTTGTCAAGTGGATCTGGGTGCTGGTGGCTTACACTTGTAATCCTAGCCACCCAGGAGGCTGAGATCTGAGGATCGTGGTTGAAAGCCATCTCCAGCAGGAAAATCTGTGACACTCTTATGTCCAATTAACTACCAAAAATCCAGATATGATGCTGTGGCTCAAAATGGTAGAGCACTAGACTTGAGTACAAAAACTCAGGGAAAATGCCCAGGACCAGAACACACACACACACACACACACACACACACACACACACACACACACACACACACACACACACACACACACACACACACACACACACACACTGTCAAGTAGATGGAGCTCATGTTAAGTGCTCTTATCATAAAGAAAAAGATCAGTGACAAAATACCTTTGTGCATTATGTGATCGTCTCATTCATTCCTTTGCTTATTTTTGTGCTGGTACTGGGGCTTAATTTAGATCTTACCATGTAACCTTTCCCATTGGCACGCCACCTACTGGATCATGCCTTCTGTCCCACATTTTCTTGATTAATTGGAGATGGAGTCTCAAAGACTTTTCTCCCTGGGCTGACTTTGACTCTTGCTCACAGCTCAGCCTTTGAGTAGCTACAATTGCCTTATTTTTACCAAGTAAATCATCGCACTCAGGGCCACCGGTCAACTACTGATGGGGCAGTGGTGTGTTGTGCCCAGGTTGTTTGCCTCTAGAGGTTATATAGAGCCATCTCATCGCCCCCTTACTACTTCAAAGAGATAAAGCTATAGGTAGCTTAGGGTTGATTTTCCACATACTTATATCAATGAATTTTGTTTTTTGAGACAGAACCTTTCTATGTAGCTCAGGCCGGTGTCAAGCCCTTCAGTGCTGGGATTATAGTC
This sequence comes from Dipodomys merriami, assembly GCF_024711535.1. Lineage (NCBI taxonomy): Eukaryota > Metazoa > Chordata > Mammalia > Rodentia > Heteromyidae > Dipodomys > Dipodomys merriami. Next base: position 25,442,152 of record NW_027206290.1, read on the forward strand.
ACCACACCTGGCTTTAAATTATACTGCTTTCTTCTTTCTTCTTTTTGGTGGCTATAGTGGGTCTTGAATTCAGAACTTCATGCTTCCTGGGCAAGCCCTCTACCACTTGAGCCAGCCCTCTCTTTAGTGATAGTCTGGAAGACTTCTAAACACCTGCTTCCCTCCAGTCCCTTGGAGTCACTGTTGGCATAGGTTATTTATTTATTTAGACAGCCCTGGGGCTTGAACTCTGGGCCTGGGTGCTGTCCCTGAGCTTCTTTTGCTCAAGGCTAGCATTCTGCCACTTGAGCCACAACATCACTTCTGGCTTTTCTTATAAGCCCGACATAGATTTGGACTTGAAAGAAGTAAAACTTGAGGACCAAAAACTGGGGACCCCATTTCACACCCCAAAAGCAGCAACAGAGTTCTTTCATTTCCTGTAAGAGAAGAGGACTTTCAAAGAACAGAGGAATATAGATGATAGCTAATCCTTTACTAAAAGTAAGAAAATAAGAAACAACTGAGTAGGAGAGGCCCTGTGTGTGGGGTGGGGTGGGGAGGGGGAGGGATGATTTAGTTAAGCTTGGTATGTGGCCTGAGGAGGGAGGAGGAAACATTGTTCTAGCCTTCAAGAGTGAGGATGGACTTGAGATATAGAGGTTTAGCTTCACTTTTAGCTTTTCAGTGGTTAATTCTAGATAAGATTTTTCTGCCTAGGCTGACTTCAGACCTTGACCTTCAGATCTCAGGCTACTGAGTAGCTACAATTACAGACATGAGCCATCAGTGTTCAAAAACCAGCCACTTTTTATATCATAGATGTATCGGAACCTCAGAAAATTTGTGGACCCTCTCCTCATACAAAATTCCAATACTAGCTGGGTGCTTGTGGCTCACGCCTGTAATCCTAGCTACACAGGAGGCTGTCTGAGGATCGGGTTCAAAGCCAGCCGAGACAGGAAAATCCATGAGACTCTAATTTCCAATTAACTACCAAAAAGCTAGAACTACTGTATTACTGTGGTTCAAGTGGTAGAGTACTAGCCTTGGGCAAAAAAAGCTCAGGGACCATGCCTAGGCCTTGAGTTCAAGCCTCAGGACTCATACACACACACACACACACACACACACACACACACACACACACACACACACACACACACACACACACACACACACACACACTACACAAGCATACAGCCAGACAAATATTCATGTCTGATTGAAACATTTTTATTTGATAATAATTTTAACCTTGCACAAAATTGTAATAATAAAAATAGTATTAGGAAAAAAAAAGAATGAGGGTAGAAGGCCAGGCACTTGTAGCTCAAGCCTGTAATACAAACTACTCTGGAGGCTGAGATCTGAGGATTGCGATTCAAAGCCATCTCTGGCAGAAAAGTCCATGAGACTCTTATCTTCAATTAACCACTAAAAAGCCAGAAGTGGAGGTGTTGTTCAAGTGGAAGTATACCAGCCTTGAGTAAAAAAGCTAAGTGAGATGGTGAAGCCCTGAGTTCAAGCCCCATTACTGGCACACACACAATTAAAAAAAAATGGGATGAAAACAAGTATGTGTGTGTGCCCTAGAATGAGAAAGAGAAAGGCCACGTGAAGAACATTAGATAGGACATTATGGGTAGATGGAGAGAAAGGAGTGGTTTGGGCAAGGCTAAATAGAACAAGTTCAGGAGAGTTGGTTGAGTTGCAGTGTAGAAATGTAGCCTCGTTGTGGTTAAGAAAAGGGTATATTAGCAAGGATTCCCAATCATCAGTGCCTTCTCGGGGCCATGCAAATGTGTGGAAGCCTCTAGAATGACACATTAAAGAGTGACGGGAGTTGTGGCAAAGTGGAAAGTGGCAGCCCTATGAAAGGCCTTTTAGACTAAAACCGAACAATGACACCAAACACCACAGTTCTAACACATCACTGCTGACCTGATTCTGTCTGAGGTCTGCTGGTTTGAGCCTTCTTTTTGACATAAGCCAAATCGTACTAGGCGATTATAATAAGGGACATATGTAATCAAGAGGATGAAGAGCTATTTGGAGATCTGTGGTAAGGCTGGACGGCCAGATGGCTGTTATGTTATATTCATTTATTGTTTCACTGTCTGAAGAGTTCTAGGCCTGTGAGCTTTATTGTTGTTTGGTCACTACTGCCACCTGGTGGTTATTTGGGGCTGTGCCAGTACCAAAAAAAGTTACTTTCATCTTTCAAATCTTTGTCTTGTGATTCCACCTACAAAAGATCTGAATAAACGACATTGGTGAGATTAATAGGTTAATTTTTTTTTTTTACCAATTGTGATGGCTGTTATTGCTATTAATGGTAAAGAATCAGTGCAGTGAGCATGAGGTTTGGGTAGTAGAAAGTTTCTCTGTCACAACAAGTTGTCTGCTATAGAATCTCCTCTACATAGCTGTGGAGAGTCAGCAAGGGTCTGAGATGTTGTGTGGAAAAGATTAAATGTTTGAAGGCTCAGTGGAGTTTAAAAAGCACAGGAGAGAAGGCCGGGAGATTTCTACTTGTTAGTTTTGTGGCTGCACATGCCATGTTGGGGACCTGTGCATTAGTTGGGACTGCTAAAAACCATGGGGTAGGAAGGGTTACATTTCTTTTTTGTAAGTGAGGGGGGGAGGGGTAATGGGCTGTCTTTGAGGAATTCCATGAGATTATAAATTGTAAAGGGTTTCTGGGGCTTAGGGTCAGGAGAGAGGTAATAAGAAAAAATCCAGCCTTTCAATTTTGAAAATTGAAGCCAGATGCTCGTGGTTCACACCTGTAATCCTAGATACTCAGGAAGCTGAGATCTGAGGATCTCCAGTTTGAAATCCAACCCAGTCAGACAAATCTGCAAGACTCTTATCTCCAGTTAACCAGCAAAAAGCCAGAAGTGGTTTGTGGCTAACGAGGCAGAGCATCAGCTTTGATTGAAAAAGCCAAGGGGACAGCATGAGGCACCAAGTTCAAGCCTCCCATATTGCACAAAAGAAAAGAAAAGAAGAGAAAAAGAAAAGAAAAGAGATCCATGCAGGTGATTCAAAATTCAAGAGAGGGAGAGTATGTGATATAGTATCTTCTCACTGACCTGTCTTGGAAAGCAATGTCACCATCTCTTGTATGTCTTTCTAGAAATGGGCTTTGTATTTATCAACCCTTCCTTCCACTAACAGAGCATATATATGCTGTCCCATAAATACCTGTTTTTCTATTTATGTACGGAATCTCATGCAAAATGTCACCTGTGCTTCAAAATATATACGATTATATGACTTAGACACACACACATTTGCCTAGAGAATCTCTAACCAATTTTTTTCTTCCTCAAAGCATTTTGTGACTCAAACTCACATTTTGTTTGTCTTGATTTTTGAGACAGGGTCTTACTACATAGCCCAGTCAGGTGTTACTCTGCAATCTTCCAGCCTCAGCCTCCTGAGTGCTGGGGGCTACAGACATGTATCACCATGCCCAGCAAAAATGATTTCTCCTCCCTTTTCTCCTCCCTTGAAACCATCTGACCTGTTCTCTTTTCCCTTTTTTTTCTGTTGTATTGTTACTATTTGGGGTTACTGCGTGGTTTGATATTTGTCAATTCTCCCCAAGTAGTCTGTAAACTATCAACTCCTATGTTTTCCAACCTGTCTCAGATCCATCAGTGAAGATCGTACCTGCATGCCATAATCACAAGTTCTGAGTCAGTAGATCTCCAACCAGCAGCATCAGCACCACCCTGGAAATTCTTGGGTGTGTGTGTGTGTGTGTGTGTGTGTGTGTGTGTGTGTGTGTGTGTGTGTGTGTGTGTGTGTGTGTGTCTGTGTGTCTGTGTGTGTCTGTGTGTGTGTGTGTGTCTGTGTGTGTGTCTGTGTCCCAGAGGAGCTTGAACTCAGGACCTGGGTGCTGTCTCTGAACTTTTTTTCCCTCAAGACTAGTGTTCTGCCCCTTGAGCCTCAGCTCCACTGCTGACTTTCTGGTGGTTTGTTGGAGATCAGAGCTTTATGGACTTTCCTGCCTGGGCTGTCTTGGAACCAAGATCCTTAGATCTCAGCCTCTTGAGTAGCTAGGAATGACAAGCGTGAGCCACTGTGTGGATGCCCTGCTGACCCTGGAAATTCTTAGACAATCAAACTTCTTAGCACATCCCAGACCTCTTGAATGAGAAACTTCTGGGAAGGAGCTGTCGTTCTGTTTTGGCCTGCCCTCAAGTCACTGCAAGACTTACCCAAGTTCCCAGATGCAGTTGAGAGGCTAATTCAGATCAAGAGATGGGATTATATTCATAGCCTAGGACACTTGGCTGGTGACACTCAGAAGTCCTTGGGCTGCCTTGGGTGTTTTATTCGGAATCCTTGGCATTCATCTTGGGCATCCAAAGGCAGAGCATGAAGCAGTTTTCATTTGTAATCTAACTTGGTGCTGGAGCCTCTTCCTTGACTGTTATACCTTGCATCCAGTACTCTGCAATGCTAGGTTCTTCCTTCACTCAGCCCATGTACCCTTATTCCTGTCTCCTCTCATTTGACCTTGTCAATTTCACCTTGCCAGAAACAGATTTTTCCCAAGGGGAGCTTCCTGGAAGGGCTTCCCCCCCTTTCTTTTTTTCATACTTCGTAATCTCATTTGACAGACTGCCCAGTCTGACAAGCCTCTCTCTCCCCCACAACCCCTCCTTGTGGGTCTGCTGGTGACTCATTTTGTGGTCTGGTGCTTGCTTCTTACCTAATTGGTGCTGAGTTTTCTTCTACAGAGATAACCGCAGAATCAGCTGTGATGATCAAGTAAACAGAACTGATTCAGTCTTGAGCCAGCCTAGAACTGAAGCAGCCCGAGGCTCGTTTCAGGAAGCGAGCTGTGGATTCCGGTCAGGCAGCACAGCTGCCCAGATTCTTCCCAGTCTCCTGCAATCCTGACACAGATGTGGATGCCACGATCTGGTTTCATCTTCCACCCCTGTCTCTCCAGTGCCCGTTGCTCCAACCGCAGAACAATTTGGGATTTCTTGACTTTACCCTGTAATTTCAAATGTGCAAGACTTTGTTATTCTTACTCAGTTGGAAATGTTCATTTTATGAGCATTTATGTCTTTCTGTTCATTAAAATCCTACTTACCTTCTGATCACCAGCTAAAATGCAATTCTTTTTAAGAAGTATTTTTTTTAATTCCTAAAATCAAGACTGTGACTTTGTTTTCCTCTCATATGTCATGGCATTTCACTTTTGCTGATATTAAACACTTTATTATTATTACTATTATTATTAATTGTGTGTGTGTGTGTGTGTGTGTGTGTGTCAGTACTGGGACTTGAATTCAGGGTTTAGGTACTGTCCTTTAGCTTTTTTGTTTGTTAATTGGCAATAAAAGACAGACTTTTCAACCCAAGCTGGCTTTGAACTACAATCCTCAGATCTCAGCCTTCTGAGTAGCTAGGATTTGGGGCATGAGCCACTGGTACCCAGCTGCTGGCATTAAAGATGTTTGGAGAAGTTCATACTGTCCACAAAAGCAAGCTTCTTTACAGCACGGACCAAGCCGACCATTCTATTCTCCCTGTTGTACTCAACATAGAGTTAGGGATCAATAGCTTTCTCTATAAGGAACCTCTATAGGAAATTGCATGAGGAAATCAATCTATTTAGTTTGTTGTACAACAATAATAGCCTTATGTGCAGTTCAATCACATATCTTAATCACCAGAAGCTATTTCACACAAGTAACCATCTCAAAAGTGAAGACTGGAGGAATTTTGGAAGAAAGGAATAGGTGTATTCCTGAGCACTAGCAGGTAGAAGTACACATAACTCTTCCTGGTAAAATACTTGGAAGGAGCTGGGTACTGCTGGCTCACCTAGCTACCCAGGAGGTTGAGATCAATGAGACTCTTATCCCCAATTAACCCTCAGAACACTGGAAGTGGAACTGTGGCTCAAAGGGGTAGAATGTAAGCAAAAGAGCTCAGGGATAGCGCCCAGGCCTCAGTTCAAGTTCTAGGATGGTGTGTGTGCGCGTGCACAAGCGCGTGCCCACAGACAGACACACAGACAGACACACAGACAGACAGACAGACACACAACATGTGGAAGGGACAGCATTGGTATTCTGTGTTGTATAAGAGGTATGGACTCCGGGTTGAAGAAGCATCTATCACTACCACAGAAAATTAGAACAGATAGCTTCCAGCTTCTCTATGTCATCGAATCTCTGCGATTGCACATTTTTGACCACCAGGAAGAAGACCTGGGTTTGATGGAAAGAGTGAGTGAAGTAGCTCCAGGGGAGAAAAAAAACAACTCCAAAACTGGGTCCAAAAACTTGTGATGGAGCAAGCAATGCTACACTGGGGCTTTCCATTAGGGTATTTGGTCTTCTTTCCCCTTTTTGTGGATCTTCTTTTGCTAATGCTTTATAAGAGCATTTGTCTTCCTGAGACCTCTTCCTAGAACCTAAGCTGGTCCTGAGTCATGGGTGAAGCACCTGGCTTTCCCAGCCAGCCTACCATGTCATTGATTTGTCTTTCTGCTTTGCCGTAGAACCATCAATGATTACGCAGTCCCTCAGAATACTGCAGCTCTTCTCCTCACTATGTGACTCACTTTCCTGACTTGCTGTGCCCCTCCCCCTGTCATGGGCTACAGAGCAGACCTTCCTTGATTTGGGGAGTTTCCATCTTTCCCTACTAGTTCCTGCATCCACTTCTTCCTGGCACACCTTCCTGAATCAATTCTACTCTGCTGAATCAGTTCTTCATTTCATTTGGTCTGGGGCTTTGTCCATTCACCTTAGAAGCTTTATGACACCATTCCTTTGGTTATAATCATTTTGCTATTCTCTTGTCGCGATGAATTAAGATGGATTGCCATGATGAATTCTCTTGTCATGGTCCATGGAGTTCCCACTTCTAGCCATCCACCATTCACATTGAACTTACAATTCAGCACCACTGAGGAAGAGGGGCTCCAAGGGATTTTAAAATGGAGGGAGAACAAAGAATTGTTTGCTGCATACATTTCTAAGAGGATCATGAATCTGTGTCATACTTCCTTACGGAACTCAGGAGTTAGTAAGATGGCGGGTGCAGGTTTACAGAAGCAAGGGAGGCTGAGCCCTATGAATAGTAGCTTGGGGACCCATAATGGAAAATCTCAGCCTGTGTTTGGATCAGAGGGTGTAGAGAAAACTTTTTTTTTTGAATTCAGAGACAGAAAAGTCAAGCAAAGCAGTAGCACAGCATTTCATGGGCCCAAATACCACAGTCGGGTACCATACTGAGAATCAGGTGCATTGCTGTTTGAGGATGACAACCAGCGCCTTCCCGCCCGGCACTCTTGAACCTATTCTCAAGCTGCATGACTGACTCATTGGCTTGAATTCCCTGGTGGAAACCAGCACTTCAGGTTCTGTGCAAACCGAGCACGGACTGGTGGTTAGCTGACAGAAAAAGAAGAGAAGACACTTTGCCTATCATAGCTTTTTTTTTTTTTCCAACCTAGAACTATGATTCCAAGACTGCATAATATGTGACTAAGTAATGGTGACCACCATACAAGTTAGAGAGATTTGTCTCAGAGTGCCAATGGTCTTTTGCTTTCATGAGGGGAGAGAGATTTAAAAGCAAAAAACCCCCCAATGAAACCTCAAAACCACAAATAGTAATAGTCATAAAGCCGGACTGCTGAAAGACTACAAACTCTATGGCATTTTATAAAATACTTCATAGGATATATGTGGGGCAAGTAGGAATACTGGGGGGATTTTAAGTGGGGTGTTTTTAAAGCATCATTGGGGACTGCAGACTCAAAGGAATGGAGGGAAGTCAGCCTTGCGGATGTTGGATGAGAACATTCCAGAATGTGGGAAAACCTGTGTCATAGCTGGAGATAAGGCATGTGTGGTACGTTCCAGGAGGCCAGTATGGCTGACCCTGTGGGTGAGACAGGAGACAGGAGGTCACCAAAGTCTTCAAAAGCCACTGCAGGGACTGTGTTTGTTTCTGAGACACTGATGACATAATGTGACCAGTGTTTAGAAGGGCAATTCTGGTGGCTCAAGTGACAATAGATTAATAGTGATTTGGTTGAGATTGTGAGGAGAGTTCAAGTGATGCCAGTAGGATTTTGTCAGATCAGATGTAGGGTGTAGAAGAAAAGGAGGAATCACAATGATCACAATGAACTTTCCTCATTTTCCCTCCTCCCCTTCCTCCTCCTCCTCCCCCTCCTCCTCCTCCTCCTCCCCCCCCCACCTCCTCCTCCTCCTCCTCCTCCTCCTCCTCCTCCTCCTCCTCCTCCTCTTCCTCCTCCTCCTCTTCCTCTGGCTGGCCTTGACTTCCGGGCTCAACAATAAGTAGTTTGGACTGCAGGCACTCACTACCACGCTTAGGATGCTGAATCTAATTTTAAGGACTGAGGGTTTGCGAGGATGGACTTTCCTTCAACTGAGCTGCAGACTATGGAGAGGTGGTTTGTTGCAGGCAGTGGTTTGTTGGGGAGCAGGATGGGCTCAATCTGCCAGAGTTCAGATGTGCGCATGTGTTGTCAATGCTTTGCTCACAGAACGATCTAGATACAGCCTCATGAGCCCATGTTTATATGATATTCACATACATTTGGCTCCAGGAAATTCTTACAGCTTTCCACTTTTAGAGACCACCATAGGAAGCTTCTGGAAGTTTCTCTCTGGACAAAATGGAACAGAATGGACACCTGGCCATGGAGTGGCTCTGTGGATTATCACCTGTGAAATTCCTTGTGGCAAGAGCTCTGTTTGGAGGTGAGCAGCCCTCATAGGGCTTTGCCAAGAGGAAAAGGATGATTCACAGGTTAAGAATTATCTGGTTGTTTCTTAGTAGATTCATCACAGAGTCTCTAGCTCACTCTTCTCCATTTGTCTTGGTGTTTGCATGCCTCAGAATGAATTGTTTTCTGTTTCTTTTTACCTTTCCATGGTTCTTCCCCACTGCTATTTCCCTCATTTCTTCTTAGTTTCCTCATCAAGCTAATTTTGACCTTGAACTTACCTACTTTTCTTACCTTCAACTCTAGGTCTGCCATGATGCATTCTGTGTGTGTGTGTGTGTGTGTGTGTGTGTGTGTGTGTGTGTGTGTGTGTGTGTGTGTGTGTGTGTGTGTGTGTGTGTTAAGGCTTGAGTTCAGGGGTTGGAAACTGTTCCTGAGCTTCTTTTGCTCAAGGCTAGTACTCCACCACTTGAACCACAGCTTTACTTCAGGCTTTTTTTCTATGATTAATTGGTATCAGAGTCTCATGGACTTTCCTGCCCTGGCTCTCTTTGAATTGTGATCCTCAGATCTCAGCCTCCTGAGTAGCTAAGATTACAGGCATGAACCACTGGTATTTAGCTAATGCTTGTTTCTCCCCTCTCCAGTTATGGGCTTTGAAGTCAGGGCCTAAATGCTCCCTGAGCTTTTTGTTCAAGGTTAGCACTCTACCACTTTGAACCACAGCACCACATTTTTGGATAATGCTTTTAACTAGGAATGAGTCTTCTTTAGGGCTGAACTAGAAGTAGGCACACATGTCTACTCTGGAGGCTGAGACTGGACAGATCATGAGTTAGGCCATTTAGGGCAAGAAAATTCATGAGACCCCATTTCAGTGGAAAAAGCTGGGCATGCTGCTTCATATTTCCATCCTAGCTGCAGTAGGAAGTATAAATAGGAAGATTATGGCCCAGCCAGCAGGAATTGGGCTGAGGGAGGAGGGAATGAGGCCATATCTCAAAAATAACCAGAGCAAAAGTCTGGGGGGTATGGTTCACATGGCAGAGTATTTGTCAACCAACTGTAAGCCCTGAGTTTTCAAACCCCAGCACTGTCAAAAAAAGAAAGAAGCTGGGTGCCCCTACCTCACACCTGTGATCCTAGCCACTTAGCAAGCTGAGATCTAAGGATCGGGGTTTAAAGCCAGCCTGGGCAGGAAACTCTGTGAGAGTCTTATCTCCAATAAACCACCAGAAAACCGGAAGTGGATCTGTGGCTCAAGTGGTAGAGAGCTCGTCTTCAGCTGAAGAGCTGAGGGACAGCACCCAGGCCCAGAGTTCAAGCCCCATGACTGACAAACAAAAACAAAAACAAAAAAACCCAGACCAAAAACCAAAAAGAAGAAAGAAAAGGAAAAAAAAGTAAGCAGGTGTCTAAATAATATACCATAAATGATTCAGTAATAAAACATCTGTACAATAAACAGGTGAATTAGTCTTCTCTCCCCTATTTCCTTGAATAGGAAGAAGTCAACCATGGCAGAGATGAAGTCAAACACATTTCCAAGGCTGAGCCCGAACCATCCTGACACTGACCGTTCACACACAGCTGCAGTGACCCCCCGCAGCCCTCCTACGGGCTGTGATGAAGAGCAGCTTTCGTGTCTTTCTACACACAGATCTTTCTTCAGAGTAGACACAGTCTGGTTCATTGATCTCTGTACCACCTTCCCACTGTGCCTTGCATGCCGTAGGCACATAATAAATGACTCTGGAGTATACGTGAAGAATGGCACAGGGTTTGAAGTCATAGAGTTGGGCATTGTCTCAGCCCTTACACAGCAGCTTCCAGAAAGGAAAACATCCTTTTATCTTGGAAGTTTTGGGCAGCTGATGATCCTCACTGAGGAAGTCATGATTAAGTCTCAGGAAACAGAAAGGGAAGATGAGACACAATTTCACTTAATGAGTCCGGATGGGTGGGCCTGAAGCCCCACAGCTTCTGATGTCAAGACCAACCTGACTCACACACTGCTGCTTTGAATAACATCCTTTGCTTTTCCAGTCTTTATCCACTGAGAAGTGGTTTGCCTTCACATGCCAGCCCCACCAGCTTCTGGACCTTGGGATGACTTGAGCAAGTCTGCAAAAAAATCCATCCTCAGATTCCTCAAAACTGGTTGTGGTGTTCTCTCAGAGCAAGAAAAATGACTTGTGTTGTTCTAGATGCACCCTGATCTCCAATTGGCAAAGTTTATCATTCATTTTTAGTTATTTTATCTATTCTATTTGTTTCTAGTATCTATCTATCTATCTATCTATCTATCTATCTATCTATCTATCTATCTATCTATCTATCTATCTGTCTGTCTGTCTGTCTGTCTGTCTGTCTGTCTGTCTGTCTGTCTGTCTGTCTGTCTATCATTCTATCTCTCTCTCTCTCTATCTACATACCTACCTACCTACCTACCTTTGTGTCAGTACTGGAGCTTGCACTCAGGTAGGCCTTGTGTTCTTACTTAACTATGTGCTCAAGGCTGGCACTCTACCAGCTGAGCCATACCTCCATTTCTGGTTTGTTTGGAGACAAGAGTTTCTCGGATTCTTCTGCCTAGGCTGGGTTTGAACCTTAGTCCTCAGCCTCCACAGTTGCTAGGCTTACAGGTATGAGCCACCAGAGTCCAGCCATTCTTTTCTTTTCTTCTTAAAGGATATGGATGAAAGCACAGTCGGTATTCCATTTTCAGGATTTTTCCTACCATGGGTTCAAGCAGCTGTAGATCCAAAATTTTAAAATAAATGTATCTGAACTGAGCATGTGCATTTTTGTGTGATTATTCCCTGAAAATATCATACAGCAACTATTAACACTGCCTTTATATTATATTGTAATATATAAGTAATGTCGAGATGGTTGAAAGTACATGAGCATTTAGGGCTTGGTGGCTCACACCTGTAATCGTAGTTACTCAGGATCCTAGCTGAGATCTGAGGAGCATGGCTTAAGTCTAGCTAAGGAAAAAAATAATCAAGACTCTATCTTGGAAAAACCAGGAAAAAAAATCCAGGCTGGAGTCACAGTTAAATCACTAGCCTTCATAGGCTTCCAACATTATATATACTTAATGTACTCCCAGCTCTCCTAGATGCCTTTAAAAATTTTTATCTTCAGTGTTGTTTCTTTGTAGGGATGAGGATGAAACTCAGAGCCATGCTGCTCTACTGATGGACTAGACACTCAGCCTCCAAAGATCACTTGTGGTTTATGGTAAGTTCCCACCTTTGGGGAGATGCCCACCCCCTTTCCTGGAATATGCCCCTAGCTTTCCAGTGGTCAGATCTCTGTTCCCCCTCATCTCTCCACCTGGAATTCCCCATTCAAATCTCTGCCATTTGAAAATCACTCACCATTGAAGATAAAGTCCAAATTCCATTTCCTTCCTGAAATCTTTCCTGATCTGTCTACTCAACTAGATTTGTCCTTGAGTGTTTAGTCTCTGTCTCCTAGCAGTTATCACTCTCTGCCTTTTGTTTTTCCTCTCTTTTTTGGTCTTAGTCCTTGAGCCAGAGCCTCAGACCTATTTGGGCTTTTCTTAGAGCCTTCCATATGGGTATTTGAAGTAGTTGATGGGTCAGCAAAGTGGGGGTATAGCTTTTGATTGCTGAATGTATGTTATATCTGTGCATATGTGTGTGTGTATATGTATGTATGTTTTTTGTTCTTTTGTTTTTGGGCTCCCACCACTCCTTTTTTTTGTTCGTTGTGGGGCTTGAACTGGGGACCTAGGTGCAGTCCCTGAACTCTTCTTTTGCTCCAGGCTAGCTCTATTCCACCTTGAGGCACAGTGCCACCTCCTTGTTTTTGTTAGGAGGATTTTAGAGGTCACTTCTATTGGGTTAGCCACATCTGAAATGTTTCCCTTGAGAAACAAAGCCTGAATTTATAGAGATAAGGGGACAGTCCTTTGTCGTAATCCTGATTTATGGCAGGGGCTGGCAGATAACGGGCACTAAATAATGCGGCCTGACAATTCCCCCAAAGTTTGCTGAAAGAATAGCAGAGACAAGACTTGTTTATCACAGGTCTAGGATGTTCACCAGACATTGTATTTATCTTTTATTTATTTTTGTGCCAGTACTTGGTCTTGAACTCAGGGCCTCTAACTCTTACTTAGTTTTCTTACTTAGGACTGGTGCTCTATCACATGAGTCATATCTCCACTTTAAGCATTTTGCTGGTTCATTGGACATAAGAGTCCCTTGGATTGGTCTGTTTGGGCTCACTTTGAACCAAGATCCTCAGATCTCAGCCTCCTGAGTCATGTGGGTTATGATTTACCAGTGCCCAGATCCAGCTATGGTTCCTTAAGCACAGAAATAAGAGTAACCAACACTTTTGGATTATTAAGAGATGGCAGGTCTGCTGTCATTGTGTTCCCTGTGCTCATTCATTTTATTCTAGTAAGAGCACTGTAAGTCACTGAAACTATTACAAGCAAGTTGACTCACAGAGAAGGTAAGCCATTGTCCCATTCACACAACTGGTAGGAAGATACGCTGAACCCAAGGAAATGGGTACCAATGAGCAGCTCATAATCCCACTGCTGTGCTGAATTCCATTCAATCCTTGCAACTTCCAATAAGGCACACTGACTTTTGTTTGCAGAAAGAGAAAAACTGAGTGTTCTGGAGGTTAAACAGCTTTTCCTGAAGATGTACACATGGCCAACAATCAGCCTGGGATTTCTGGTGGGTTTTTATCTCTTATCATTGGGTTATTGTGAGATTATCTCTTCCCATCTCCTCAGTGATGTCACTAACATTGATGGCGATTGGAAGGATTAGTCCAAGAGGATACTTAGCAAATAACGGTTAGAACTAGGCTAAAGGCTGGGCACTGGTGACTCATGCCTGTAATCTTAGTTTTGCAGGAGGCAGAGAGCTGACAATCGTGGTTGAAAGCCAGCCCAGGCAGGAAAGTCTGTGAGACTCTTATCTCTAAGTAACCACCAGAAAACCAGAAGTAGCACTGTGACTCAAAGAGATAGGGCACTAGCCTTGAACTGAAGAGCTCAGGGACAGTACCCAGGCCCAGAGTTCAAGCCCCAAGACTGACCAAAAACAAAACAAAACAAAACAAAACAAAACAAAACAAAACAAAACAAAACAAAGCTAAAGGAAGCCAGGTGCCAGTAGTGGCTCTCATCTGTAATCCTGACTACTTAGAAGAATCTGTAGATCGAGGTTCAAAGCCAGCTGGGGCATGAAAGTTCATGAGACTTTTATCTCCAATTAATCATACAAAAAGCCAGAAGTAGTGCTGTGGGTCTCTCAAGTGGTAGAGTGCCAGACTTGAGCAAAGAGAAGCTCAGGGACAGTGCCCCGAGCCATCGTTCAAGCCCCAGGATCAGCCAAAAAAAAAAAAAAAAAGAACAAAAAAAAGTAGGCTAAAGGTCTTAAACCAGGAGAATCCTTTCTTTTATGCTTATTATAGCCACAGTGATTGCAGCCCTTGTACCTTGTAGATTTCCTGGAAATGTCACACACTGAGTGAGTAGCAGAATGTCACCTCACTAGGTACGGTGGATGGCCTCCCTGGGGGTGGTGCTCAGTTACTCAGGGGAAAACAAAGAAGGTTCCCTTGCCCAGAGGACTGTAGAAAACCAATCTGATTCATTTGTCAGCCTGGGAAAAGCTCGGTAACTTCTGCTCCATTGTGTGGCTGTTTCCTGCCAATGCGCTCTGGATGAGATGCACAGCCCAGCCAGTGGCCGTGTCACTAATGTGTCCACTATTCATCAAATAATTACTGAAATGACCTTCATTTATCCAATTAACATCCTGAATTTTTAAATTTTTGCCAGCCATGGAACTTGAACTCGGGCTTGGGTGCTGTCCCTGAGCTTTTTTCACTCCAGGCTAGGGCTTTATCACTTTGAGGCACAACACTACTTCTGGTTTTCTGGTGGCTCATTGGAAAGAAGAGTCTCACCAACTTTCTTGCCCAGGCTGGCTTTGATCTCAGCCTCCTAAGTAGCTAGGATTACAGGTGTGAGCCACCAGCTCCTGGCTCTGAACATTATTTTTAAATATGGATTCTTCCCTGTGGGGAAGACTTAAGCACAGCCCTGCTTACAGGCAGTAGATGAGCCAAGTACCGTGTTGGCTGCTCTCTGATTGCCAGAGTTCTATAAAAGCCTGGAGGCCAAAAAAATGGGCTTGATTCTAAACTATCTTTGACAGCAGGAGATAAACTAGAGTTACTGTCTCTAGTCTAATATATGTCCCCAGGTTTACTCTGACCAAGCAATATGTCTTTTGTTGTTGTTGTGCTGGTCCTGGAGCTTGAACTCAGGGCCTGGATGCTGTCTCTGAGCTTTCTCATTTAAGGCTAACACTCTCACTTTGAGCCATAGTTCCACTTCTAGTTTTCTGGTGGTTCACTAGAGATAAGAGTCCCATGGACTTTCTTGCCCAGGCTGGCTTTGATCTGCCACCTGAGTAGCTAGGGTTGCAGGCATGAGTCACCAGTACATGGCCCATGCTGGCTTTTTGGTAGTTTTTTGGAGATAAGAGTCTCATAGAGTTTCCTGCCTGGGCTGATTTTAAACTGTGATCCTCAGATCTCAGCCTCCTGAGTAGCTAGGATTACAAGTGTGAGCCACTGATGCCTGGCTGCAGTGTATCTTTGAGAGGAAGAAAAGACTATATCTCATGAGGTGGGCTTGGGCCAGGCATGGTGTGCACACCTGCAATCCCAGGGCTCGGGAGGCTAGGGCAGGAGAATTGAGAGTTTGAGACTTGCTAGGGCTACTTGGTGAGACCATGTTTTAAAAATAAATAAATTGAATGAATGAATGAAGGTGGACTTGGGTTGCTGTTTTGAATTGTGCAAGGGATCATAGGAAATGTGTGTGTGTGTGTGTGTGTGTGTGTGTGTGTGTGTGTGTGTGTGTGGTTGAAGTCAGAGCCTGAGCAATGTCCCCTAGCTTTTGTACTCAAGGCTGGTGCTCTATCATTTAAACCACAGCTCTACTTCCAGCTTTTTTCTGGTTAGTTGGGAGACAAGAGCCTCATAGACTTTCCTGCCCAAATTAGCTTTGAATTGTGCTTCTCAGATCTCAGCCTCCTGAGTAGCTAGGAGTATAGGTGTAGTCATAGCTGGGAGACTTTTAGAGTATGGTATGCATTTGGAATTTGGGCTGACAAAACAAGTTTGATTGAAAATGAATTTGCAATTCTGAATGACGGCTAAGGAAGTCTGTGAAGGGTGAAGTGTGGTTGTTTTGTGGTTGATTTTTCGGTTAACATCCAGGGGTGCTACTTGAATAGTTCTCAATTGGAGATAAATTGGTCTTATTTTGCCCCTCAAGATCTTGAAGGGGTTTTGGTCTTTGAGGCTAGAGTCATGGGGAAAATATCTTTGCAATACATTTGGCATTGTTCGCGTGACACAGGTGTGGTATGGTAGGGGGAAAGGCTGAAGAAATATTTGGGAGACAGCTTCTGAAAGAAACATCCCCAATTTTTGCCTGCTTATCTCATCTCATTTTGGGTTTCTTAATTAATAGGTGGATGTCAAAAGTCAAACCTCCAATAGATTTGAGAGCATTTGAAATGATGAGAGCAGTCTTAATTCTCATAAGCATTTTCCCAGGACATTTCACTCCAAGGGAAAGAAACTCAGATGCTAACAGTGAGCCAGCAAAAAAATATATGGTGAGAATGACCATGGTGAAACCCTTTGGTCTAACTGAGATATACTAAATACATGAAAGAATGAATTGACAGACAAGGCCAGGATGGGGGAGGGGACCTGCCAGAGGTGGGCAGGGCCAATGCAGAGGGTGAACATGGTGAAGATGGTTGCAATACTTAAAACACATATATGAAAATGGAAGTCTGACAGCGTTGGCTCATGCCATAATCCTACCTACTAAGAAGGCTGACATCTAAGGATCACGGTTCAAAGCCAGCCTAGGTAAGAAAGGCTATGAGATCCCCTGGTCTTCAATTAGCCACCAGAAAGCCAGAGGTGGAGCTTTGGCTCATGTGGTAGAGCCCTTGCCTTGAGCAGGAAAAGCCCAGGGACCTAGGTTCAAGCCCCAGGACTGGCATAAATAAATACTTAAGGAACAATGAAACCTGTTGAAATTAGTTTAAGAAGGGGGAAGAAGGGACTGAAGGAAATGTACTGTGTGCACAATTCTCCTTGTGTAACTAATAAATGCCAATCATTATTTATTTATTTTTTTAAGTTTTAGAAAAGGACTGTGGGACAAAAGTTGTGCTTGTGAGATGGAATTTCTGGTGCTTTCCTCTGTGTGAACTGGGGATGTACTGTCAGGAAATGATCTTGTATATGGGTTCAAAGCATAAAGGTCAGAACTAAGAGAGCTTGGCTTCAAATGTGAACTGAGGGGCACCTGCCTTGTGAAACCCCAGATTTCTTCTTTCTCTGTTTTCCCCTTACATATAAGGAAGTCTCATCAATTCTCCCACGGCGGGAGGGTGGGCAGGAGGGGGGGAAGACCAGGTCATGTGATGTATGGCTACAGACACTTAGGAGTTCACTAAGGGACACCTATACAATGGGCATCAGCAATTCCCACCGTCTCCAAGGAGCACAGCCTTGGTGATGGATGGGGCCCCTGGTTTTGTGCTCACCATCACTGTAGGCCCTGATTTCTCCTGTGGCTTCTACCTGTGCTCTGGCCAGTGCCTCAGCTAGGTGCTTTGCGAAGTAGCCTGTCAAATGGAGTGAGGAGCAGGAGATTAGTGAGTGGAAAGACTGGTGAAAGAAAGGAGAAGCAAAATGGTGGAGGAAAAGCCTCAAGCTGCTGCACGGATAGGAAGGCCTCAGTCAACCCGTTCCGCAGTCTCGGGTAGCTGGCCATTGCCATGGCTTAAATTGTGCACAAATGACTAAGTCCTACCCCCCATGTGGAGGGCAGATGCCCTCAAGGATGAAGGATGTGTTTAACCAGGGCTTGAAGGCCTAGTTTCTGTTCCTTCCCTCTTCCTTCCTTCCCTCCCTTCCTCCTTCCCCTTTTCCCTCCCTCCTCCTCCTCTTCCCCCTCTTCCTTTTCCTAGTACTAGGGTTTCAACTCAGGGCCTCAGATTTCATAGCTTGTGCTCTACTACTAGAGTCATACCTTCACTTCTGGCTCTTCGTTAATTGGTGATAACCGTCTCATGAACTTTGCTGCCTGGGCTAGCTTCTCAGACCTCAGCCTCTGGGTAGCTGTGATTATAGGTGCAAGCCATTAGTGATAGGTTTTTTTATTTTTATTTTTTGTAGAGGTATTTGAACTTTAGGATTGAGCTACCACTGAGCTCTGCCCAGCCCTGCTCTCCCTTCTCCTTCAATGTTTGTGAGATAAGTTCTCACGGTGGAGCTCAAGCTGGGCTTGGCTGATCTCAAACTCTTGAATCCTCAGATTATCAAAGTATGTAACCATGCCCAATTCTGCCTCTATAGTTTTGGGGGAATCTTGTTGACAATTGCCATTACAAATAAGGTGAAATAGAATCTCGTGATTTTGAGGTGCATTTCTCTGACAACTAGTGATGATGAACATTTTTTCATAGATCTGTAGGCCATTTGTATATTCTCTTGAGAGGTATGTCTTATCAGATCACTTGCACACTTTTATTGAGAAGGCTCAAGTTTTATTCTTCTGTTTGTGGACATCCAAGTTTTCTAGCACCACTTATTGAAGTGATTGTCTTTTCTGCAATAACTTTTGGCACCTTGTCAAAGATCAGTTTTCTGATGATACATGGATTTATTCATAGAATTTATGTACCATCAATTCTATGTATCATAGAAAATGCTATGATAATGATAATCATAGAATAAATTCTGTTATTCATGGAATTTATTATACATGTATTTATTCATGGAAAAATATATTCACATTTATTCTTCTGTTCCAATAGTCTAGTGCTATATATATCTATATATGTATATATATCTATACATACTTTTGGAGCTATTGATGAGAAGAGAGAGAGGGCTTCTCTGGGCAATCAGGGTAAAGGCCCCTCCCACAGAGGCTCAGCATATTTGGCCATGGCCTTGAACAGTCCCATGTGAAGATCTCTAGACATCACATCACCATGGCCTTACCATCATGCATGCAGACCCTTGGTCATCATGTCATGGAAGAATCATCTGTGGACTGATTGGACCCAGAAGCGTGCACCAGATGGGCCATCCAATCAGAGGGCTAGACAATGTATCGATAGTTTGTGCAGGCTGCGTGGAGCCTTGGATTAAGTCTGGAGACTGATATGACCCATAAGCTTTTCAGTGGTCTTGAGAGTCTGTAACTCTTTCTTGGAGACACCCCATTAACCCTTATCAACCCCTGCCCCAGTACCCCAAGTCCATACCCTCCCTTGGGACCCATCTTACAGAAGTTCTGTTGATATCCCCCTGGGATTGCCCTACAAATGCAAATCACTGGGCTCCACCCCCAAGCCTAGTAAATCAGAATCTCCAGGGGTGGCACCCACCTATAAAGAAGGAGCCCTGCAGGTGACTCTGGGGGATGCTAAAAATTCGTTCATCTTGGCTATGAGGGTAATGCAGTGAAGTTGAATAAAATTGAAAGGGGTTTCCTTGTCAGCCGCAGCTCCTAGCATCACCAGGAGAGGGCGGCCACTGACCTGCTTTTGGCTTTGCTAAGCAGCAGATGCAAACAGCATCCACAGTAAGCTCTTTCCTGCTGCAGAAGTAAAATACTAGTAGATGAAGAAGGACTTCCAGAGGTTGGGTTATCAGAGAGGCAACTAAAGATAATGCAAGAATAAAGTTGCTGCTGCAGCAAGCCAGCATTGCCAATGACATCCAGGCCTGGGCATGCTTCTGCATTTTTTTGGGGGAGGGGAGGGAGGGGGTCCGGTCATGGGGCCTGAACTCTGGGCCTGGGCACTGTCCCTCAGCTCTTCAGCTCAAGGCTAGAGCTCTACCACTTGAGCCACAGCGCCACTTCTGGCTTTTTTCTTTTGCTTATGTGGTGCTAAGGAATCAAACCCAGGGCCTCATGAATGCAAGGCAAGGGCTCTAACAATGAGCCACCTTCCCAGCCCCTGCTTGTGCATTCTTTTTGCCCTTTTCCCTCCAGTCTTCTGATTTGTTCTTCTCCCCTCCCCCACATCAGGTTTTAGGGCTAACAAGCTTTCCCATGTCCTGTCAATGGCTGTAGATCTGCCAGTTGCTCATGCTCAGGGGTGCACATTGATCACTGCAGCTCTTTTCTTGCATGGCTCACCCCAAGGGGGAGTAGGCAATGTCCTTTGCCCTTTCTCCCCGCTTCTGCAATGGCACCTGCCAACATTGGTTCTCCTAGCCACCTTGGCATCTCTTGTATTGTATTCCTGCCCCTGCTACTTTCTCCTACCCTGCAGCTGCTTTGTTGATGTAACCCAGCCCAGGTTCCTGCAGAGAGGAACCGGTGGGACAGAAATTAGTACAGTCTTGGTTTGGTCATTGGCCTCTTGTCCTTGTTTGCTCTCTCCTTAGCCTATGCATCCATGCTTGCTACCCTGTCAAACCCACATTAGGCAATCTGGGATTGGGGGTTGAAGACACAGGGTAATTTGGAATTTTGATTGGTTGTGTGTGTGTGTGCTTGTGTGCACAAGTGTGTGCACCAACACTGGGGTCCAAACTCAGGGTGTCTGTCTGTGTCTGTGTCTCTGTGTCTGTGTCTGTGTCTGTGTTTCTGTCTCTGTCTCTCTCATTTGGTAGGGCTTTATCACTTGAGCCACATCTCCACTTCCAGCTGTTTGGTGGTTAATTGGAGATAAAGAGTCTCAAGGATTTGTCATCCTCAGATTACAGGTGTGGGCCACCAACACTTCAGAGTTTATATATTTTTTTTAGCCATCTCTGATGACAGATATGTAACATGTTATGAGAATTAATACAGCAATGGTGCTCAGGAAGCACCAAAAAATGGCCTTTTCTACAAAGTGCAATGCAACGTAATTATTAAAGGTTCAAAACATTTCCCCACCATTGCAGCAGAAGGAGGGGTGTCAGTGGGGATGTGTACTAGGAAAAGATGCCAGGATATTCAAGAAGACATTTTATAATTTTAAGGATTTATGAGACACTTTCTCAATACACAGGGGAATTCTCACACCATGTATTCTAAACACAAGAACAAATGGAAAAGGCTGCATTTCTCCAGGTGAATGAGAAGGGGCTAGCCAAGGAAGGTGAGATCGTTAAGATGATTTTGTAATGGTAGATCCAACACAATAAATTTACCCCCCACCCGCACACACACCAGGCATGAGGTTTTGCTCCTTAGAGCTGGGTTGTCTCCACTTATACTGACTGCGATCATTTGTTATTGCAGAATTGTTATCTTGACTTCTGAATATAAAGGAAGAAAATATAGAAGGCCAGCTCAGCACCACAGCTGTGCTGGATTTGTCATTGTGATACAATCAGATTGTTTTGTTTGTTTGTTTGTGTACTTTTGTTTTCAGCCTGCCATGTGCATGGCCTAAAGTTCCGAAGCTGCCTTGTTTTCTGACTAACTGGGAACCGTGTGTCTTTATCTTTATTTTATGTTCATTTCCAAAAGCTGAGGGTTAAGATAGTTTCCTTGAGCTTCATAGCAATGAAGTAATGTTTTCTATCACATCCCCAGAAGACACACAGGGAGGGGCAGTTTATCACAGCATAAGGGGAGAAAACCATTTGCCCTTTAAAAGTCAAAGTCCTTTCTGTTGTAATTGAGATTGGAGAAACTTAGGAGGAACAAGCCCAGGTCAATGAGCTACTTTAATTCCTTCTTTATGGCAGCCTGGAGCCAACTTTGCTCATTATAACACTGAATTTCCTACTCAGAAGCACTTGTGTCTGCCATCTTTCCTTCTCATTTATTTTGTTTTAGTATTTATTTTGGTGTTTTGAGACAGGGTCTCAATACAGCCCAGGCTGGCTTCAAATTCTCGGTCCTCCTGTGTCTGCTGCCTTAGTGTTGTGATTACACATGGGCATCACCATGCCTGGTTCATTTCCTTTTATAGACCTGTGATCTATGACCTCCAACTGAACATGCTCAGACATGTGTTCACCATCTTTGTTTTTAAATATAGGGTTTATGACCTGAAACTGAGCATGCTTGGAATTGTGCCTGCCCTCTCCTGTGATTTCCCATTTGAATGTGTATAGCTTTCCAAATAAAACTCCCACTGCTGCTTTCTTTGTTTAAAGAGCATTGCTTTGCAAATAAATCTAGTGTTCTCCTCACTAGCTCTCCATAAAAAAATCTCTCTCTAGTCTTTTATTTCCTGCTTGTGCTTGTTGGTTTTGAATTTGCCAAGATGAAAACTCAGTGTATTCAGTTATTAACAGTAGAAGCTCAGGAATGAAATAACCCCAAAGCTTGTGCTTTTCCTACTGCACCTACTTCTTTGCATCTTGACACATCTTACGGCCAGAGTTAGACTTTCCTTGGTAGGGGCAGAGCCTGCCTTTCACTGGTCACTCAGAAGCTATCCTTTTCTTGGGAATCGAGAAGCTGAGCTGCTGCTTAAGACTTATATGACCGGGCGCCGGTGGCTCATGCCTGTAATCCTAGCTACTCAGGAGGCTGAGATCTGAGGATCATGGTTCAAAACTGGCCCAGGTAAGAAAGTCCGTGACACTCTTATCTCCAATTAACCACCAGAAAACCGGTTGTGGCTCTGTGACTCAAGTGGTAGAGCTCTTGCCTTGAGCTGAAGAGCTCAGGGACAGCACCCAGGCCCAGAGTTCAAGCCCCATGACTGACAAAAAAAAAAAAAAAAAAGACTTACATGGCTTGTCGATCTCAACAGAATCTCTCTCACTTTCTGACTGTAAAATTCCCATAGGAGCATCCTAGCTGTTCATAACTAACTTCTTTCCCTGCTTGGCTGCATGAGATCTTCTTGCTCCCAGTGTGTGTGTGTGTGTGTGTGTGTGTGTGTGTGTGTGTGTGTGTGTGTGCGTGTGCATGTGCATGTACACCAATATTGGAAAGGTTTTTAGGGCTTCTTGCTCTCACTTTTTTTTTTTTCCACTCAAGGCTGGCACTCTACCACCAGAGCCACAGCTCTTCTTCTGGCTTTTTGCTGGTGAGTTGGAGATAAGAGTCTCATAGACTTTTCTGTCTGGGCTGGCTTCAAACCTCAATCCTCAGGGATCTACTGCTGGAGTGGTTAGAATTACACATGTGAATCATCAGCACCCAGCTTCTTGTTTGGAAAACTAAACATTAAGCTTTACTTGGTGGAGCAATTAGCTTTGATCCACTTTACCATAGCAGAGAAATTGAGAAGGATAGGAGGATATGAAAAAAATAAATCGACTTTGAAACTGCAACTCTTTGAATCTGTAGTTTGAAATAAGACCTCATAAGAAACAAAAAGAGTAAGTTGAAAGAGTTGAAGATGGATAAACATTTCTTTTTTTTTTTTTTGCCAGTCATGGGGCTTAAACTCTGGGCCTGGGCACTGTCCCTGAACTTCTTTTTTTTTTATTTTTTAATTTAATTTAATTTTATTTGTGAACATACTGTACAGAGGAGTTACAATTACATGGGCAGGATAATGCGTACATTTCTTGCCAAGCATTGCAGCCTCCTCCTTTGTTTACCCTTCACGTCCCTTCCCAGCCTCCCCCCTCCCCCCCATCCCAATCCTTCTCCTTCCCCACCTTCCCCCCCCCCCCCCCCCCGCACCGACGTTGTAAAGCTCGTTTTGGACATGACAACTTGTACTTCTCATTGTTGCAACAGGTCCACCTGTATCCTTAAACAGCTGGTTTTTCCCCATCTCCTCCACAAGTTATACTGACATCAAATATAGTGAAAGCAGGGGTTATACTGTGGGGGAGGGACATACAAAGCAACAAAGAGATAATCTTATAAATGCGTTAGAAACACATGCATGAAAGAAAAAAACATTAAAATTCACATCTAAGGGTTCATTTTCCTGACATCACATTATCTGACCTTTTCCGCTTGACTCATACATATACTAGATATTACAAATAAGGGAAACCATGGGACCTATGTTTCTTTGGGCCTGGCTTACTTCACTTAATATAATTTTTTCCAAGTTTTTCCATTTCCTAACAAATGGGGCAATGTCATTCTTTCTGATGGAGGCATAGAATTCCATTGTGTATATATACCACATTTTCTTGATCCATTCATCTACTGAGGGGCATCTGGGTTGGTTCCATATCTTAGCTATGGTAAATAATGCTGCAATAAACATAGTTGTGCTGGTAGCTTTAGTTTGGTCTTGTTTGTAAACATTAGGGTAAATGCCCAAAAGTGGGATTGCTGGGTCATAGGGGAGTTCTATGTGAAGTCTTTTGAGGAACCTCCATACTGCTTTCCAAAGTGGTTGAACAAGTTTACATTCCCACCAACAATGAAGTAAGGTTCCTTTCTGTCCACATCCCCTCCAGCATCTGTTGTTGTTAGAGTTCTTGATTTTTGCCGTTCTAACTGGAGTGAGGTGATATCTCAATGTTGTTTTGATTTGCATTTCTTTTATGGCTAGGGATGTTGAACATTTCTTCATGTGTCTATTGGCCATCCTTCTTTCTTCTTCAGAGAAGTTTCTCTTAAAGTCTTTTGCCCACTTATTTATTGGGCAGTTGTTTCTTTGAGGATTTGTTGTTGGGTGGTTTAATTTTTTGAGTTCCAAGTATATTTTAGATATGAGACCCTTGTCCGTTGTATGGCTAGTAAAGATCTTCTCCCAATCCGTGGGCTTTCTATTGATCTTGCTAGCTATGTCATTTGCCCTGCAGAAGCTCTGCAACTTTTTGCAATCCCATTTGTCCAACCTTTCTTTGATTTGCTGTGTTTCCGGGTCTCTATTCAGAAAATTTCGGCCTGAGCCAAGGAGACCTAGGGTTTCTCCTATTCCATCCTGTAATGTTTTCAGAGTGTCTGCTTTGAGTTCAAGGTCTTTGATCCATTTGGAGTTGATTCTGGTGCAGGGTGATATATAAGGATCTAGCTTAAGTTTTCTACATGTAGTTAACCAATTTTGCCAGCACCATTTACTGAAGAGGTTGTCTTTCTTCCATTCGATTGTTTTAGCTCCCTTATGGAAGATTAGATGGCTATAGGTCTGTAGGTTCATTTCTGGGTTTTCAATTCTATTCCATTGGTCCTGAGGTTCCCTGAACTTCTTTTGCTGAGGCTAGCACTCTACCACTTGAACCACAGCACCACTTCTGCCTTTTTCTGCATATGTGGTACTGAGGAATTGAACCCAGGGCTTCATGCATGTAAGGCGAGCACTAAGCCACATTCCCAGCCCTAAATATTTCATTTTCTATGATCCATAAACTACCTTAGTAAGTTCAGTACTTAATTTCTATTTTTCTTCTGTTTGAACAATCTCATCATCATCCTCCATACCTTGAAAGACTTCCTTATGGGTGAATGGGTCACAGTGATTGACACATTCTCTAGATCCTACAGAAGAAATAGAAGAAAAAGATACCTTGACAGGCAGAGACTTACAGAAACCGCTGATTATCTCTTCATCTCTTAGTTGTTGATAGTAATTTATTCAGGGTAGCAATGAAAACCAAAACTGTATTTTCCACTTGCTCAAAGTTGGCTGTGCCCATTCTAGGTTTTGGGTACCAGATTCTGGCCAGTGAGTTTGGAAGTATCGTTTGGTAGTTGCATGGTAGAAAAGGAAGTGTGTATTATTCTATCTTGTTGTTTGGCATAGGACTGTGATGGCTGTAGCCATGACTGCCATTGTGAGCCACAAGGCCAAGGCTCAGGTTCAGTGGAAATCTGAAGGATCCTGAGTACCCTAAGGTCACCACAGCACCACCCTTGGACAGCCATCCCCCAGCTTTTGCCAGGGGTCTCAATAACTTCCTGTCTCATGCATCTAAGACAAATCTAGCTGATAGGTGGTGCAATTTGTTCTTATCCTGGCAAGAGCACAAAGAAGCATTCCAGATGAATTTGGACTATGGCTCAGAAACAAGCCTGAAATGGTCTATCCTGGCTGTTTTTGATTTTGAACTTATGGGGACTTTATCTTTGCCTCTTTGTGCCTCCTACCTCCTGTTCCTGCTCCTGTGGGGTCCCCAGCCTCATTCCCTCATCATTTTAGCTTCTTCTACCCTTCGATTGGATTTGACAGACCTCCTGCCCAATGTGTACCAGCCATGACTTTACCACCAAAGCTTCATTTCTAGGCTTGGCTTGAAGATCTGTATCTGCAAACCTCCCTCCCTCTCCATCTCAATACTGATGAGTAGAAATAGCATAGCAAGAGAAATTGAGACTCTCTGAAGGTCTTCTTTATGAGCTGGTGGGATTAAAAAATCAGTTTAATAGTTGTAATTCCTGCGTCTATCTCTCAGGCAGATTCTTTCTGTGTTGTGGTGTCAGCCAGGATTGTTGGCCCCTGAGCACTTACTTTTGCAGGTCTGGGAGTTCCTCAGTTCTGAGGAAGAGCATTTTGGAGCAATCTTTGCAGAGGCCATGAATGGAGGGAAGGCTGCAGCCACCTGGTCTTGCACTGCTCAGCTTTGGGATATGTCTTCTTCCCAAAGCTAACTTTAATCACCAGCTTAATTATAGTTTCTCAGGGATGATTACAGCTTTCCCCTGATGAGAAAAGATCCCATCAGTTGGAGGGATGGACACCTTGAACTCTGTCACTCCCCATGGGACAACCTTAGTGTACAAAGGTTACAGTTGCCTCAGTAGAATTCAGAGGGGGGAATTTAAAGTGGAGTAACATCTTTCTCAAAATGCTCCCACATCTAGGGCTATATTTCATTGAACCCTCAGTTCCAGGCATGCATTTGACAGCCCATTTGAAGGGTGAAGATTTGCTTGCTTGGTAGAAACTCAGGGGCTTCCTTGTAAGGGACATTTCTCAACTTGTGATCTTTGGACAATGGCCAAATGGCAGTCACGTTTCTCTCTCTCTCTCTCTCTCTCTCTCTCTCTCTCTCTCTCTCTCTCTCTCTCTCTCTCTCTTTTTCCCCCACAAGTTTCTCCCTTTCTTTTTGCTTGCCACAAAGGTGGTTGCAAATTGTTGTCAACTAATGTCTCTCTCCCCCTCCCCCAGTTCATGTATGATAGGCAACAGTATGTGGAAGAAATTTGTGAGAGAGTGATCAGCCTGGGGGTTTGCCCAAGCAAACCAACACAGCAGATTTTATTGTCTTTGCCCATCCTGGCTCTTAGTCTCTTGCTTTCTGTACCATTGTTTGCCATGCGCGTCACATAGAGGAAGGAATAATAGCTACAAGGCTGCAAGAAGAAAGACCCCAGCAATTTGTATGCAATCTCATTTGAACTCTTGGATTTGGAAGGGAGTTTTGCTTCCTTTCCTCCCCTCCCTTTTCTTTCCTTTTTTTTTTTAAACTGCTGCTCAGCTTCTTGTGCTTAATGAGGCTTTTCAGAAAGGAAAACTAGCAAACAACAAAACATGAGTTCTGCCCTTTAAGCAGATGCTTCCGAAACTCTATCAGAAGACACTTGTGCTGTGAAAGTGAGTCAGAGGATCTCTCTGTCTGTAACCGGCCAGGTCTTCTAACTGGAGTCCAACAAGTCAGGCTCTATGTGGTGTTCTTTAATAACAGTGGCATCTGACATTCCATTTCATTAATGCACTTATAGGAAAAATTCACGTTCTGTACAGACTAATTATCCACTGGGTGGTTCCTACTCTGTAGTTGCTGGGATGATAGGAGTGTGAACCACACCCAACTCCTTCCATTGAGATGGAATCTCATGGACTTTTCTACCAGGGCTCTCCTAGAAGCATGATTCCATAGAGTGCATGTGGCTTAGGACAACTGGTGGTACACACCACGGCATCCAACTTGTGGCTTGAGAAGTCTCCTTATAATCTTTCCTGCCCAGGCTGGTCTTGGAACATAGTACTTCCATCCCCAGCCTCCCAAGTAGCTCAGATGATAAGCCACTGATGACAGCTTTTTAAATATGTTTGACAATGGAGGGGGTAACAATGTTCAAGAGGAAGTGTACTCATTACCTCACTCATGTAACTGTAACCCTCTGTATAGTATCTTTACAATAAAAAAATTAAAAAAAATATGTTTGAGACTGGATTTCTATAGCCCAAAGTTAGAAGCTTTTCTCCCCTCTTTCCTCAGTGCTGGGAATACAGGCATAATCACCACACTTAGCCCTCAATGTTTTTAAATGTTAGGTGAGTGTTCTTCTAAGCAAAATGTTCTGGAAGCATCTGGGTAGCATTTTCCCAAAGGTGTAGAGAGGTCCCAAGAATATTTGGAGCATGAGCTCATCAAACATAAGAAATAGTAGAGATGGTAAAAACCATCTGGTAGTAATGATAAAGATGAATGTACTTTATATTATTTTGTGGTGTCTTGTGATAAAGAAACTCTTATTATTCAATAGGAAATTAGGAAATACTGCAATGTTTTGGGATTTATTCCTCTCTCAAATTGTATTCCTCTTTCCAGGTTTTCTTTCTGTATTCAATTTTGACCCATGAACCCAAGAGCACTTCTGGACTATTCAGCCACTCCACTGTGATAGCATTCAGAGACTCTAAACTTCACCCTTACATCTGTCTTTCTCTCAGCTCCATTTCTTGGGCTCATTCATACAGTCAGCCCAATCTAGCTAAGGTGTCTGACATTCCAGTTCTTTCTTATTTAGTTTCCTCCATCTAATTCTAAACCAGATACTTTATAGCTGAATGGAAAGACTTAGGAGTCAGAATGTGTCTAAATGACACCTCTGTCACAAACTTGCTGCATGAGCCCTCTTTCTAATCCTATTCTTTGTGGGGAGGGGAGGTTGTTGGGGGGGGAAGATAATCAAGGTATTAAAAAAAACAACCTACTTGGTGCTGGCTATGTGGCTAAGCAATAGAGTGCTTAGCATGTATAAAGGACCTCAGTTCAAACCATCACTTTGGGTATGAACAAACACCAATAACAACTCTTCCTCATAACTGTAGTTGTTGTGAGTTATCAAAACTAAATGAGGGCTGGGAACATGGCTCAATGGTAGAGTGCTTTTCTAGCATGCACGAGGCCCTGGGTTTGATTCCTCAGTACCACATAATCAGAAACAGCCAGAAGTGGCACTGTGGCTCAAGTGGTAGAGAGCAAAAAAAAAAAAAAAAGAAACTTAGGGACAGTGCCCAGGCTCTGAGTTCAGGCCCCAGGACTGGCAAAAAAAGAAAAGACTAAATGAGAAGCAAAAATAATGCCCTAATGATCATGTTGTATTGGAACTCAGTCATGAAAAACAGAGAAGCCATGTTTTGAGATGTCAAATTGGGAGTCTTTTATCAGAAAGCAGGCGATTGAAGGTGGACTCTTGTCACAAAGATGAGCAGCCCCTTGGATACACTTAACACTTTTAGAAACTGAGCCATGACAGTAGTCAAGCAAAGAAAGAGCAGAAAAATAATACCAACAAACCAGATCAACCCCAATGGAGAACTGAATTGTGATACCCTGGTGACTCCAGAAGAGCCTGGAGACAAGAGACATAAGAACACGAGGCATGGCATAATGGTCCCTGAGCTGGTCTGGGCCTAAATAATAACAAGGTCAGGGGAAACTTGAGAATCTCAAGAGTTCAAAGCACAGGACTGATAGGTCTAGTAACCTTTGTCCAAGTCCCCTCTTCTGTCTCTAGGAATTCAGGCATGCCCATCACCTGGAAGAGGGAATTTCCCTTCTCTACCATGAAGACAAGATGGCGCCAGTTAAACCCAATACCCTATCATCCACCATGTGGCCAAGATGGCACCAGTTCGATCCAGTATCCTTATTTCAATGGCACTCATACCATCCGTAGTTAGTGAGTGACATCATCACTAAGGATGCCCTCCCTCCCTTTCATCAAGATTGTGCCTAAGCATCTTTAAAATTGTGGAGCCTGCTCAGCTCATTCTTGCCCAAAGTGATCTCTTCCTGTTCTCGACTGTCAAATCTACTTGTGTGGTAATTAATCTTAAAATGGTTTATGATCCTTTTGGATGCACAGAACTTTTAATTATATCTCTTGTGAGACATAACTTTGCTGTGGAATTATCTGCTGCTTGCCTGTGAGATCTGGAAACCTTTGAGTGTGGTTTCTAAGTTGTTTAATCTCCAGGGCCTTTCACTGTGATTGATGAGCTCTTTGTAAGCATATCAATAAAAAGCTGTTTGATGGAATACATATATTTCTAATGTTGACTGTTGTAGTTCTGACCAGGGAGTAAAGGATCCTATTTGCAACATGTAAATATTTATTTGACAGGTTTTATGGTACCAATTAAAAGGGATGACTATTACTGGATTCTCCAGCTATAAGGTCTGGCTCTGGTCTCATTTATTAAGTGAAGATAAAGTAATATATGTGGAAGAGGCAAAAATGAATTTGTTGATAGTTTTGGCCAAAACTGGGGAGAAAAAAAAAAGATCTCAGTCTGTATCCACCTTGTCTACAGGAATGTTGCAATTTACAGAAAAAGATGAAACAAAATCTAGGAAATAGGCAGGTGGTTTCAGGGTTGATAGGTGACCCAGACCTCATTCTCAGCATAGATTATCCTGGCGGCGTCTCAGTTTCTAGATCCCATTCTCATTCCCCCTTTTTTTGCTCATTCCTCAATCCTGAGGGACTTGGGATGTTGGTGACCTTGTTGGCCTATGGCTGAGTTGGTATGTAGATTTCATCAAGGTACCCAAAGCATAAAGGAGACACTGGAGCCTGGTGCCTGCAGTGGGGGGAAAATGCATGCTCAGAATATAAACAACAGTCAAGGTCAGAAGCTAATACTTCCACCTAAAGGAGAGATAGGCGACTTGCATAAAAATGCTCTTCTTCCATTTTTGGTTTAGCTTGTTTTCTTTGGGGGAGGGCTAATAAAATTGATTTCATTTTGATCTTAATGTTTTCCTCTTCTTCTCTCTGAACAAACTGCTTCTCTGTATCTTTCTGTGCCCTGGTTCTTCACAAAGACTATCTTGGTCTCTGTTTGACATCCTAGTGTTTAGGGTGATTCCGTGTTGGAAAGAGGAGGTGATCGGTGATTAGAATCAGCATTTAAAACCTGGGCAGCAAGAGTGGCTTAGAAAGGGTGGTGCTTTGGTACACAGCAGAATAGCAGACTTTGAATTGTATTCAAATTGTACCTGTGGTACAAGAATGATTATAAATACACCCACATATGTGAGTTTTCATATCTTGAGTGTACTTTGCAATATGACTTTATTTTCAGGTGTTTATAAATAGTACAGTTGAGAGAGGCATCAGTGGCTCATGGCTGTAATCCTAGCTAATGAGGAGGCTGAAATCTGAGGAGCATGGTTCAAAGCCAGCATGGCCAGAAAAAGTTTGTGAGACTCTTATCTCCAATTAACCACCCAAATACCAGAAGTGGAAATGTGGCTCAAGTGGTAGAGTGCTAGCCTTGAGACTGCAAGCCCTTAACTTCAAGCCCTAGTATGAACACAAAAGGAATCTCTCTCTCTCTCTCTCTCTCTCTCTCTCTCTCTCTCTCTCTCTCTCTCTTTCTCATCTACACATATATACAAACATACTCACACATATACAAATAAGTAATACAGTTGAGGAAACCTCCTTAAAATAGTCATATCTTTCTTACATTAGAAATGTAATACTAAACTCATTTTAAAATGAGGTTGAAAAAGGCTGGATTATTCCTTAGTGTCTTATGAAGATATGGCTCATGTAATCCAAAATGACTATAGCAATATATAGTGTTTATTAACTCATCAACCACATTTGAGATATTTTTAGCATGCTAAGACAACAACCATAATAGGTAACATTATATTAGGGCCATTAGATTTTAAATTTTATAAAATTTGAATCAATAAAACCATTTGTAACTCATTTAACCAGTGTTATAAATGAAACTTCATCTAATCATCCAAGATGTATACAACAGACAGACACTTAAATGTACTTTAATTTCCTTAAGAATTAACTTTTCTTTTGCTTTTTGTGCTAGTGCTAGGGCTTGAATTCAGGGCCTGGGTGCTGCCCCTTAGCTTCTTAGCTCAATACTGGTGCTTCACCGCTTGAGCCACAGCTCCACTGATGGTTAATTGGAGATAATAGTCTCATGGACTTTTCTGCCTAGGCTGACTTCAAACTGGGATCCTAGATCTATACCTTTAAAAGAGGCCTTGGTGGCTCACACCTGCCATCCTAGCTACTCAGGAGGCTGAGATCTGAGGATTCTGGTTCCAAGATAGCTAGGGCAAGAATGTCCATGAGACTCTTTCCTTGAGACTCTTATCTCTAACTGACTACCAGAAAACTGTAAGTGGCACACTGGCTCAAAGTGATAGAGTTCCAGCCTTGAGCAAAAGAGCTCAGGGACAGCATCTAGGCCCTGAGTTCAAGCTTCCTGACAGACAAAAACCCAAAACAAAACACTGTTTCTGTCTTAATAATTTTGAATCCTAGACATTTATTTTTGTTTTATAAGTTCAAATATATATATGTATCTATATATGGATTTTATGTATTATATATAGGTATATCAATATACAGGTATAATACATAATAGCTCTATCTAATATAATATATAATATCTATATGTAGATATAAAACATATCTATATGTAAGTATATAGATATCTATATAATATAATATCTATATAAGCATATAGACATATACTAAAAGTCTACTTTTCATCAGGGGTGATATAAAAATACTATCAGAAAAATTACTGAAAAATACGAATTTTCAATACACAAAAATCTTTACAGTAATTCAACTTTTATCATGGTAATTGTTACACATATTTTATAAATACTTTTTAGCTCACATAATTATAACAGGCTATAAAAGTTATTGAAATAGTTGTAAAAAATAAATTTAACTATCACTTAAATATTGAATGCATGGCTTTTAAAAAACAGTTCTTTCAGAGTGACCTGGTTTTTATTTTAATTTGGAGAATTCAAGAAGGAAGTCATGGATGTAAAGTCTTAGATGGCTGTTCCTGCCTTTTTTTCATTGTAATATGCAAGTATAAAACCCAGAAGTAGGCTAGAAAGCTCTGCTTTAATATAGTGTGAATGTGGAAAATATGGATAAATAGCAAGTGAAACTAGAGGTAAAATAACTCCAGGTATTTCTTATTCTTGCTTAAATTGTTAGAAGTTAAAATAGGGCTAGTGTAGCATAGCATTTTAAAGTTATTTATGTCTGTGTCTATAGTAAATTAGATATGAAAATATTTAAACTTATAACATTATTTGGAATAAAATGTATAGCAATATCTATTAGCAATGAAATAATGTTGAGAGGCTCAACTGGCAGTAATGTTGAGTGGAAACTTTATTATCCCAATGGCAAAAAGTAGCACCACTTTAACCCTTGCAGGATACATGTGTATCCCTCAACATTCTCACCCAGAACAAAGCCTGGAACCAAGGCAAAACTGTGTGACATAGGCTCAGTCCTCCAAATCCCATTCTCTCACCTCCTAAATTCCCATGTAGGGATTCCTATGAACAATCAACAAAACCACACATACTTATTTTTGTCACTTCTCAACTGCAAAATATCAACCATCTCTCTTTTTGGGTAAGATTTAATGACACAATCCATGGTCTATTATACAGAAGGCAGTACAAAAGCCCACCCAGTCCTGAATATGTAATTGTTCAGAGGGCTTGATCCTTTCTGCAATTCTATCATGAAAAGGAAAACTTATACAACCGACATTTAACAGAAAGAATTATTATTATGTTTTTATTTTTAGTGCTGGGTTTCAGGGCCTAGGCATTGTCTTTGAGCATTTTTTTTTCCTCAAGTCTAGCACTCTACCACTTTAGCTGCAGCTCCACATTCAGATTTTTGGTGGTTAATTGGAAATCAGTGTCTCACGGATTTCCTTGTCCAAGCTGACTTCAAACCAGGATCTTCAGATCTCAACCTTCTGAATAGCTGGATTAGTAGCTGGATTACTACTCCTGAGTAGGATTAGGGTGTGAGTGACTGGCACTGGCTAACAAAGATCTTTGACAAACATCCATGGTTTTCTATATACCGAAACCTTAGTAAAATGTCATATTTAACAATTATACTTATAAAATAACCCAGGAAAAGAAAACCAAAACAATAATCCAATAAAAACATTTTTTTTCTTTTCTGGTCCTGGGACTTGAACTCAGATCCTGAGCACTATTCCTGAGCTTCTTTGTGCTCTGGGCTAGCTCTCTACCACTTGAGCTATAGCCTCACTTTCAGTTTCAAGTGGTTTATTGCATATGAGTCTCAGGACTTGGGCACTGGTGATTGATGCCTATAATCCTAGTGATTCAGGGGACTGAGATTTGAGGTTTGAAGTCAGCCTGGGCAGAAAAGTCCCCTTGAGACTCTTATGTCCAATTAACAACTCAGAAACTAGAAATGGTGCAGTGGCTCAAAGTGGTAGAGTGCTATTCTTGAGCAAAATAGAACTGAGGCTCCAAGTTCAAACCCCATAACTGAAAAAACAAAGCCTCATGGACTTTCTGCCTGGGCTGTATATTAACGGCAATCCTCAGATCTCAGCCACCTGAGTAGAATTACAGACATGAGCCATTGGTCCCTCGCTAAAGGATTTTCAATATAGTTTTAAGACTCATGATTTGGAGACATTTTATACTATTTCTATAATTATACACTAAGGTATTTCTACACACTGTTGCAAATTCAAGGTTAGCAATCTCAATATATCAAGAATTCTCAAATGTACCTAAAATAACGTTGTTCTGATTACTATGCCAAACATTTTGCCTGCCCTTCCTTTTTAAAATATTTTTATTTTCTGTCAGCATTGTGGTTTGAACTCAGGCCTTTAGGCAGATATTTTATCACTAAGCAATGTCTCTAGCTCTTGTTTCTTTTGAGCTAGTGTCTTGCTCTCTTCTAGACTGCTTCTAGACAGCAGTCTAGAAGACACTTGTCATTATAGCTAGGATGACAGGCATGTACCCAGTTTCTACCAATGAGATTGAGTCTTCTGGACTTCTCTACCCACTTCAGCCTGGAGCAATGATCCTCTTTCTCCTAGCCTCCCATGTAGTTAGGATGTTAACCGTGCCAGACTCTGGCTTTTGGTTGAAATCTTGTAAATTGTTTTGCTTTGGTTGGTCTCAAACCTCCATTCTCCTAATCTCAGCTTCCCAAACAGCTAGGATGACAAGCATGAGCCAGCAGTTCTGGGCTTGTTTTCTATTATTTTTAAGTACTTAAAAAAAAAAAAGAATGCAAATTGAATTCCTTTCTAGAAGATTAGTTAGAAGAACAGTTGAATCAACTACATTTCTAAAATTTCCTGAGGAATGTAGCTATTGTGTCACATTGACCAATGTTTATTAAAAAACATATTCCTGTTCAAAATCTAGTGTTTTTTCACTAATTAGATGTTAAGAACAATTAAGCCCATAAAAGTGTCATATTATCTAAGAATATTATCTAAGAAGCCAAACAAAAATTTTTGGGAATTTGACAAACTTTCCATCCTATGACTTAATAAATGCTATTTTATATTAATATACAGAGCTGTGTGTTGTATGTATATATGTGTCTCTATATACATACATGATATGTGGGTCAGCCATCCTTACAAATAAAAGGCTAAAAGTTTAAAGCAATATCAATTAAATGTTGTGACTATTTTATAACTCAATATGAAATAAATTGCACTTATACAAATTACAGGGACTCTAGAGTATTTAAAATTGATGAACAAATATGACCTGAGTGATCTTGAAAATCTATTGCTTAAAACTTAATTCCTCTAAATCATTGGCTTATATCAGATGAAAATGTTCTTTAAGTTTTTATTTCCAGATATATATTATCCCTCTAAAATACTTGTTTTTAGAACTATTAGAAGAGCTCACAAAACAAGTATCTCTTAATAGTGAACTAGTATGTTTTTATATAGGAATGATCTATGAAACATGCTTAAACATAAAACACACATAAATCTATATTATCTTTTCATAGATTTTCAGAGGTTAAGAGTGCTTAAACTCATAAGACAAGAGCAGTAAGGTAATATAAATTTACTGGGTCAATACAAAACAGTTAAATACAAATTATATTTATGAAAAATTAGAAGAATTTAGTAGAATAACCAGGTACCTGATTATATGGATGAGCCTTATGATCTTAACTATAAGTTTTAAGTAAGACTCCAGCCACGAAGTTTTACATATGAACACATTACTTTAATAAAGATCATCCAAATGGTGAATATAGTTGAAATATTTTATACTTCAGTATGAAAAAATAGAACAGTGAGATCTGCTGAAATTATTTTAAGAAATTGTGAAGAATGAGAGAGAGAATTTCATCAGAGGATATTGTATGTAATATGTAAAGTCCCAATAAAACCTTCTTGAACAACTAATATATGCTAATAAAATGCTATAAGAAACAAGACCCCTTGACAACTTTGTTTTCCTTAGTCCCAAGTGTGTTTAACTCTTTAAGACCTTCATTAAAGCTAGGACTGTGGTTAAAATTCTTGAATAACCAGTTTTCTTGGAAGAGACAACAGAAAACAAATGCTCCCAAACAAGAAAGAGGGCAATGGTTTTTATATGTTAACTATAATTGCAGCATCAGAATTTTTATTACTATTATATTATTTTTATTACTATTATTATCATATTTGACAGTCCTGGGAGTTGAACTCTGGGCCTGGGGCTCTGTCCATGAGCTTCTTTTTGCTCAAGCCTAGTGCTCTAACAATTGAGCCACAGCTCCACTTCTGGCCTTTTCTGTGATTATTTGCAGATAAGAATCTCAAAGACTTTCCTGCTTGGGCTAGATTTGAACCGCTATCTTCAGATCTCAGCCTCCTGGGTTGCTAGGTTTACAGGCATGAGCCACTAGTACCCAGCTTCAGAATTGCTTTTAAAGATGCTCTCACACACAAAAACATACACAAAAAATATTCTAGATTAGGCATCCCAAGAATAGCAAGGTTTGCCTGATGCTGTTTTAGGGTTCATTTGGTTAAAGACTCATGTTGGTGGTTGAAGCAAGAGTCAGTTTTAGGGAAGTGTTTTGGGCAAGCAGTAAGATGCTGTGCTTAATGGGGATTCTTTCCCATGCAATCAGCCCTGAGCCAGATCTACCATTTCATGTGTCTCAGAAAGCCCTGACAGCAAGTGTTCACGAAATACTTAGGAACTGCTTTTGCTAGTTATTGTGAACTCCCTCTATGGGCTCAGGAGTTAACTCCAAGCAGAAGACTTGCAATAAGAGAAATAACAGAATATATAGAGAAGTGGAAACACGAACTTCTTTACAGTGTGGGGGAGAAATTCTCAGTTTCTCTCTACCTTACTCATGGCAGTGTTGTGACTTAAAGGAAAAGAAAAGGAAGTGTGCATGTGGAGTTGTCTTTTCTCTAGCCTTAGGGCTCCTGTGAGTGGTCCATCCTCATCCCTAGAATAATTTCCTGAAGCAATTCTCATCCCTAGGATTCTGCTACTCCAGAATCCCAGCTAATGATGATAAGGAAATAGATGAAATTGTAAATACCCAGCCTGCTGGAATCCTGGCCCTTATCACGCTCATTTGAATGATTCCCATTAGTTCTAACTTCCTTACAGGGTAGTGTGGGCCCCTAACAGCAGTTAATTAGGGGGAGCAGCTCCATTACTGCAAAGTGGTTGCATTGAACAAGCTAAATCCGGAGATTAAAATCATTTCAGAAGAAGCATTTCATGGGATATTAATACATTGGCTGTAAATAATGAAAGCTAATTGGAGCATTAAATCTCAGCAACAATATATTAACTGCAAAGGAATTAATCTGTAAATGAATATTTTGTTTTTCTCTTAGATTTTCATTTGCTGAAAAGCATGCTGGGAATGGTCACTAACTGAAGCAGGAGAGACTAGGGATATGGCACATGAAACCCACACCAAACCTCAGAAATGAAGGATTGTCTGCATGGATTACCTGATTAGAAGTACTCAAACACAGAGGGTGAATTTGACCAAAGTACATGAAAATACCACATTGAAACTCCTTTGTACAATTCATACACCATTGAAAAAAAGAAACAATGTCTAAAAAACAAAGAAGCGCATAACTCACCCCTCTCCATTCTTTTTGGTATTGGTACTGGGGCTAGGACTCGGGACATATTCTTTAGGTTTTTTTGCTTATGGTTGGCCCTGTACTATTTGAACCACAGCTCTACTTCTGGATATTTTTGGTGGTTCATTGGAGATAAGAGTTTCATGGATTTTCCTGCCCCGGCTGGATTTTAACCATGAAACTCTGATCTCAGCCTCCTGAGTAGCTAGGATTACAGATGTAAGCCACTGATGCCCAGCCATTTTTTTTTTAAAACAGCTTCATACTCTTTCATTGAGCAGTAAACCAATTACCACCTCTCCTACCTTTGTTCTTGATTCAGATGATTATCATGCCTATCATATACCTTCAACAGATGACCAGCCTTGTCCACTCTACTCCCTTCATTTAAAAGCCAATCACTGGAAATCACAAAATGCTGATATCTATGCTGTAAGAGCTAGAATGAACTATCTCACATTTAATGTTTTTTTTTGGACCCAACAGATAACATCAGAACACTGTAGCAGCAGGACAGATTGAGATGTACCAGGTGTACAGAACAAAAGGGGACTACTCCTAAGACATCCTTAAGAGGACTTCCTACTTCTACTTTCCCTAGAATTACACCCCTGAGAAACTAGTCCAATTAGGCCTTTCCTACATGTCTGGGCCTTGCAAATGAAGTATGTATGTTCTTTTTGCTTACCTTGCTTAAAAAAAAAATCTCTCTTCCCTAGCATCTTTTCCTGAAATTTACATTCCGGTTTTAGAAAACATTCTTCTTCCAGCAATCTTTACTATGCAGTGGTGACAAAATGAGATAGCCTTCCTTCCTTCCTTCTTTCCTTCCTTCCTTCCTTCCTTCCTTCCTTCCTTCCTTCCTTCCTTCCTTCCTTCCTTCCTTCCTTCCTTCCTTCCTTCCTTCCTTCCTTCCTTCCTTCTTTTCTTTCTTCCTTTTGGCCTACCTGCCTGCCTACCTGTGACAGTACTGGAGGAGTTGACTCAGGACTTCATGCTTGCTTGGCAGATACTTCACTATGTGAGCCATGTTCAGTTATTTTGCCCTAGTTATTTTGTAAGTAGAGTTTTATGTTTATGCCTGAGCTGGCTTGACCTGTGAACCTCCTATTTGCCCTTCCTGCTTAGCTGAGATGACAAGTACATATTACCACATCCAGCTTTCAGTTGCTCAAGATGGGGTTCTCCTGAAATTTTTGCCTTGGCTGGCCTCAAACTGAGGCCAGTTCCAAATAGCTAGAATTATAAATGGGAGCCTTTGTGCCTAGTGTCCCTCCTAACAAACATCCCAGTCATCTTGGACTTACTGTAGTTGTTTGGGCTTAGATTCTTACCTGCCTTGTTCCCACCCCCACCAACCAGATTCTGGGGTGATCAGACCCAGGCCTTTTACGTATTAGACAAACACTTTCTACCACTAAGCGACATCCTTGTCATCTAGCCTTGGATTCTTTACTGGAAAACATAAATATCCTGGAAGTCTACAAAGACAAGTTTTTTTTAAAGCAGTAACATTCCCTTAAAGGAGATGGAAAATCCCCTGGATGGTTTTGTCCATTTTTGTGTCATAACCAGGAATATGCTTCATATGCAAGGGGTTTTCCATAGAGTCTCTTGGTGGGTGAGTCTAGGGAAGGGAAGGCATCAACAGTGGGAGTTTTCTAGGTTTTAGTCACCTGTTCTGTGACAAGGTGGTACAAAGAAATGGGCCAGACAGGGAAGAGGAATCGAGAAGAAAACAGAAATGGCCTCAGAATCTTTTCCATGATCCTAATTTGCAGGTGAAATCACCCCATTATGAAGGCAAATGGAAAGGAACAAGCCCAAAGTGGTGATGGATAGAGGGCAGAAAATCCTATTATTGTGTGGTTGGGCTTTAAAAATACTTTTTAATGGGAATTTAAACACTAGTCACTAGCAATTATACAAAGAATGAGGAGTGTTTTGTGAAATTATATATTGATGGTTAAGGGGTGGTTTGAGTTTTCTTTGACATTTATCTTTCTTCCTGGTTG
Organism: Dipodomys merriami; assembly: GCF_024711535.1. Taxonomy (NCBI): domain Eukaryota; kingdom Metazoa; phylum Chordata; class Mammalia; order Rodentia; family Heteromyidae; genus Dipodomys; species Dipodomys merriami. The sequence continues at coordinate 25,482,015 of NW_027206290.1, forward strand.
ACTGACCATGAATTTAACTTAAATTAATCTTATTTCACCTAATCCACATCTTTGCTCTTCTGGCTAATATTCCACATTTTCTTTAGTTTTATGGAAAGAGACACCAGGAGGCATGAAGGTAGATTAGTGATTTACTAGGGCTTCAAATTAGTAGCAGAATCAAGAATAGAATACAAAAGTAGAGAGGAACAGCTCTTGTTTTAACTGGTTCAAATAATAAAGTGCCTTTCCAGCAAAAACAAAACCTAGAGTTCAAACCCCAACACTACCTATCTACTTAAATAAATAAATAAGATGAATGTTTTAAAAACCAACACCATATGTATTTCCTGAATTCTAAAACACCAATCAGATCTGGAATCAAGAATCAGCTTTTACTAATGTCTAATATACCTCGATTTATGATCTTGAAAATAATAGTAGAACTGTTTTTGTTTTTGATCTACCCATTTGTTCAGAATGAAACAGTACACAGATTCCCCCCCCCCCATGACTCACATAGATACAAATTTCCAAGCTCCTAAAAGTCTAATGACCATTTAGACTCCTGAGGATAAAAAATTCACTATCATTAGCTCCTTTTACTTCACTGAATCCTGAAACTGACATATCACAGAATTTGACTCCTCCTTAGTTGGGCAACATTAATAAACAAGTGATTGTAATTTTAGAGTAATTATGAATCCATTCCATGTGTGATCTTCTAATGCAGTCAAAGAAAGGAATCGGCAGTGAGGAGGTATTTTTTTAGTTCTTAATTAGGAAGCTAGCAGCAAGTTTTAATGGTCTTGAGTTTCTTGTAAGTCTTCTTACAGCATTGCTCTTATGTAAAGTTATGATGATAAAGTCAGAGCACTGAGAGAAGCCAGTTAACAGTCCTATACTTAAAGCTATGAAACCCTTTTCTCTACTACTTTCAGAAGTAGCACTATTAATCATGTAATATATTTGCTGTTGGCAGAAATGAAGTTTCTTCTTTTTGAAGTTAGCAAAAATATATGTGTGTGTGCATGTGCGTACGTCTGTGTGTACGTGTGTGTGTGTGTGTGTGTGTGTGTGTGTGTGTGTGTGCATGTGCATGTACACCATTGCTGGTTATTTATAAGTATTAAATTAAACATCCTTGGTGTAAAGATTCTACATCTGTCCTTCCTTATTCCAAGGTAGCAGCAAGGTGAATAGTTCAGAGTAAATACAAATAGAAAGTGGAAACAAAAAAGCCCAGCTTTCCTTGTGCTTTTAATTTACTTATGGACCTAAGCAAGAAGTCAGTGCTTTTCAGTAAAAGCCAGGTTCTAAGTACCTGTTACAATTTCCTATCATAATTGACACATTCAAAGGTGAGAATAGAGTGTGTACTCTTTGCACCCCCTGAAGACCACTAAAATCACCTATTGATCAAACTAAACTTAGTTGATGATTGAAATTGGGAGAATACCCACTTGATCATGACTAAGGTCTCCAGAGAAGTAGATTAGGGTTTGGAGAGGGTAGTTGAAAGTGGGTGGAGTTATTATGTGGAAATCTGATTGAGATAGGAAAAGTTGAGGCTATCATTCCAGAATTTGTGCACTAACGTTTTGCACTCATATATTTCTGGAACAAGTGGTAGAGATATATTAATAAAAGAGCTCTTGTTTTATTTCTGATCATTCAACCATGTGATTATAGTCCTATGATATTGTGATCAGATTATTTCAGAATTTCTCTGTTTATACATGCATTTATCCATACTCCCACTCAACTAATACTCCTGAAACATTTACTGTTTGTCAGGCTTTGTACTGTAAATTAGGAGTACACAGACAAGTGACAGGATTTTTTGCTCTTCATAGGTTTACCAGCCTAGCAAGAATAACAAACACTTTAGGATGTGGTTCTGCCAGCAAGTGTATACATGATAAGAGTCGGAATGAAAACAATATGACAGGAATTCTAGGTTGTTGGCCAATGGGAAAGGATCTCCAATGCAATGCTCAGAGAACCAACTTTATTTGGTAAAACAGGGATTTCCAACTTCGGCTACCCTTTTAACATCACCCAGAAATTGATTGAAAACCAACCAAGCAATCAAAGACACAATCAATGTCAGAATCTGTGGGATAGGCCCATGCATTTAGTGCCCACTAATGAATTCTACTGTGTGATCAGATTTTTTAAACCCTGCCAAAGTGATTAGGATGTCATCACAAATTTTATCAACTAATAAGATAGATTTAATACAAATTGCTGTGAAAGGATATTAACAGTAGAAAGAAGACAGGTTAGCCTCACAGCAATCCTGTAAGTCATACACTATTATGATATTCATTCTAGGGAACAGTAAGTTGAGATATTATTTCCTAAGCCTTGGCTTTTGCTCTTGGAACTAGATTCCTGTTCATCTTGATAACATTTCAAAGTCTTTCACTCTGGTGATGTTTTGCATTCTGCTCAGATTATAAAATGTTCCTTCTACCAATTTGACTTTCCTAGCATACATTCCCTTGCTTGAGATTAACTTTTCTTGAGTGCTTTCTGCTGTAGAGACATTTGCATAGTACTTTGGTCATATCTAGAAGGCAGACTTGAAGGACTAATGTTTTTGTCGACATGACTGGGCCATGGCGATCCAGGTATTTGAATGGGTCTGTGAGGTTGTTCATGGGTGAGATTAACGTTTGAATTGGTAGACTGAATGACATAATTGCCTTCCCTCAAGTGTGTGGACCTGAATAACACAAATATCCAGTAAGGGAGAATTCTTTCTTTCTGACTGGCCTTTGACCTAGGACATTTTTTTAAAACCCTTGTCTTTGTATTTGATCTGAAGCTTTAGTGCTTCCTGGGTCACAAACCCGAAGGCCTTTGCCACTGGAACTGTCTTGGTCTCCATCTTTCTAATTTCAAACCAGCACACACACACACACACACACACACACACACACACACACACACACACACACACACACACAACACTTACTTGTGCAGGCTAGTACAGCATTAGTATTTCCCTACTCCTTCACACTGAGAGATGGGAAATTTATTGTATGGGGCATTGTACTATGTCTTGTTATGTCAAAGTTGAAGGACTGACTCCTGCCTTATTCCCCAGGGGCAAGCAAGACATCAGGTGCACATGAGCAGGCTTGACCACATGCCTATTTGCAGGCAGGTTCCAATCTGGACCTGGCCAACGATACCATCCTTGGTCCTCAGGGGACAATAGCCCCCAAACCAGGTGGAACAGTTCATGGTGGGCCTGGCCAAGGACATCGCCCTGGGCCCCAAGAAACCATAACCCATTTTGTTTTTGTTTTCTTCTTCCTTGTGAAGTCCTATGTAAGTCTACCCCAAAATCCAGTCCCTGGCACAACCTTCAAACCTGTGGGAAGGTCTGCGCCCTAACTGACAATAAACATGATGATCGAGTCCCACCTATTCCTTTCCTGTTCTCTATCTTCCTTCCTTCCTTCCTTCCTTCCTTCCTTCCTTCCTTCCTTCCTTCCTTCCTTCCTTCCTTCCTTTCTTCCTTCCTTCCTTCCTTCCTTCCTTCCTTCCTTCCTTCCTTCCTTCCTTCCTTTCCCTCTTTCTTTCTTTCTTTCTTTCTTTCTTTCTTTCTTTCTTTCTTTCTTTCTTTCTTTCTTTCTTCTTCTCTCTCTCTCTCTCTCTCTCTCTCTCTCTCTCTCTCTCTCTCTCTCTCTCTCTCTCTCTCTCTCTCTCTTTCTTTCTTTCTTTCATGTTGGTCATAGGGTTTGAACTCTGGGCCCAGGTGCTGTCCCTCAGCAATTCAGCTCAAGGCTAGCCCTCTACCACTTGAGCCATAGCACCACTTCCAGTTTTCTGGTGGTTAATTGGAGATAAGAGTCTCACATACTTTCTTGCCTGGGCTGGCTTTGAACCACAATCCTCAGATCTCAGCCTCCTTAGTAGCTAGGGTTACAGGTGTGAGCCACCGGTGCCCAGCTCTCTCCTCCATCTTTCTAACTAAAGTAGATTGCCAAGGTTGTGCAAGGTTTTGCTTTCAAGTTTGTACTCTTTTGGTTTTGAGTAATAAAAATCCAACTATTGCTTTTTTCTTTTTTCTTTCTTTCTTTCTTTTTTGAGGGCCCTGAGGTTTGGAGTCAGGGGATGGGCACTATCCTTGAACTAAATTTTTAGCTCATGTTTAACCCTCTGCCAATTTGAGCTACAATTCCATTTCCACTTTTTAGGTAGTTAATGGTAGATAAGAGTCTTATGGACTTTCCTGTCTGGCCTGGCTTTGAACCATCATCCTCAGAGCTCAGCCTCCTGAGTAGCTAGGATTACAGGTGTGAGCCACCAGTATCTGGCAAAATCCAACTACTTTAAGCAAAACAACAACCACCACAAACCCCACTTCCTCAACTCCCCATAATTTTACCAGTTCATTCAGGAACAAGTTGAACAATTCTTATTGGGACTGGCTCTTCTTGCCTGATGGAAACATGAATGACTACAGATGCATTTTACCTCTCAGAACATCTCTTTCCAGGAAGGAAACCTTACTCTTCCAAATGGAATGACTCTAGAAAAGGACTATCTACCTACAAACTTAAAACAACATTTTTATTTATTGTAATAGTTGTACAAAGGGTTTTCAATTCAACATGTCAGTTTATGAGTTACAATGCATCTTAATCAGTGTCGTAATTCTCCGCCCTCTCCCAATCCCATCCAGCCGCTCACTTGTCCTAGTTCATGTGCAAATATATGCATTGAATATTATGACTGCATTCACCCACCCTTCCCCTTTCCACCCAGCCCCTGCCTTAACCTTCCCCCCTCTCCATGACATGCCACTATTCTGTGTCACCTTGCTTGACTTATTTTTTATGGCAATTCTCTCAGTTTTCAATTACTATAAGACAATACATCTGCCTTTAGTTTTAGCTCTGAATTAACCCATGAAGGCCTTTCTACATAGAATGTGCTAAATAAATATTTATAGAATAAATTACATTTATTGTGCATCTATCATGTTCCTTTTAATTATTATACAGCTTATATGTTCTCTAATAACCATATAGAGGACATAAATATAGTATATTTAGTGCACTAGTATGTGGTGTGTGTGTGTGTGTGTGTGTGTGTGTGTGTGTGTGTGTGTGTGTGTGTGTGTGTGTGTGTGTGCTGTTATGGATTAAACTCAGGGCCTTGCCCTTTCATTTGGCTTTGTTACCTTCAACTGGCCTTCTAGGACTTGCGCTCTGTCTCCAGTCTAGCATTTTGCCAGTTAATTGTAAATGGAGTCTCATGGACTTTTTCTCCAAGACTGGCTTTGAATTGAAATATAGAAGTGTGGCTTGGAGGTAAAAAGAGGAAAGTGGGTTTAAAAAACTTTAAGTGGGTGGCTGTAGAGATCAGCAGAAAAACTGTGGTAGGAGAATGTTGTTTGCTTTAAGGTAATAAAGAAGGTTCTAATAGGAAGGGAGAGGCTGGTCTTTACAAGGGAGAGAAGATTCCAAAGTAGAGGTACAGGCACTGGCCTGAGTTCACTTCTAGTATGACAGGAAGAATGAGGTAGAACGTAGACTGCATGTTTTGGAGTACATTGCTTATTTCTTTTTCATAATCATTCATTATAATTCCTTTAATCCTAGTCTGTCTGTCTTTGTTTCTTTTCTTCCTTCCTTCCCTCTCTCCCTTTCTCTTCCTTGTCTTCTCCTCCTTCTTTCCTTCTTTCCTCCCTTCTTCCTCCCTTCCCTCCCTTTCTCTTCCCTCCCTTCTTCATCCCTTCTTCTTCTTCTTCCTCCTCCTCCTCCTCCTTTTCCTCCTCCTCCTCCTCCTCCTCCTCCTCCTCTTCCTCCTCCTCCTCCTCCTCCTCCTCCTCCTCCTCCTCCTTCTTCTTCTTCTTCTTCTTGTTCTTCTCTTTCCCTCCCCCCTCCCTCTCCCTCTCTTTCCTTTTCCTTCTCTGCTTGTACTGGGGCTTAAACTCAGAGCTTTGTACTATAGCTTAGCTTTTTTTTCGAGGCTGGTGTTCTACCACTTGAGTCAAAGCTCCACTTCTGGCTTTTTGCTGGTCAATTGGATTAAGTATCTGGGAAGCTGTCTTGTCCAACACTTTGGATCATTGGCTTAAACCATGACCCTTAGTTCTCAGCGTCTTGAGTAGCTAGGACTATAGGCACAGGCCACTGGTGCCCAGCTTAATCCTACTCTTTAAAAGGAAAAATGTTTTTTTTCTATGTTCCTTTTCTTTTTTTTTTAAAAAAATAAATATTGCTGTTTCCTGTTTCAAAGAACACTTAGAAGATTCTTAAATCTCCTGTGACCTTATTTTGATTCTCAACAGTTTCATTAACAGTTTCCTTTGTTCAAATGTTCATTCATGACCTTCTGTAGAAGACTGAGGTGAGTTGCTTAACTCCTCAAAATTAACCTTTCTAGCAAAAGGTTAGGTTAAAAAAGGTACACAATAAGAATAAGAAAGATGTGAATAAAATGTTCAGGAATTGTATGTATCTAAGTGATTAAAATTCTACATTTGTAATCATTACCTTGAGTCTCTAGATTAAAATAAGCAGTCTTGCTGGCTGTAGAGAAATCAATTAAATACATAATTTTTTTTGAAAACAACTGTGAGTTTGGGATGTAATAAGGATACTGGGTTTAACTGGAGCCATCTTGGCCCCATGGTGGATGATAGGGAAATGGGTTTAACTGGCTCCATCTTGTTTTCATGGTGGAAGAAGGGGAAGTCACACCTCCAAGCGATGGGCATGCCTGAATTCCTAAAGGCAGTGGCAGGGACTTGGACAATAGGTTACTGGACCTGCCAGTCCTATGCCTTGCACTTGGGAAGACTCTCAAGCTCCCTGTAACCCTGCCCCTTGACCAGGACCCTATTTAGGCCTCAATGAACTCAGGTTTCAGTGTGTACCATGCTTCTTGTCTGCTGACTTTCCTCAGGTCACCATGGCGACCCACTGTGGCTCTCCATTAGAGGTAATCTGGTTTGTTGGTATTGTTTTTCTGTTCTTTCTCTACTCCCCTACTCTCATGGCTCAGTTTTCTAACAGTGTTAAGTGTATTCAAGACTGCAAGTTTTTTGGGGATATGTGTCCACCTGCAGTTGCTGGCTTTCTAACAAAGGCTCCCTATTCGACCTCTCAAAATGTGGTTTCTCTGAATCTCACGATTGAATTTCCGTATAACAGGGATAGGAAAAAGAAAGTAGAACGTTATGTCATTTAAAATATATAACACCTTGAGCCTTGGGTCCTGGATCCTGGTGGTCTCCTTCAGCTTCTGTGATAGAAAAATGTGCAGAGAATGGTAACATTTGTGTCCCTAAAGTGTCAGGTATCCAATACAGTCAGTATTATCTGCAATGTGATCTCTGAGAAATTGATTAGCTTCATTCACAGGGGACCCATTCTGTCTCTAAGACAACAAAGAATTAGACGTTACCATTGATCCAATTGTTTTGGTTACCCTAATTGGGAAATTAGATTGATAGATGATTTGACAATTATTTGATGATGCCTTATTAGTTTTGGTCTTTCTGCTTTCAGGATGACTAAACATAATCCCTAAATCTTGGCAGTCAAGATGTTTCATTTTTTTGCTGATCATCTTGGTGAAGAAAACAATTTATTCTGTCTCTAACTTTGGAATTGGAGAAGTAGGCTGCAAAAATATTCCTCAGAAAGTAGAACTATTCGATTTCATAGCTGCTTTTCATCAATTCCCACAATTTCCTTAAAAAAATCGAGTTACAAAACTATTGCTCAAGGTGACATTTGATTCCATCTCCTTTGCTCTGGACAAACCAGGCAATGTAATATGGAAAAGTTAATCAGTTTGTAGACATTTTTTTTCCCAACAGCTAATAAGATAATTAGAACAGGAAAAAGCAGTGCAGGTCCACCTACTGAGAAATAGTTTATTGAACAGCGAATGTCATTAGGTATTAATACCTAATGATAATAATAATACTCCTACTCAGATAACAATAAGGAAACAGGAAACAGCATTTGTTTTTATCAGCTCAATGATGTCTACTTATGAAAAATGCCTGATGGAAAATTGGCTTTTAAATGAAATCATAGTTGCATATTAACAGGTTAACGATAAATAAGAATAATCCAATTTTGCACACTTGAAATTTTCCAGAAAAAGTAGGGCTAGTTTCAGAGAGTGAAGGAAATCTAATTTATTTCATTTCATTTCCACTCTGAAGACGTTTTTTGGACTTCTATTCATGCACTTGGTACAGTGGTAGATGCAAATCCCAGCCCTCAAGAGACTCATTGCCTCCCGAGGAAGAAAGACAGTTAAACAGCTACGTGACAATGTGATATTTGTTGTCATGGTGGAAAGCACAAGATGCTTGGGGAGCTGAAGAAAGAGAATGCTAAACATTAGAAGGAAGCATTTATCAGACTCCAAAGCTTAATCTTTTTTCTCTTTTTCAGCTATTTAATTTAATTTTTTATTTTTTATAAAATGATTTCTAAGTAATTCTTTTAATTGTACAATATGATGATTTTTTAAAAAAATTATCCTTAAGATACAGGTGGACCTGTTGCAACAATGAGAAGTACAAGTTGTCATGTCCAAAAAGAGCTTTACAACGTCGGTGCGGGGGGGGGGGAGAAGGGGGGGGAAGGAGAAGATTGGGATTGGGGAGGAAGGGGGAGGCTGGGAAGGGATGTGAAGGGTAAACAAAGGAGGAGGCTGCAATGCTTGGCAAGAAATGTACGCATTATCCTGCCCATGTAATTGTAACTCCTCTGTACAGTATGTTCACAAATAAAATAAAATTAAATTAAAAAAATTATCCTTAAGTAGTTGTACTCAAGGCTTTCAATTCAACATGTTTGTTGGTGAATACAATGAATCTTAATCAATGTCACCCCTTTTATAATTCTCCCCCCTCTCTCCAACCTTATACGACCCTTTGATTTACCTAGTTCTCTTTTCACATACACATACACTGAATATTATGACTGTATTCACCCATGCTTCCTCTCTCCATTTGTTTTCCCTGTCCTGTGACTTCACCCTTCACCCCTGAAAAACCATGTTCCAGCTTCTTAATATTCATTGATCATGAAGGGCAAGTGAGAGGAAGATTCCAGATATAAAGAAAACATATGGCTGGCACCAGTGGGTCATGCCTGCAATCCTAGCTACTCAGGAGGCTGAGATCTGAGGATCACAGTTCAAAGCCAACCCCAGCAGGAAAGTCTGTAAGCCTCTTATCCCCAGCTAACCACCAGAAAATTGGAAGTGGTGCTGTGGCTCAAGTGGTAGAGTGCTTACCTTGAGCTGAAGAGCTGAGGGATAGCACCCACGCCCAGAGTTCAAGCCCCACAACTGACAAAAAAAAAAAGAAAAAAGAAAACATATGCAAAGACACAGGATCAGCAAAGAACATGTATGCTTGGAGTATGACCAGCCATTGCATGTGGCTTCACATGACCTCTTCCAGAGTTTATGGAAGGGAAAGATTACCAGCTTTCAAAGTTCTAGGAGACACATTCATAGAGAGGATTGAAAAGTAGTCATGAGGAGGGTAAACACAACAAGAGAAGGAGACATCCTGGATGGGAAAAAGAGTACCAACAGAAGCCTGCTTCTCCAAACTTTGTTGACTTTAATCACATCTGAACCTACACCTGTTTCAACAACTACTCTCCTTTTTGTTACACTGTGTGATAATTGTGCAAAGAGCTTTTCATTGTGGTATCTCATTCAGGTAAATACCACAGGATATCCAGGTTGATTATGTGTGTGTGTATGTGTGTGTTTCATATATATGGATATGCATATATGCAGTGTCCTGAACTATATATACACAGAACACTTTTATATATTGTCTTCAATAAAGGAGTAAGTGACTTTTCTAGAGTTCAAAAAGTGAGAAAGGATCTGGGCTTTTGTTACTATGGAGAAAGGTGCCAAAGTCAATGAACCTAGTGATAAAAATAAATGAGTATGTATGCATGCATGCATGCATGCATGCACGTTTATGTGTATATATGCTGCATGTATGTGAATTTCCAAGGGAACGGAAAATAAATTGTCTTTCTCTGGGGGTTTATCGGCCCCCAGAATGACTTGGACAAATCAAGCTTGTTGAGTGAATGAGTTGTATTTGAGGTTAGATAGTTGATTAAGGTTATTTATTTGAGTAAGTTTGACAGATGTTCCACCAAGGTTCTGGTAACTCTTGATTATGTTTTCATCTACCTGCAGCAAGCAGGGGCACTGGTGTGCAAACAGAGGGGAAGAGTGATTAAGCATCACTCCAGGAGGACAGTTTTGGTTTTTACTTCACAGTAACCATCATGCCTCTGGTTCTGGAAAGAAATGTTAATTATGTCTATTATTTAATATAATACAATGGAATTATAATATTAATTTGATATAATGTAATTTAATTATCTCTATTAATTATCCTGTCAGTTTGATATACAGTTTTGTGTCTGTTTTTGCTTCTGCAAGGGACCAGAGTCTCTGGTCAGTCATCATGGTGGCTTCCGACCCAAGTAATGGTAGTGATATCAAAATTGAGGACAAGATTTTTCACAATGTTTGATGGTTAACTTTGTGTATCAATGTGGTGGGGCTAAGGGATTCCCTGATAGATGGTAAACCATTGTATTTCTGAGTATGCATCTCCAGGTATTTCTGGCAGAGATTAGCATTTGGATTGGTAGACTGAGGAAATAAAATGGCCAATCTCAGTGTGGGTGGGACTCAAACTACCCACTGAGTACTTACGTTGAATAGAAAGGTAGAGGAAAGATAAATTCCCTGGCTTCTTTAACTGGTATATCCACTTTGATTTGTTCTCAGACATCAGAGCTTCTGTTTCTTGGGCCTTTGGAGTCTAGGATTTATGCCAGAATTTATTTAGTTCTCAAGCTTTCAGATTCAAACTTAAAGCATTACCTTTATGGCTTGGACTTGGACTAATAGTTCCACAGTCTTCTGAATCTTGACCATGCTGTTGTCTGATCTCAAATAATCTTCTAAATTATGTGAATTTCCATATTCTCTTTTTGCCTCTGTAATATATGTATATATATTATGTATGCATATGTATATGTACAAACATTTCTATGAGTGTGTGTATGGATTATGTGTGTGTAAGTAGTATATAACGTCCTTTTCTGCTAAGCCTATTGGTTGTTTTTTGCTATCACCAATGAATAGATGTTTTCAAAGAAAAGAGATTTTATTTAGCTCACAGTTTTGGGAGGCTCAAAGTCCCAACAGCATTCTCAGGGCTCTGCTGAGTGTTCTCTGGGGCACTCAGTGGGAAGATTAATGGGAGAGATCCTATGACCAGCAGTCAGAGTAAGGAGGATGAGCCAGTCTTGTACATTTCCATTAGGTCTTGTCTCAGAAGTCCCACCATGTCTGTACTGATGTGTGGAGGAACTAATTCCCAGCATAGAAGATAAGCCACAGTCAAACCATAGAAGCCTCAGGCTCAGTAAGCCCCTAAAGGTGAGAATAAACTATGCCCCCTGAGAAGACATGCTATACTTCAAAAAGATGACTGGATTTTCTAATTTATTCAAGTAGAAATCTGGGGGACTATGTATGTATAAGCCACTAGCCAGTTGCTAGTGGCTTATACCTGTAATTCTAGGTGCTCAGGAGGCTGAGATCTGAGGATTTCTATTCAAAGCCAGCCAAGGAAGACAAACCCAGGAAACTCTTATTTCCAGTTAACCAGCACAAGCTAAAACTGGCCATGTGACTCAAGTGATAGAGTACTAACTTTAAGCAGAAAAGGGCAGGCCAGAGCAAAAGGCTCTAAGCTGAAACCTCCAGTACAGGCACACACATACACATTTATACACAAGAATGTGATATAATGGTGAAATGAACATAAAGCTAGATGAAGCTGAATTTATTAATATGAGCCTACTAAGCAGAAATTCTGGATTTAATGTTATACTTTGGAGAGTTACAAAGGGCACTACAGCCCCTTTATGGAGTTTTATGAGTTTGTCTCATGTTAGTTCAGTTGAACTCTAAGCCCATCCAGTGTTTATTTCTCCACTTCCATAATGGAATCTACTTAGCTGACAAATCCTTATGTTCCTTCTTTGATCTCTTAGGTGAGTGAGATCTATGTGATAGTGGGAAAAGCTAACTAGACGATGTAAAAAACCAGCAAATAGAAAACAATTCTAAGAATGGCTGGTGTGGCTCAACTGGTAGAGTGCCAATTGTGAGTAAACATGCCAAACAAGATCATAAGGCACCCAGTCCAAGCCCCAAACCATCAACAACAATCAAATCACCACCACTACAGCTACAAAACAATACTGGACCCCTGGAGATACGACAGCCATTAGTGCTATTGCTTTCCCTTGAAAGATGTAGAGATGGTGATTTTGAACACATCCACATCATTGTTTCTTTTTTTGTCTGCATAGAAAACAATGGTTCCTGAGGGGTGGCAGTGATTAGTACACGTTTCGCCAAGTTTTACCAAGCCCCAATTACAGCTGCCATGCCAGGTGTGATTTCATTGCTTCAGCAAATTAACACATCTCCTGGTACTTGGCATGCAGCTATTAATCTGGCAGATGCCTTTTCCTCAATACCTGTCCAGAAGATGCCCCAGAAGCAGTTTATTTATAGCCGGCACAGCCAGCAATCTGCTTTCATTTTTCTATGTCTGGGGTATATCAATTTACCAGTCCTAAATTGTAACTTATCTTATGGAAAACTTGAGCATATTTCTGGCCCATTGTGTGGATGAGCTCATGCCGATTGGACCTAGTGAATGAGAACTAGTCACTATTCTAGACTTATTGGTGAGACATTAATGGGTGCCCTAGAATAGAAAATAATCCAGTGAAAATTCAGGAGACTTATCTCCGTGAAATATCTGGGGCTGGGTCTAGTAGTGTGGGGCATTTCAAGGTAGTCAAGAAGGATAACTGATTCTGGACCTTCTTATGACCAAGAAATAAGTACAACACTTAATAGGCCTGCTTGAATTTTGGAGATGACACGTTGTTCACCTGAATGTGTTAATCTAGCCTAGTCAGCCAATGATCCAAACTTTTGTAAATTTTGAGGGGAGTCCAGAACAAGAGATGGCTTGTAATGGGCTCAGTTGGCTGTGCCCAGTGCTCTGTTGCTGGAGTCAGATGATCCAGCAGATTCAATGGTGTTGGTCATGTTGGTGACAGATGGTGATACAATCTGAAGGCTTTGGCAGGCTCTCATGTGTGAATCATAGAGTTGACTCAGAATTTTTTGGAGTAAGATTCTCAAGTCATCCATCTATCACTATTCTCCACTGACTAGTTCTTTTGCCCAGTATTGGGCCTTTGGTCCAAATTGAATGTTTGGCAATGGCCCACTGAGTCATGGTGATGAGTTGTACATTACCTGAACCATCACATCCTAAAGTTGGGCATGCATAGAAGCACACATTACCAAACAGAAGCAGTATCTATTGAACTGGGCCCAAGCAGGGTCTGAAGGCAGAAGTGGATTGTAGAAAACAGTAGCCTAGATATGGAAGGGCCTGCTCCTCTATCCTGCTTTGTCTCTTTAGGCTATACCTATGGTGCCATGGGAAGTTCCTTACGATCAGTTGACAGAGAAAGAGAAGACTTAGTCCTTGTTTTCCAATAGCTCTGCACCATCTTGGAAGCAGACAGCTCTAGCACTACAGTTCTTCATTGGGATATCCCTGATATCCCTGAAGGACAGAGGTGATAGAAAATCCTAACGATGGGTGGAGCATTGGGTAGTACATCTGTTTCTGTGGAGAAGGAGAAATGACCAGATGTGAGATTCTCTGCTAAGTTATGGGTTGGAACCCATGAATTGGTTTAATGGTCAAGAACTTGGAAGAAGTGTGATTGAAATATTGATGACAAGGAAACTTGGGGAAAAGTAAGTATGTGTTTTTCTCTCACTGGGCAACAAATGTGATTATTTGTGTGTTCGATGTCAAATGCTTTCAAAAGCATGGCTTCAGCTGAAGAAGATTTAAGTAATCAAGTGGATAAGATGACTTACTGGTGGAGACCAGTCAACTTCCTTCTCTAGCCACCATTTTAATTGTCCAATTGGCTCATGCACCAACATATGATGGTGATAGGAATGGAGGTTATAGTTGGGTTCCACATCATGGATTCCCACTTGCCAAGGGCAAGCTGGCTGTGGCCTTCTCTGAGTGGTTAATTTGTCAGTAATAGAGGCCAACATGGAACTCCCAATGTGGCACAATTTCCAGGGGTGTTTGGCCAGCTCCCTGGTAACAAGTTTATTACACTGACCGCTTTCACCATAGAAAGGGCAGTGTTTTGTTCTTACTAGACAGATCCTCTGGCCTTCCAGCATGCAGTGATTCTACCTAAATTACCATCCGCAGACTTTACAAAATGCCTCATTATAATACTTCACTCACCATTGCTTTTGGCTGAAGAAGTCAATTCATAGCCAAGTAAGTGTGGAAATGGGCCCATGTACAGGGAATTCACTGGTCTTACTAACTTCCCCACCATTCTGAAGCAGCTGGCTTGATAGAATAATTAAATGACTTTTTGAATATTCAGTTACAGCACCAGATAGGTGGCAATATCTTGCATAGGCTGGGGTACAATTTTCAAGAAGGCTGTACATACAATATATGCTAGTGTTTCTATGACCACCAGGATCCATGGGTCCAGGAATCAAGGGGCAGAAATGAGGTTGATACTATTCATAATGACTTTTAATAATCCATTAGAATAATACTTTTACCAGGAGACATAACATGATTTCATCAACAAGTTTAGAATGCTACACAACTACTCTGTGCTCTTTATAACTCTAAGTCATAAGGACTCAGCATTATTGTGCTGTCAGGGGACACCGATCCCGACCGCCAAGGAGAAATTGGACTACTATTCCACAATGGAGGAAAGGAGTAGAATCCTGTGCTACAAGAAATCCTTAGAGCATCTCATTATTCTCAGGCCTCATGATTAAGAGAACACTATAATAATACGTCCAATGATGACAAAGAATTAATTGCTCAGGCTCTTCAGAAATGAAGGACTGTGTCACCAAACTAAGTAAAGAATTACGATCAGCTGAGGTGCTTGCTGAAGGCAAAGGGAATACAGAACAGAAAGCAGAAGATTATTGTGATAAATATAAGCTAAAAGCATATGACAAGTTACTGACTGAGAACCATTAATTCTTATGAGTATTTCTTTTTTTTTTTGTTAAGAATACGGTTGGTATTTATACTCATGTATTAAGTAATACTTTTGTTTTCTTTCCTTTCTTCTTCCCTTATATAACATTAGAAGTCTTGAGTTTCTTTCACAATTCAAATATTTTATGATTTTGCACCATAATATTTAAGAATAATACAGATTACTCATGGACTTTACCTCTCCTTTGAAGAAGGGGTTAGCATATCTTCTGTTGCATGCAGGACAGCAGTGTGGTGTGAAAGCAGAATTGTAACTTTGTTATTCTCTTTGTCTGGAGACCCAGTATGGTTTAATGAGATGTGTAAATGTGCCAGAGTGAAAATGTGTGGACTTGTGATGTGTAATTTTGTGTCAAGTTGACTGGACTAAGAAATGTCCTCAAGGATGATAAAACTATTTCTGAATGTGTTTTTGCAGGTGTTCCTGAATTGCTGGATTGAGTAATGATCAGCCCTTATCAGTGTAGGTGAGCATGATTCAGTCAGTTGAGGGCCTGGATACCAGAAGACAGAGAAAGAGCCTTTTTGAACTAAGGCATTCCTCTGCCAATCTTTTCCTGCTCTTGGATAGTAGAGCTTCTAATTCTTAGACCTTCAGACTCTGAGGACCAATTCCCAATATCTTATATTTCCTAGTGGTGAACTTTAATGTGGTGTGTATGCATGTGTATGCCAACACATGTGTGTGTGTGTGTGTGTGTGTGTGTGTGTGTGTGTGTGTGTGTGTGTGTATGTGTGTGTGTGTATATATATATATATTTTTTTCTGGGTTCACAGGGATTGCATTCATGGTGATTCATTCAGTGCTATTCTCTCAGAGACACGTTTCTGTAGAAACCTTGTATGCTACAAAATTTGGATGTTATTATCACTTTTTAAGAGCAGCTAAACTAGCCAAACTTGATGGAGCACACTTATAGTCTCAATTCTTGAAAGACTGAGGCAGGAGGGTTGCTTGAGTTCAAAGTTCATTTTGAGGCCAGCCTGGATGACATAGTGAGACCCTACTAGAGAGAGGGAGGGGGAGAAGGAGGAAGAGAGGGAGGGTGAGGAGGAGAAGAAGGAAGAAGGAGAAAGAGGAGGAGGAGGAAGAGAAAGAAGAAGGAGGAGGAGGAGAAGGACGAGGGGGAGGAGGAGGAGGAGGAGGAGGAGGAGAAGGAAGAGGAGGAGGAGGAGGAAGAGGAGGAGGAAACAAACAGGCAGGGAGAAAGAGGAAATTAAAAATGGAGAAAACGGGTCTGGGAAGGTGGTTCAGTGGTAGAGTGATTGTCTTGCATGCATGAGGCCCTAGGTTCGATTCCTCAGCACCACATAAACAGAAAAAGCCAGAAATGGCACTGTGGCTCCAGTGGTAGAGTGCTAGCCTTGAGCTGAAGAGCTGAAGGATAGCACCCAGGCCAAGAGTTCAGGTCCCAGGACTGGTTAAAAAAAAAAAAAAGAATAAAAGGGTTAGCGATATAGCTCAGTAGTAGTAGTGGCTTTAGCTCCATCTCTCTGTCTCTGTCTCACTCCCTCTCTCCCATCTATGCCTATGTCTGTCTGTCTGTCTGCCTGTCTGTCTATCTATCTATCTATCTATCTATCTATCTATCTATCTATCTATCTATCTATCTATCTATCTATCTATCTATCTACCTACCTACCTACCTGTCTAAAATCATCTTGGAAGCATTTCAGGAAAAAGTTGGAGATAGATCAAGATGGAGGGAACATCTGAATCCTCCTATTATAAAGACCTGGCCATCAACTACTCTTTGAGTGCTCTCATTTGTAAACCGGGAGCTCTAAGTAGCTTTAGTGACAACTTCTCCAGGCAGAAATCAGGCTAGGGTAACCACCATGTCTCATTTAAATAAAAACATGAGCGAAAACAAGAAGAACCCCTGGGTTACATTGAAGTTTTCGGGAGAAATGCCTGCTGGAATCTTATTGATTTTCGAAATGAGTTTTGGTAGTGTTTTATCCATGCTATTTTAATTCAATGAATCTCCCACTTAACTTTCCACAGCATAACAAAGGGGAAATAAGTTACCGTTCATGCAGAAATTGGCTTACATCCTGATTCGACATGGAACTTGCTTAGTTGAACCTGGCATATGCAGGGTGACTGACAACACCCGAACAAAGCAATTATTTTCAATATCTTTACTTTGCAATTACCTGAAAATTTGAAAATGGAGAATTAGTTCCCAATTCTTAGTCAATATCAAAAATACCCCTCAGCATTGAAGCTAGACTGAGCTTGCTCGTACTCTTGTGAATCTTTCACAATGTCTGTTTAACCTTTTCCATAGCATATTAAACAAAAAAAAAAACAGATAAAAATCAAATGAAGAATAAGACATTTTTCACAGGATTTCTGTGGTCCTGCACTCTAAGTTAGGCTTGGAAAAATTAATTTAGTTGGGTGCTGGTAGCTAACACCCGTAATCCTAGCTACTCAAGAGGCTGAGATCTGAGGGTTAAGGTTTAAAGATAGATGAGTCAGAGACTCTCCTCTCCAATTAGCCACTGAAAAGCCAGAAATGGAGCTGTGGCTTAAGTGGTAGAAGATTAGCCTTGAGCACAAAAGCTCAGGAACAATGTGCAGGCCCTGAATGCAGGCCACAGGACTGGCACACTCACATACAAAAACTTAATTTAATAGAATTCATTGATTAATTTCAATTTACCAAAGCATTTGAAAACTGTGGGATAAGTGGTTACTTGAATTCCATTAGTGGTTTATCTAGGGAGAGTTGTTTGGGCTTATGTGCATTTGATGTACTTAGGATTTTTTTTCTTGTGGCAGTCTTGAGGTTTGAACTTAAGAGTCTTTTACTTATAGGTAGGTGCTCTACCAGTAAGCTACCCTTCTAATCTTATCTAGGAGCTCTAACCCTAAGAGCTCCAATCTTACATAGCATGGGTTTATGACCCCCCAAAGATCCATGTCTATGATTTATGGAGGGAGAATGCTAGGGTTTCTGGAAGTCATTCCTTGAATCTCTTACAGATTGAATGTATGAAGAATGGCACATGCCAAGTATTGTTTCCCTCTCTGCTATGGCTGTTGTGAAAAACCCAGACAGCAAAACAGGAGCCCAAGGCTTCTTGAGAAGCCATGTTTATCTGTGCCTGCACTGACTCCAGTGGATTCATATCTGGGCTGGAGCTCTGAGGACAAAGGGGCCCTGGCCTTATATAATCCTGCAAGTCCTTTACAGAAGCAAGAGGCAAAGTTCTTTCCATACACTGTCAGCTGTCGTCATTTAAAATTTTTTTTTTCTATTGTGAAAATACTGTAAAGAGGGGTTACAGTTACATGAGCAAGGTAATGAATACTTTTCTTACCAAGCATTGTTGCCTCCTCCTCCTTTGTTTTTCCCCTACCATCCCTGCCCTCCCATGTCTTCAACTACGACCATACCCCACCCCCCGCCTAAATTGTTAAATTAATTCTTTGACATAGCGTCTTGTACATCTCATTGTTGCAATGGGTCAATCTGTACCCCTATTTAAATATTTTGTTTTTTCCCTTCCCCTCCCCAAATTATACCAACATCAAGTACAGTGAAAAAAGGGGTTATACTGTGGGGGAGGAACATACAAAGCAACAAAAAAATCACATGGTACCTTATAAATACGTTAGAAACAATAGCAAGAAAGAAAAAAACACCTGTTTCCCTATCTTGGGGTTCATTTCGCTTAACATCATCTTATCTGGTCATATGTACATAGGTTTTGATCTTTTCTGCTTGTCCTAGACATATACTAGTTATTGCAAATAAGGGAAACCATAAGACCTCTGTTTCTTTGGGCCTGGCTTACTTCACTTAATATAATTTTTTCCAAGCCTTTCCATTTCCTAACAAATGGGGCAATGTCATTCTTTCTGATGGAGGCATAGAATTCCATTGTGTATATATACCACATTTTCTTGATCCATTCATCTACTGAGGGGCATCTGGGTTGGTTCCATATCTTAGCTGTGGTAAATAATGCTGCAATAAACATAGTTGTGCTGGTAGCTTTGATATGGTCTTGTTTGTGATCATTTGGGTAAATGCCCAAAAGTGGGATTGCTGGGTCATAGGGGAGCTCTATGTGGAGTCTTTTGAGGAACCTTCATACAGCTTCCCAAAGTGGTTGAACAAGTTTACACTCCCACTAACAATGCAGTAGGGTGCCCTTCTGTCCATATCTCCTCCAGCATCTTTTGTTATTAGAGTTCTTGATTATAGCCATTCTAACTGGAGTGATGTGGAATCTTATTGTTGTTTTGATTTGCATTTCTTTTATGGCTAGAGAGGTTGAGCATTTCTTCATGTGTCTATTGGTCATTCTTATTTCCTCTTCAGAGAAGTTTCTCTTTAAGTCTTTAGCCAACTTATTTACCAGGCAGTTGTTTCTTTGAGCATTTCTTGTTGGGGGATTTAATTTTTCGATTCCAAGTATATTTTAGATATGAGACTCTTATCTGTTGTATAGCTAGTGAAGATCTTCTAGTCTGTGGGCTTTCCTACTGATCTTGCTAGCTATGTCCTTTGCCATGCAGCAGTTCTGCAACTTCATGTAATCCTATTTGTCCAACCTTTCTTTGATCTGTTGTGTTTCTGGATCTCTATTGAGAAAATTATGGCCTGTGCCTAGGAGACCTAAGGTTTCTCCTGTTCCTTCCTGTAATGTTTTCAGAGTGTCAGCTTTGACTCCGAGGTCTTTGATCCATTTGGAGTTGATTCTGGTGCAGGGTGATATATAAGGATTTCAGCTGTGGTCTTATTGGCCGCCTTATCCCTAATGCTAATTGATCTCACTTAGGTCTTGTCTCCTGCCTTCTACAGAACAAAAGAAAGAACTAGGAAGTCTGCTCCCTGTCCTGCAGCAAGGCAATTATGAACTTAGGCACGTCTGCCCCTTGTCATGCAGCTTTCCCACTGCACTGGTACCCATACCGATCTGTAGAGTTTTAACTGAGGGAGCAGAAATAAAGATGTTATCTCTTCAATGTGAACTGTATCAAATTTGAGGCAATTAAATGGAAAGTTGATTGCCAAATAAGGCTTGTTAATTTCAAATCAGCCATAAAAGGGAGCCATTTTCTTTTTATTTAATGCATAGCAATTTGGTGAGGTTCAATATAATATACATGTTAGAAATACTTAGCATGGATTAACAAAGACTAACAGAAAACTTGAAATCTCTAACCCAAGAAAAAAAGCTACAATATATTTGGACAAAGATGCATTATGACTGTGACATTAATTACTAATTTCCAAGTTCCAATTTTTAGTATATGTGCTGCCTGTCAGCACAAGCTTTTAATTTCCCAGTTGCTTAATGTGACACTAATAATTTGAAATACAATGGTGTTATTTCATCTTAAATAATCTTGAGTAAAGACCTCCTTTATTCATTCTTTATTATAATTTTACCTTTGCTTTCAGTTCTTTTTCTCCATTTTTATTTTTTCTGCTTTTTACTTGGATCCCATCTTTACATCCCTCACTCATTTTTTCCCTTTGGGTTTCATAACTAAGTAAATTAAACTGTCTTTCCCTTTCCCTGGTTAATACTGGGTCTTGAACTCACAGCTGGGTGCTGTCTCACTCAAGCTTTTCTCACTTAAGGCTGGTGTTCTATAACTTGAGCCACAGCTCCACGTTTAGCTTTTTTGTGGTTAGTTGTAGATAAGAGTCTCATGGACTTCTCTGACTGGTCTATCTTGGAACTGTCATCCTCAGATCTCAGCCTTCTGCATAGCTAGGATAACAGATGTTAGCTATCAGCACCAAACTAGTAAACTCTTGATTTCAGCATAAATTCATATTTGCAAGTTGAGTCTTCAACAAACAAGTGCACGAGGTGGGTACAGTAATGGATAATAACCAGGAACCAGTTTCTACCTGCGTCTTAGTATATGGAAGTCTCACAGATAGAATTCAGATCTCAAGTGTCCCCAAAGGGCCATCCATTAAAGACTTTGTCTCCTGTCTGTGGCACTATGAGGAGGTGGTGCAATCCTTAGGAGGTGGGATCTACTGGAAGGAAGTTAGGTAATTGGGGGCAGGGGAAGGGCACTTGTCATCTCTTCCCCCTCCTCCTCTTCTTCTCTTCTTCTTCTCTTCTTCTTCTTCTTCTTACCAGTCCTGGAGCTTGAACTCAGGGCCTGGGCGAAGTCCCTGAGCCTGTTTATGCTTAAGGCTAGTGCTCTACCACCTGAGCTGCAGCTTCACCTCTGGCTTTTTCTGAGTAGTTTATTGGAGATTAAAGTGTCATGGACTCTTCTGCCTGGGCTGGCTTTGAATGATGATCTTCAGATCTCCGCCTCCTGAATAGCTAGGATTACAGGTGTGAGTCACCAGCACCAAGCTTCCTGTCTCTCTTTTTACATCTCAGCTGCCATTAAGTACCTGGATCTCCTCTGCCACATGCTCCCGATCATCACAAAGTGCTGCCTTACTTCGCACAGGCCCAAAGACAATAGGGCTATCTGACTATGGACTGAAATCTCCAAAGCAATCACTCAAAACCAACCCTTCCCCTTAGAAGTTCATTTCCTTGGGTATTTTGTCACAATGCCAGAAAGCTGCCTCGTACACTCAAATAGGCAGGAATCCTCAATAATGGCCAATATGGTATTTGTCCATTCTGGAGAGAGGGGATCTCGATCTGATTTAGCTTGCAAGACATTTGTCTCTTCTGTGTCTTATGTATAGAGAATATTTACATATATTTTACATATATAATCAAAGTAGCCTAGTGTATCAAAGAGTCCCTAATTTGCTGCTTTTCATTACTAAGATTTAATCTAAAATTTGGGGCTGCAAGCATTCAGTCTTACCAGATAATACAAGAAATGACTTATACTCTGGTATGATTTCCCCTTATGTTTTCTGAAAGTCCTTTGGTGAATACTAATGTTAAGTTTATAGCAGGAAATGTAAATCACATAGGAAAAACAGTCTTTGAATTTTTTTTCAAATAATGATAGGCTTTCTTTGATTGGTTATTCAGTATACATCTTTTTGGCTTTCAATATATATATCTTGTTTGTTTTTTTTAACTAGCATTTTAAAGAGGGAAATCAGTTACAAAAGAGTTTAGAAAGCTTTTTATTGATTACTACAGAAAAGCCAAGTTGTTATCAGAGAGAAACTTGCTTTGGTATCTCAGATATTTTTCTATCACTTATTTTTTTATAATTTAAGTAGATTGCATTAGAAATCAGACATTAAAAGAATTAGCACAATTGGGCATTGGTGGAACACACTGTAATTAATCCTAGCTACTAAGGAGGCTGAGATCTGAGGATTGCAGTTCAAAGCCAGCCCAGGCAGGAAAGTCTATAAGACTCTCTTCTCCAATTAACCATCAAAAAACTGGAAGTAGCTCAAAGTGGTAGAGACCTAGCCTTGAACAAAAGAGCTGGGACAGCAGCCATCTGAGTGCAAGCCACATGACTGACATAAAATAAAATAAAAAGAATTGCATAATTAAGAGAAATATGCAAAAGAAAATGGTGTAATAGAAATTTATACCCAAAGGGAAATTCTACAATGAATTACTCTTCAATTATCCTTATTCATTAAACCAGCTCCTTAGACAAACTGATAACAAGCATGTCTTCAAGTTTAATTTTAAATTTACCTAGGGAAGAAGCTTCTGAAATTCCGCATTAGAAGATTCACTTAGTAGAGATTTTTTTAATGTATATGTTTAGAGAGAGACCATAAACAATTACACCTGTCATAAGACCTGTAATCAGGAGCTAGGTGATGGTTAAGTCCCTTTCCAAAGGAATTTGTTTTTTTCTTTTCTTTTCTTTTCTTTCTTTCTCTTTTTTTGTATGGCAATGGGGTTGAACTCAATTCCTCAAATTCACTTGGCTTGCTTGCTTGGCTAGTATTCTACCACTTGAGCCATGCCTCTAACTCTTCCTTTTGTTGGTTATTTTGGAGATGGAATCTTGAAGACTTTTTTTCTGCTTTCACGAGCTGGTCTTTGAAACATTCAAGCCTCTGAGTAGCTAGAACCACGGGTGTGAACCACTGGCATTTGGTTAGGAATTCATACTATCAATAAAATCTACCAGAAAAAACTGTAAAGAATTTCTCAGGAGTGTTATCTATTTCTCAGAAAGGAATGTAGGTTTGGTGCAATGTTTCTTCTCATCTCAGGTTGTAACCTGCAAATCATTTCCTGTAACACTTAGAATAATATCAAAGTCCTTACGAGGGCCCCATACCTTTAGGATGTCATTTTCTATCTCCTAGCTGTTCCTGGCTCCTCCTACTTTTATCTTCTGTTCTCTTCCTGTCCTTTAACCATGACCGTTCTCTTCTGGCTTGCATTCTTTGCAGTGTTCCCTCTGTCTGGAAAATGTAGTTTCTGCACAACTATGGTGCTTCTCCCTGGCTTTGTCTTTCACTGTTGTATGGTGTCAGGTATGATTGTATCCTTCCGCACGCCATCCCATCCCCTCTCATTACCTTCTATTTCTTGGCCTTCTTTAAACTCTAAATGCTATCAACTGCCCATATATTTTGTTGTTCGTTTTCCATCCTCTTTAGTCTCCACTGGGGTGTAAATAGGCTGTGTGGGCTCAAAGACCTTGTTCTGTTTCCAAGACCAAAAGTAGGTCCTAGCGCATTCATCCACACCATGTAAGCCCTGTGGCTTATGTCAATGCTCAAAGTGCAGTACCTCAGAAAGTGATCATATTTGGAGATAGGATCCTTAGTAGTTAAATTACAATGAGGTTTTCAGGGTAGGCACTGATCCAATAAGGTTTTTATAAGATGAGAAAGTGGACACATACAGACATATGCAGAGGGAAGGCTATATGAAAACATACAGGGAAGATGATCCATAGGCCAAGGAGAAAGGCTTGAACGTGGACTGCCCCTTCTTACTTAAATTGGTACTTAAATTGGTTTTCTTTAAAAGCAGGAGCAATGCTTGGTGTCCTCGCCTCCATTTTGTATCTGTAAGTCATTATGGCTGTATTCATTTTGCAGTTACTTTGGAATCCAGGAAGGACAAAACTGATCGATAATATCTTTATCAGGAAGAGTAGAAGAAATGACCCAAAAGAAAAGAACAGCAAGTTTCTTCTTCAGTGAAGTGGTGCTGTGGCTCCAAGTGATAGAGCACTAGCCTTGAGTGAAAAAAGCTCAAGGAGAGCACCCAGTCCCTGAGTTCAAGCTCCATGACTGACAAAAAGCAGAAAAATATATAGAGCTCCTCTTCAGGGCAGGCTGTCCACCAGGCAACGCTGACTTGTTCATTCCGACAAGGCTGCTTTCCTCTCCAAGTTCTGACTGTGCTAACACCTCCTTTGGAGCACCTCCCAAATCAAGAACTGAGATAAAGACCAACTGTGCTTCATCTGGGGCTGGGACTGTTTGAAAACGAATATTTCTCATCCATACCCTAATTCTTTGTCTACTTAATCTCTGGGCCTGGAAGAAGGTGGGTTGAAGGGCTTACCTCTCCTTTTCTTCGGACTGCTCGGGAACAATTCTCCCTTCTCTGGCCTTTATAGTTACTCACCTCCTTATTTGGTATGTTAGGGTAAGTGGACAGACCTGACATTTTGGAAACCCCGGAGATTAGGCCTGGACCCTAAAACTTACTTCAATATGATCTCCAGAAAAGGGCAACTTTGATGCTTGACATCAGACTTTAGCCTCTAGAACTAAAGAGTAAATTGCTCACACGATTCAGTCTGTGTACTTCGTTATGAGAACTTTAGTAATCTATTAGAGCAATACAGATTCATAAATAAACAGATAAATGACCCAGAACATTTTTTCTGCAAGGATGAAGGATAATGGCCTTGTTGAACTCTTATCTATAAAAGCACCCTATTGATGAATTCTTAGTGGAAACTTCAAAGTTGGCATGGAAACTTCGACTGAGTGGGAGGGTAATGACAGGCACTGGGAGACCCAATCCAACATTGGAGTACCCAGGACCTTCATGTCTTGGAGATCATTACACTTCTTGGAAGTCAGAAAATTCAATGCACTGCTTTTTGGGGCCATAGCTGTGACGAACAATGAGAATGCGGGAGGAATGTTATGGAGATGTGACTGTCACTATGGTGCTTGTGCTAGTGAAGGATGTCGATGGATTACTGTCACACATTACTCTGGGCTTGGAGAAATCAGACCAAAATGCATGAAGCAAAATGATAGATATTATTTCCAGTATCAAAAACACTGAATGGCAAGAGACTCAGGTAGACCTAAGAAAGTGTAATCCTGACATTGAAATTACAGCCGACGTCCAGGAGACTGTAGCAAGACGCTCATAGAAATGATCCACAGGTAGCAGATTCACAAAACATTGGAGGATTGGGAACTACGAATGAATGCAACAGCATGGCAGAAATCAATAAAACCAGGGCCAGTGAACCTGCATGCAAGAATGTCTCCAGTGTTTTGCAAATGCCAGCTATCAGCGCATTTTGATTTTTTTTTTAACAAAAAAACATATTGGAGGCATGAAAACAAAAACCATTTCTGACCTGCTTGAAATCTGCTTCTTGGAATAGATGATGTAGTGCTGAATGGTGATAACAAAGAGAAATCAAAATTGTTCAAGTCCTGGTTTGTTTCCATCTTCTTCAGGCACAGAAATTACTTAAAATTGGAAAGCTCAAACAAGTAACCTTAGAAAGAACCTACAAATCCAGGAAGAGTAAGGGCTGAGCTAATTGTAATGAGGTCCAATCCCACCCTGTTCCAGAAGGTGCTACCCAGCAACCATGAGAAGATACATCAGTCATCTTTGAGGAACATTGGTAAATGGCAAAATGGAAACTGTTGGAGATGCACAGTATTATATCACTTTTCCAAAAGGGTCAGAAGATCCTTTATTTAAATTATTCACTCTGGTGCTAACAATCAGGTTTTTTTAAATTATTAAACAGATTGCTAAGCAGATGTCTTGCAAACACTTAAGAAAAGCAAGTGTCAAACCACCCACTGTTGTTTTTGTGTGTGAGATCTATGCCACTAAAAGTAATTCATAACAAATGAAGCCCATCATCCTTTTGGAAGCATTGTCAACTGGAGGAAGAGAGGAGTGCTTGAGATATGTTTGATCTTGAATTTATTATGTTGCTTGTGTTTGATTATATTCTTTCTATTGTATACTGAATACATCATTACCACCAATACATATAGCTCTTCAGAACTTGAGCTAAATCCCCAAACTCACAGATTTTTCTATACATGTCTTAGTGAGAATGCTAAACTGGTAGTCTCCTAAGAAATAGTCTTACTAACTACCTTGGTGTTTCCCTTTTCCTTTTCCATTGGACTTTATTTGGATAGCATCATACTTTTCCTTCATTGCTGTGGATTTGCATTGTTGCCTGTGTTGCCCTCCACAATAGACCTGATTGTGCTTAGCACTTTGCTATCTCTTTGACATTCATAGGTATACTAGCATGCTAACTGGACCTGCAGGGTAATTTCACAATCTCTTCCTGGCTTTCCTAGGGAAAAAACCCATTGCTTTCTATTTTCTGGATGCTAATTCCTTGTCAGATGAATAGCTTGTCAAGATCTTCGTCTAAAGCACTGCTTGGACCTCTGATTTTGTGAGATGAAACTTTTCATTATGCTTATCACAACACATCATACATTTAATTCTTTCTCTTTATTAGAAATATTATTGCTATACATTAATTGGACAAAGTAACACATTTTGTTATGACATTTTCAGACACCCATCCCCTATGGTGTCTCTTTTCCCCTTCACTCTTTCCACTCATCTTCTTCTTAAATTGTCTCTTTTCTACTTTTGTGTCTATTATTTTTTATGCTAGATTTTTGCATGTAAGACACAACAAGGTATTTCATTTGTCTTTCTGAATCTGTCTCATTTTACTTATGGCCTTTGATACTATCCATTTCCCAGGAGATGACATAATTTCATTCTTTAGAGCTGAATAACACTCCATTGCATACATGTATATTCATATGCATGCATATATGTAAATATATGTAAATAATGTATATTGTTTATAATATAATGTATGTTATAATCTAATGTGTATTTCCTTTATCTGTTCACCCATTCATGGGCACCCAAGCTGGCTCCACATCTCGACTGTTAAGACAGCGCTGCAGTAAACATGGATGCCCAGGTCTCTTCATTCCTTTGGGTATATTCCCAGGAATGGCATGACAGGATCATATGTTAATTCTCATTTTAGTTTCTTGAGGAGCCTTTTTTCCATATTGGCTACATTAATTTACAACCTTCCCAACTGTGTAAGTCCTTTTTCCTGCATCCTTGATCACATTTGGTGTTTATTTTCTTGCTGTTAGTCATTCTAACTAGGGTGGGATGGAATCTGAGTATACTTTTGATTTTCATTTCATGATGGCTAAGGATGCTGAACATTTTTCTGTATTTATTGGCTGTTGGCACTTTTTTTTAAAATAGTATGACATTTTTTATTCATTAATTTGTTAGAACTTATGACAACATCCCTCTCTCTTGCTCTTTCTCTCTACTTGCATTTCTATCTCCTTCCCTTTCTTCTTTGTCTCCTTCCTTCCATTTATTTTTCTCATTCATTCATAAAACCATCCATCTCTGTTCATTTGCAGGCATTTCTGTTTCCCATTCTGTAAATAAAAGACTTTCTCAGCTGGTTTTTACCTCTTGACTGCAACTTCAGATACAGTCTTTTCACAGCTAATTAATTGCATCCAGTTTTGGCCTTCTCCTCTGATTAAGCTTTGATAGATTGTTCATTTGAAGTCATCCAAATGTCTGGGTCCTTCATTTAGTACCATCGAGAGCTACTCTGGTTGAGAATGGACAGTTGTGGCATAGGTGTACATTCTGGGATCTCAAATTATGTTTCAGAAAGGATATATCATTTTGACAAATTTAACTATAGTCTAGAATCAACACCTTGTCCTTCACTGATGCTTGTTTGCTTGGCTGATCCTGGGGTTGGGCTTGCTATCTTGTAGCTCTCCCAAGGGCTGGCTCTGAACCTGGGCTCTTACTGTTTCCCTATTTTGGCTCCCCTCCCCTCCCCCCTGCCCTCCCAGCTCCCAGCAGTTGTGGATCTTCAGGCCACAGGGACCATCATCTGAAAGTGTTCAAGTAGAAACAGGACAGCTGTAGTCAAGATGACTGTAGAGGGAATGCTTACCTTAACTAGAAGGTTATGCTAAATCACCTTCAGAGTTCTAGCAGCTCTAAGAATTGGTGATTTTATAGAATAAAATGCTTAATGTTTTCTGAGATGGCTATGTTCCCCTGATTTAGCTGAAAGTCTTTGTCGTTTAGACATGCATTTTGGGACTGCTGCTCATTTTCCTTATGGATTTGTTTGAAGTAAATGGGGTTGTTACTTGTAGCTTAGATAGTTTTCAGTGTACTTGAATTATCCTGGCTTTGATGCTTGTTTTGGTAGGAAAAAAATTCCTGATTAGCTCTATGATAGGAGTAATCAATTCTCCAAAATCCTGTTCTTTCTTTCCTCCATGGCAATAGAATTTGGTTGCATGTAAAGGTGTTCTGGGCCTTTCTACATCCTTGGATCTAGGTGTGACCAGTACCTGTGTGTGCCTCATTTCCTTTATCTGTTCACCCATTCATGGGCACCATGAATATGAGCAAAGTGTGACCTGTTTATTAACAGGCTTGCTAAGGGGCGGTGGCTTGTGTTCCTTTGTGATTTCCTTTCTAGGAGGGCTGTATGCAGATATGGGGAGAGACTTGTGGGACCATAAGGCAAAGGAAAAACTGTAGAAATAAATGTGAGACAAACAACCTAGACGATGGATGCCTTCCTATGGAGCTTCTCTAGTGTGTGAGAGGACAAGTTTCTTTCCTATTTAAAGCACTATTTCAGAAATTTATGGTCTTCATATTTAAAATTTTATACTAAAATGGATAACAGATTTGCCTTGTAAAACTTTATCTTCTGGGTGTCATATTGATAATTGCTGTTTGGAGAGGCAAATGAATAGCACCATGTAATGAATTTGGATTGGATGGAGGGGTTCTGGAGTATGGGAAAATGAAAGGTTTAGAATAAAGTAGCCAGACAGGTGATGGTTAAGAAGGTGAAATAAACCAAAGTCCTGACTATCACCTTTGTTCTAAGGTCTGGTTGCTCATCTGTACTTAGAGAAATGCGTGTGTGTGTGTGTGTGTATGTGTGTGTGTGTGTGTGTGTGTGTGTGTGTGTGTGTGTGTGTGTGTGTGTGTGTGTGTGGTTTTAGACAAAACTGGGGAGAAAAAATTTCTCAGTTTGTCTCTGCCGTTGTCTGTTACAGTTTACAACTTACAGAAAAGTTGAAAAGTCCAGGAACTATCCAAGTCAGGGCCAGTCTTCCTCCAGGGAGATGAGTCTTTCTCCTGGTTCCAGGGCTCTGGAAGTGGACCCTTTTATTCTGGGCATGGGATTTTTCATAGGAATCCTAATTCTGAGGTCTCTTATTACAGAAGGAGCTCTTATGTAGCATTCACTCGACACTAAGCATTTTCAGAGGAGCTTTGTTTGTAACTTTTCATCAAATCCCCAAAGTAACACTGTTGGTGTCACTTTGTAGTGGAGAAAACTGAGCATATCAGGAAAATATGGACTGTAGTCTGTATAGAAGAATAAAAGTTACAGCTGCAACTTTGTTCCCAAGGCCTGCTCTTTCTTCCTCTGTGCCAGGGAGGATACGGTGTTATTTGTGGGGTGAAGTGCTGGTGTGGAGACATCCCAGGGGTCCTGTTTATCTGAAGGCCACCTCCAAAGACTCTTGAATAAAGAGTGACCCTAACATGCTGACATGTACTCCTAGTGGGAGACCAACAAATGACCTGAAGTTAGGCCTTCAGTCTTAGTCCTGTGCTGTGGGGACGTACCCCCTTTTAAATGAGGTGCAGGCTGATGAGGCTCAAATATTCTCAGACATTTTCTTATGTAAGGGAGAAACTCTTACAACTCTGAAGACTCAAATGGAAGCTTTATTTTTACAACTATGTTTGCTCAGATGGAAGCGGCCAGAGAACAGTGCCATCATGTGGTAGAGAGAAGAACAGCAACAGTTGGGAACAGACCACACAGTAGCCTGGTTTGGAGGAGACACTTGAGGGTTCTGGGGGAGAGGAGGTGACCTAGAAATGAAAGCAGGCTGGAAAAATGCTTGCTTTTTTTCAGCTGCGGACAAAGGTTCAGTATACTCTAGAAAGCAAGTATTATATTGAAATCACCACGAGCTTTTCATTATTTTCAAGCCAAGGGGAGAGAAAGGAATCTGTATAAACGAGATTATAGAAGCTTATTCTCCTTCCTTATTTTTATTCACTTACTTTTTCTTTTTTTTTTAGTGTAAGTTCTGTGGCTTGAACTCAATGTCTTGCATTCTCACTCTGCTTTTTCCTCTCATGGATGACACTCTACCATTTCAGCTATATATATTCAGTGTGTGTGTGTGTGTGTGTGTACCAGTCCTGGGGGTTTGAACTCAGAGCCTAGGCACTGTCCTTGAGATTTTTTTTTTAATTGCTGAAAGCTAGCACCATACTGCTTGAGCCACACCTTTGCTTCCCACTTTTGATGGTTAATTGGAGAGAAGAGTCTCATAGACTTTTCTGACAGTCTGACTCAGCTTCCTGAGTAGCAAGGATTACAGGCGTGAGCCACTGGCTCATATGGACAGTTTGGACTTCTACTAGTGAATTGGCAGTAAGGGTCTCAGTTTGTTTGTCCTGGCTGGATTTGAATCTTGATTCTCAGATCTCAGCCAAGCTAGAACTACAGGCATGTGTCACCAGTTCTTGGTGAGAAACTCATAGTTTAGACGAGTAGGAAAAGTTGAGTTGGTTGTTTCTCCTCGACTTATACTCAAAGACAATAACCACCAGTCCCTAGTGACTTAGGAAAGTTAGGAAAGCTTTGCTTTGAGGTTAGAGAGGAGAGTGGTCAGAGGTAAGGGAGGGCTGGCATTGGTCGACTCTATTGCCAGGGGCACATTAGGAAGCTGAAGTCATTGCATATTTGCATCTGGAGCCCAAGGACTCTAACTATTCCCAAACATTTCTAAGTTAGATTACCTATAGACTGTGGCTAAAATTGTGTAATGGAGACTAATTTAGAAAAGTGATCTTGTCCGGCCCTCCTCCCTCCCCTCCCCCCCATTGCCCAGGAGAAAAGAATCCCACCTTAGAGATGTCATTCACAGAGCCCGCTGGGCTCTGATTCTCCTAAGTAAAACAGCACTTCCTGTGGTCACTACTGAGACCACAGACTTCCCACTGCTTGCTGGGTAATCCCTTCTTCCTTTCATCCCGGCCTACTGGGTGAGTGAGCTCTGCAGCTAACCAGTGACATTTTAGTCTAGTGATATAAGGTTAGCCTGGGCTTAGTGTGTCATTTGTATTTTCTTGTTTCATATGGCTGAGCTAGAAAGCCTGTAGAATGTCATTGCTGGTCTCTGGAGTTAAAGCTGAAAAGAAGTATGAGATGGCTAGGATATAGAGTTGTTTCCACAAGGCTGTTGAGGGTATTTGTGAGGTTTATAAGGATGAGGCCAAGAAGGAGCTGTCAAAGACTTTCTGCAAGATCATGTGCCGAGCAGGAAGTGTTGGAGATGGTGGATGGTCCCTAGAATTGCCTTAGGTTTGTATGAGGGCTTCCTGGTTGTGATTCTAATTCTCCTCCTACTAATCACCTGTGTTGAGGTGAACTGAATAAGCCTCTTCCTCACAACAGAAAGAGTGGGGCTCAAGCAGAGATAAAGAGAGAGGTGGGAGTCTCTGAGATGGTGGGTCCGAAAGGCCTCCAAGTTCTGACACAGCGAAAGCCTGGGTCCACCAAGAAGAAATACTCACATGTACACAGAGCTGCGAGCTATAAGCGATAGACATTTCCCAGATGTTATTTTGCTTGGTTCTTGTAATGGTGACCTTAGAGAATGATAGAGCAGAAGTGGTGGCTGTTCTCACATTTCTCATTAGAAAAAATTGTGCTTGGGGGGATTTACTGAGTTCCTCTGAGCCAGGTAAATGGGAAATAGTGAAGATGTGACTCGAAGCTACAAGTCTTCCTTCCAGTCACCTGCTTTTCCACATCAGGTGAGGCCTACTCTGTAGGGTTGTGCGTCAGACTCAGCTGTGGCCTTGTGGTTCTTGTACCTAGGTCTCAGGCTTTGAGATGGTCATTCAGTAAAGGCAGGCCTGGCCTGAGCAGCTTTGCGTCCCAAAGATCTACAGGTGAATGTGAGGAGCAATGTGAAAAAATCAGACAAGGCAGGCGCAGCAACAGCTCCATTGTGCTAGTACCCACCAGCTGGCTTATAGCCTTCAGCCCTGTGGAAATTCTAGATACAGATTAAGAAATTCCTTAAAAATATCCTTTAAGTAGTTGTACAAAGGGCTTGCTATTCAACAAAGCAGTTGTGAATATAGTGCATCTTCATCAATGTCATCCTTACATTTTTCACTCACTCTTCTCAACCCACTCCTTTCTTTACTTTTCTTAATTGTTTTGTTATATATTGAACTTATTATTGCATTTGTTATTAAATTTGTTTTATTTATTTAACAAAGCAGTTTGTGTATACAATGCATCTTGATCTGTGTCACCCTTCAACATTTTCACCCCTCTTTGATGCACCCCCTTAATTTTCTTTTCTTATTCTTAAAGAAGTTCTTTTTTTAACTCAATATATTCACAGTGTCTCATGGAAGACTATAACTATGGTACTATTAAGAGGTGATGAATCCTTTAACTCCCATAGTCTCCACAAATTACCCATTTCTTTAATAAAGACAATTAAAGCAATGATGTGTTTCATGTGGATTATATCTTTAGAAAAAAATACATGCTGCCTGAAAAATCTATTTTGGAACTTCTTCCCCAACTCCAAATCATGGGCTTGCTATGTAAAAATAGCTTATAGGCTGGTATCTTAGCCTTTTCCCCAAGTAGTTTGCTTCTACCAAACCCCTTTTATCTATGAATCTTAGAGCTGCCAGGCAGGTTCACATATGATGTAGAAAGGGAGTTATCTCAAAGACAAATAACTCTAGGAAGAATTTTTGGGGTCTTTTCACTCTAGGTATTAATTGATCTGAGGTTTCAAAGTTCTGGGGACTTGCTTGGGCAGAGACTCTCTGAAGAACCCCCAAAAGAGAAAGAAGCTCACCTGTCCCATGCTGAAATACACTGTCATCATTATCAGACTGCCCAAGGACGGACAGAAGCATCATGGGAAATGTAAAGAGATGGAAAGATGAAGGAGAACTTAAAGTTGGCTTTTCCTCAGGAGAACTCTTCTAATTTCTAGTGTCATTTGGCCCCCACCATTTTAAAATTTGGCATCTTAACTCACAAGGCTGACAGAGCTTCATGTAGGGTTTCCAGTAGAAGAAACATGTAAGAGGAAAAGGTAGAAGTCAAATGGACAGGAAAAGGATTCTAAGCCTCTTTATGTCTGTTTGGTCCAGACAGGGTGTATGAAGCTGAAAGAAGGTCTAATCCACAGGGGACAGGACAAAGGAAAGTAGGGACAGTAGAGGGGCAGGACTTGGGAGAAGAGAACTCCAAGGGGTGGTGGGAGATGCCAGGACACACAAGCCACATCAAGGGCATTCATTCCAGAACACAGGGATTCAGTGAGATGGAAGGCAGCAGTGAGTCCTGAGTGTGGGCTCATAAAGGAGACAAGAGGAGAGGCCAAACATCAGAGCCACCAGGAAACACCTGGATGCCATGAACCTGGGCTCAGAAGCCCAATGTGAAAAGAAGTGACTTTGTAGTGGGCATCCTGCATTTCAGGGCTGGCCTCTTGGTTTCACTTCACTCTCCACTGAACTCTGCTGACTTCCTACTGTGCTAAGAAGAAATGATAATAGACAAAAAAGCAAGGACTCAGCCTCCACCTCTGATTTAAAAAAACAAAAACAGAAACAAGCTAATGGCTAACAGATTTTTTGCGGAATGAAACTCTGTGTATATATGGATGCACTGGATATTAAGGCAAAGAAAATGATGTTTTCATTATTTGGATGTGTTATCCCCCTCAAAGTTCATGTTCAAACCCAGTCGTCTCCATGGCGATATGAATAGGTGGGATCATTGGTGGGGAAGTGAAGATGTCATGTGGGCTCTGTTCTGAATGGAGTAGTGCCTTACTAAGGCTTTGGGGGGAAACTCTCTTTCTGTTCCTCTTCCTTTCTATCATATGAGGAGATGGCTGCAGGTGCTATCTTGGAGCAGCCTTTGTCAATATACAAGCTGTAGACATCTTCTCAGCCTTTCCAACATCATAGACATACATTTCTATAGATTTTGTTGTCGTAAGACAAACAGATTTAAGGCACACATCTGGGTTAAACTTTCAAGTGACCAAACATCCTGCTTAGATTATTATTCTTAGGTGTGATAGGAGTCCCAAAGTGATAGACAGACATAAAACTATAGCTTTAGTTTTGAGAGACACATACATAAAATGCATACATATATACTGTTGGATATGTTTCCATACTTTTAAGCATGTGTATATATGTTATACATGTACATTTTTCTTACATATGATATGATCCCAAAATTAATAGACTAATATAAAACCATAATTTTAGTTTTGAGACATATATATATATATATATATATATATATATATATATATATATATATATATATATGAGGAATTGAACCCAGGGCTTCATGCATGCAAGGCAAGCGCTCTACCACTGAGCCACCTTCCCAGCCCCCTAGACATCATCATCTTTTTGAATGACTTTTGGATCTTTTCCACCAGGCACCTTTGAAAGTTAGAGAGGTACTTAAAGGTACTATTGTCCTTCAGTTAGGTTCAGAATATAAGAAAGAAATACCATGGAAAATGAGAACGGTTGTGAAGATCTCACAGGTTTACAACCCTAAGTTACTGAGGACAGCAGATGTTGAGGTGGTCATTCCAGATGTGAGAAGTACAAACTTGAGCTTGGGCTTTTGAGTTTGAGTTTTCACAACCACTGCTGTGACAGAAGCAGGCACGGGAATTCTCAAGCTTACAAGAGGGACAATTCTCCCTCTCATTCTACATGACCAATGGGGTAGAACTACCTACTGCACTGTGAACATAAATTTATGTAATAGCTAATACTAAACATTCATTCTGTGCTAAGAAGTAGGCCAATATAAAGTCAGTTACAATAAAGTGTCTGGGATTATCTTATTCTAAAGTCTCTGGGACTGGTTTATTTGAGAAAACATGCAGCTAGACAACAACAAAGCTGAGATTTGTGCATGAGTCTGCCTTCAAATTCTGTTACAACACTGAGCTATCAGCAAACGTTTTCCTGAATCCTTTTGCTGTTTCCTCACCATTTTTTTTGGGGGGGGGGTCCAGTGATGGGGCCTGAACTCTGGACCTGGGCAATGTTCCTCAGCTCTTCAGCTGAAGGCTAGTGCTCTACCACTTGAGCCACAGCACCACTTCTAGCTTTTTTCTTTTTTCTTATGTGGTGCTGAGGAATCGAACCCAGGACCTCAGGCATGCAAGGCAAGCACTCTACCACTGAGCCACCTTCCCAGCCCCCCCCCCCATTTCTTTTATCTGTTTCTCCTGGTGAGGAATCAATGCTAGGGGAGAGATGCACAAATACCATTTTGTCTCTGGAACAATGCAAATACAGAGGGTAGATGAACAGCAAGGGAGCACGGGTTAGATTGGCAACTGCTGGATAGAGGATACATCTTGCAGGCACTCGGCAGCTGGATTTGAGCTTGCACATGACAGCTCTGTGGGAGCTCTCTTGCTGTCTGGGCCTCCATGTTTTCTGTAACTTGATTTTGGCATGTGAGAAAGCTCAAAATTCACAATGGAAATTAAGTACAAGGACATGGAGACAGATGTTACTTTTTGCCTTGAAGGAAGATAAACACATAGTTTAATAGACCAAAACCAATGTATTGGATTCCTCAGAGGGTAAGCATATGGATGTCCCTTCCAAATCTTGTTTATCTGAAACCTTGTTCATGCTTGCTATTAATTACAGGTGACAGCCTCTGCTCCCTGACCCCCCCCCCCCCCCCGCCTGCCCCACATCCTTGCTAAGTGGCAGGTGTGTTGGCTCTTTAACCTGAAGTTTTTCTATTGGTCCAGGACCTTGAGTCAGATTTTCCAAGGCAGCTGGGAAATGAGCTTGCTGTAGGTATTTCATTATCTTTCGAGTGATTGGAGAATATATGAGTCCCTCAGGCGGTGACCCAGGGACCTGTTGGTGTTGGCACTGTCTGCCTCTGGATGGTCTATACCTTCATATCCTTGTTAGGTATTGCTGGAAAAATCTACAAAATAATCTTCTGGAAATAGTATATCTCTTCATTCAGATTCTGCCTCATTTCTCCCCTGAGATCAAAGAACGTTGAGTGTTGAGTTTGATTTGTAGAATGATCTGTGATTTGGACTGCCAGACATCTTTCCCTTGAGTGGTGAACCTGGTCATTTGCTTGGCTCTGTTTTATGTCTTTTCTTTGCTTTCTTTCTTCTTTATTTTAACCTATGGCCTTTCCCCAAATAACCTATTTTATTTTATTTTGTGTTGTACTGGGGCTTGAACTCAGCCAGTGGGCACTATCCCTTAGCTTACTCCACGCAAGGCTACCACTTGAGCCACATCTCCACTTCCAGCTTTTTGCTGGTTAATGGGAAATTAGAGTCTCAAAGACTTTCCTTCCTGGACAGGATTTGAACAGTGCTCCTCAGATCTCAGCCTCCTAAGTAGTTAGGATTACTGGCATGAGCCACAGGCACCTACATAATCTCTTTATTTTAAAAAAAAAAACAACAAAAAACCAAGTGATTTATTCACTTATCAGCTTTTTTTTTTTTTTTTTTTTTGAGAACTCCACTTTTCACACGTTGGGGAATGTGGGAGGTCCTGATAGATCAAAGGTGAGTGACATTGCCCCATTTGTTAGGAAATGGAAAGACTTGGAAAAAATTATATTAAGTGAAGTAAGCCAGGCCCAAAGAAACATAGGTTCCATAGTTTCCCTTATTTGCAATAACTAGTATATGTCTGAGTCAAGCAGAAAAGGTCAGATAAGTTGATACTAAACGAAAATCGCAACTTTTTACAAGCAATTTTTAGTCTGAGAGAGCAGTTAGAGTCCTATCTAGATAATCATATATTTATGAATTATCTAGAAGACTGTATTAGGAAGTTCATATACTACAAGAAAGGCTTGTACAGGCAGTTAGACATTAAAGAATGAGATGTATATAACCAAAAGGTGACTCCAGACAGAGGAAATATTTGCATAGACTTAGAAGTCAAAACAGCATTTTGTATATAAGGGATTGCAAACATGCCCCTTAGAGAATAAAGATGAATCAGGGAATAATGAAGAGTGACTTTGAAAAATCAGGCAGACAAAGAACTTGATAAGTACAGTGACTATTTTTCTAAACTGAGGTACTTTTGAGAATGAGCATCATTAATAATTATTCTAAGACAAAAATGAAAAACCAGGGTGAAATGGGAGCATATTCTTTTCTTCTTTTTCTTTTTTCTCCTTCCCTCCCTCCTTCCCTCCCTCCTTCCCCATCTTTCTTTCTTTCTTTCTTTCTTTCTTTCTTTCTTTCTTTCTTTCTTTCTTTCTTTCTTTCTTTCTTTCTTTCTTTCTTTCTTTCTCTCTCTTTTTTATTTCCTTCCTTCCTTTCTTCCTTCCTTCCTTCCTTCCTTCCTTCCTTCCTTCCTCCCTTCCTTCCTTTCCTTCTTTTGTGTGCTGGTCCTGGGACTTGAACTCAGGTCCTGAGCACTGTCCCTGAACTTTTGTGCTCAAGGTTTTTGTGCACTCTACCTCTTAAGCCATGGCTCCATTTCCAGCTCCTTTTGGTGTTTAATTAGAGATAAGAGTCTCACAGACATTCCTGCCGGGGTTAACTTAAACCATGATGATCAAATCTCGCCTTTTTTAATAGCTAGGATTACAGGCATGAGCTTGAGTACCTGTCTTCTTTCTTATTTCTAAGAGAGGTCAGGAAACTCATGATTCACGTTATAGGCACTAGAGAGATTTTGTTGTCTTAATTAATTAGTTTGTTAGTTTTTTTGTGCCAGGACTGGGACCTGAATTTAGGGCCTGGTTTCTGTCCCTTAGCTCTTTTGCTCAAGGCTAACTAACAATCTACCATTTGAGCCACAGTTTCATTTTTGGTGTTTTACTTGTTAATTGGAGAAAAGAGTCTCATGGATTTTCTTGCCAGGGCTGGCTTTGAACCATGATCCTCAGATCTCAGCTTCTGAGTAGGAAGCATTATAGGTCTAAGAAGTCAAGCCTGTGGCATGGCCTGCTGGTGCTTGGCTTACTTTAGTTTTGAGCTTGTAGCTATTTAACACTCAGCGTTCCCTCCACTGCAGCGAGGCAGGTCAGGGGCAGGCCTGTGACCTTGGCTCTGACAATGGGCTACTTCAGCCAGGGACTTCTAATCTTGAGGGTTTAAATGGAGAGTCTGCTGGGGGAAGGTGGTGCCTGGAGCAGAGCTCTATCAGACTATCTGTGGGCCTGTGCTTTGCCTTGTGCTGAGCCTGCTTTTCTCGGCTGCACATGAATCTTTTGACCTCTCTATGATCAATGCATTCCAAGAAGATTCCTTCTTCTTTTTTGTTTGAAGTAAATCAGAGTTGGTGCTGATGTCTATTGTGTGCAACCAAAAGGTGTTGTTTGTAAAGTGACATCACAGTTCTGGCTTATGGCTGTTGGATCATCTGGCATGTGTGCTGAGATTGAAAAGGAAGGGGACAAATGTACATATTACCATCCAGGGGTACAACGATCCTTCTGCCATGGTGTAAGAATTGCTGTTAAGATCCTTTACAATCACCTTTACTGAACAAAGCCAAAAGGGATCACGGGCTTCCATTAATGTCCATCTTGCAGGCTTTGGGTAAGCATAAAGAATGACAATAGTTGGATGTGACCCCAGCTGGTCCCGCATTGCTGATGCTGGACATGTGGACAGTTGGGTAGAGAGTCTGATAGAGGACCCTGGGGAAATTGGCTTGAACCTTTCAAAGCCCAAATTATGCTGGCTGTAAAGAAAAGCCATGGGAGTCCTACAATCTTCAGGGTTATTCCTTCACGTGAGCAGTAAATTCTCAGGAAGATGGAATGGGGAGTGGCATTAGGAAAGTGTAAATACAGTTGCCATTTTGATTCTTTAAAGGTTTAGCTAAAAAAATTCCATGGATGTTTTCTCAACTCTCCTTAATGAGGTGAGTCACCGAAAGGGTGCCTCCCATCATTTTCTTTGTGGTTTGTGTGTTTCTTCTGTAATCCATTAAATTTTATGGCATTTGTGGGGATTTGAAGCAGCAGATTTAATCAATAGTCATTTCTTCTGCATCAGCACTTTTAGACTGGTACTCTGTATATTAAGCAGTATTTTAGTGTGTGGTCTGACCTTTACCTCTTAGAATGCTCTTCCTAATTATAATTTCTCCTGTTTTGCCATGATATATGTTTAAGGTCAAAGGTTCTTAATAGCGCTTGTGAATTTTTCCCCAAGGATCACAAAATATGGGACTAATGTGTGGAATCTGAGATTGTCTTTATGTTTGGATTTGGGCAGAATTAGGGCTGGTAGTTTGAATTCCTGAGACTATATAATCTTGTATGTGTGTGTGTGTGTGTGTGTGTGTGTGTGTGTGTGTGTGTGTGTGTGTTAAAATTTTGAAATGTTTAACCATCTTAAATATGCCATTTAGGAGTCTGGCTGACCCCTGAGTATTGCCAACATTTTGGACATGCTATGCAATCAGATCTGATGAAAACCATATGGTTTCTCTGCATGCCCCTATTTTACCACTGAAAAGCTATGTGATAACCCATGCTGTGTACTTACAGGAAACTGTCTTCTTGAGGCTGAAATCTAATCATAAGAGAGACCCACTTCCTGTTTTCTCTCACAACATAGGAGATGCTCTAGTTGCCACAGTTGTGATTAGCCTTGGCAGTGTTTAGTCACTTGTGCTTTTGGCCAGTACATAATGTGTTTGAGGATATTAAGAGACTCATCATTGTGGCCTCTGTCATCTTCCTGAGTCAAATAGGCCAGAAACTGGAGGCCAACAGGTTTGCCTTCAGAGAGATTTTGTTGATTTCTACAGCATCTTCTCTGTGTGAGACATATCTGGGATCTCAAAGCTAACCATATTCTCAGCTTTGAAATGAGAAATTTAACTGGGCGTGTCTCAAGTTCCCATCAAGCCAGTGACTAATCTTCAGTGAAAGATTCTGTGATTATAATCGATGCCTCTGTCACTCCCTCCACTGGAATTTGTTTCCCTTCTTTCCACAGCAACCCGAT
This sequence comes from Dipodomys merriami, assembly GCF_024711535.1. Lineage (NCBI taxonomy): Eukaryota > Metazoa > Chordata > Mammalia > Rodentia > Heteromyidae > Dipodomys > Dipodomys merriami. Next base: position 25,522,554 of record NW_027206290.1, read on the forward strand.
CCTTTCCCAATAATGTTTTTCTTCTGATAGAATCACTGTCCAAAGCATGACTCTTGCCCCCATCCTTTGCCACAGCATGGTTTCATTTTATTTATATTATCTAATTGTGGCACTGAGAACTGAATCTAGGGCCTCATGACTGTTATGCAAGTGTCTAGCGCTAAAACCAAGCTGCCAGCCCAGCCTTAGTAAGTTAGCACTGCTTCTCTCAACTAATGGCAGACCTGGAAGTTGGATTCTGAGCAGAAAAATGCCTTATCTCATGGTTGCTTCCCTTCCTTGACTGCTGGCTTCAACATCTGGTGACTCAAATGTTTTACACACAGGTTTGAGCTCCTGGACTTGGAATTTTGTCTTTGAGCTAGAATGGAACACTCACTACGAACAGAAGTTGTTAGGCACTGGGAGATAGAAAGTGAGTTATTATGCAACCCTGATCAGGGTCTCTAACATCTTTAAGCCTGGCAAGGTTTATTCGATAAACTAGTGTCTTTCCTATTCCTCCTTTGCTAATCAACTCATCTAGTAGGGTTTATTCTTTCCTGCATTTACCTGTTTTTCATTTTCTTTTTCTGTGGTAGTATTCCTGTAAGTATCTTTTTGTGGTGTTAATTTAATAGTCATAAATTCCTTTGTTTATCATGGAAAGATTTTATTTTGCCCTCAATTGTGAAGGATAGCTTCACTGGGTATACTAATCTCTTTTTTTCTCTTCATAATTTCCTCTCTTCTGCATCATCATATTCTTCTCATTCATGGAGTAAAAAAAATGGCAAAGGTTTCTAATCTGCTATCTTCCTCTGCCCCCAGGAAAATCTGCTCTGTAATAGGAATAATATACGAATTGATGGTTGAGTAGGGTAAGTGAAATTACATATGTAAAAACCTGAAAAAGACTGGAAGAATATGTGGCCTTCCCCTAAATTATGTTGATAGGCTTCATAGATGTTGGAAAAAGAGGAGATTCTTGGATCAATGATGAATTCCTCTACTCACAAGACCAAATATAGGATTAGGTGATACCTACTGAGTAGTTAGGTGTAAGCCATTGGTGCTTGGTCTTTTTTTAAATTTTATTTTTGAATAATGGAAAGTAAGCCTTCTCTTTATTCTGGAAGAAATGTACCTTCCAAGACTGCTAACTATGTAAACATCATTGGAAAAAAAAATAGATAAAGGGCAGCTAAAGTCTCTATTGGAAAAATGCATAGCAATGCAAGAGTCCTATTTGGTAAAGTCACTGAAATTTGGCTGTCTCTAATTTGGTATTTCATGTATGACTTCTCATATAAGATATAACAATAATATAGTAGCTATGAAGATCAGGACCTTTTTTTTTGTTGGTCATGGGGCTTGAACTCTGGGCCTGGGTGCTGTCCCTCAGCTCTTCAGCTCAAGGTTAGCTTTACCACTTGAGCCACAGCACCACTTTCAGCTTTTTTCTGTTTATGTGGTACCAAGGAATTGAACCCAGGGCCTCATGTATGAGAGGCAAACACTCTACCATTGAGCCACCTTCCAGCCCAGATCAGGACCTTTCTTAATAATAGGACTCAGTTTTGACAGTGCACAATTTAACATAAATTCAGAACCCATCTTAGACATATATTATCAACATTCAACCTGTATTATAGAAGGAATACATAATGCATTATTTCAAAGTGATAATACTTTGACAATTGTACTGACCAAAGAAAAACGTCATCAGATTGCAAACCATGTATCTCTTTCATCTTTTCCTTCTATTGTGTGTGTGGGGGTATACTTTTTCTATAGAATGTTTTATATTTACTATTTTATTAACAAATAATGTTTGAAAGATTAGTAGCCAGATAAATAAAACACACAAACAACCCTCAAATTCTAATTACTCCATTCTTATTTGGCATCTGTTAGGTATGCCTGGGCTGGCTTCAAACATGACCCTAAGATCACGAGTCTTTGCCCTTATAGTTCCAATTGAAGCAACAAGGAGATCAATAGAAATAGTTCTTAAGCAGAGCTTACCTGGAACTTGTTAAGAAAAAAAATACTTGCAAGAGTCATTTTTCCTTCTGTGGGTTTGACTAAATGCTGCAGAAGATAAAATCTGTAATGACAAAACTCAATAGTAGAGATGGTGAGAGTTTTGAAACAGCAACTGATTAAACAATCTGGTTAACTGAATATAGCACTTTAGGATACTAATTAAGATTGAAACCATTGTCAGCTCTGTATCCAAGGTGGCTTACATACTTGGAAAACAGACATTTAACACATATTTTTCACACCTAAATCTAATGAGCTTCCTTGTGGCTTGAGTTTAAAGCTGACCATTTTTTCCTCTTCAGCCTGCAGAGCCAGTTAAATCTTGGTTACCTTAGAACTTCACACAGTTTGAGTTTTAAAATTCCAGTTTTTATTTTCCTTTATGGCCTGCAGAGCCAGTTAAGTAGTTACCAGAAAAACCTTTAAAGCAATTTTGGAAAAGAGACACATTAGCATACAAATGGACCTTTGAACACTTGCTAGAGGAGTGGGGGGTTGCATGAAAACCTACCATGTGACCAAGATGGTGAATTTCTGGACAAGTCATGATGGTAAGGAAACTTAGCAAAGCTTTACTAAGCAAGCAGGCAAGCAGACAAGCAGGGAAAAAGCAGACAAACAGAAAGGAAGGGATGGCTAGCCTTCAAGAGGGAACCTAGAGGGAGTCCCTGGGACCCAACCTGCATCTCATTCTCAAAGGTCCAAGCATAGAGAAAGAGAGAGAGAGAAAGCGAGAGAGAGACAGAGAGAGAGAGAGAGAGAGAGAGAGAGAGACAGACAGACAGACAGACAGACAGACAGACAGACAGACAGACAGACAGACAGACAGACAGACAGACAGAGATATACAGAGATAGAGACAGACAGAGACAGAGACAGAGACAGATAGCCACAGAAAGTTACCTTCCTAGGGGAGATGGCTGGAGGCTTATGCTCACCCCCCTCCTGTGTCAGCCACACAGGGGTGAAGGTCAACAGAGGAAGATGGATAGAGAGAAGGTTAAGTAAGGAAAGCCTAAAGGTATAGAACCTCTGGCCATTTACCATTGCATTGGGAGCAACTGTGGCAATAAAAATAATATCTTTTGGCTTTATGGAGTCCTTGAGTGACAGGACATCTAAACAGCATAATAAGAAACCCCAAGAGGGGAGGGGAATCTGGTGAGTGCAGAAAAAGAGGCACCCAGTAGAAGGCTTCCGTATCCACTTGCGGTCTCTACTGCTGTGAGTCAAATTCTCAATTCAGGCATTCCCAAAAGGAGAAGACTTGCCAGAAAAGGTCTAGGAGGGTCCCTCTGGGGACAGACAGACAAACAAAGGGTCTCAAGACAGAAGTCACTCACCAGATGGAGAGAGGACACAGTGTGGTGGTAGCCAGCGATGGTAAAGGCGAGAAGTCTGAGGTGAAGTTCCTTCAGCTTTTGGCACTTTGAGCCTGAGGAGGGGTGGTCAGGAGGCTGACTGACTCTCCAAGAGAGGAGAGGAGGGGATCCAGTAATTCCTGACATGATTCCCTTGCAGGTTTTGGCCCCAGATGTAAGGTTTGCAGAAAGACCTCCACATGGTGGTTTATTATAAAATCTGAGCCTACCGGTCCTAAACTGCCGGTCTACGTGAGGTGTAGTGTGCAGAGCACTGCACCAGATGGAGGTGTGCAGAGAGCAGAACTAATCACGGAGAAATATAAAAAGAAATATACTCTTTACTTGACTTATGTAACTGTACCCCCTCTGTTCATCACCTTAATACAAATTGAAAAAATAAAGTTCAAGTTAAAAAAAAGAAATATCATTGAGATTGAATACATAGGGAGAGGGGAAGGGATGTAGATGTGACCTCAGAACCTGAGAACTTCTCATGGTCCAAAGGAGGCGTGACTGGACAGATGAGGAAGTGACCTCAGAGGAAGGGGAAGTGACTTCAGAGACTGGGGGAACTCCCACTGAGCCCAGGTGTTCCAGATGCTGGGCTGGGTTTTCTAGGGAGAGCCATGTACCTTGCTTCTTGGAAAACACAGAGGGAGAGGGTCTACATGCAGGTTTGTGGGGGAGAAAACAGAAGGGTCCATTTTTCCCAGGTGGACCTAACAGAATCAAGCTGATGAAGAGATGAAATAATTAGTATTTTTTAATTTCTTTCTCCTCTCTGGTGGAGGTACTGTATAATGGTGAGATGTATTTTTCAACATGCTCCTGAAAATATTTGGGAAACATTAACATGGCTAAAAAGGTAAACAGCATGAGAGAGGAGAATTAAAAATATAAATAACACATAAACGGGATAAGCAGCCTTAAAATGAATTGAAAGTTGATATAAGCTCAAGAATAGAACTCTTACTTTTCCCATGGCAATTTCCCAAAATTCATGTGCATTTCACAGTAAAAAAAATGTCCATCAAATCCCTCTTTGGCCTTAATCTTCTTCACTTTTGCAATTAAAATCTCCCAGGAAAACGAGGAGTCCCATCAAACCACTGACTCACAGTCTGGTCATTATTTTCTGGTCATTGTCTGTATTTAAAGAATAATCCATTTGGTAGGGGTCAGTGAGGAGTCAGCGTTGGGGATTGAGGCCTGGGGGTGGGGGTGAGGTAGTCAGAGGCAGGGTGGGAATGGAACAAGGCGGTTGTTTCTCTCCACAGGTCTTTCCAGGGTCCTGGGAAGGCTTTTGTTTTCAGGTGCTCCAGATGCTTGAATCTGCAAATCATGGAGGACCTGCTGCGTCCTTTTCAGGAAGGTGGTTATGGGTTGGGGTGAGGAGGGGTGGGAATGGCATGGGGGGAGAGGGATGGAGAGCACAAGGTCAGGCTGATGTTATTATTGAACAGATTTAGTATTCATAAGATCATAGTACCAGCCTCTCAGTTTGGTTAGTTTTTTATTTTTTGACAGGGGGGTGTTGGGTACTCTAAGGCAAGTAGTGAATAAAAAACTAATAATGTGCTACGTACCACCTGCTGTTCTTTAAACTATAGTTAGATTTCCCCTGATAATTTTTCTCCCCATTAATCCTTTTTTTCTTTCTGTTAGGCAATCTTTGGAAAATTGCTGACTTGGCAGCTGAAAATATTTTCTTGGCAAGCCCTTTGAAATTGTAATTGTATTAAAGCGCCTTTTTCTTATCTTTGCCTCTGAATAACTTCTTTTTTCCCCCTTTCACTTCTTTGTTAGAGAAAGAAGAATAAAATAGATGGTGCATCTTTAGGCTCAACACATCATTATTTCTCATCCTTTGGAGGCCAGTGAAATTCTCCATTGTGAGAGATTTGAGCCTTAAATCTGCAGCCTGTCAGGAGGCATTAGTTCGAGATACAGGGTTGTGAGCATACAGATGGGTCTAGCGTCTCAGCTGGGCATCAGGCGTAAATGAGCCCCCAGCAAGCCAGACTCCAGGACCAAGAGTTCTTCATTTCGGTTCACTCACCCTCACCCATTGAAATTTCAGGGATACAAATATACAATATGACAATTACAGTACCACTTTACTGACCTCAGCTTATCAAAGAAAGTCCCAAACTGCATGCTCCATATTTTACAGAGTCACCATTTCAAAATTGATTTTTAGGCAATGTTTACTTATGAGACTTTCAGCCTTGGCTGGGAATTTGGGATTAAGAAGAGCATTATATTTCTCTTAGTGTCTCTCTGGGATAAATAAAGAGAAAATAGGAGGCCATTTCAGGTTGCCCTCAAGGTCACTTCCAGGCAGCCTGACTCATTTTGTATCCTCTCTCTAAGGGCTTCTGCTTGGCCTACTGATCCTCCAGCAGAAAAATCACAGAATCATGGTATTGGAGAGCTGCAAGTAGCTGACACTCATTTAGAAATCCTCCATTCAGATCAAGAGGCTTCTGCTTGATGGAGCCCATGGAAATGATGGGTGTTTTTCTTTCTTAGCCTGAGGTTCAAGGCTCAGTGTCCCACAAAGAAGCATGTTCCCTCCATCCTGCAGCCTGGGCTTCACAGGAGCCCTGGTTAAGTGGTGGCAAAGCAGAAGCGAGAGAAAACCCCACTAGGGCTTGCATTAGCTACAACACACCGAATTGCTTAGTGACTAAATGAGATTACTTCTATTTCCTGCTCTTTGGCTGACAAGAAACACATGCATTCTCCAATAGCCAGTGGAATTAGAAATAGCTGTTGGAATAGGTGGGCAGTTGGAGAATGAGTCAATGTGTGAGGGTCCAATCCTGGGACATGAAAACCTAAGGCATATTGGACAAGCAATTGGTGGACATTTATTATCCTTGTCAGTGTTTGTGGGCAGCTGTTAAATTAGCTGAAAAGAATATGGGGGAAGACCTCAGTTCAGGTCTTAGCACCACCATTTCATTTGTTACATAGCCCTGAGCAAGTTAGCCACTCTTTGCTTCATTTCTTCATCTATAAAGAAAAATGTAATCTTCTGCAGGGTCATTTAAAGATGAATTGAATGTTTATCTAATGCTTCTGCTGCATAGTAATGTTCAGTTGCTTAATTAATGTGTTCTTTTACTTGTGTGTGTGTGTGTGTGTGTGTGTGTGTGTGTGTGCATGCGTGCGCACACGCACATGCATGCGTGCATACCTGCAGCTGCTAGGGATTGAACTCAGGGGCTGAGTGCTATCTTTTGAGCATTTTGCTCAAGGCTAGTGCTCTACCATTTGGTTAATTGGAGATAAATGCTTCTTAAATTTGTCTGCCCAGTCTGGCTTTGCACCTTTTAGCATGAGTAGCTAGCATTATAGGGGTGAGCTACCATTGCGAGACTTAACTCCTATTTTTTTCTCCTTTGCTGGTCCTGGGGCTTGAACTCAGGGCCTGGGTACCGTCCCTGAGCTTCTTTTGCTCAAGGTTAGTACTCTACCACTTGAGCCACCGTTCCCCTTCAGGCTTTTTGTGGTAGTTTATTGGAGATTAGAGTCTCATGGGCATTTCTGCCTGGACCTATTACTCCTATCTATGGCAAGTCACAGTAGCTGTGCTTTCCCTATCCTCCATTGCATAGTCTTTCCCTCCCTTATCACACCATGGGACTCTCTCACTTGTCCCACTTCTGGGCCAAATTGCCAGCAGTTCTAAGTCTTTGCAATAGAAAGGGGGTAGATTCTTGGGAAGTTTCTTACCTCAGAGTTAGGGGTATGGAGTGAGACCTTATAAATTGTATAGCTTACCTAAGCATACTTAAGTTGCTAAAGTAGGATAAGGGAAAAAAAATCAATGAAGGCAATTAGGAAAGAAGGGCTTAGGTTTTTCTGTCAGTGTATTGAGCTGTTTTCCATGGCTATAGCAAAATAGCTGAGGCTGGATACTTTTTATTATAAAGAGAGAGACTTGTTTATCTCCCATGCTTGGAGGTGAAGGTCTAAGATTAAGTGGTTCTGTTAATTTTGCCTCCAGGAAGGCCTCCCTTGACTAAACCCTGTCATGATGGAGGGCACCGTGGTGGGAGCATGGGCAGGAGGGAGACACTCCATCTGGAGACAGGAGGAGGTCACAGAGTGGAGAGGGAGCAGGCTTGCTATTTTACAGTGACTCACTCATGGGAACTAACTGGTTTCCTATGAGAACCAGAGCTCTCAGTCCCTTTCTTCTATTGTCAATGAATCCATGGCTTCATTCCACAAGTCTCCATCCAAACAGTTCCATTGCCTCCCAGCACCATCCTGGGAATGACACTTATAACACAGGAAACTGCTGGGGGTTCAAACCCTAGCCTGCTGTACTTGCCTTCTTTCCATCAGTTGGTACACTGATGTGGATTGAATCTCAGTCAAAAAAATACGAACACCAAATCAGGAACTGGGGAAAAGAAACATAAAAAAGTCCAAAGAAACATAGGTCCCATGGTTTCTCTTATTTGCAATAACTAGCATACATCTAGGACAAGCAGAAAAGGTCAAAAGCTGTGTACATATGACCATGTAAGATGATGCTAAGCAAAATGAGCCCCAAGATAGGGACACAAGAAGTTTTACCTTTGTCGCTGTTGTTTTTAATGTACTTATAATGTTCTATGTGAATTTTTGTTTCTTTTGTATGTCCTTCCCCCATGGTATAACCCGTTTTTACTGTATTTGATTCCAGTCCCCTGCATCTTGTATATACATTTTTATAATTTGGGAAGGGGAAGGGAAATAACAAAATGCTGAAACAAGGATATAGGTTGAGCCACTGTAAACAATGAGATGTACAAGACACTAAGAGAAAACAAACTTTACAACTTCAGGGTGGGGGACGGAGGAGCTGGGGAGGTGGGGAGAAAAGTGATGGGGAAAAACAAAGGAGGGGATAACAATGCTCGATAGCAAATACACTCATTACATTACTCATGTAACTGTAACATCTCTGAAAAGCATCTTTACAATAAAAGAGATATATATTTTTAAAAAAGAACATGGATTTATCTATTACTTATTTCGATTTCTTAACTATAAAGGAGTGTCATAATATTTAAATTAAAAGGGTGTCCTCAGAAGAGGTACATACCTAAGAAGAGGTACATACCTAAACACCTGGAAGAGATGGTTTAGGAGGATGTGTTAGACCGAGTTAGGTCTCTCAAAGATGTCCATACCCCGATCTCCAGAACATGAAAACATGACAAATGTGGCACATATTACAGTAAGTAACTTCAGATGATAAAAGTATCATGGATTATCTGAGTGAGCCTGTAACAGGGGGTCTGCAGCCAACAGGAGACAAATACAGGAGGAATTCTGAATTCTAGGAGGGTTACAAAATGAGATGTTTATTTATGAAAATTCCAGAGGTAAAGTGCTAACACATTGAGACCACTTAGAAATTCTATGCCCACTAGGCTCTTTACAAATACACAAGACTGTCTTCTGTTGGCTGTTGTGTAACAAATTGCCACACATTTCATAGCTTAAAATAAGACAAATGTATTCTCATATAGCTCCTGAAATCCTGCAGCCTAAATGAGTCTTACATTACCAGAACAGCATGTCTTCTGGAGGTGTTAAAGGACATGTTTTTTAATTTCCCCAATTTCTTGAGGCCATTCATCATCTTTAGCTTGAGGCGCTGCCCTCCTTCTTTCTTCTTCAAAGAGAATTACTCCAGTCTCATCCCATCTCCTCTATCATACTCTGTTGCTCTGTCTCTCTGTCTCTGTCTCTTCCTCTTCTGGTTTCTCTTGCTCTGAGACAGGATGTTATGATGTACCCCAGGTTGGTCTTGAACAATTCTCTTGCTTCAACCTTCCAAGTGCTAGATTATGGACATGTACCACCACACGTGGTCTGTGATTTTTTTTCTCTCATGCTTCCTCTCCTACAGACCCTCTGTGACAGGCTCACTCACATAATCCATGATACACTCTTATCATCTTAAGATCTTTACTGTAACATGTGCCACATTTGCCACAGTTTCATGTTCTAAAGATCGGGGTATGGACATCTTTGAGAGACCTAACTCAGTCTAATACATCTTCCTAAACCATCTCTTCCAGGTGTTTAGGTATGCACCTCTTCTTACATTTCTTCTGAGGAAGCCCTTTTAATTTAAACATTATTTGACACTCCTTTATAGTTAAGAAATCAGTGATAGATGAATCTATGTTTTCTTTTTTCTTCCCCTTTAAGGGGGGGAGATAGGTAGAAGAGGCCTTCAAGAAGCCATAGAAGATGAGAGTTTGCTCGAGGTGTCCTCAATACCTTGAATCTTGGCAGCTACACAGACATACAAAAATTCTTTCAGCTTCTGATGAAATAACTTGGAATTAGTATCTCTAAGGAGAACTTCTACTAAATCACAATGCAAATACAACAGCTCAGCTTTTATTCAGATTCTTCTACTGTCATTGCAAGGTAGAATATCAACATTGCCTAGAGCTTGTACAGAATAAACGCCATCAAGAAGTAATTTATTTCTTCATTTACTTACTGCAGAATCAGTCGGAAGTTTCTTTCAACCCAAGGTTGTCCAATTTTCAATGCTACAATAAACGAAGAATTCCTGAAGCCATGACAAGCCTGTGTGTTTCTTTCACTTGTTTTTTTTTTTGATAGAGTTATGATTATTTGAACAATTCTGGCAGGCTGTTATTGACATCTCTAGGAAACTCTCTCATTGAGTCCACTCAGTTCAGTCTTCTGATGTAGATGGTATACATTTATATAAGATTGGTCTTTCCCAAATATATGGTACTGGCTTTCTCATTAACTTCTAACAACATCTCATTAGAAAAATTTTTAAATCAAATATTGAACTAAACAATACTTTAGTCCTGCTTCTTGCTCTACACACAGAATCAAAAAGGCTACTCAGGCCTGCACTGACGGATGTGCTAGCTGGGCATTCCTTTATTTATTTATTTATTTATTGTGAAAATACTGTACAGAAGGGTTACAATTACATGGGCAAGATAATGAGTACATTTCTTATCAAGCATTGTTGTCTCCTCCTTTGGTTCCCCTTCCCATCCCTTCTCATCCTCCCCCCCCCCCCCCCGCTCTCCCACCCAATCCTCCTCCCCTCCCAAAGTTGTAAAGTTCGGTTTTCAACATAACGACTTGTACATCTCATTGTTGCAATGGGTCCACCTGTATCCCTATTTAAACAATTTGTTTTTTTCCCTTCCCCTCCACAAATTATACCAACATCAAATACAGTGAAAGCAGAGGTTATACCATGGGGGAGGGACATACAAACCAACAAAGAAATAATCTTATAAATGTGTTAGATACAATCGCATGAAAGAAAAAAACATTTGAATACATATCTTAGGGTTCATTTCCCTAACATCAACTTATCTCACCTTTTCTGCTTGGGCATTCCTTCTTTTGGCTGTGGGAGCCATCTTGAATGAGTCTATGTTTTTAAATGAATGAATGAATGAATTAATTAATATATTTATTCAATCATCGAGCTTGAACTCTGGGCCTGGGCCTTGTCCCTGAGCTCTTCAGCCCAAGATGAACACTCTTGAGCCATAGAGCCACTTTTGGTTTTCTGGTGGTTAACTGGAGTTCAGAGTCTCATGGACTTTCCTGCCTGGGTGACTTTGAACCAAGATCCTCAGATCAGTCTCCTGAGTAGTTAGAATTACAGGTATGTGCCACCGGCTCCTGGCTTATTTTTTGATTTCTAAAAAAATTATCTTAAGTAGTTGTACAAAGGACTTACCATTTAACAAAGCAGTTTATGATTACAATGTCACTCCTTTTTGAATGTCTTTTGACACTGGATTTTCCCCAATCTCTAGCACTTTATTGTACTTATTTTTAAAATTAAAATTAAAGGATAATTGTGTGTGTGTGTGTGTGTGTGTGTGTGTGTGTGTGTGTGTGTGTGTGTGTGTGTGTGTGTGTGTGTGTGTGTGTGTGTATTCTGGGGATTGAATCCAATCTCTTGCATGCTAGTAAGCACTCTATCTCTGAGCCCTACCCTTGGTCCCTTAACATTTCATTGTCATTGTATTTTTTGGAGAAATCAATTTAATTGAATTGTAATTTACATAAAAGTGCATATTAAGGCATAGAACATTTCTATTTATGTAAGAAGTTCCTGCTTCATCTTTTGCCATTCTTCACTACTCTCCAGTTCCAAGCCACCACTCATCTGCTTCCTGTCACTAAGGATTTCTAGAATTTTCTGTAAATGGAAACATATAGTGTACACTCCTTTGCATCTGGCTTTAAATACATTGGCACAGTGTTTCTGAGATTAATTCAAATCCTGTAGATCAACAGATTGGTTTTTACATTGCAGAGTAGTATTTAATAGTATAGATATGCTAATTTTGTGTGCTTGTTCACCAGCTGATGATATTTGGGCTGTTTTTTACTTTTGACAACTTTGAATATAATTACTATGCATATTTATATGTACACCAAATGTGGACAAATGATTTTTTTCCTTTTTGTTTGTTTAGAATAAAAATATGGTACTATGGATTGGACCCAGAATCTTCCATACATTAGGTTAGTGCTCTAAAACTGTTACACCTCAACATTTTCCTTCCCCCCCTCCTTTTTTTTTTGCCAGAACTGGGGCTTGAACTCAGGACCTAGCCTTCTCCTTAGCTTTTTTTTTTTTTTTTTTGCTCAAAGCTGGTGCTCTACCATTTTGATGGTTTGGTTGTTGGAGATAAGGATCTCAAGGGACTTCCTGCTTGGGCTTGTTTCAAACCATGATCCTCAGATCTCAGCCTCCTGAGTAACTGGTATTACAGGTGTGAGGCTACCACTGCCTGGCACCTCCTCACCTTTTTTTTTTTTTTGTCAGTTGTGGGGCCTGAACTCTGGGCCTGGGCACTGTACCTCAGTTCTTCAGCTCAAAGCTAGCGCTCTACAACTTGAAGCATAGTTCAACTTCTGGCTTTTTCTGCTCATGTGGTGCTGAGGAATCAAACCCAGGGCCTCATGCACGTGAGGCAAACACTCTACCACTGAGCCACTTTCCCAGCCACTCCTCACCCTTTGTAAAGCAAATACAAAGGAGTAATATTCCTGGGTCACATGCAAGTCTTCATTTCACTTTGTTGTTAACTGCTAAGCTCATTTCCAAAGTGGCTGCGTCATTTTATCTCCCCAGAAGCATTGTCACAGAGTTCCAGTTGCTCCACATAATCGCTAGTAACTAGTCTTAGGATCATTTTCATTTCACTCTTTCAAAAATGTGTGCAGTACGATCTCATCTTGATTTTAACTTTTTATTTCCCATAACTAAGAGTTTCAAAACTCTTCTTGTGCTTATGTCCAGCAACTATCTTCTCTTGTGAAAGATCAGTTAACTTTGTTGGCTTTTAAAAAATAACTAGGCAATTAATTGTAAAATTTCTCTTTTTCTTTGTTGTTTTGTCCCTTGCTTTCTCCTTTCCTTTCCCCTACAATACTGCTGCTAGGCAGAGGTTTTGCCATGTGAACCATACCTTTACCCCAGGATTTCTTTATATATTGTAAGTACAGATACTTTTTTAAAGATTTACTCACTGATAAGTAAATGTTTAATTTCACTTCGATGATGTCTAATGTATTATTTTCCTTCTGTCTGCTACTGCAACACATTGTCACTAATGTAGTGACTCAAAACAATACAAACAATACAAATCTGTTTTAAAGTTCCAGATGTTGAACTCAGGCTGTCAGGGCTGCATTCCTTCTGGCTCCAGGGATGAATCCACTCATTGCCTTTCCCCACTGCTGGAAGTTGCCTGCGGTCTCCACCTTGTGGTGCCATAGCACTGTAACTTTTGCTTCCATGTCCCATTGCTTTCTCCATGCTGATGAGCCTCCAGCCTCCTTTATATAAGGACTCTTGTGGTTACTGAATTATCGAATCATCTGACTCTCTCAGATAATTCATTTCATGATCCTTAATATTGCCACATCTGCAATCTCTCTCCCCACCCCGTCCCTCCTCACCCTTCTCTCTCTTCAGTCATGGTCTTGAAATCAGGGCCTGGGCATTGTCTCTGAGCTCTTCTGCTCAAGGCTAGTGCTTTACCACTTTGAGCCACAGAGCCACTTCTGGTTTTCTGGTGGCTAATTGGAGGTAAGAGTCTCACAGACTTTCCTGCCTGGACTGGCTTTGAGCTGTGATTCTCAGATCTCAGCCTCCCGAGTTGCTAGGATTACAGGTATGAGCCACCCAGCACTCCACTGCAATGTCCCTTTTGCCAGGTGAGACAACCATTTCCAGAATCTGGAATGTAGGAAATGGACATTTTTAGGGTCTATTCTTCAACCTGCCACATTTAGTTTATCATCTAATTTATACTTTTCTCTTTGACACTTTGTAGTTTTTGTACCCTTGCTAAGAAATCTTTGTCTATAACAAGATGATAAAAATTTTTTTTCTTCTGAAAGTTTCACACAGTTAAGTTATTACATTTAGGTCCAAAATGAGTTTCAAGTTTATTTTTATGTATGCTTTTGAGGCAAAGTTCAGAGTTCATTTAATTGTTAGATTTAATATTTCCAGCATCAACACTGAAAATATATCCTTTCCTGATTGTTTTCACCTTTGGTTGAAAATCATTGGCTGCCTTATGGATGTGTTGAATTCTAGTTTCATTTCTGATTCCTTTGAGAGCAGGTGTGATGGCTTCTGTGTTTGACTTAGAATCATTGAACAGTTTCTAATGCCTTGATTTAATTCTCTAACGTGACATATAAGAACCTTTCATTGTCTGAACCTTTCTTTCTCCTTCTACTGTATTATTTTCACCACATCCAATATACATTGTACTGAAAATCCTCTAGTTACTGAAAAACTCTGTGGAGATACTTCTCCCTCTGAATTAACCACCTGTTTCTTCCACTTGGCCTCATTTGTTTTTCTTCTACTCATGTATTAGTTTGCCATCATTTTCTCCAGGAAAACCCTTTTAAAACTCATCTTCATATGCTATCAAGGCACTTAGCACACTGACTTCCAGTTGTTACTAGACTGACCTGTGTCTCCTCTTTGTATAGGTTCCTGGGATGGGGTAGCCTAAGTGGTCCACTTACAAGCTCTGGAAAAGCACATTCATTTGTGAGATGAGTACCAACCGACCTTCTGTCACACAGTGTAGGAGTCTTCCCAATGATGTTGGTGATTTGCAGCAAAGATATCTTTGCAGCAAAGAGTAGATTGGCTGAAGGAAGGAGCCATTTTATTAAATCGAGATCAAGTGTCAATGAAGTGTTGCTATGCAAAGAATAGTCCAATAGAAATAACAGATTTTTGGAAAATAAATTTAATATTTTATATGATTTGTATATTGTAATAAAGTATATTGAGGACTGTGACTAATTATAATTATTACATATAGCTGGATGCCACTACTCAGGAGGCTGAGATGGGAGGATTGAGGCTTGAAGCCAGCGTAGGCAGAAAAAAGTATTAAGCAGTGAAATAAGTGAAAGCAGAAGTATGGCTTAAGTGGTAGAGTGCCAACCTTGCACAAAAACCTAAGTGAGAGTGAGCAGTCCTGAGTTCAAGCCCCAATACCAGCACAGACACACATTATATATGTACGTGTAATGTTGTTATAGAAGATCATTATATATGTGATATCATTATATAAGGACAGGAGTATAAAAAACCATATTTATTCAGAATACTCTATGTGCTTGGATTTAAAATGTGAACTTTATATCTGTCATTGGAATTTCCCAAACAACCCTGGAATGTTAGAATGAGGAAACCAACACTCAAGCAGGCAATACAATCTGCTCAGATCATACAGTTAGATAATGGAGGAGGCTGAATTTAAATCCAGAGCATTTTACTCTAGAATGTGAACTGTTTCAACCTCCCTAAAATATAATTATATTTCCTTAGTGTTAGAGCTAATCTCAGCTTCCCCTGATACTTTATAAGGACTCTATGACCTTGCAACACACTAAAAGCTTTAGAAAATATCAGTTGCTATATGACTTGAAAGGGGTAACTATGTTACTTAGTAAAATGTTACTGGAAATTCCCAACATATTTTTCTATTACATGTTTTTTCGCTGCCCCATTTGTCAGGAAGTAGAAGGACTTGGAAAAAATTATATTAAGTGAAGTAAGCCAGGCCCAAAGGAACATAGGTCCCATGGTTTCCCTTATTTGCAATAAACTAGTATACGTCTAGGACAATCTTACCAGACACGAAGAAAAGGTTGAAAGCTATGTACATATGACCATATAAGATGATGCTAAGTGAAATAAACCCCAAGATAGGGACACAAAAGGTTTTATCTTTGTTGCTGTGGTTTTTATTGTACTATGTGAATTTTTTTCTTTTGTATGTTCTTTCCCCATGGTATAACCTCTGTTTTCACTGTATTTGATTCCAGTGCCCTGAATCTTGTATGTACATTTTTTTTCTAATTTGGGGAGGGGAAGGGAAATAACTAAATGCTGAAACAAGGATATAGGATGACCTATGGTAAAATTGAGATATACAAGACGAACTTTACAACTTGGTGGTAGGGGGAGGGAAGGAAGGGGTGGTAGGGGAAAAAGAAAGGAGGGGGTAAGAGTGCTCAATAGGAAATGTACTCATTACCTTACTCATATAACTGTAACCCCGCTATACAGTATCTTTACAATAAAAAATACATATAAAAGACTTTGTACTAGTAGTTGTTTAGGTTTTAAGGTTACCCTAAAATCAAATTTTAGACAGGAAATTCAGAGTAGTCTTCAGACTATTTATCCTTTCCACCAGAAAAAAAATATTTGTATGGAAACAATTGTAGGAGACAGGATATAACTTTGTTGTTAGCTATGTCCATAGACCTAAAGTAGAACTCTGGAAAATATGGCCTTGTGGGTGTCTCTAATATGTTCTGGAAAGTTCTTTATATTTGTTCACTCTTCTTCTCCGTCTTTAAATGAACAGGGGTTTAACAGGCAATCCAGGCTTGTGGCAGTGATTTCATTTTTGGATGGGGGATGGGAAGAAGATATCATAGTACCAGGGAAATTCACTCTAATTTTTATAATCATTTCTATGTCCATGCTACTATGAAACCATTCAAAAGGCATTTCAGCTGAAAATACCATTGATGGATATTTCAACTGAAAACCCAAGGTCTTTTGATGGTGCTCTCCTTGATTTCTGAAATTAGTAAAAATAAGACATGATTCCCAAGGCTACATTGTTAACTTGGGTCATCTTATTCTATTTCCTGTTCCGAATATGCTCCAACATCTAGCCTAGCAGAACACCCAGATAAATATATATATATATATATATATATATATATATATTAAGGATGCACGAAAAACACTCCCAAGAGATCAGATGCCCAAATAGAATGATGTCTCAAATTAGAACACAATATTATTTCCTACCTCTTGATGCCAGATAGAACTCCCAAATGGAAGAATTCTTTTATTGAAGAAATTAACTTTAAGGAAATAATCTTTCAATAAAGAACACTTGACTGTCAATGTGGGGTTTGGATTCCCAGGTAGAATCTGGTTTATCTTCCAGCGAAACTCATATGCTGCCTGTGTAAATCTATTTTTGTTGTTA
Source organism: Dipodomys merriami (assembly GCF_024711535.1). Lineage (NCBI taxonomy): Eukaryota > Metazoa > Chordata > Mammalia > Rodentia > Heteromyidae > Dipodomys > Dipodomys merriami. The sequence goes on from NW_027206290.1 coordinate 25,539,544, forward strand.
TAACAAAATAGTTAAGGCCATATAATATAAATAATAGAAGTTTATTCAGCTGAGTTTTCTGAAGGTTGGCTGAGAACATTACATCTGGTGAGGGCAGATGGCTTTCACTGGGAGACTGAGCTGTGCTAACTTCATTCTCTCTTCCTCTATTAGAAACTGAGTACTTCCCTTTTGGGGGCATCCCCAAATAATGACTTCATCTAATCCTAAATACCTCCCCAAGGCCTTACTTATAATTACCATTATTAGCGCTTAGATTTGGGGATTATGTTTCTCACTCATGTACTTTTGAGAGACAAATTCAAAGTGATAGCATTGCTTAACAGCATCTCTATTGGAAGGCCAACCCTACATTTAGTCTCCCAGATGCTTTGTTTTCCTCAAATCATGAAATGTTACATAAAAATGAGAGCGTACTGATTGGCCACCCAGCAGATAAAGAAATAAATTACAGTGCCTAAAAAAACCCAAAAAACAAAAAATCTCTGAAGAAAAAGATTGGCATTTAAGCAACATAAGAACTGGAGAAGAGATAGATCAGAATTATATAAGTGTTTGGGGATTGAGCAAGATAAGCAAAAGCATAATAACTTCTCAGACCAAGCAGTCATGAGAGATATTTTGTCTAGGCAGATGTTGAAGTCTGAATGCAGTGGATAAAAAGATGGGGAGCAGAACTTATAGGAGAATAAATAAGACATTAAACACCATTGAAATTATTTTCAGGAGAAATATGGCTTTGGGTTATAAATGCAAGGTACTGTGAATCAAAGTAAGAGAATTTGATTGTTGCACAGAGGTTGGAGTTTGAGTGGTTTCTATGGCGATACAAGGTGGAGTTCATTGGCTTTGGCAAGGAACTACCTACCTCTTGGCTCTGCCAGCTCATTATGAATGCTGTTCGGAAGGTGAATCCTTTTGTGATAGCAAGATGGCCAGGAGTGGCAGCAGGAGCTATTTGCTTCCTTGTTTATATCCAACAGACAAGAAAGAGGAAAATGTTTCCCTGAAGGAAGGACTTAATTCATTCCCCTTAATCTGATTGAAAAACAAACAAACAAACAAAACAGATCACATGCTCATTTAATGGTAGGCCTGAGCTCTCATGATGCTGGAAATGTGAGGTCAACAATGTCGAAGTCAGGGTGAATTTGAATGTTGTTTCTCACACATTCATGTTTGTTGTACCATGGACTGATGATTGGTCCCAACTCCTATAGAGTTTTTCAATTAGTAGGTTCAGGATAGGGCTTGTTCATTCATATTTCTAGCAAATTCTAGGGGCTTCTGGTCTGGGTAACTAACTTTGAGAACTACTAGTTTAGGGAAACAGCCTGCCAAGGGTCTTTAAACCAGTGTGTTTCAGTGTGTGTGGTACAGAGGCTGTCCACAGGCTAAGAATGAACAATGAAAATTTGTGAAGAGGATAGTTCTTCAGACTGCATTGCCAGAAGTCTTGGCTGGTAATTTTGGAGAAGAACCTATCAATATATTTACTATCAAATTTCACAGGTGAGCATTATATGATCATGACTTGTGAATCACTGAGTTGAATCGCATGACATTCATCTTAAACTGTCAATCACTCTAGAAGCTCTGAGTAGTCAGCAGGCTATTACAGAGACACATCAGCCCTCACCAGGCCCATGATGACTTAGAGTTAAGCAGTGGGATTCTTTTTTTTTTTTTTTTTTTTTTTGTCGGTCGTGGGGCTTGAACTCTGGGCCTGGGCGCTGTCCCTCAGCTCTTCAGCTCAAGGTGAGCGCTCTACCACTTGAGCTACAGCGCCACTTCCGGTTTTCTGGTGGTATATTCGAGATAGGAGTCTCATGGTCTCTCCTGCCCGGGCTGGCTTTGAACCGCGATCCTCAGATCTCAGCCTCCTGAGTAGCTAGGATTACAGGCGTGAGCCACCAGCGCCCGGCCAGCAGTGGGATTCTTAAGAGCTTGATAAAGAAGAGTTTAGGTCTTGTGTATGACAATCATTGATTTGAGTGATTGGAAGACTATGAAAGATGGAATAATGAGACAAGGATTATGCCAGTTACTTCATGTCTCTTGCTTAGTAAGCACTCAATAAAGAGAATCCTTCTAAGTTTTCTTCATCCTGTTCTTCCTGGCAATGGGGATGAAGAAATGGTATGAGGAAGTGCTAGTAGATGACTCACCACACATGTGTTCTGCCAGAAGCAGTTTATGGTGCTGATAGGCCTGAAACAAGGGAAAGCACCAAGGAGAGGAGAACCAAAAGAAAGCATTTGGGAACTTAAAAGGCAGAGAGAGAAAAGCTGTTTTTGTGTGTATGTTTATTGGTATTTGGGCTTGAACTCAAGGCAGCCTATTCACATTTGGCTTTTTCGCTCAAGGCTAGTGCTCTACCACTCCAGCCATGCCTCCACTTGTGGCTTTTGGCTGGTTAATTGGAAGTAAGAGTCTCACAGACCAGGTCTGAATTGCAATCTTCAGATCTCAGCCTCCTGAGTAGCTAGGGTGACTGATGTGAGCCATCAGTGCCTTACTGAGAAAAGTTGTTTTCTAGGCTAGACTAGATCTTGTCACCTGCTTGTTTGGTAACAACTCCTGCTGCATTCCTAAGGCTCCACCTCCTCCTGTTGCACCCCCTTAAGCTGTCACTGGTGGAGATGGTCTGTTTATATGTGGACACATATATTACCCTGTACATTCTAGAGATGGGAGACTCATAAGAGCTAAAGGAGAACTGCTCAGGCAAAAGGAGCAAAAGGCTTTCCAAGCCTTGAATAGGCAGGGCCAAAGAAAAACTGGGCATCTATTAAGTGTGCTCCTAAGCCTGGCCCCAGCTGGTTGATTTATTTCGTTTTTGTACATGAGGTAGGATAATGTTTTCTTCTCCCAAGTCCCTGAAGAAGGCCGAGTGGAAGGGATTTGGGAAATTACGTAAGTTTAAGTGGACTTTCTGAAAACATCCAAATAGCCTTTCTCAAGAGCCATTCTTTTCTCTTGTCCTTTAGGCTTTTTTTTTCTTTGTGTGTATGTTGTTTTTATGTCAAAATGTACTTGGTATTTAAAGGACAAGATATTCTGCTGCTCGAAACCAAGGTTGTCATACATTCAATAGTTTGTATGATGAGTCCCAAATAAATGTTTATTTCCAAATAAACATGAAGAAATGGGCCTACAATTCACAGTAGAAACAATAAAGCCCAAGGAAGAAACAGCTTTCTCCAACTCTCAACTCTAATGGTTCCCAAGGGAATCTAATCTAAAGAGTATTTTCAAACTTTATCTGGCAAGGCAAGGCTAAGAATATTTCAGTTACCCATTATAGATGCAAACTGGGTGGAGTGAGAAATCTACCCTCAATGCTTTTTCTCTCTATAAGGCAGTACTGTGTAGAACCATTTGTCTCCTTGATCAGGTTTTTTTTTTCCATTTTTTTTGGCATTTTTGGGATTTGAACTCAGGGCCTTGCTAAGCAGGCATTCTACCACTTGAGTCATTCTGCTAGTTTTTTCTAAAATTGGTTATTTATTTTTATTTATTTATGTGCCAGTATTGGGGCTTGAACTCAGGGCCTGGGTGCTGTCCCTCAGCATTTTTTGCTTTAGGTTGATGCTCTGCCACTTCAGCCACAGCTCCATTTCTGGCTTTTTGGTGGTTAATTGGACCTAAGAGTGTTACAGACTTTATTCCCTGGGCTAGCTTTGAACTGCAATCCTCAAATCTCAGCCTTTTAAGCAGCTAGGATTATAGGCGTGAACCATCAGAATCTAGCTATATTGGTTATTTTGGAGCTAAAGTTTGGCTTTATGCTCAGGCCAGTCAGAATTCAATCCTCCTATTTGTGATTCCCTTTTTCTCTGGGATGAGAAATGTGTGTCATCATGCCTAGTCAGTCATTGTTGAGATGGATTCTCTTGAGCTAGACTAGCCCTGAACCTTGATCCCCCAATCTCAGCCTCCTATGGATTACAGGCTTGAACCACCACAACCAGCATGTATTTTCTTCTTTTGTTTTAGTCACTTTATATTTCTGGTTTGCTTTTAGCTCTCTCTGTCTCTGTCTCTCTGTCTCTGACTCTCTGTTTCTCTGTCTCTCTGTCTCTGTCTCTGTCTCTGTCTCTGTCTCTCTGTTTCTCTGTCTCTCTGTCTCTGTCTCTGTCTCTGTCTCTCTCTCTGTGGTGTCTTATGTCAATGCTTTGAAAAGAAATAATTTTTTTAAGATGTGAAAAGATTTGAAAAGTCACTAAAATTTCAGAGAGAAGAGTAATGTGAATCCTTGTTATATATCTATTACCTAGATTCAAAAGGCATTATAATTTTTGCCACATTTATGCATGTTTTTCTTTTTTCCCTTCTGTTCTCTTTCTTTCTGTCCCTATCCAACTTTATTTCTTTTTTTCCCCCTTACTGAAGTGCTTTAAAGCAAACCTTGGAAGTTCAAGCCAGGATAGGCTGAGAGAGAAAGAGAGATTGTTTAAAGTATGAAATTAAAAAAAGAGGCTTTCCTGGTGTGATCTGTGTTGCTGAAGAACTGCACGAGATTTATCCCAGATCTTCACTCTTCCCTTTGTGAGAGCCAACAATATGGTCCGCTTTCTCTTTCTCCTTTCCCTTCCCCTTCCCTCCCCCACTTCTCTTCCTTTTTATACTGAGATTTGAACTCAAGGCCTAATACTCTACTACTGATCCATATCCCCAGCATTTTGATACTCTCATTTTTTTTGAGATAGTATCTCACTTCTTTCTCCAATGCATATGTGGTTTGTAAGGGGCCTATTTAGTTTTCCTGTTATAGCTAGGATGAAAGGCAAATATCGCTATGCCAGCTCTTTCTGCCAAAATAGTGTCTTGGAAAGTGTCTGCCCAGGCTAGCCTGGAACCATAATCCTCCCAATCTCACCCTCCTCCTAGCTAGGGTGGCAGATGTGCCCTACTACAACCAGCTGTTGGTGTAGAAGGGATCTTACCATCTTTTCTACCCAGGCTGGCTTTGATCTCAGTACAGCTTCTCAAATAGCTAGAATTATAGACATGATCCACCAAGACCAAGCTCTTTTTAAGGTTATTATTATTATTATTTTGTAGGTTGTGGGGCTTGAACTCTGGGCCTGGGTGCTATCCCTGAGCTTTTCAGCTCAAGGTAAGCGCTCTACCACTTGAGCTACAGTGCTACTTTCAGTTTTCTCATGGTTAATTAGAGATAAGAGTCTCACAGACCAGTCCCGCACAGGCCGGCTTTGAACCGTGATCCTCAGATCTCAGCCTCCTGAGTAGCTAGGATTACAGGTGGTAGCTACTGGAGCCGGCTTAAGGTAATTCCTTAATGTTATTTTTTAAATTCTTCATTTCTTAATAAAGTCTGGCCTTTTACCAGAGACCATCCTGAGATGACAATACTTTAACCTATGCCTCCTAGGTAGCTGGGATCACAGAAACATGATACCACACCCAGGTTGTTTGTTTGATGAAGTCTCACGAATTTTTTGACTGGCTTTGCAGTATGATGCTCCTACTACTATCTACTGTCTATTGAGAAGTTGGGACTAAGGCATGAATCCTTTGTCCTAGTACGTTCCATTTTTCAAGGGACACTGAGATGGGACATATATATATTTTTCACGATTTTGCAAATGATTTCAGAAGTTCTTTTTCTTCAAGATCACCATTTCTTAAGCTAGATTAATTACCAAATAACCACTCTATGTGATTGTTATTTACCAGGTTAAAAGTTTATGATATTTAAGTATCATTAACATATAAAATTATGTGTTTAATTTTTTTCAAAATATGTTCCATAGAAAACGAATGAAATGCTTCCTGTACTGGAATAATATTAAGGTGAGGATTTGAAACAAATGATAAATCTATTATTTTAAGCTAGAGATTGGACACGACTGAAGACAAAGTGATTATTGTTTACAAATGACTCATTATTTTGATTAGTTAACTTAATTCAATGAAGTATGTATAGCAATGTGTGTATCACAAACCAATGGAAAAGTTGCTAACTAGAAATTGTTGATGAGTTAACAGATTAGCTTTTATATATAACTATAAATCTCTTATTAATATTTTTAGTTAGGCATTTTAAATCTTCATTATTGGAAATGTGGTTAATTTTGTAAATGTGTCCACATTTTCTGAATTATATGCACTGAATAACTGCAATCATTTGTTGTAAATTATTTAGAAATGCTGACAAAACCTCTGCCTGATAACTTTCTTATGGATGACTATATTCTCTGTGGAGCCTTTTGCTTTTTGTATAGTGTACAGATCTCAGAAACTTGCAGCATTCTGAATAAATTACTTGCTTTATAGCCCTATTTTCTCCTCTTAGATCTTTACTTTATCCCCAGAAGGTAAGGAAATTATGTTTATTATGAGCAATTTATCAATGTGTTTGTAATAAAGTCTTCCCATTCATCTTATTTATATAGAACTTTACATGTTTTTAGTAATCATCTTCTGAAAAACTCATGAAAAAAAGCTTTGCGTAGTAGAGACCAATGAATTTTCTCATATAAATGTTTATTAATATACAGATTAAAGTGATGTAAACATGAGTAAAAGCCTTCCCTTTAATGACGAAGAAAAGCATGATTCTAACTCAATTTTATTCTCATTATCTCAAATCTTGCTGGTAAGTTGGGTGAACATACTTAGCTAAGTTGTGGTTTTAATGACAGTGATCATAATTCTTAATTCATAAGGCATTTGACAAGGCCTTTATCAGCTCATATTACCAGCTCTCCAATACTTGGTTGTGGCAGATTGTGTCTTCCACAAGGAAAGATTATCTATCTGTATCTGTATCTGTATCTGTATCTGTATCTGTATCTCTCTATCTCTATCTCTACCCCTATCTCTATCTCTATCTTATCTCTATCTCTATATCTGTGTCATCTCTCTCAGTGTCCAGGGTACTTTTTAAAATGAGACATTCCTTCCACCCAAAGTATTTCCCATTGTATTATTTTCAAGGTGTCTAGGCACTGCTGCTTATATTAATAGGTGCAGTAGACGGGACTTCTGAGTCTACAAAGAGGACACAGTTTATCTATGACTCACTCCTCAGGACAAGGTGCCTTGGAAGATCTAGAAGACATCTAGCTATCCAGAAGATATTTTGCTGAAGGGAATATTACCTATCAACTAACTGGGATCCTTTTGCTTTATATGAACAGAAACCATGAGGAAGTGAGGAGTAGCTCTTCCAATATTGACCTCAAGTTGATCTGGACTGGCAGACTCAGAGAGGCGTACAGCTTCCAATTCAGAGGGCTAGGGGCTTTTGATTCAGGCTCTAAAAGTGGGAGACTTACATGTGTCTAGACTCTCAGGATGCTCTGGGCTTTAACCACCATTGCCCCAGCTTTGACTTCCAGCAGGGAGCAGAAGTAGCAGCCGTTAGCAGCAGGTAGTGCCTGCTAGTACTAGAATTCTCAAATTCTCAAATAGGTCTCAGATGCTTCTATCCTCAGCTATACAGTGGCACTTTTTTATCCGTCTCAGTGCTAGGGTGTCAGGATCTTCAGGCATGATGGATGTGTCTAGTGTTTCAGCTCTTTGGGCCCAGGATATTTGATACTACGCCCTTCCTTTCTTTTTCTTTAAGGCCTGACAGCTCCCTGTATTTCTTCTAGGGACCCAGGCCAGCAACTTCTCTTCAGCTTCTCATAACCCTCACCATGCCCATTGCCTCTGCTTTCTGTCTGTCTGGAACCCTTTCTTTACTGTTTCTGCTGCTGACTTACGCATAGCCACTTCAGTCATGGACTTTCTCCCTGGAGTTTTCCACACGGTCACCATTCATAGGATCATCTCCAATTTTTCCACATAACTTTCCCCCCCCCCCTGTGTTTGTGTGCCTGCTCTGAGGCTTGAACTCAGGACCTGAGCACTATCTTTGAGCTTTCTATATTCAAGGCTAGTGTTCTACCATTTGGGCCACAGCTCTACTTCTGGCTTTTTGGTGGTTAATTGGAGATAAGTTTCACAGACTTTCCTGCCCTGGCTGGCTTTAAACCACAATCCTCACATCTCAGCCTCCTGAATATCGAGGATGACAGTGTAGGCATGAGCCACAGGAGCCAGGCTTTCACATACTTCCTTTCAGATTTCTCTGAGAGCCAGAGGGGCAGTTGCAATTGTTTATATAAATTGCCTTCATCTCCGAAGTACCAATTGGAAGGAACTGCAAATCATATGCAAGAGACAGGGAAGAATGTATGGAAAGGAGCCAATAGTGAACGAGAATAATTCATTATACTGCAATCAGCCACGCTGTGTAATTCCATTAATGCAAGAAGAATATCAACAGTTTCTCTGTATTTCTACCTATGTGATGACATAGGAAAGTACTGGACAGAAACCCATCGAAGTATTAACAGTCTAATCCTGTGAGGATGAAAATGTAAGAGGCAAAGGGAAATCTCAGTTCTCAAAACAATACAGCTCCAAACAAGTGAGAGAGAGAGGAGAGAGAGAGAGAGAGACAGAGAGAGAGACAGAGACAGATAGACAGAGACAGAGAGAGAGACAGACACAGAGACACAGAAACACAGAGAGACAGAGAGAGAGGCTGTGAGTGACTGCATGCTAGATTCAAGGTCATTTAGCCACCAAAGTCATAGAGCTGGATTTGATTCAGACTCCTATGTCATATCTTTCTTTTACCTGGTTCTTGTTTTGCCCATCTGCATGAACCCCACACATTTTCCTGTTGTCATTTGTCCATACACAAAAAAGACCCCATGGATGGTATTTCTCAGAGCTCTCCTTCAATTCCACACTTCACATCTGAGGCCACTGTTATTTACTTTTGCATTATGGTTGCCTTATGGCTCCTTCACGTTACTGACAGAGTGTTGATGCCAGAGAGATTAAAAAAAATCTTCAGGGTTTTCTAACAGAAGGAAACTGCATACCAAGCAGAACTGACCTGCAGCTCTCTCAGAGATATTAGCAAAAACAACAGATTCGTGTTTCTCTTCATAGGAAGATCTATTTTCAGAATTACAAAGAAGAGTTTCCATGGATTCGCCATGAAAATACCTCGGCTACAATAGAGACTTAGAAATCCTGATTCAATTGCCCTTATTTTCAATATATTTCTCAAGATATTTCCTTGCCTTTCTTCACTTGAGTTTTTATAGTTACCTAATTAAAAATATATGGACTTCAAAACATCACATGAACAAAATAAAAAAAAATACAGGCTAAGTTTTAGCATTGGTCTTCATGATTCCTTGATTTCCAAAAGGCTTTACTACCCAAATGCTTCTAAATAAAACAGATCTAATATACTTAAAATTTCATTTAGAGTTTACAAAGAAATAGATGGCTGTGGTGGTAGAGAAGTCAGAGAAAGAAAACATAATGTTTAGGGAAGTTATAATCAGATATCAATTTTTAAAAAATGAAAGGAAAAAAACACTTGAAAAATGGTTAATCCAAAAGAAAATTATTAAATTCATAATAGGTTTGGGAAAAAAATTGGATATGAAATGAGTCTTTATGGTGTCAAAGATATAAGGTATCTTTTTTCCTTGAAATAGAAGCTTTTATTTTGCAGAGCGAGGAGAGATTCTGTATTCTGTGAGAGCAAGACATGCAGTGAATACTGAAAGGCTCTAGTTCAGCATGTCACAGGCCCCCAAACAAAGCCCAGAACAATTAGAGAGAGCTATTGCATTGCTCAAAGTGGGATGCTGTTACATTATTCTCCATGCACTTTGAAAGCTAAACATGATTGCTATGTATAAAAAGGTTATCTGTGCATTTGTATGCTGAATAACCCGTATTCTTAATGCCTTCTGGTGATTTTCTTGTGAGGCCATATTCAGCCCTTGCTTTCATTTTTACTGTAGAAGAAAATTAAACCATCTATAAGGCCCTAAACAGTCAACACTCCCCTTTTCTCTCAGAGAGAGCTCTAGCTGGTCTCTCAAAATGGACTGTTCTTGCTGTTTTGCCCAGATGGTTACAGATGCCCAAAGCTGCATAGGAAACATGAGGCTGTGAGTCAGAGAGAAAATGCATTTAGAAACCTAGGGATTTCAATATTGAGTTGACTGTATAGGCTGAAAATTTGTCCGTGGCTTAGATCTGAAATGAAGAGACATAAACCAGATTCTTATCAGTGTATCTGCAAACCTTCTGGTCTTGCCTTGTAAATGGAAACATCCTTATTTATTATTTTCTTCCAAGCATAGCAATAATATATATGCTATTTTGGAAAACAGTAATTAAGTATGAAATAGAAAGTTATCACCTCGAGACATAACCCTATAAAAGTGAGCACATCCAGGGTTTGGTGGCTCATGCCTGGGATCCTAGCTACTCAGGAGGGTGAATTCTGAGATCTCAGTTCAAAGCCATCCAGGGCAGGAAAATCTGTGAGATTCTTACCTCTAATTAAGCACCTAAAAGCTGGAAGTGGAGCTATGGCTCAAATTTTAGAGTGCTAGCCTTGAACAAAAAAAAAGCTCAGGAGCAGTGTGTAGACCCAAGGTTCAAGCCCCAAGAGTACTGTCACCATCAGACATGAGTGCACGCCCACGCCCACATGCACACACACACACACACACACACAAACACACACACACACACACACACACACAAGGTGAACACAATTTTATCCTCTGGAAACAAAAAATACAGCATATTTTGGTCTTGTAAGGGTATCTTTTAGCCTCAACACTACGTATTGGACATTTCACCTAACATCAACTTATCTGACCTTTTCTGCTTGACCTTTCCTTATTGCAAATAAGGGAAACCATGGGACCTATGTTTCTTTGGGCCTGGCTTACTTCACTCAATATAATTTTTTCCAAGTGTTTCCATTTCCTAACAAATGGGGCAATGCCATTCTTTCTGATGGAGGCATAGAATTCCATACCTTGGCATCATGACTTTCAGTTCTAAAGCTTATGTTTTACACTATAATGCAAGCATTCCTTAACAAATTCTTTATCGATGGATATTCCCTAATAGATACCGTGCTGTGAGGAATATCTCTTCACTGATGTGTTTGCACACAAACCCTACCATTTCCTGTGATATATTCCCCTAAGGTGGAATTTCTGGGGCAAAGTGTATGTGGGATTTACACTGCCATACAAATTGTCAGCAATGCTATAGCAACATTTTAAATATTCTGCCAGTACCTGTCTCTACAGTGTTAAGGCTCCTACATCTTTACCAATATTGAACATTATCAATATGTTGTAAAACACGGTTGGCCAAGCCCAGGGCCTCATTTCTGGTTTGACATCTAGTTGTCTTTTCTACAGGAAAAGGCTTTGGGAATGCTTCCTCTTTCCAGCTTCTGCTTTCTGGCTTGTCAGGGCATTTGCTAGGCATTGTTGGTCTTTTGCTGTAAAGGGATAATCATTTTCTGTCTTTGATGGAGATCTTCATTATGTTTACACAGACATGCACACACAGTCCAATCACACATACATCACATTATTTATACACACACAAGTATGCATGCACACAAACACTGCATCACACACAAAATCACACATGCAGCTCGACCTGCCACTTACATTCCACATCACATTATAGTGTATCTCTATGAAGCAATTATAGCACAAAGAGTGTTCTGGTCCACTGATTAGAAGCCCCTCACCTCCAATGCTCTCTGGTGACTGTGGCCTGCCTGGGGTGCTGGCCTCCTCCTGTCAGTTCCTGAGCATTGCTCCTGGAGCATTTCTTCAAGCTGAGAGCTTCTTCCTTCTTGTTGGACACATTTACACTCTTATAGCCCAAAGGCATCAGGTACAAAGGTGAGAATTGAATTCTTAGGTGAAAACTTAAATTTATTTTTAACCAAAAAAATCACTTCTTTCCCTCCTCTGTTCTCTCTCTCTCTCTCTCTCTCTCTCTCTCTCTCTCATATATATATATATATATATATATATATATATATATATATATTCCCCTTGAATTTTGTCCCAAGAATTTTGAAGAATTAAACTGTGGAAATTCATAGGTAAGTTCTTTTTCTTTTTCTGGTGCCAGCTTGAACTCAGGGCACAAGCACTGTTCCTGAGCTTTTTTGTTCAAGTCTAGTGCTCTACCACTTGAGCCACAGCTCTACTTTTTGCCTTTTTTTTAAGTACTTGATTGGGGATCAGAGTCTCATGGACTTTTCCTGACTGGGCAGGCTTTGAACTTTGGTCCTTAAATTTCAACCTCCTGAGTAGCTAGGATTACAGGTGTGAGCCACTGATGTCTAGCTGCTTTTGGTTTTTTAAACATTCTGATTTATCCTTAGCCCAGTGTTTCTTTCTTAATGCAGTTTTCTTTATTGATTTTTTTCCCTTTTGTCACCAGCGTGTCTCAACAGAAAACCACTGAAATATGCTGACTTCTTTTTCTTTCTTCCAAATTCCTTAGCAATAAGACTTATTCAGTACATATCCATCAATCTCCTATTTAATTAAAACATGAAGTGAGGTTGGAGAAATATAAATAGCAGAGTTTGTAAGAATCTGTATATGAATAGTACTTTGTCCTTCAGTTTTCTTTGTGAGTTGGAATCCAATGTTTGTTTTTTTGGTGCCAGTACTGTGGCTTAAACTCAGGTGTGAGTATTGTCCTGGAGATATTTTACTCAAGGCTAGTGCTCTATCACTTGAGCCACAGCTCTACTTCAGGCTTTTTGGTGGTTTATTGGAGATAAGAGTATCATGGACTTTTATTCCTGGTCTGGTTTCAAACTGCAATCCTCAGATCTCAGCCTTCTAAGTATTTAGGATTACAGGTGTGAGCCACTGGTGCCTAGCTAGAACCCAACTCTTTAGAGAAAAGATGGAGCGGCAGAGTAAATTCTGAGGCAGGCAAAGCTGAGTTTGCAGTGTGTGTGTGTGTGTGTGTGTGTGTGTGTGTGTGTGTGTGTGTGTGTGTGTATGTGTGCATGTCTGTGCATGCGCGCATGCGCACGTGCAGAATAATTACTCTTTTGCAGCCTGGATATTTTATTTTTTCCTGTCAAATGGCATTAATAATGGCACTATAAGAATTAAATAAGTCCTTTCTGCAATGTAAGACTTAACAAAATGATGCTAATACTATTTTCCTTCACTCAAAAATATTCATTGAGCACTTTTATGTGCAGATATTATACAAGGATCAAAGACGTGGTACTAGCTGGCCGTCCTAGCTACTTAGAAGGCTGAGATCTGAGGATGGAGGTTCAAAGCCATTCAGGGAAGACAAATCTTAGAAACTCTTACCTCTAGTTAGCTGGCAAAAAGTCAAAAGTAGAGATGCAGCTCAAGAGATAAAGTGTTAGTCTTGAGTGAAAGAGCTAAGGGAAAGCATGAGGCCCTGAGTTCAAGCTCCAGTACTGGTGTGTGTGTGTGTGTGTGTGTGTGTGTGTGTGTGTGCACGCGCACACACACACGTGTGCATGTGTGCATACGTGTGCATGCTCTCTCTCTTTCTTTCTCTCTCTCTCTCTCTCTCTCTCTCTCTCACACACACACACCATGCAGAACATAATTCCTTTTCGCAAGAAGCTTTCTTTTGTTCTCAGAAAGAGGAAGAGACCGAATCAGGGATTTTCAAAACATGGTGGCAAGAGAAGGTGTAAATGGAACGTGGCTGTGTTTATGATATGTCAGGGAGGACGTCCTGGAGAGAGAGGCTCTGGCTTTCTTTCCTTTGGCTTCAGGGAGTCCAGTGAGAAGCATGTGGATGGATGTTTTACAGTCCTGATTTCCTTACATAGGTTTATTACATTGGTGCTTTATAGTATGTGAACTGGGCCTATGTCTTATGTCCTATTGCTTCTCTTGGGAATTGGGAGCTGCAAATTGTGTGTGTACTGTGATAAGCACTTACCACTAACATTTATTGTCTCTATCCTATGTGGCAGGCATTGTACTAGGTACTTTTCATTGATTACCTCACTTAACATTCTTGGTAAACCTGTGTGGGAGAGGTAGTATATTTTGATGCCTATTTTATGAGTGATTAAAATGGAGACAGTGAATTTATGGACTTATTCAATCTTACACTTGGAAGATGTAGAACTAGGTTAGTGAACTGTGGACATGCAACTCCAAACCGTACTCAAATCACACTCATAGGGCCACACAGAGGTGTTTACACAGACGGGGAGAGGCATGGTTTTGGAACACCCTTCTCTGTCACCTCAAGTATCTCCTTCAAATCATTTCCTACTGCTTCTAAGTATGTGACTTGTTATAGTGGTCTTGTGTGTGTATGTGTGTGTGTGTGTGTGTGTGTGTGTGTGTGTGTTTTCTTCACACAGGGGAATGGGTCAAACCACACAAATTACTACATAGTCTAAATGAGTGCATTAGACTTTTAAGGTGGTGAGTCAGGAGAGCTTCCTAGGATACTGGATGAGAGAGAGGACCTTGGGTTAGGGGTTGCTGTGGGGAGGAGAGCAGAAGGGTCTGAAGGTACTCTGCCTCCTTTGGTGGAACTTCCAGTCCTCTCTACCCATTTCCAGGGTCCACCAAGGCTTTCCCCATCTCATTTTCCTGTCCTTTGATGCATTTGCTCTGAACATAGCAGAAATCTCTGGAAGATTCTTTTTGTCAGTTGTGGGGCTTGAACTCAGGACCTGGGCGCTGTCCCTGAGCTCTTTTGCTCGAGGCTAGCTCTCTACCCTTTTGTGCTACAATGCCACTTCCATTTTCTGGTGGTCAACTGGAGATAGGAGTCTCATGAACTTTCCTGCACAGGCTGGCTTTGAACAATGTAATTCTTGGAAAATTTTATTTATTTATTTATTATTATTGTTATTTTTTGATCGGTCATGGGGCTTGAACTCTGGGTCTGAGCGCTGTCCCTGTGCTTTTCAGCTCAAGGTGAGTGCTCTACCACTTGAGCCACAGCGCCACTTCCTGTTTTTATATATTATAAGCACAAGGCAACCAGGTTCAGTATTAACCACTGTTAGTGGCCTTCCCTTGGCAGGATACCTCAGGAAACATTCTTCAGAATTTTATTTATTTATTTATTTAAGTCAGTTGTGGGGTTTGAACTCAGGGCCTTGGGAGCTGTCCCTAAGCTTTTGTGCTCAAGGCTAGTGCTCTACCACTTTAAGCAACATCTCCACTTCAATTTTTGTGTGGCTAATTGAAGATAAGAGTCTCACAGACTTTCCCCGCCCTGAAGGTTGAACCACAACCTTCAGATCTCAGCCTCCTGAGTAGCTAGGATTACAAGTACAAACCACCAGCATGTGCCCAGAGCCTTATTTTTAAAGAAAAGGAATGCAGAAGGCTTTTTTATTTTTATTTTATTTACTAATGTTAATGTTTTCATTTTAAAAGTTATATCTATGCACTAAGTATTATTTAGAAATATAGGGCTAGGAGCATAAGTGGTAGAGTGCTTGCCTAGTGAGCTTGACCTCTAGATTGGATATCACCACCACCAGCAACATCCTTCTGCCTCAGTTTCCCAGATGCTAGAAGTATGTGATTTCTTCAGAGTAAAGGATACAAACAGCATCAAGAAATACAGAAATATATAGTCATGAAAATTATAATTATTCCCAACTGCTGCCAATAGTTTGAGGTCATTCCTTTGTTCCATATTACAAGGTGGAATTGTAATAAGCATTGCATGATCATTATATACATGTATATGAACACATATATGTGTACCCTTAATTATATATGTGGGTTTACACACATAAAGAAACATGACTGTGTTCAGGTAAGATAGGTTTTGGTTAAGATTCAGTCCCTATGCGCTAGTCATTTCAATCAGTCTGAGTGTATTGACTTCTGTATTGAATGCCTGTCATCACAGTTGTGTTTTAATCTAAATTGACCACTTGGGCATCTCTTAACCTTTCTACATTTCTTTGTGGTAAAGTTCTGACCTCAGATCTTTCCCAGTTTACATTTTTCCCTCACATCATCATGTGCAGAAACAAGGAGATTTTTCTTCCCCCTTGCGATGGCAAGTGTTGCAGTCTTAAGTCCATCTGACACATAGCTCTTGTTCACATCCTTTCTTCCGTGTCCCTGTTTAACACCATATTAAGGAACTGAAACTCCAGGTAGGCACAATAGGACACCATGGAGAAGCCAATGGAAAACCTGCCATGGTGTGGATATGACATAAGTATCTTTTCCCAGAGGACTCGTTATAAATGATGCTGTCATCTCACCAGAGGACTGAGTTGCTGAACAGGATAGAGGGACAGTGACAGAGAAATATTTGGAAGCAGAGAAATAGAGGAGTAGGATGAGGGGCTATCATAAAAATGTGAACCCTGGTTTTTAGAATAGGCTTTAAAAATTGGTTGAAATTAAAATGATAATCTTTGCGTTGCTATCCTGAACTTTTCATGTGACCTCCTTCCCTCCCTCCCTCCCTCCCTCCCTCCCTCCTTCCCTTCCTCCCTCCTTCCCTCTCTCCCTTCCTTCCTTTCTTCTTCCTCTCCTCATTCTCTTTCTAACAGAGTCCTGCTATGTAGCCCTAGATGGTCTCAAACTTCTGATCCTTCTGCCTCAGTTTCCCAGATGCTAAGAGCATGTGATTTCTTCTGAGTAAAGGATGTAAATACTCTTAAGGAAAAAGAAAGAAATATTTACAAAGAATTTTACTAAGAACTCATCTACTGTAGTGAGTTTTCTTATTTATTTATTTATCACCACAATGAATGTGCTATCTCCTCTGCACTATAAATAAGAAGAAACATCGCCATATTTCTGTAGACGTAACTGGAGTTGGAACATGCTCTAGAGTAGAAGGTGCAGAAACTGAGATGTATATATAGGGAAAAGGGAGGAAATCATATGCCAACTCTTCCCTTCTATTGCCCATGCCATGAACCCAAACTATAGGCTGAAATCAAGCTTTGTCATAGCAACACAGAGTGAAGAATTCTTTCAGCTGAAATTACTCTTCTCCACGAAATTTGTAAGGAGGATCTTGGGTGGGGAGAGGTATATGTAGTTGAAATATGGGAAAAAGAAATGCCTTTTCAGATGGGGTTCTGAAACGAATTTAGGTTCCCTTTCATCCTTAGCTAGACATGAAGATAACGGCATCTTTAATTTGTATACGAAACCTCTCATACTTGTGCTTTAAATTCCCATATTTTGTTGCTAGGGAGTCCCCAGGTTACTTTTGCTTAGGCTTAGGGTGTCCATGATTCCCAGTTCTCTCAAAATATTGATCCCTCATAAGGGCTGCCTTCTTCCCTATTTCTGGCACTGTGTAATGATGTCAATGTTTTCTTTAAGGTGAGACTAAGGTACAACTTCACTTACCACTTCTTAAAAAAATAAAGTTGTATTGGAACATGGCCTGGAGGGACAGATTAGGCAGTAGGGATAGAAAAACAGGTTCACATGGCAGGAAACAAGGCAAGAACACACATCACCTTTCTTGTTCCTGGAGGACCCCCAATGCTGGGTTCTAAGTTCAGCAAGTGCTCCTACACCAGAGGGAGTAGCCATGGCACACCCTTCCTGCTTTTGACCTCCAGTTCCAGGGTGGGGGGGGGCAACCACACAAGCACTTAGATCCAATCAGAAAGGCCTTTGGTAATGAGTGACCCCCACTTAGCAAATCAAACCAAAGAGGGAGGGGACTAAATTACTTATCTAGTGGGACCAGACAAAGAAGCCACAGATTTTTCCTGCTAAGACTGGAAAACCCCCTTTCCCACCCTTTGGAAGTTTTTTCTTTTTTCTTTTCTTTTTTTTTTTTTCTTGTCTGTTCTCTTCCTTTTCACTTTCCTTTCACTTCCAAGTAAACTTGTTCTGTTTACCTTAAACACTTCCTGGTGTTCTTGTTCTTGAATCCAGCCTATATTAGAATGAATACATTATGGTATTATCCAGGTTTTGCTTTTGCAGTGGCATGTAGTTGTGGTAAGGCTGTATGATCTACAAAACAAACAAATATACTACACACACACACACACACACACACACACACACACACACACACACACACACACACACACACACACACAATTTGTTGAACATTGCTAGTTGGTGAGGCCAGAGTCCTAGATTTTCATTTATATTTGATATAGAAAAGAAAGCTACCTTGTATATGATTAGTCTTTACTACATTGCTATTAGCACAGTGAAGATCTCCTCATGCATGTCCTGTAGAATTCATGCAGGGCTAGTGGGCTGATCTTCTTTCAATGAGAATGTGTGTTAGTTTCCTATTGGTGCTATAACAAAGAACCATAAACTTAATGTGACCTAAAATGATCACATTTATGATCTTGTACTTTGGAGACCAGAAGTGTAAACTAGGCAGAGCTGTGTTTTTCAAGAGATTTCAACCTGTTTCACTGTCTTGTCCAGTTGTTAGAGGCTGCATGCCATCTGTGCCTTGTGGCCCTCTTCTTTATATCTCGACCTACCTTGACTTTCATGGTCCAGCTCCTACTCTGGTGTTAACCCTCCTGATTCTTTCCAGTAAGAACCCTTGTGATGAAAACTAAAAAAAAACAAAGATAAAGAACAACCCCCCCAAACCTCTTGTTTCCACTTCCTGGAGTTCATTTCAACAAATAATAGTTTATATGTTCACATGCACATAGCTATTGAGCGTATGTGATTCTCTCCTAAGAATATCCTCCTTTGGTCTCCGTCTGTGTGCATGCCTAGAAACCTGTATAACTTAACTTGTCCCAGTGTATTTTTTTTCCTTTTATCATTCAGTGTTCACAGCTATAGGACATTTGATTGTAGCTGCCTTTGGGGGCCCATGAATCTGTCTATCATGGAGGATAAATAATTATGTTCAACCAACTCCTAGATGTCTTTACCACAGCAGTCTTACTGATTGCTAAGCTGGGCTTATTAAGGTAACTTTTAAAAACTAGTTGTCTGAAAATTCTTATAGACTTTTTATTTACATTTGAATGGACAGCATGAAATACATTAAGACTTCAATGAGGACAGTAGGATATTTGGGAGATGATTGAATCTTGATTGCATTGGAAAGTAAATGAATTATTTACTACATAAGTACAATGCATATTTGCATGAAGAAAGCACTTTCTGAACGAGCTTAGTCATTTTCCACTGCATGATTTAAACAAAAGAGATTGATTTCACATTTTCTAAATACTTTTCTATTCTCACACCATGGTAGGTGTAAGACACTCTAAAAGTTATCATATACAAATGAATGCATTTGAATAATTCAACCAAAAGTATACACTTTTATAGATAATCATACTTCTGCAGAGGTTTCTAATTAATTCTATCACTTGTACCAGAGGTATCTTCCTCCATGTTGAATGGGGTTTGCTTCTTGTCCAAAATGAACAGACCTACTATTATCCCTCTACTCCACATCCTAGAAGTTGTGTGTGTAGTGTGTAGTGTGTATGTGTATGTGTGTGTGTGTGTGTGTGTGTGTGTGTGTGTGTGTGTGTGTGTGTTGGTATTATGGGATTTAAACTCAGGTCTTGCTTCCTTTTTTTAATATGTTATTTATTGTAAAAATACTGTACAGGGGGATTACAGTTACATGAGCAAGGTAATGAGTACATTTCCTATCAAGCATTCTTGCCTAACTTTTTTTTCACTCAAAGCTTGTGCTTTACCACTTGGGCTACTTATTCTCCCACTTCTGGCTTTTTCCCTTGGAATTGGAGTTAAGAGTTTTTCAGATTCAATTGCCCAGGCTGGTTTCAAACCCCATCCTCAGGTCACATCCTCCTGAGTGGCTAGGATTACAGGCATGAGCTACCATCACCTTGCTAGAAGTTCTTTTTTAGTTTTTATTTTTTTCTTTAAATTTAAGTTTTTGAAATTGATTTTCATTTGGGCTTCTCTCCAGAAAATTGTTTAATGTGTGTGTGTGTGTGTGTGTGTGAAAAAGAGAGAGAGAGAGAAATAGAGAGTGAGAGAGAGAGAGAGAGAGAGAGAGAGAGAGAGAGAGAGAGAGAGAGAGAGAGAGAGAGAGAGAGAGAGAGAGAGAGATAACTGACAAATAAATGGTAATATGCCTTACAGGGACATTTTCAAATCTTCCAATTGTAGTACCAACCTCTCCACCAACCTCTGCCTTTTCATTTACCAAATTCAAACAGGACTCAAACCAGATTTAACCAAGTTCTCCTTGGCCTCCCTGCCACTCCCTTCAATTCCCCATTTCCAGCTTTCTCTGTCTCTCTCTGTCTCTCTGTCTCTTTGTCTCTGTCTCTCCCTTTCTCTCAGCAACAGCAACTAGACTGTGACTTGATTATCAAGCCCAGCACAGCCATTGCCTGTTCCTCTTCTCAGGCCTCCTGGGTAGGACACAATGGCCCAACCAGCAATCGACACCAGGACAGTTTCCTGCTCTACCACCGGAAAGACATTTGAAAGGGTCAGAAGCCATCCATGGGACCAATGAACTGCAGAAGGATTCAGCGTGGTAACGAACCCTTGCTCTTCTTTGAGCCATTTCATTGATGACAGCCTACCTTTAATGAACCATTGGCTACTTAGTGAGGACCAGGTTGCGATTTCCCACACCAGAACTTTGTGTGTTGGGCCTCAAATGTTTTCAGTGTTTGTGGGGTCCTACAACTATTATGGTTCATTTGATGTGTTTGCAACAGTTTAATATAATTCAAATAATTGTTCCACATCCTTCTTCTCTCTCTTAAGCTCCCATGCACCCATCCTGTTTGTCATGTAACTTCTTTCTTTCTTCGTTGCCTCCTGTCCACTGGATTTCGGATGACTTTGTTCTCTAAACCTCAAAGGTACTATTTTTATACAACTCTCACTTGGCATCTATTTATTTTTATTTTGCATATTTTAATTTTTATTGTGATGTACAGAGGGATTACAGTTATGTAAGCCAGAGAAGAATGCATTGTTTGGGGGACAATGTCACCCCTTCCCTCGCTCTCTCCCAGGTTTTCCCTCCATCCCCTCACACAAGTTGTAGGGTTCATTTTCAATATAGTATCTAGTGAATTGCTGTGTTTGTTTAGCCTTTTCCCCATCATTTCTGTGCTTCCCTTTCCCTCCCCAAAACTTACATACAAGACAAAAGGTACAGAAAACAAAGACAGCAACAAAGGAGTAAACAAAAAACTAACAAAAACCTCTGGTTTCCATTTCCTGGAGTTCATTTCAGTAAATATTATTTCATATGATCCGATGAACATAGCTATTAAGCCTTTGTGATCCTCTGGTGTTTATATGGGCTTTTTCTTCTATTGTTCTTGCTCTGTGCTAAACTATACTTTCAAGTGCAAAGGCTGACTTGCATCTGCCTTGGAGTCTTAGCATGGACACAACTTCCTGTGTTTAGTAATTTCTTAGAGCTGAAGAGACCTTAACGTTGCTCAGTAGTTTTCCACTCTGATCCTTAAGATCTTTTTAGTGTAGCCCCATTTATCTCTGGATCATGTTGAAGCTATTCATTAAACTGCTTTAACTTTTTGACCATGTTTATAGTTTTTTATTTGTGTTCCTTCCTCCTCCTTTTGTTCTACTTTCTTTGGTTATCTAATATATATCGGACACTTCTTTCTTTCTGGCTAGGTTCCTAACCCTTTTGTGGTTCTCTAGAAAATTTATGGGTTTCCATCTTGCATGGCATATATAACTAGCAATTTTATCTCCAATTCACTTCTGTAATTATAGCTTATTCTTTGTTTTAGAAGATAGCGCTCACAACTGTGGTTGTGGTTGAAGGGCTTCTATTGGACAAATAGTAGTTCTTTTTTAAAATTGTATGCTCGTATTGGGGCTTGAATTAAGGACTCATGCTCTGTGGCTCATGGCTCATACTCTACTACTTGAGCCATCCCTCTACTTCCAACTTTTTGCTAGTTAATTGGAGATAAGAATCTCATGGATTTTTCTGTCTCGGCTGTCTTTAAATCTCCATTCTCAGATCTCAGCCTCTGGAGAAGTTAGCATTACAAGTATGAGCCACCAGTGTCAGGCAACAAATAGTCCCAAACATTTCTTAGTTATGGTCTTGTTGTGATCTGAATATTCTTTACGTGTAGCCCTATTCAGAAGTGTTTTTTTTTAAAATTCTGGGTTATATTATTGTTGGTTTTCTCTCTTCCCTTATTAGCTTTTCAGGATTGTGAAAAAGAGACTAGAAACGATGCGGTGGCATGGTAGCACAGCAATGGGGTGAACAGTTAGGGACTCAATAGCTACTTGGAATGGAATCAGTCTTCTCTATTCTCAATTCAAGTTTGTCTTGTGATTAAGGTTTTTTCTTTTTCTTTTCTTTTCTTTTCTTTTTTTTTTTACTATGCCAAGAGCTGCTGTTTTCCAATAGTAAAACTGTCATCTAGATTCACTGCCAGTCCAAAGCTTTGCTCAGTACGAACGATTCTGTTCATTTCTTACAGCATGTGCCCCTAAATTGTTAGAATGATAATTACTAAATGCTACTGCCTCGATTAAATATACAATGTGCTTCACATTTTGCAAGGATTACACAGGGATCTTTATTGTGTAAAGTGGGCTACTTAACCTCTGCGAGTCTGTATTTGTGATGTGGTAAAACAGAGCTGTGGACAAGTTTCAGAGTCCTTTTTCTGTTCAGTCATTCTTGGTAGTTCTACCTTTCATCCATAACTCTTCTCCACCCACCAATGATTTTAGTGTGTGTGTGTGTGTGTGTGTGTGTGTGTGTGTGTGTGTGTGTGTGTGTGTGTGTTTTCATAGAACTTTCTAGAATGCTTCTCCTATGGATGCAGGTAGATCCTATAGCAGGAAATGGCAATTTCTGGATGAGTCCCTGTGGAGGGTGGGCTTGACATGCTTTCACATGTGTGGTGGGATTTGAAAAGAACTGAACAATAATTTAAACTGAGCTGGGTGCTTGTGGCTTATGTGTTTATGTCACGCAATCCTAGCTGCTCAGGAGACAGAGATCTAAGGATTAGGACAGGAAGTTAGCCTGGGAAGAAAAAGTCCATGAGAATCTTCTTCCCAATTAACCACCAAAAAGCCAAAAGTAAAGCTGTGGCTCAAGTGATAGAACACCAGCTGTGAGCAAAAAAGCTAAGGGACAAATCTCAGGACCTGAGTTCAAGTTCCAGTACTGGCACAAAAAATGTTAACACGTGATTTATTTAAAGTCGTGTGTGTGTGTGTGTGTGTGTGTGTGTGTGTGTGTGTGTGTGTGTGTGTGTGCCCGTCCACGTGCGTGCATCTGTACTGGGGCTTAACCTCAGGGCCTGAGAGATCTTCTTTAGTTTTTTTCACTTAAAGCTGGTGCTTGGGCTGGGAAGGTGGCTCAGTGGTGGAATGCTTGCCTTGTATGCATGAGGCCCTGGGTTCGATTCCTCAGCACCACATAAGAAAAAGCTGTAAGTGGTGCTATGGCTCAAGTGTAGAGTGCTAGCCTTGAGCTGAAGAGCTGAGGGACAGCTCCCAGACCCAGAGTTCAGGCCCCACGACCGTCCCCCCCCCAAAAAAAAGCTGGTGCTTTACCACTTACACCATAGCTCCACTTCTGGCTTTTTGGTGGTCAATTGGAAATAAGAGTCTCATGGACTTTTCTTCATGGGCTAGCTTGGAACTGTAATCTTCAGATCTCAGCCTCCTGAGTAGCTAGGATTGCAGGTGTGAGCCAGCTGTGCCTGACTTTAAAAAATATTTGAAACAACAGATGTTAACTTAGCTTCACAGTATTAATTGGTAGCTAAACTTCTATCAAGCCGTACAGAAATTGTAAAATGGATCTAAGATGACCATAGTGTGATTCTTAGAATGTGACAGCCCAGCAGAAGGCGATGTGTCACTGCAAGGTTGAATGCTCCTCTGCACAGTGACACTTGTTGGGGTGGTTCGCATAAACAAATGAGCACTGGCTTGGTTAATGAGTCTGACCTCACAGGTGTGAGGCTCGTGGGTTTCAGTTCCAGTTCTGTCCTTGGGAGATCCGCGACAGCCCACCCTCCAGGTACCACCTGCAGGTCTGTGAGAAGTAGGTTCCTGTGAAACCCGTGGGAAAGGAAGAAGCAGACCTGAAAGTTGAGTTAATTACTCTCTGCTTTCAGAGATCTTCTTCTCATCTCTTCCTCTTGTCCAGGCTGCCAAACTATTGTGGTATGCCATTTACCTCAAGCTCCTTCACGGGAGGCAGGAGAGTGAGTGGTCTTCCAGGTTTGGAGTCTTGCCAGGCTGCACAGATACCTTGTCTGGAAGCAAGGCTGCTGCTAGCTTCTGAGGGCCGAGTCGGGGTTTTCAAAAGGACTCTACAGATGTTATATTTCCTCTGAGCTGAGTTGAAGGTTTGCATTTTTGTACACTTGTCTTTAAAACTCCAGTCTTAAGTAGAAGAGAGATAGAAAAGGATAATGCCATCCATCAGTCAGAGATAGACATTTTAAAAATATGACATTGAAAATAACAAGTTTTTTAAAAAATGATTTTTACCTCATTTTTTTAGGGTAGGAAGGGGAGTTTATGGGTGATAGCCACTCACAGGACAGATTTCACCAGAAGGAGATTTTATGTAGGGCAAGAATACAATGCTAAAGAGAAGGAGGGAAGGAGGGAAGGAAGGAAGGAAGGAAGGAAGGAAGGAAGGAAGGAAGGAAAAAAGGAAGGAAGGAGGGAGGGAGGGAAGGAAGGAAGGAGGGAGGGAAGGAAGGAGAGAAGGAAGGAGGGAAGGAAGGAAAATCCAGGTGTCAGTAGCCTGTGTTTGCAATTCTAGTTACTCTGGAAGCTGAAGTCTAAGGATCACAGTTCAAAACCAGCCCTGGCAGACAAACTCAAGAGACTTTTATGTCCAATTAACCAGTAATAAGCCAGAAGTGGAGGTGTGTGGCTCAAGTGCTGGATCACCAGCCTTGGGTGAAAATGCTAAGTTTAGCAGGCCCTGAGTTCAAGTCTCAGTACTGGGACATGAACACACATACACATTCACACACACAATATATATATAGTGCAAAAGCAACCAAAAATTCTAAGTATAAAAATAAAAGGGCAGCTTTATATACAGAAATAAGAAAAATATGGAGATATCTTTAAAAATGAAAACATAAAGATTATAGTACATAAAACATTTAGTTTATGCATGCCACTTGTACAATTCCATTCCACATATCCTGAGAGATTGGCTGTTGATTTAAGACAACATCTCCAAGTAGGTTGGTTTTTTTTTTAAATTTTTTCAACTTTGCTGACTTCATTCTTTTGTTGTTGGCCAAAACTTCTTACATCTTCATTTTTAGTTTTGGATGGAATTAATTGGAGACAGCGTAGAATCTTAAACTGCTGTGATGCTGTTTCTCCAGCTATGTCTTGAAAATATTGGATTAAGAATCAACACATCTAAACGGTATCTTTGTGCCGTGAACTTTCACTGGGAGCAGTAAGTACTTCACATCCAAGGCCTGAATTTCTTCATCTATGAAATGAGAGCAAGGAACCGTGCTGCCTGTAAGATCTTTTCCGGCTTTGCAATTTCCAGCAGTACAAAACACATCCTCTCACTTATCACTGGGAAAAAATGTAGAGAATATTAGAATACCCTTGTCTGAGGTTTCCCTTGCAGGCTTTCCCATTGAAATTTATAGTTATAATTAAAAATGTTCACTCAAAGCACTATGTGCTTATAGTAGAAAAAGTTACCTAGACAAGCAAGTATAGTACAAACCATTCATAATCTTATGTTCTTGGATAGCTACTATTAATGTC
Source organism: Dipodomys merriami (assembly GCF_024711535.1). Classification (NCBI taxonomy): domain Eukaryota; kingdom Metazoa; phylum Chordata; class Mammalia; order Rodentia; family Heteromyidae; genus Dipodomys; species Dipodomys merriami. The sequence goes on from NW_027206290.1 coordinate 25,565,190, forward strand.
ATTTATATATAATATATATTGTTTTGACCTTTTTTTCCCTAAAAACATGCAGCTACATCTGCATACACACACAGAGACACATGCACACATCCCTGCACACATGAATGTGTATGCACATCATTTTAGTTACGCAAATGACATCTTGAAGGCATTCGGGATAAGTGTATTAAGAAAACTTTACTGAAAACACATGTTCATCTTGTGCCAAAGTGCAGAAGATGATCTGGAACAGTTGTTTACCTTCTCCTTTGACTTAAGTACCTTTTCATCCTGGTTAGAATCAGATTTCAACTGGACTTCCTTTCCTCTCCTTCCTTCCTTCCTTCCTTCCTTCCTTCCTTCCTTCCTTCCTTCCTTCCTTCCTTCCTTCCTTCCTTCCTTCCTTCCTTCCTGCCTGCCTTCCTGCCTTCCTGCCTGCCTTACTTCCTGCCTTCCTGCCTTCCTTCCCTCCCTCCTTCCCTCTCTTTGTTTTTCTTACTCTCCTTTCTTTTTTCCTCCCTTCTCCCTCCCTCTTTCCTCCTCTCCTTCCCTCCTTCCTTTGTCACTTCCCTCCTTCCTTGAGTCCCTTGCTTTCTCCTTTTTCCTTCCTCCTCCCTTGTCATCTCCCCTCCCTTCCCCTCCCCTCTCCTTCTTCCCTCTTCTCTTTCCTTTTTTTGTGCCAATACTGTGGTTTGAACTCAGAAGCTTGTTTCACATTTACATTCACATTCATGATTTGTTGATGACCTTAGTAAATTATTTTACAACATGTTTATATGAATCATATCAAGTTGGAAATTTGCAGAAAACAAGACTTAAGTAATTGTTATGGACTGGTTATGTCTCTTCAAAATATCTATGCTGTACAGTGAACTTTCACTAATGTGTATTAGGGGAAAGGTCTTTATGAGGTAAATAAAGACTGAAAGAGAATTGATCCCAGTTTCATAAGAAAAGACATGAGCAGACAGTTCTGTGGTTCCTAGGTTAGTTTGTAAACCAAATTCTCAAATTCTATCTTTTTTTCAGGGCACAATTCTGATGTTTTACATATTATAACATTTTCAATGCATATTTTCAGTGATAGTTTTCCTCCTTCTTAAACCAAACACTACAAATGCTATCATTAAATCAAGGCATCTCAATCAATATTGTGTCTTAGAAGTAAAAAACTAATGAGCTTTCAGGTGGGAATTCTGAGGGTGAGAGTAGCTATTTGTTGAAGATCTGTGCCAGGTCTGAGATTTTTAACCCCTTCACAGGCTAGTAAGTGAGCTTGTCCTAGTTTCCTGGATGGTGGCTGAAGACATGAGAATCCTGGCTCAGAGACAAGGAATTCAACACCCATGGCACCATAGATAGTACCGGTATTCATGAATGTGCATCAGTTTCTCTTCCTCCCAGCTCCAAAGGAGTAATGTGGATGGACAAGTATTTACATATACAGCAAGTTGCTTTGTGTGTGTGTGTGTGTGTGTGTGTGTGTGTGTGTGTGTGTGTGTGTGTGTGTGTGTTCTGAGATTTGACCTCAGTTCTTCATGCATACTTGACTTGCTTACTCAACTGGTATTCTACCACTTGAGTAGGCTGCCAGTCCTGCTTTTTGCTGGTTATTTTGGAGAGGGAATCTAAGGAACTTTTCTACCTGGGCTGGCTTCAAATCACATTCTTCTGGCTCTCGGCCTCATGAGAAGCTAGGATTACAGGAGCTGCTAGTGCCAGGCTCTGTCAAGTTCTTTTATAAACATAAGAAAAAAAATTCCTATCTACAGGAAGAAGCCCCTATAACTCATTCACCTCACAAAGGCCACATGCCCAATCCTATTGCCTTAAGAATTACATTTCAGTAGGAATTTTGAAGGATAAAAAATATTGAAGTCACAGAAAAGTCCCTTTCTTTTGTGTGATCATTTCTGTTAATGTCTTTTTGGCGTTTTCTCTTCTTTTATGAAGTCCCCTTTAGCATAGAATAAGTTTATAAGACGTTTCTTTAGTTAATCTGTTATTAGCTTATTTCATACATCCAGCCTGAAAATTTAGAAGATTTTTCTATTTCCTCAAAAAGATATATGAACAACCCATGGAAAATCACCTCTCAACAAAAGGTTATTTAGTTTTTATGCTGGATGGCAAGTCACATAAAGTCAGGACATGCATTTTATATATCATCAGAACCCCTGAGTCTTATTGTTCTATAATTATTTTATTTCTTTTTTTATTTTATTTTTATTTTTTATTGTGAAAATACTGTACAGAGGGGTTACAATCACATGGGCAAGATAATGAGTACATTTCTTATCAAGCATTGTTGCTTCCTCCTTTGTTTCCCCTTCCCATCCCTTCCCATCCTCTCCCCCCCAATCCTCCCCGCCCCCCCCCCGCCACCAAAGTTGTAAAGTTTGTTTTCGACATAACGACTTGTACTTCTCATTGTTGCAATGGGTCCACCTGTATCCTTATTTAAGCATTTTGTTATTTCCCTTTTATTAGAAAAATGTATTTACAAGATTCAGGGCATTGGAATCAAATACAAGGGTTATACCATGGGGGAAGAACATATAAAAGAAACAAAAAAAATCACATAATACATTATAAGAACATTAAAAACAATAGCAAGAAAGAAAAAACCACTTGTGTTCCTATCTTGGTATTCATTTCACTTAATGTCATCTTATATGGTCATATGTACATAGCTTTTGACCTTTTCTGCTTGTCCCAGACATATACTAATTATTGCAAATAAGGGAAACCATGGGACCTATGTTTCTTTGGGCCTGGATTATGTCACTTAATATAATTTTTTCCAAGTCTTTCCATTTCCTAACAAATGGGGCAGTGTCATTCTTTCTGATGGAGGCATAGAATTCAATTGTGTGTGTGTGTGTGCGCGCGCGCGCGTATCATATTTTCTTGATCCATTCATCTACTGAGGAGCATGGATTGGTTCCAAATCTTAGCTATGGCGAATAATGCTGTGATAAACATAGTTGTGCTGGTAGCTTTTATCTGACCTTGTTTGTGATCATTTGGGTAATGGTTTTATAACAACAGTTACTCACCACTCAAAGATGTGTGTTTATTCTGAGACACACATCACGGGGAGATTTTTGTCCTTGTGTGAACTTCATACAGTGTCACACAAACTTAGATGGTAAATATTTAACAAGGTTTATATTGTAATTTAAGGGACCACTGTAATAAATGTAGTCCATTACTGATTGATGGATAAATTACATAAATATAATTCATATATAAGTTGGCTAGTGTCCTATAAATAATTTTAATATGATTAATAACTTTAAAAATATAAAGTATTAAACTGTAATGTATAAATAAGCATCACATTTCTGTTACTACTACATCCATTTGTATATAGTACCTGTGTATGTATGTATGCATGCATGTATGTATGAATCTATCATCTGTTATCTCTTAGTATAGTATGTTATCAGTTAGACTATGTCCCTTAATTTTTCATTTTTCTCTAAAGACTTGAACAAATATGTGTAGCTTACAGATATCAAAGGTAATCATGTTTTCAATATTGGCAATAAAAAAGATTTCATTGAGTAGATAAATAAAATAAAACACCTTTAGTGAGAACTATTGATTATAATATCTATAAGGATGGTGTTCAGCAATGCATTAAATTTAATATTTACCTTTTATGAAGTGATTAAGTATATTTTCCTAACGAGTTGTAAAATTTCTCTTGCTGTATAATATTAACAGTAGGCAATTTACATATACTGCTCGATATAATGTACCATATCATAGAAAAATGCTGAAGAAAAATGTCTCTAACACATTAGAATAAAGGATTACATTTTTAAAAGGATGATGGGAAATAAGTCCCCTGAATTATGAAAGTGCTTTTCTAGCCTTATTTATTTAGTTTTTTGTGGCAGTCCTGGAGCTTGAACTCAGGACCTTGGTGCTATCCCTTAGCTATTTTGTTCTAAGGTAGCACTCTATTATGTAAGATACACTTCCACTTTTTGGTGGTTACCTGGAGATAAGTGTATAGCAGACTTTCCTGCCTGGGCTTGCTTGGAACTGTGATTCTCAGATTTCTACCTCCTGAGTAGCTAGGATTACAGGCCTGAGCTACTGGCACATGGACCAGACTTATTTTTATTCTTGCCTCTCACATTGCCTGTAACTCAACAGAAGGAAGACATAAATGTAGCAACAGGTAGTAGAAGAAGATAATCCTCTGGTTGAGATTGGAATGTACAGAAGGTGGTAGCTCTACTATAAGTCTTAGAGCAATGGTAATGGTTTAGCTTTCATGATCACCTTACAAATAGCATCATTATGTCCTGGATGGTGTTTACCCTGAATTCTTTTTTCATTTTTCTAATACATTTTCTTCTGGATGGATGGAGTTCAATAGTGTACAAAACAACAATTTTCCTTTTAAAATGAAGGGATTGAGTATATCTTTCTCTTTGAGTCATAAAATTTCCTTTCCTGTGAAATTTTCACAGTAGAAAATTTACATATGTATCTGAAATTTAAGGCAGTAACATTATAAACATGAAGCAGACTGGATTTTGTGCAAGGATGGAATGACCATAGAGAAATAGACCTGGGGAGGTATTTATTTGATTTGGCTTGTCAAAACTGAAATAAATGCCTCACCTGAATTTGTTGCTATTTCAGTCAACGAGTCCTTCCACTCAAGATGCTTGTGTGGGGATTCAAATAAGATATCTTGAGTTGTATTTTTCCTGGGATCGATCAACTAGACATTGTCAACATTGCTTTCCTAAGCTAGCTTGGAATCACCCCATTACTGTTTGAGAAGTGGTGTTACCCCCACCCCAAACGGAAGGAAAAGAAAAACAAATTAAAAAACATGGGTTAGCCTTGAACTGTAAGCACCAAAGCTCTAAATTACGTGAGCCAATTCTTCAAATGAAATCCCTCCATCTCTTTTTGTCTTTTTCCTCTCACAATTTTCTCTGTGAAGAAACCTGGCCAATATCCCTAAGATATTATGGTTTCCTGGAGGATATATTATTTTTTGGCTTTCAGAATTAGAAATTTTCATTTGACCAAATAAAATCTTATCTTCAGGATCATATGGCTCTCTTGTTTCCTGTCACACAGCCATAATACAATTTCTGTAATAAAATTTATGATGGAGTTATAATTTTGGGGGCCTGCTGAAAATCAACAACATTGAATTTTTAGCATGATTTTGAAACGGAATTATATACTTTTATGTAAGACTATCAGGTATAGTATAAGAAGCCCAGCTAAACTTGAACTTCAGATAACAAACAAATAATTATGTGGGTATGTGCGTGTGGGTGTCCTAGGGCTTGGTGTCTGTCGGAGCTCTGTCTCTGAGCTTCTCTTGCTCAAGGCTAGCACTCTACCACTTGAGCCACAGATCTGCTTCTGCATTTTTAGTGGTTAATTGGAGATAGGAGTCTCACAGACTTTCCTGCCTTGGGCTGACTTTGAACTACATACAAGCCGCATATCTCAGCTTCTTGAGTAGTTAGGATTACAAGGGTGAAATACTGGCACCCAGAAGCAACAAATAGTTTTTAAATATAAAATTTATTTATGTCTAATTATGTAGACATATTTACACTTTTTTGTTATCTGAAACTCAGCTGCAGATCCTGTATTTTTATTTTCTAAACCTTTATTTCTAAGGTAGATTTCCTGAGACCTTAAGATTTGAGAGTGCTGTTTGCGTGTGTTACTGTGCGTGTATGAGAGACTGAGTGTGTGTTTTGTATTTACGTGTGTCTTTGTGTATATGTGTATGAGAGACATTGTGTATAGTTGGGTTTGTAATGGTGAGTGTGTTTGTGATTGCTTGTGTGACCATATGTATGATTGTGTGTGTGACAGAGATTGTGTGTGTGTGTGGTGTATGGGCCACTGTGTATGTGATTGTGCATGTGAATCTGTGTGTGTGTGAGTTTGTAGAGAAATAAGTGATGCTTTTTAGTGACTTTTCAACTGTGGGTCACTAACCTCTGGGAGGTTTATTGATATTAACCAAGCCTCTCTAACACTGCCTTGTAGTGCAGAGTTAATATTGATTTACAACAGAACACACTGTTGTCCTATCATATTTGAAGATTTTTCTGTGGCATTATTTATTTACAAAACCACATTCCATATGTAAACATTACTTGAGGAATTCAAACTTAGAATTCCCCACAAAGGAAAACTTAGAGGAAAAAAAAGCAATGCATGGCATTTAAGCATACCTTTGATTAATGTTTATTAACCCGATAAAGTTCCCTTTCTTCTGCTAGGAATTTTTTTATTATATAACTTGGATTTAATAAAAAATCCAACTATATTATCTCCTGTTTTGGATGTGGCTGAGGCACACAGCTAAAGTATTCTCCTCCAGTGCACTGTTCTATTGTCCCCGCATTGGCCCGAAACCTAAGTCTTATTTCTGTTTTCTACCTCGCTGCAATACCTTCCAAACATCTTTACAATGTCAACATCCAATTTTACAGTGAGTACCTTTCCAATGGACTGTCTACTAATTGCTTCTGGGATGTTTCCTAGGTGCCAGAAGACCTTATTCATTCTGTGTGAATCACTTTTAGTCTCAGAGATTGTGTCCTTTTTATGTCCTTGATTCCTTGATCTTCCTACCCATTTTCTAATTTTTCATGTCCAGAAGTAAGAAAGTAATGGGGCTAAACTTTTCTCTTGGGCATTAAGTGGCCACTGTTTATTTTCTCAATGAAGTATAAGTTGCTTTTTTTCTTCTTCAGGCAAGAATTTTATTTACAAGCTCATTTCTCATAATAAACTGCAATTTTCTTATAACTCACGATCTAGTAAAAGTTTCTTCTGTGGCCATAGGAGAAAATTTTATTTTTTAGCATATGCATTACAACTCACATGACTTTTTTTTCTTTTTACAATATGTTTTTATTATCTTGAAGTAGTTGTACAAAGGGGTTGTCATTCACCAAAGCGGTTTGTGAATACAATGTATCTATTTTAGCCTCTTCTTTCTTTTATAAAAGCACTATCTACAATACAATTTAATTTAGGTAGTGACTGAAGAGGAGAGGAAACTATTAGTATAGGAAACTATTAATATAAAACCAACCAAAATTAAAGGTATTTCACAGAGGAGTAGTAAGAACCATTTAATAATTTCTGATTCTGAGTATTCTTACCATAACTTACAATGTAACATACTAAGTCAAAGAGAATGAGTAGAATGAGTGTAAAGTAGGGACAGTCTAGGAGGAGGTCTGGAGGAGGGGGAGAGGGAAAAAAGGGATACTGAAAGGTAAAGAACATTGATGTACCCCCTGCCCAGAATAATAAACCCTATCTAACACTGAAAAAGTGAGGAGGAATGTGGGGGAGTGGTAATACTAGTGGAGGGGGTGAATTTGTTTAAAGTGCCCTTGCATGCATGTATGGAAACAGCACCATAAAATCTCCTCATACTACAAATATATGTTAACCTGAAAAATTAGCAAGAATGGGACTTTAGTTTAAACACTATGTGTATATGTACCTGCATATGGCCTTATATATGTTTACCTGCATATGGCCTTATATATGTTTTCATGTATGTTTACGATTTAGATCTAACTTCCACATGTGGAATGCAGTAGAGGGTTGCAATGGTGTAACTTATTTAACCAATTAATTCATAGTTCATAAAATGAATACCAGGAAGCTGAACTGTGTTGTCATGAAAGGGGAGGTCAAGGGGAGTGGAGCAGACACAAGGGGAGAAAACAGGAGGGTGAATACAGTAATAATATTGTTTTCTCTTTCTTTCTTTCTTTCTTTCTTTCTTTCTTTCTTTCTTTCTTTCTTTCTTTCTTTCTTTCTTTCTTTCTTTCTTTCTTTCTTCCTTCCTTCCTGCCTTCCTCCACTTCCTTCCTTCCTTCCTTCTTTCCTTCCTTCCTTCCTTTTTTTCGTTAGTCATGGGGCTTGAACTCTGGGCCTGGACACTGTCCCTCAGCTCTTCAGCTCAAGGTGAGCACTCTATCACTTGAGCCACAGCACCACTTCCATTTTTCTGGTAGTTAATTGGAGATAAGATGGTCCTGCCAGGGCTGGCTTTGAACCATGGACTGCAGATCTCAGCCTCCTGAGTAGCTAGGATTACAGGCATGAGCCACTGGTGCCCGGCTAATCATAATGTAGTCTATGTGTATATATGAAAATAGACCCACATAATGAAGGACTGGGTGGGGTTGGAAGAAATGGAGGAGAATGATAGATGGGGTGAGACTGATCAATATGCATTGTATTCATCAGTTGATATATTGGATTAAAAAATCCTTTTGCACAGCTAAAGATAAAAATATTGTCATAAACACACACATGCCTAGTATCTATATGGAAAAGAAGGAAAATGTATAGAAATAAACTAAAAACGCAACATGTACATGGGCCATAGACACTTCTCCATCACTATGCATCTTCTTTTTGATGCTCACTTGTATTTGAGGCAGGGTCTCACTGTGTACCACTGACTAGTGTTGACTTTACAACGCCCCTGCCTCAGCATCCTCAGTTCTGGCATTACAGGCATGTGCCGCCATGCCCATCAGATTCCTATATTTCTATTGAGTTTTATTGCTTAATAGAAACGTTCAGGACACACAAACCTTCCCAACAATGACACCATTTCTCATTTTTAAATATGCTTGGTATTCATTTTTGGTATTTAATGCTCCATAGACAATGTAGGGAAGAAACAAATACATTTTACTTCCAAGAGGTGAGCAAAACAAGGATCACAGATGTGAGGTGACTATACAATGGAAGCGCTGTAATGCAAAGTAGAAGTCCAGTCCTTTTGACTCCAGGTCACTGCTCCTGAGTCTATTTGAGTGGCAAATTCCCTTATAAAACCATCTGTGGACAGTGCTCTTCAGGTGGTTCCAATGATTAGTTATAGTGAGGGATAACTTCTTAAGTCTCATTCCAGAGAACTATTGAGTGGCGGCAGGTTATGTAGTTCTTCTAAACACTTCCCGTCATCTTCAGTCATAAAGTCTGAATCTCCTCATAAGCAGATCGTTTGCTGACAGTAACTTGGCTTTTCTGATTACCTTCCCTGAGTGGGCCTGGTGCCAGATCGTGTTGGTATTGTCTAATTGTGAGGGAAGTAAGACTATCACCATCTCACACACTAGTGAAACCTGGTCTAGGTGGGCCAGTTCTGTTCACATGATAGTCCATCTGGTTCCACAGGCAGCAGTGACCACTAGGGTTACCTGCAGCAGGTAACAACTATTAGTGTTGCAGCTTCGTGGTTGATGACGGCTTTGCCTTTTGAACAATATGAATGATGTCCATGGACAAGGTAGGGTTGACTGTGAAGACAGTTTCAAGACAGAAGTGTTTCCCTGGAAGGCCACTGCTATTCTATCTTTATCCAGGGGTTTTTATATCCTGGGGCTGAGCTCTGATTGGTTGTCACCATGCAAATGAAGCTTAGGATAACCAATCAATCAGAAAAGACCTGCTCAGTCACTGGGCCTGCAGACCTGGCACTGTAGATGTCAGATGTGTTTCCAGCATCCCCTCCCCCACACCAAGGGTATGCAGAACTAGGCTGGATGGAGGCCGGACATTCTAGTCTAGTAGCTCTGGGAAACAATCTTTCATTTCTTACAGTGTGGTCTCAGGTCCTCAGGCCAGCAATACCTTCCACAGCAAGATGGTTTCCAGGGGTTCTGAGCCTTAACTATTCTACCGAACCTCTTTATTTTTATTTTTTGTCAGGGCTTAAACTCAGTGCTTGGGTGCTGTCCCTCAGCCTCTTTGTGCTCAAGGCGAGCGCTCTACCACTTGAACCACAGCACTACTTCCAGTTTTCTGGTGGTTAATTGGAGATAAGAGTCTCAAAGGGACTTTTCTGCCCTGGCTGGCATCGAATCCCGATCCTCAGACCTCAGCCTCCTGAGTACAAGGATTCCAGGCCTGGCTGTACTGAACATTCTAACTCTTTAACTTAATCTACCTTTTTATGGGCAGAGTGAGTCTTATGGGGGAGGGTCAGGTAGTTTTCCCAAAGAAATAGCTTTGGAAGTAACTTGGCTTGCTAGATATAATGGTAGTTTCTTTAAATCCTGTCATGGATATAGGTGGGGAGGGGCTAACACAAAAGGATCACAGGTATGAGGCCAGCCTGAGTTAGACTCTGAAAATAACCAAACCTAAACAACAACAACAACAACAAGCCTCCAACCTTTGAAAAAGAAAGATGCACTGACTCTTTGATTTAAAACTTTAAATTTCCCAAGTTCTTACTTCTGCTATCACTCCCCACACATTTATTAACAAAAATCTAAAATCTGACTGTTTAATGGCACAGCAGCTTTTTTGACCATATCCTTTTCAATCCTGAAACATTTTTAGTTAATTCTGTGAAGAAAACTTTGCTTTAAAAAAACATGGGAGACTTGAGTCATCTGCCTGGGAAGAACATTTCTTACAGATCATTTTTCATGTAAAAATTCATTGTTACTCAAGTTAGAGGAAGAGAAAACTAACGAAATGCCACCACAAATGTGAAAGCTCACCCCAGGGCTGAGAAAAACAGAGGAGATGCTTCTTGCCTTGAAAATTATATTTTAATAATGGCAAAACTTCTAGTAATCATGCATCTGTCGACTCTGTGTATTGTAGCTTTGAAAAGACAACCTTAAATCAAGGAAGTTGTTTGAGTTTACTCTGCCTAGTTCCAAGCAATATTTTGAAGTCGGCTAAAACCTTGAACCAAACAAGAATAGCAATAGCAGATGCTGCCTTTCCCTCTGCTTATCTTGGGTCTTATTGTGTGCAAGTTACTGAATCTTTCTTGTCAATAAAACCAGCCATCCCTGTCTCACAATTGGAATTAGAAAAATCAATGTGTCACACCTTGCTTCCTTGAAGAGCGGCATTAGAGATCTATCCATCAACAGCAACTCTAACAGAAACTACTCACTGCACCTGCCATTGACCCTCTGTCCCTCTCCTCCTTTCAAAGCCTAAAAAAAAAAAAAAAAAAAAAAAAAAGACACCTGGGTTGGAAGACCCCAGCCAATGGGCTCTGCCTATCTGACTGTTTACTGTAATGCTAGTCAATAAGTATGCATTGAACATTCATAATGAGACTGGATTGCACCAGGTTTGGGCTCCCAACTTGAGCCTTGGTAATACCTGCCACTCCTGCCGGGACTTTTCTCATTGATCTTCCCTGTGTCACTCAAACCTTATGTAAAATCCCCAATCTCAATAGTCCAGAAAGCTTTTTGTTTTTTTTTTAAATTCAGGGATCATCCAATCACATCCTATTACATCATTCTGTTAGAATGATCTGCATAGCGCTTACTGACTTTTACCTTTCCTTTTCTTTTTTTTCCTTTTTCTTTTTCTTTTTTTTTTTCATGCCAGTCTTGGGGCTTGAACTCAGGGCCTGGGTGCTGTCCCTGAGCCTCTTCTGCTCAAGCTTAGTACTCTACCACTTGAGCCACAGCTCCAATTCTGGCTTTTAGGGTGGTTTATTGGAGATAAGCCTGGATTGGCTGTCCTCTTATCTCAGCCTCCTGAGTAGCTAGAAATACCGGCATGAGCTACTAGTATGTGGCTGACTTGTGTGTGTGTGTGTGTGTGTGTGTGTGTGTGTGTGTGTGTGTGTGTGTGTGCATATGTGTTCCTGGGATTTGCACGTAAGACCTGTATTCTTTCTCAGCATGTGCCATGCCTCCAACCTTGATCTTTGCTGCTTAATTGGAAATAAAATCTCATAGACTTTTCTTCTCAGTCTGGCTGTGAACTGTGACTCTCCTTTAGCTTCTTGAGTAGCTAGGATTATAGGCAAGAGTCTCCAGTGCCAGGTTCTGATTTCTTTGAACTTAAAAGGAATTGCTTTTTTTTTGTAGCCCCCCCCTTTTTTTAAGGTACAAGCTTTAGAATTTAGCAGTAGAAATGTTGGTGCTTTGGCTAAATTTGCATGTAGTTACTGTTGCGAAGTTTTGAATTTCACACGATAATTTCTATCTATTATAATGTCCAAATTTCATTGGTCCAGGGGAGTTTGAATTTCATATAATAGAATTTCTGCAGAGTTGTTTGATGGATGGTTCCTAGAAGGTGATTTATGAGCTCAGAGTCCCTCTACCTTGTAGTTCTACTGTCCCTTGGATCTGGGGAGGCATCCTTTGCCTCCAGTTCAGCCCTTCGAGAAAAGAAAAAAAGGGTACTACAGGGAGGAATATTTTTTAGTCTTTGGCTATAAGTAATACCTTCCCATTGATCAGAACATAATCACACAGCCACTCTCTGCCACCAGGAAGGCTGGAGATCTGTCTGAGTGTGCACTCAAATGGAAAGGGAAATATCTGTGTGTGTGGGTATGTGTGGGTATGGCACGCGCGCCAGTAGTGAGACTTGAATGTTGGGCCTTGTCCTATCACTTGGCTTTTCTGGTGCTCTATCATTTGTGCCACTTCTGGCATTTTTGGTGGTAATTGGAGGTCAGAGTCTTTATGACTTTTCTGCCCTTGAGTTGGCTTTGAACTGTGATCATCAGATCTCAGGCTCCTGAGTAGCTAGGATTATAGGTGTAAGACACCAGCACTGGACTTGGAAATAAACTCCAGAACGTAATAAATTCCTGCTGTTTTCTTTGCCAGAGAATTATCATCATAGAAACTATGTTCTTTATGCTGCTTCTGCATGTCTGTCTTGACATTTTCTTAATTTTTTTCCTCTTCAGGGAAATGCAAAACATGATTTTAAGGACTATTTATCACAATTCTGCCATGATTATCCTCTAATCAAGTTATACAGTTTTTAGCTGGGCATGGCCATATAAACCTGTAATCCCTGCTATTTGAGAGCTAGAGATAGGGAGGATTACAGTTCTAGGTCAGTACAGGCAAAAAAATATCAACAAGTTTCCATAACTTGGCATGGAGGCAATCCCAGATATATGGGAGGCTTAGGTAGGAAGATCAAAGCCTGAATTTGGTCCTGAGGAAAAACACTAAACCCTATCTAAAAAACCCCAAATAATTGAAAGAACTCAGAGAGATGATACAACTTTGTCATTGAAGCTTTACCTTTAAGTATTTTTTTAAAGGTTATTTTTTTCATGGGGCTCCATTTCAACAGTTTTAGGGAAAGGGTTTGTAGGTTAGCTTCTGTCAAAAACAGTGGCTCTCAGACTTTGGGGAATATCAAAGTAGTCTTGAAGTACGCCTTTATCTCCAGATATTGTGCTGGTTCAGATATGGGATGGGAGGGGCTGGGAAGGTGGCTCAGTGGTAGAGTGCTTGCCTTGCATGCCTGAGGCCCTGGGTTCGATTCCTCAGCACCACATAAGCAAAAAAGAAAAAAAGTTGGAAGTGGCGCTGTGGCTCAAGTGGTAGAGCGCTAGCCTTGAGCTGAAGAGCTGAGAGACAGCGCCCAGGCCCAGAGTTCAGGCCCCACGACCGGACCTCCTCCCCCCCAAAAAATCTCAGATATGGAATGGGGCTAAGAAACAGCATTTAAAATAAAGAATTCCCAAGTAATTCTCATGCTGCCAGTTCAATACCCTGAGATTCACTGTTCCACAATCAATTGCTTTACTTTTATTAAAAGAGGACATCTTGCTTCTCAATATCTGTATGTGAAGAGAACATGATGAAAATACACTTTAAAATTAGAAAAATCCCTGAGAGAAAGAGAGCGAGAGACAAAGTGAGGGGGTGGGGGAGAAAGTCTTCATCCTTAACTTTGAACCAGTCACTTTTTAGCTGGTGGCTTGATGCTTGCCAGCTCATTCCTCCTCCTCTCAGAATATTCTATTTCTTTACTTATAAAATGATAACAACATCCACTTTTCAGAAACAAGAGAAGCTTTCTTTTTTGACAACAATCTGTAGCAGAGCTGCCAGGAGATTTACCTGGCAAGCATAAAAGAACCCCCTGGAGGTCACTCACCCATGGGGGAAAATACATACATACCCTGTACAGATGAGGCTGCTCTAAGTCCCATGGAAGGCAGTGCTCATCGAGCCCTGAGCCAAATTTCCAATCCAAGCCCCAGCAATCACTGCAGAAAGGACAGTATTGCATCCATGTGATTCTCATCACAGCTCAGAGACAGAAACATCTGTGTAGCTTCGGGAAAGATGCTATGGCTTTGCATAGCTCTAGGTGGGGCATGGGTATCTCCCAATGAGTTTTACCCTCCTTGAGTGAACTCGAATGAGAATTTTCCTTCCACTCCCTGCAGCATCCCTGCCCTGGTGAGTGAAATGTGTGATGCCCTGACTTCTGGCACTTTCTGTATGCTGGAAAGCTTGATTACATTGGGGATATTAAATTCCCATGCAGTGAGTACTCGATCACAGGACAAATGAGAATGTCAGGGCAGGCTTTTTAAGGCCCTGTGTTATTATGTTGAATGATAAACTGCTTGCAAGTGATTAAATTGTCTCTGCAGGCCTGGGCCCTCACTTCTTTTGCTTTTCAGATGATGCCATCTATCTTTGCATTATATCTGTTTTTTTTTTATTCCTCTCAGAAGGAAAGGCCCACACATGGTAAAAGTGCTCCAAGGCCCTTCAGAACGAGATACTTCACACTTTCTTTCCTTAACCATGCAGAACTAGATAAAAAATCTCATGGAAGGATGTGGTAAGCAATTGGGCAGCTATAAATAAGCTTGGTTTGAATATTTGATTTTGAGGTTTTATTTTATTTTTATTGCAAGGAAAAAGCAAGCAGAGGGAAGTGAAACAGTACAGCAAGCTCAGTGTGAGAATCAATGGTATCATAGCCTCTACAGGCTTCTTTGGGAATTTGATTTGGCTCCAGTTTTATTTGTTTGTTTGTTTCCAGAATGATAGGCCAAAGGATAAGGTTCTTTGATGAAAACAAAAATTGGTCAAACTTGTTCCCTGAGCTCTCTAGTGTTTGTATTTTTTGAGAAGCCATGATTATTATCATTCTTGACTTGCAAGTCATTTTGGTCTGAGCAATATTTGTCTCAGAACAAGTTCCATTTGGTTCACGTGTGAGCACGAAATGGCTTTCAATGGCTCCATGAAGAGGTGGTTAGAGAGTACAGATGTAGAGATGCTGGCGAAGTCTGTTCCACAGCTCAATCTGTATATCTTGGCACCAAGTCTGCTACTTTCTTTATGTGGACTGAGAAGGAAAGATGTTAGTTTTGTAACAGGCTGTTATTTTCATAATTTTGACTATCTGGAGATGATATCCAATTTTCATCAGCTGTTGTGATCGCTATTGTCTGATACTTCATTTTCCCAGAAACCTGTTTTAGGTTTGCTTGTGTGTGTGTGTGTGGGGGGGAGATGCACATCAGTACTAGGGCTTAAACTCAGGGTTTTGCACTTTTACTTGGCTTTTTCAATCAAAGTTGGTGCTCTACCATTGAGCCACAGCTCCACTTCCAGTTCTTTTGACGGTTAATTGGAGATAAGAGTCTCATGGACTCTCCTGCCTGGCTGTCGTAGAACCGTGATCCTCAGATCTCAGCCTCCTGAGTAGCAAGAAGGTGCTTGGTTTTTTATTTATTTGTTTTATTATCTTAGAGAAAAGTATTTGGAGGTGGCAAACAAGGGTGAAGTTATATGTTATCCTTCAGGAATCAATTATAAAATATTTTCTTCTTTCAGAGGAGACTCTATACATTATCATCATATTCTGTAGCTAAAGCACACTTTTCAGAACTGGATTGTATACTGTAATGTTTCTGTCTTATTAGCTCAGGAACTACAAAGTAAACATGCATCCCTATTGACCCAGATTGTCAGCTGGAGTCTAAAGACTTAGGCCAAAGCATTTTGCTGTGATTTGTGCTTGTGGTTCAAAAAGAACTTCCATGTAAGGGAAATATAATATTAAAATCTCTGTTCTTTGGGATTCACACATATTCAAACTAAGTTAATGTCTCACGCTTCCCCAAAGGCACATCTTTAGAATTCATTTAGTTACCAAGAAAAGTAGGAATAAGAGAGTTTTTGGTTTGTTTGTTTCAAGTAGCTTTCTAGAGAGAAAATGTATAACAACTAAATTTAAGCTGTGTTGATGTGGAATTTCAAGCTAATGAATGAACTGTTCTACACAGCAACACTTCATGAAACTCCAGTTTTCTGACTGCTTGAACTTTCTGGCAGGATTATTATGATGCTGTGTTTCTGTGGTTCTACACTCCTTATGACTCTGATTATAAGAGTTATGAAATTACTAAAAGCATTGTTTCCTACCCATGCTGGTACCACCTGTACAACATCGCCCCCAAGTGGTAGTGCTGACCATGGCAGGGTCCACTTAATGAGAATGAAGAAAACAGAGACCCCAGCATCTACCAGACAGAAAAACTTGGAGCTAGCCACCAGAAAGGCTTATTTAAAAATCATAGAGAGCTTGAGCTCAGAAGATGACTAAATGTGTCCACAGACAAATTGATATAAAGTATTGTGAATATTTTAATGAAGGTACAAATAAGTTGCTGTGGGAAGATGCTCACAGGAACATGTGAATTTGTCTTGAAGGATAAGTAGAATGTGTCTCCGTGTATAGATGGAAGTGTGGGAAAGACTGTTTCCACAGAAAGGATAGCAGTACCAAGCATGGAATGTAAAAGAGGCTAGGCTAAACAGGTGCTGGTGGCTCAAGCCTGTAAGCCTAGCTTCTTAGGAGGCTGATCTCTGAGGATGGTAGTTCAAAGCCAGCCCAGGCAGTAAAGTCCGTGAGACTCTTATCTCCAATTAACCACCAGAAAACCAGAAGTGGTAGAGCATTAGCCTTGAGCTGAAGAGCTAAGGGACAGCTCCCAGGCCCAATGTTCAAGTCCTAGAATTGGCACTAAAAAACAAAATAGCTTAGTCTAGGGCATGATGAGATGTTCACAATAGGTAGAAGAGCTTCTGAAGTGGATAGGTGAGAGTTGTGGTTTGGACCAGGCTCTTTGGAGTCTTACTTGATCACACAAAATTTTAGACTCTATCCTATAGACTCTATCCTATAGCTTTCAAATGGAGGAATATAACCTCTTTCTTTAGTCCCTTTTTAAAAAATTTTCCTTTCGTAATACTTAAGATTGTACTGGGGATTGAACTCAGGAACTTTGTACTTGCTAGGAAGGTGCTCTACCACTTGAGCCATGCCTTCTACCCCAATTTTTGCTTTGCTTATTTTCAAAGTTACTTTTGGTTACTTTCAGTTTATGTTCCAAGTGGCTTTGGCTGAGATCCTCCTTCTTGTACTTCTTTTGTATCATTGTGGATGACAGGCATGTGCTGTTGTGCCCAGCCATTGGTTGAGAATGAATCTCATAAACTCTTTTTCCTGGCCGGGTCTTGAACCACAATGCCCTGCTCTCTGCCTACCAAGAGGCTAGGATTATAGACTTTAACTACCATGCCTGGCCTCAGTAGAGGTTTTGAGGACTCATTTGATGGAGAAGAGACTGAATCAGGATGGTCTGATTCAGTTTTCCTTCCTGGAGTCTGCTAAGTCCTGTTTTTGGCTCAGGAAGTAAGGTCATTATGTAGAAACAGCCATAGTGCTTGTGGTGGATTATTAAAAGAATGTTATACCTAATGTTGTGTGAGCATCTGCCAAGTAAAATGGAAAATTATAGTAATTACCTGGATTGTGCAGGAAAATAGAAATGGACTTGAAATACCAACATAAGGAATTTTAGAATGAGAAATACCTAGATCATTGCGTATTCCCATTAACCCCTCCCCCCCATGAGATGTATAACTTTAATTTGGCTCAATTGCATCTTAGACACACTCTTTTATAATTTGATGATTTCAGCACTATGTTATTCTGTGACATCTTCAGGAATCAGAAAGTCATTACTGTATAGGAGAAAATGAAATGATATAAGAAAGAAAGATGAAATAAAATCAGGAGAGGCAATATTAGAAAATGTTAGGGACTTAACAAACTTGTATTTCCTTTTCTGGTATGTGAGGATTGCTATGCTCATATTAGTATAGATGATTTGTTTTACATGTCTTTTGGAAAATGTGGTGGTCCTTGCAGAGAAGTTTGATTCCACTTGTTATCCCCTATTTTGCTTTGTATCAGTGGCTCTTTTGGTTTGCTGGCTTAGTAATTCTTATTTTTTGCATGCCATTGACAAATTCTCTTAGTTAGGGAAAAGTCACAAATAGAACTACAGTCTGCTTTTTTCTTTTTTTAAAAAAATGAATGCTATGCATCAGTGGTTAAGCCTATAATCTTAGCTACTCAGGAGGTTGAGATCTGAGGATCCTGGTTTAAAGCCAGCCCAGGCATGAAACTTTGTGAGACTCTTATCTCCATTAAACCACCAAAAAAGTCAGAAGTGGAGCTGTGGCCCAAGTGATAGAACACTAGTCCTGAGTAAAAAAGTTCAGGGACAGTGCTCAGGCACTGAGTTCAAGCCCAAGGACTGGCACATACACACACACACACACACGGATTTATTCATAATGCATATTTATTTAGTTGCATCTGGTATTGATGACAGTAGACTCAGTACTCCACTATGACAGGAGTTTAGCCTAGACACAGATTGTCTCCCCTAGGGATAACACCTCCAGTTATTTGTTATGTCCCTGAAGTCCTCCAGTGAGGAGAGGGGTGGGTCAGAGCCAATTTCTGCCACCATCACCATCAGTGGAAGCCATGATTTGGCCTTCACATTTCCACATTTTACTGTGCCCCCCCATAGCTACTGGTTGGTGGCTGCTTTCCATCATTTCCTATTTGCTGAATATTCCATCCAGCCAATAAAGCAGCTGTTTATTATGCATGACCTGCTCCACAGTGTGACAATAACCGTAGCATTTTACGTCTCGTGTGACATTCTCAACTTGCTGCCAGCCTCTCCTTCCTAGTCCATAAAAACCTTCCTTGTTAGGTGCTATTGGAAATAAAGGCAAGTTGGCCTAAGGTCATAACCAACTTGAGCCCTATAAAATCATGCCAGATTAGGAGGCGGGGAAGGGCTGAGAATTTGTTTGTGAGAAGGTGCAAATAGAATATGAGCCATATGCACAAAGCACGCTTTCACAACCCTGCACACGTGGACATGGCAAGATCTCTGGAACATAGAAGGTGCTATGAACTGGGATAGTTATTCCTAAAGACGACATTAGTCAACTTGTATTTATTCATGATTTATTCTGTGTCCAGAACTCTGCAGATTCAAAAGAATCTCTTACGCTAGGTGCCAGTGGCTCTGCAATCCTAGCTATTCAGGAGACTGAGATCTGGTTTGAGGCCAGCCTGGGCAGGAAAATCTGTGAGACGCTTGTCTCCAATTACCCATCCAAAAATATGGAAGCAGAGCTGTGGCTCAAGTTGTAGAGAACTAACCTTGAGCAATAAAAGCTCAGGGACAGTGCTCAGGCCCTGAGTTCAAGCCCCCAGAACTAGCACACACACACATACACACACACACACACACACACACACACACACACACACACACACACACACACAAAACATATACACAGAGTCTTTTGTGTCAAGCCTTAGCAAAGTGGAGCTAAGAAAGGCCAGGAATAAAGGGTCTTCATGCATGATTTGCCTGATAAGAGGGAATGTCACCAGAAAGACTCCCAAACTATAGATAATGCCATGAATCAAACAAGTACAGCTAGCTGTGTAAAGGTCTTGAGGGGTTGATACAGCACACTTGACTGATATGCTATTTCCAAAGTTTTGCCCAATCCAGCAAAACAATCTGCTATGACTTTAAGATCACGTTTTACCAACCAAGAGCTGTCACTCACTAATCAGAGCTGGTCCCATTTCCTAGGGGCCACCAGCAGCAGTGAACTGTCTTGCAAAACACTTTGCATAGTTTTTCTTTATTCCAACACGTTCTTTTGTTCTTTAGACATCTTCTTGAAGGCCATTCTAAATGGCAACTCCAGTCGTGCTACTAGTCTCAAATAAAACCTTTATGCTTGGAGATTTGTCTCTGTATATTTAATACGGACACTGTGTTCTACTGCACATAATGCCATTGATTTCCTAATGATCCTCAGAAGCAGGGATTTGATCCCGATTTTATCAGTAACACCTGAGATGATGGGCTCCAAGAAACTGTGTATTTTTCTTGTTTGTTTGGTTTTTTTTTCACCAGTAACATTATCATAGTGTGCTGGGATGGAAACCCAGGCTAGTTTGTTGGCAATGAAAAAATGGTTTCTATTGAGTGACTCCTCATAGACATGCTTTCTTTACTGGTTTTGATATACCTCCCAGGTTGGCCTCAAACTTGTGGAGTTCTGCCTCTCTCAGCTTCCTGACAGGTGGGATTACAGGTGTGTACTACTATGCTTAATCAAAGCTTTTCCTTAAGCCAATTACAGAGACAATGAAGTTCCAGATACTTGTGCATTCAGGTTATGGATTATAGATTTTCACCTTAGACATAATTTTTCCCAGCTGGATGTATGATTTCACTCACTATCATTTATATATTTAAATGAGTCTATGCCGTTTCAGGATGTATATTCTTATTCAGAGAGGGAGTTAGAGAAAAATAAAGAATTTTAACCCTCTTTTAGATAAGCAGCAGCAGAGAAAAGAAGCAGTAGAGGGAAAAAGCATTAGAGAAAAATAAGACTTTTTATTATAATATTTCTCTTGTTCCTCCCAAAAATAACTCCCCAAAGGAGAAACTATTGGTAGTAGCTAATCTCCAGTACCAAGTTCCACATCTTTAGTGGTTGTTGATTCTTTAACTTTTTGTTTTTGCTTTTTAAAGAGAGAGAGAGAGAGAGAGAGAGAGAGAGAGAGAGAGAGAGAGAGAGAGAGGAGAGAGAGAGAGAGAGAGAGAGAGAGAGAGAGAGTGCGTGTGTTCTAGTACTGCTGTTTGAACTCTAGGCCTCATGCTGTCCCTTAGCTTTTTCACTCACAGTACTTTACCACTTGAGCCACATCTCTGCTTCAGGCTTTTTGCTGGTTAATTGGAGATAAGAGTTTCATAGACTTTTGTGCCCTGATTGGCATCAAACATCAATCTTCAGATCTCAGGCCTTCTGAATAGCTAGGATTACAGGCGTGAGCCATTGGCACCTGTCATGTTAACCTTTTAATATCTTCTGGGGGTTCAGATGTTTAAATAGCTCTGGGCTCCCAGCTACACATCTGGAAGAGAGCCAAAGCAGGTATCTAGCTGAACTTCTTAGCTTCTCTCATTGTCAAAGACCTTAGAGTTAGATTTCAGTAAGCCAGAATGTTGTAGCAGGGACATATAAACTCATTCAATTGCCTTTTCGATTTCCAGTTGGCCTCTAGGAGGCATGCTCTGGGGGACTTAGCCAGTGCACAATTTGTTGCTATATGCCAGCTTTCAGATAACAACAGGCATCTCTGAGATGAGGTACCAGCCCATATGACATTGATCGATAGGGAGAGATGATTATATAAAATGTGAAGTAAGAGATGCTATGACAAAGGTAATTATAAGGCAATAGTGATAGTGGAAGAAATGACAACAAACTCTCGTTAGGCTCTTGCTTTCATATCCCACTGAAAACAGCATAATAAGCATCACCAAAGGCCTGCTTGTCTAGACTTACAAGGCTGCCTTTCTGCCCTTAATTTGCCTCACCACTAGGCTCATCACACAGAGTGGAATTGCTCCCTCTGCGAAAAACCTCGTACTTTGGCTAAAACATCACAAATCAGAGACTTGCCTCTCACCTCTGTCTTTCACTTTTCACCTTGGAATTTTCCTGGGCTCAGCCTGAGAACTCCTTTAGTTCTCTAGGCAAATCATCTTCCACATCCATGACTCTGAAGTCAATGTTTACATTGCTGATAGCTAAATTTCTATTTCAAAGCTAGCTTATTCTTTGGATTTCAGGCTCATGCATAGTTGAGATCAAGTTGGTGTCGCACTTGATCATGTCACAGTTTCTATAAAATAGAGCGTCAAAATTTGAGTTGCTTATTTTCTGTATTCTATTTCTTGTCTTGCCCAATTTTCAAGTAACCATCTTCCAAGGAGCTACCTGAGACTTCACCTCTACTTTTATTGGTAAATGATGAGAAAGTCTTATTTCTTTCATTTTCTTAATATGCTGTCATTTATTGCAAGTGTTTAAGTCAGCACAGATTTTATGGTCACAATCCTGTAAGTATTAGCATGAAATTCAGAAGCCAAACAAGAATAAACCACTGCTATTGCTTAACATTATTTTGGATATTCCAACACAAGAGGAAAAACAGAAGTATAATTGCAATTATTGCCACGCTTTTCTGAAAACGTTTTTGTTCCAGGAAGAGGTGTATAAATAGTATTTCACTACAATATTTAGAACATACCCACTTAAAACAATGTTTTTATGTTAAAAAGATATAAGTACTTCTGTGATGCTAACATTTGTGAAATAAAGACGAAAATAGCCAAGAATACCTTGGGGGGGGGAACTGGAATAAAATTAAAATTCAGTGGAAAAAAATAATAAAAATCAAAACACTAAATTAAAATATTCAGGACGACATTATGATTCACTTTGATTAGAATTATTGTTATAACCATGATGAATTAAATTAGAATTATAGTTCACTCTAAAATAGACTTTAAAAAATATTAGTAAGCCCAAATGAATAAAGACTTGTGATACTAGTGCATGAATGTAAGACAAACCACAGAGTGTAACAAGGTATTTTACCTGTGTCTAAGTCTGTTTTCTGATAGGTCCTCTATTGGACTAGCCTCACTAGC
This sequence comes from Dipodomys merriami, assembly GCF_024711535.1. Lineage (NCBI taxonomy): Eukaryota > Metazoa > Chordata > Mammalia > Rodentia > Heteromyidae > Dipodomys > Dipodomys merriami. The sequence continues at coordinate 25,587,895 of NW_027206290.1, forward strand.
AATCATCCTGTCTGAGTCTCTTGAATGCTGGGATTGGAGGTAGGTGTCACCATGCTGGACATCTAGTGTGTGTCTTTTTGTCTACCTACCTACCTACCTACCTACTCACCCTGATTTCTAAAGGTGAGACTGATTCTCCTAGAACAGGAAGGGTTTGCAGCATCTGCTAAGAATAAATTCTGACAGCACTTGGAGAAGCAGGGCTGAAAGTCATGTCACGGATTTTATGGAGAAGCTCACTTGAATAAATTTCAAAAATACTTTCCTTTATTCATCGAGAGCTAAACATACACATGGAAATATTGCTATCTATATTACTGTACCCATTCCTAGGTATTAGTAGAAAGATAATGCAGGTCTAAACTTTTTATAAGGTGCCTGTCCTATCTCCTGTCAAAAGTTCCTTGCCTTCGATTTGGTGCAAGAGAGCAATACTTTTTCTCTTCCCTCCCTCCCTCCCTCCCTCCCTCCCTCCCTCCCTCCCTCCCTCCCTCTCCCCCCCTCTCTTTCTCATCCTTGAGTAGGTACAGGAACTTAAACTCAGGACCTTGTGCTTAACTTGAACTAAGAGCTTTGCATTAAACTCTCCTCTCTCTCTCTCTCTCTTCTTTTTTTTAGCATATATTTTTATTTAAAAGATACTGTACAGAGGGGTTACAGTTACATGAGTAAGGTAATAAGAACATTTCCTATTGAGCATTGTTATCCCCTCCTTTGTTTTTCCCCTACCATCTCTCTCTCTCTCTCTTTCTCTCTCTCATCCTTGAAGGTACAGGAACTTGAACTCAGGGCCTTGTGCTGAACTTGAACTAAGGGCCTTGCATTAAATTATTTTTTTTTTATTTTGAAGTAATAGCTGCCTACAAGGATTTTGTACATTGAAATGATGGCAAATAGCTGTCCAATATTACTTTGCAATCATGAAGCCATTGCAGCAAGTGTGCCACTCATCCTGTTCTTTACATGTTATGTAGAATAATAATTTCTCAGGTATTCATGGACTCTGCTGATTGACTACCTGTGGCTTTGTGTTTATCAGAACTGGACAACATGGGCCAGTTAAGCTGTTACTGTTCAAGGTCAGGAGCTTTCTTAGTCAAGTGCAGTAGTGTTGTTAGCTCTCCTAAAAAGGAGAATATTAGCTCTGTTGTTTATGCAAGAAAGAAAAACAGAGAATAGGAAAAGAAATTACTACTAGCTGTCTCTCAGCTTTTATCATGTGCTAAAGCTTATAGCAATTATGTCTCACACACAGAGAACAGACCATAGAACTTGGAAGAACACAATGGAAGTCTACAAAACCCTTTAAGCAAAATGTGCTGTAGGTGTTTATTAGCTAATAAAAAAAGTCAAATTAAGGAAGTTCTATTTCATTTTTTTTGTCCAGCTCCTTCCTATACCCTTCTTCCCTGCAAGACTGAACAAAGAAAACAGAGGAAGTGTGAATGATAATGTTTGGGTATCTAATGCAGAACATTACTACATATCTTGAGGTATCAAAAAAAGATGATAATAGGATATTATGAATACCTTTGTGACAAAAATCTAAAATGTAAATGAAATGTCTATATTTCTAGAAAATTACCATGTACTAAAATGAGCATACAGAATAGAAAGTATGAGTGGTTATATAAAAATGAGCAAACCAGAAAAGATAGTTTAACAACTTTTTATAGAGGAAATGTGCCATCATGGGTTAATTATTGAGTTCTGTCAAACTTCTGAGATCCAAATAACTCCAATTTTGCACTAAAGAATTGAAAGTCTAGGGTCTTCAATTCATTTTTTGAGGTTATCATGACCTTTAAAACAGATCTCAAGAAGGATATGACAAGGAAATGAAAGTATAGGTAAATAGCTCCTATAAATGTAGGTGAAAATATCTTAAACAAAGTATTAGTAAATCTAATTATAGTGGTATATTAAAACCACAATGTATTATGACCAAGTTAAGTTTATTGTAGGAGTATGATTTTGATAGATAAAGTGAATAAAATTTATTAGTTTTATGGAGCAAAAATAGAGAAACATCATATTTTAATTTTAATAGGAAAATTATTTGTCATAATTCAGTATCTCTTTTTTGTCATTGATTGAGATTTGAACTTGGTACCTAATACTTTCACTCACTGGCTGGTCCTCTATCAAGTGAATCATGCCTCTAACTCCTCAATATCTTAAAAATATTTTCTGTGCTACTGGTGATAGAACTCAGGGCCTTGTGCTTGCAATATAGATACGCTATCATGTGAGCCACATTTTCAGCCCATTTTGCATTTTATTTTATTTTTTATCTTTTGTCAAGCTTGAACTTAGGGCCTGAGCACTGTCATTGAGCTTTTCTTCTCAAGGGTAGTGCTCTACCACTTTGAGTACATGGTTAATTAGAGATGAGTCACACAAATTTTTCTGACTGGGCTGGCTTTAAACTGAAATCCTCAGGTCTCAGCCTTCTGAGTAGCTAGGATTACAGGTGTCAGCCACCAGTGCCCAGCTGCACTGGTTATTTTTGAGGTAGGGTCTCACTTTATACCTGAGCCAGCCTGGGTGGTGATTCTCCTACTTGTGTTTCCTTTTGATGTTGAAGATGACCGTCCAGCTCACTGTGCCCAGCCTTGATGCTTCTCCTGTAGCTGGAGTGACAGGCTTGAACCCTGGCTGAAATTCAATTTTGTCATTAAGTTAAGGAACACCCTGATAAGTAGAAGTAGAATGGAACTCCCATTATTTGATAAATGGTCCTCAATAAACATCCACAGCACATCCCACTTAGCATGTATTTGTGTCTAAAATGGAGACTTTACAACATTAACAAGACAATGCTGCTCACTGCCACTACATGTATGCAACTTATTTTTCCAGCAGTCTTCTTTAAAATAATAAACATACAAACAAATGAATACAAAACAGTAACAAAACCAAATAAAGCTTGTATAAATTTGAAAGAAAAGGGGGAGTTCCGGGAAGATGGCGGAGGAGAAGCTGGAATCTGAACAAGCTCTCGCATAGAAAGCAGCTTTAGAGTTCCAGTGAACAGTCCTAAGCCAGAGAATCACACCAAGTGTGCCATCACAGGACAGAGAGTTAGACAAGAGAGGGGAAGCCAAGGCAAGTGGTCGCCAGCAGCCGCCACGGCGGCGGCGGCGGCGACAGGGTCGCAAGCGGCAGAGACCACAGCCGGGGGCCATACCTGAGCGCTCACACAGAGAGTCCGGGACGAAGGAGCCAGACGCAGCGGCCGAGCGGATTCTACTCAACACCAGCAAGAACCAACAAAGAGCGGACATCTTCACCCTGCAGCTTGCAGACCAGAGACGACCCAGGATCCAAGACTCGGCACCAGAGACGACCCAGGACCCAAGACTCAGCGTGAGTACAAGCCCGACATCCTCACTCCTCAGGGAGCAGAGGAAGGAAGGCCACCCCTCCCCCCCCAGCACCGGTGATCTCCATCTTGGATACCGACAAAGCTCGGAGTTGCTGCTAGCTTCAGCTCAGGCCTTGGAATAAAATGAGTCATTTAGCAGGTCACAAGAACTTAACGCCGAAGTGACCTGCCAGACTCAGCTCCATCCAGGGAAAAGTCACCCAGCACAGGCGCCAGCCTAGCCTCACTGGGTAACCAGAGCCAGAGGCTGCCCCTCCCTCTAGCAGCCACCACAATCAATTGAAAAACAGAAACCCTGAGAATGGCTCCAGGCTGGGCGCTGTGAGTTATCACAAAATAGCCCCCGGGAAAAGCTACTGTTTGCTGAAAGGCCTCAACTCCACCCAGAACCTAGCCTCATCACCACATCCCCCTCTTTTGTGACTCTCAAAGCAGACCACCCTCCCAGAAAACTAACCTGGGAGGGGGATCTCAAAATCTTGGGTAAAGCAGAGCATTTTTCTGCCTCTTCCAACCAACTGACTTAAGAAACCAATCAAGCCACAGGACCTCAAGCTGACCAGAGACTCCAAGAGACTGGTTGCAGACAAAAGGGAGATACAGGATTCTTCCCACTCCTCCCCCCCCAAAAACAAAAAAACAAAAAAAAAAAAATCAAAAGACTTTTTTTTTTTTCTTCTTTTTTTTTTCTTTTTTTTTTCTCTTTTTTTTCTTCTCCTTCTTTTCTTTTTTTTGCTTGTTTTTTGTTTTTTGTTACCTTATATATATATATATATATGTATATAAAATTTTTTCCCTTCTAAAACTTTTATCAATCTTTAATTTTTGCCTCTTCTGAAAAAATAATTGTTTTCCAGTAACTTTTTTTTCTCATCTTATAATTTTTATTTCAGAATTACGTGAATGAGAGTTTTCCTTTCTTTTCTTGTCTTCTTTCTCTTTTTCTTTCTTTCTTAATTATCTTTTTGTTTTTTATCTAGCTCTACTGAACTTCTGATCTTTTCTTCTCCCTTAAAGCTTTTCACATCTCCTCAATGTCCCTCCCCTTCTCTGAACATATTCACATTCCTCTCTAAATAGACGGTCTTTTAACCTCTATAATAACATTAATTTTTACGTTTCTATTCTTTTTCTGGTCTCTCTTTATTCCCCTTTCCGTCTCTTCTTTTTCTCTCTCTCTCTACTTGCATCCTACCCAACCCATTTCCTGCACTGTGAGTAGGACATAGTTAACTCTCCTTGTGCCTCCCCACACCAATCTATTCCTATTTTTTACCCACATCTCTCACTAATCCTAATAATTTCTGGTTTTCCAAATTCTTTTCTGCGGTTCGAAGTCCTTTAACATATAGTCGTTTGATGTTGAATAGATGTATCTGTTGAACTAGATTGTATCTGTAGACTATTGACTGTACAAATGCAAACTTTGGTTGATGGTTGCCTTAAGATAGTGTTCTAGCACAAAACTGGTGCAATCTTTATCTCAAATGGGCCGAGTAAGCCGGAAAAACACAAGAAAAATGGCAAATTCGGGTATCTCAATTCCCAACTTTGATAATCAGGGATTAGAACAGATAAAGAATAACCCAGAGGAGAGTTCCCAAATAGCTCTACAAACACTAATAGCAAACATGATAAATGAGAAGTTTGACAATGTACAAAGGACTCTGTATGAGCGTGATAGGGAGAGAGAGGAGGCATCCCAGAAGTTTATACAGGAATATCATAAGCGTGAGGAAGCTTCTCAAAAACTGATACAGGATTTGCATGAACAACTTGAGAATACTCAAAGAGAAAGGGAGGAATGGCGTGAGCAGGCAGAGAACACTCAAAGAGAACTGCAGGAATCCCACAGAAGGGAGGAAACTAATCAAAGAGTAATTCACGAATTAAGAGACCAGGTAGAGAATACACAAAGATCACTAAAGACATTCATGGAATCCATTAACAAAGAGCTGAAGGAAGTCAGGGAGACCACAAAGGGAATGTTGAATGGAACCCAACAGAAGGAATGGGAGTCCAAAGAAACCATAACCAATCAACTAAGTGATTTGAGAACAAACACTGAACACCAAATTAAGGAAGTAAAGAAATTCATACAAGACCTAAAACAGAGCTTCAACAAAGAACTTGAAGCCATCAAAGCTGACCAAGTAGAAGGAAAAGAGATAAAAAACAAAGTAGAGAGTCTTGACAGCAGGTTAGACCATGCAGAAGATCGAATCTCAGGGATTGAAGACAGCCTAGATATTATAGAGAAAGAACATACAACCATCCAAGACAAGTCCAAGAAATATGATAGGTCTATCCAACACCTGGAGGACACCATCAGAAGGCCCAATTTAAGGATAATGGGTGTAGAGGAGCACCTAGAAACAGAAGTTAATGGTCTAGGAAATTTGTTTAACAGGATCCTAGCAGAGAACTTCCCAAACATACAAAAAGATAGGCCTATTCAGATACAAGAAGCTTTTAGAACCCCAAATAGACCAGACCAGAATAGGACATCCCACCGTCACATTATAATCCACACAGGATCAACCCAGACCAAGGAAAAGATCCTTAAAGCTGTCAAGGAGAAAAGATTAATCACCTATAAAGGGAAACCAATTAGAATTACCTCAGATTTCTCAGCAGAGACAATCAAAGCAAGAAGAGCCTGGAATGACGTATGCCATGCCCTAAAAACAAACAACTATCAACCAAGAATACTGTACCCAGCTAAACTCTCCTTCATAACTGAAGGCCAAATAAAAACCTTCCATAGCAAAGAAAAATTGAAACAATACATCTCCACCAAACCAGCCCTGCAAAAGATTCTTAAAGATGTCCTACACATAGAAAACCAACAAGAACGCAACAAAGGCCAAGAAACTGCACACAAACGGAGAATCCAAGAACCTTAGGAAGAACCCAGTTTTCACAGCCCCCAAGAAGGTGGATAACATGGCAGGAACTCCCAAATACCTCTCAGTCCTATCTCTTAACGTTAACGGACTGAACTCTCCAATTAAGCGACATAGACTGTCTAGTTGGATTAAAAAACAAGACCCTTCTATCTGCTGCCTGCAGGAGTCACATCTTGCCCGTAAAAACAAACATATTTTCAAGGTTAAAGGCTGGAACAAAATCTACCAAGCAAACGGCCCTCATAAACAGGCGGGAGTTGCAATCCTAATATCAGATAAAATAGACTTCAAATTAAAATTCGTGAGAAGAGATAAAGAAGGTCGCTACATACTAATTAAAGGATCTCTCCTTCAGGAGGATATTACAATTCTAAATATCTATTCGCCAAACAATGGAGCACCCAAATTTATCAAAGAAACACTACTTTCCCTCAAATCCCAGATAGATCCAAAGACATTAATCGTTGGGGATTTTAACACACCACTCTCCCCACTAGATAGATCAACTCGGCAAAAACTCAACAGAGAAACCGCAGATCTAAACAGCTGCATAGATCAACTAGACTTAACAGACATTTACCGAACATTTCACCCAGCAGCATCAGAATACACGTTCTTCTCAGCAGCACATGGAACGTTTTCTAAAATAGACCACATTTTAGGCCACAAAGCAAACTTGTCTAAATTCAGAAACATTGAAGTTATACCTTGCATTCTCTCTGACCACAAGGGAATAAAATTAGAACTCAACACCAAAAGCCACCAAAGAAAGTCCGGTATCACATGGAGGCTGAACAACACACTATTGAATCATGAGTGGGTCATGGAAGAGATTAGAAAGGAAATTCAAATGTTCATGCTATTCAACAAAAATGAACACACAAATTACCAGCTCCTCTGGGACACAGCAAAGGCAGTACTCAGAGGAAAGTTTATAGCTCTGAGCTCCTACATCAACAAATTGGAGAGATCGGAAACTAACAATTTAATGACACATCTAAACCTCCTTGAAAAAGAGCAGCAAGATAAACCCCAATCCAGTAGATGGAAAGAAATAATCAAAATTAAATCAGAATTAAATGAATTAGAATCCAAAAAAACTATAGAAAGAATCAACAAAACAAAGAGTTGGTTCTTCGAAAAACTTAACAAAATCGACAGACCCTTAGCAAACCTTATCAGAAAAAGGAGAGAGCACACCCAAATTAATAAACTCAGAGATGAGAATGGAAACATCACCACGGAAACAACCAAGATTCAGAACATTATAAGGGAATACTTCTCAAAACTTTATGCTAATAAGTTTGAGAACTTGACAGAAATGGACCTTTTCCTAGCAAATATTGACATGCCAAAACTAAACCAAGATGAGTTAAACCAGCTTAACAGGCCCATATCAAGCATTGAAATAGAAACAGCAATAAGAGACCTCCCAGCTAAGAAAAGTCCAGGACCAGATGGTTTTACAGCGGAATTTTACAAGGCCTTCAAAGCAGAGCTCACACCAATACTCCTCCAACTCTTCAATGAAATTGAAAGAGAAAGCTCACTACCAAACACATTCTATGAAGCCATCATAACCCTCATCCCAAAACCAGGCAGGGACTCATCAAAGAAAGAAAACTATAGACCCATTTCTTTGATGAACATTGATGCAAAACTTCTCAACAACATTTTGGCCAATCGACTTCAACAATTCATCCAAAAAATCATACACCATGATCAAACAGGATTCATTTCAGGGATGCAAAGCTGGTTCAATATACGCAAATCAATTAATATTATTCATCACATCAACAGGAGCAAGAATAAGAACCACATGGTTATCTCATTAGATGCAGAAAAAGCATTTGACAAGATCCAACACCCCTTTATGATGAAGGTTCTGGAAAAATTAGGAATCCATGGAACATTCCTCAATACAATAAAGGCTGTATATGACAAACCTACAGCCAGCATTATACTCAATGGTGAAAAACTAAAGCCACTTCCTCTTAACTCAGGAACAAGACAAGGATGCCCACTCTCTCCACTTCTCTTCAATCTAGTATTAGAATGCCTAGCTACAGCAATAAGGCAAGATGCAGACATAAAGGGGATCCAAATAGGGAAAGAAGAAATAAAACTTTCCCTCTTTGCAGATGACATGATCTTGTATTTAAAGAATCCCATAGACTCCACTCCCAAATTACTCAAGCTGATTCAAAACTTTGGCAAAGTAGCAGGTTATAAAATTAACCCCCAAAAATCAATGGCTTTTCTATATGCCAACAACGAGAAAAGTGTGGCTGAAATTAGGAAAGCAACTCCATTTGTAATAGCCCCACAAAAAATAAAATACCTAGGAATTAACTTAACCAAAGAAGTGAAGGACCTCTATGATGAAAACTTTAAAATCTTGAAAAAGGAAATCAACACAGAACTTAAAAAATGGCAAAACCTCCCATGCTCCTGGATTGGCAAGATTAACATCGTGAAAATGGCAATACTTCCCAAGGCTATCTACAAATTCAACGCGATACCTATCAAAATTCCACCCTCATTCTTCAAGGAAATAGAGGAGGCAATCCAAAAATTCATATGGAACAATAAAAGACCCCGAATAGCAAAAACGCTCCTCAACGGAAAGAACACTGCTGGAGGAATATCAATACCAAATTTCAAACTCTACTATAAAGCCATAGTAATCAAAACAGCTTGGTATTGGCATAAGAACAGACCTCAGGACCAATGGAATAGAATTGAAAACCCAGAAATGAACCTACAGACCTATAGCCATCTAATCTTCGATAAGGAAGCTAAAACAATAGAATGGAAGAAAGACAGCCTCTTCAGTAAATGGTGCTGGCAAAATTGGTTAACTACATGTAGAAAACTAAAGCTAGATCCTTATATATCACCCTGCACCAGAATCAACTCCAAATGGATCAAAGACCTTGAACTCAAAGCAGACACTCTGAAAACATTACAGGATGGAATAGGAGAAACCCTAGGTCTCCTTGGCTCAGGTCGAAATTTTCTGAATAGAGACCCGGAAGCACAACAAATCAAAGAAAGGTTGGACAAATGGGATTGCATAAGATTGCAGAGCTTCTGCAGGGCAAATGACATAGCTGGCAAGATCAATAGAAAGCCCACCGATTGGGAGAAGATCTTTACTAGCCATACAACGGACAAAGGTCTCATATCAAAAATATACTTGGAACTCAAAAAATTAAACCACCCAACAACAAATCCTCAAAGAAACAACTGCCCAATAAATAAGTGGGCGAAAGACTTAAAGAGAAGCTTCTCTGAAGAAGAAAGAAGGATGGCCAATAGACACATGAAGAAATGTTCAACATCCCTAGCCATAAAAGAAATGCAAATCAAAACAACATTGAGATATCACCTCACTCCAGTTAGAACAGCAAAAATCAAGAACTCTAATAACAACAGATGCTGGAGGGGATGTGGACAGAAAGGAACCTTACTTCATTGTTGGTGGGAATGTAAACTTGTTCAACCACTTTGGAAAGCAGTATGGAGGTTCCTCAAAAGACTTCACATAGATCTCCCCTATGATCCAGCAATCCCACTTTTGGGCATTTACCCAAATGTTTACAAACAGACCACACTAAAGCTACCAGCACAACTATGTTTATTGCAGCATTATTTACCATAGCTAAGATATGGAACCAACCCAGATGCCCCTCAGTAGATGAATGGATCAAGAAAATGTGGTATATAGACACAATGGAATTCTATGCCTCCATCAGAAAGAATGACATTTCCCCATTTGTTAGGAAATGGAAAGGTTTGGAAAAAATTATATTAAGTGAAGTAAGCCAGGCCCAAAGAAGCATAGGTCCCATGGTTTCCCTTATATGCAATATCTAGTATAGGTATGAGTCAAGCGGAAAAGGCCAGATAATGTGATGTTAGGAAAATGAACCCTTAAATATGTATTTTAATGTTTTCGTTTCTTTCATGCATGTATTTCTAATGCATTTATAAGATTATTCCTTTATTGCTTTGTATGTCCCTCCCCCACAGTGTAACCCCCGCTTTCACTATATTTGATATCAGTATATCATGTGGAGGAGATGGGGACAAACAAATCGTTTAAGGATTCAGGTGGACCTGTTGCAACAATGAGAAGTACAAAATGTCATGTCAAAACCAGCTTTACAATTTCGGTGTGGGGGGGGGGAGGGGGGTATAATTGGGTGGGGGGAGGGGGGTAAAATTGGGTGGGGGGAGGGGGGAGGCAGGGAAGGGAAGTGAAGGGTAAACAAAGGAGGAGGCTGCAATGCTTGGTAAGAAATGTATGCATTATTCTACCCATGTAATTGTAGCCCCTCTGTACAGTATGTTCTCAAATAAAATAAAATACAATTAAAAAAAAAATTTGAAAGAAAAAAATTCTTAATATTTTTATTATTGGATGATATGATAGTATAGTGTAGGAAAGACAATCTACAGAAAAACAACTAGAATTTATAACATAGGCTAGCAAGATAACCTTAAAAATATGCAAAAGTAAGTGTGTTTTGTATTGTAGCAACACACAGAAATTTAAGCTTATATAAGGTATAATTTACAATAGGACTAAAGGTTTACAAACTTAGAAGTAAAATTATAGTAAAAGCTACAGTTTATTTCTTACATGTGGCACAAAAGCAATAACCAGAAGAAAAACTATTGATAAGGTTGGTTTCACTAAAAATAAGAAATTCTAATTATTGATGCACATCATTACAACTAAAAAGGCAACCACAAAGAGGAAGAAGATGTTTGCCACAAATTTGACTAGTTGAGTATGTAACAGTTCTTACAGATCAATCAATTAATCAATCAATCAAGTCCTAGAAAAACAGGCAAAGGATTGATTTCACAACTGAGGGTATCCCAATGACAACTGTATAAATAGACACATGAAGAAATGCTCAATATCTCTAATTATTAAGGAACAGTAAATCAAAACAACATTGAGATTCCACTTCACCCACTATCAAGAAAACAAATAATAGCAGATGCTGGTGAAGTACAGCCACAATTAAGAAGAATGAAGGAAGGAGTGCTTAGGGAAAGGATAAGTGAGAATGTAATACTCTGTTGGTGGGAAATTAAACTAGTTCAAACACTCTGGAAAGTAGTATGAAGGTTCTTCATAAATAAACATAGAACTACCAGCAACTCCACTCCTGAGATATACCCAAAGGATTACAAACCAGGATACATTAAAGCTACCAGCACAACCATGGTTACTGCAGCACTGTTTACCATAGTCAATGTGTGGAATCTGCCCAGATGCCTTTTAATGGAGGATCAAGAAAATGTGCTATATATACATAATTGAATTTTATTCATCCATTAGAAAGAATGCTATTTAACCAATTGTAAAGAAATGGAAAGACCTGGAAAAAATTATGCTAAATGAAGTAACTCAGGGCTAGAGAGATAAAGGATGTGTGTTTTCCCGTATATGTGGAAGATAGATTTAGCTTACAAACTCATAAGTAAATACATTGGGTGGTATGCAAGTGTTTATGAATGTACTAGCTTCTTCAGAAAGGCAAAATTAAAGTTCAGCAAAATAAAGCACCAGCAAGTCAGTACTCAAAAGGTGTGGAGTGGGATCAAGGGGGAAGAGGTAAACAAATTAAGAGAAGGTGAGTGTGTGTGTGTGTGGGGGGGGTGGAATTCAGTCAAGAATCCAATGTATTAATCCAATGTATCATTAAGAAGAATGAAAGAAGGGGTGAGTAAGGGAAGGATGAGTGAGAATGTTGCAAGGGGTGACATGGATCAAGATATATTGGTTTCAAAAACAAATGTCAACTTAAAGATAATAAATAAACAAATAAATAAAAAAGAAAATGGCCTTCAAGCTCATTGTGAAGCAGAAGTATGTCATATCTTCCATAAGGAGTCCTTGGCTGTCCCCAAGATGAGAGACTATTTAAAAGCTTCACTATACAAAGGGAAGAAAGTGGAGCAATAGAAGCCTTCATACTAGTTACAAGCAGGCTTGGACAGACACATGTTGGAAAATGCTTTGCTTTTATTTTAAATGCATAATTAAAAGTTCTTTTCCCCGTGATGTGGTTTCTTACTGGAGAGCATGGTGGAAAAGTAGCCAAGGATATTCAGTGATGGACAAAATCATTCCACATGGGATTCTGTCTAAATACCCATTCATAATAAGATAAGCAGACAAAATTGCTTATTCATGTAAATGCAATAGAACAACTTTCAGTAAAGAAATAAACAAACCACAGCTCTATACGCAGAATCAATGAATTCTAAAACTAAAAGTTTCCACAAAAGAAACAATAGAAAAACAGACAAAATGAGAGCATATGGATTAGGGATTTCTATGAACACAATCAAACCTCGAAGAGAGAAAGGAGAATTATAACAGGATAAGAATGACCAGTGGGGATAGAGGAGCTTGAGATCAGAAAGGGATATGGAGGGCCATTGTCTGGTGCTAGAAAATTTCAATATCTATCTATCTATCTATCTATCTATCTATCTATCTATCTATCTATCTATCTATCTATCTATCTATCTGTCATCTATCTATTGCTAGGCAGACACTTTTCTTCTTCAGCTATAGTCTCAGCCCCTTTTGCTTTTTATATAGTTTTTTTTTAAACAGGATCTCACTTTTTTCCAGGGTTGACCTTGACCTTTATTTTCCTATTTATATTCCCTGTGTAGCTGGGATGACAGGTGAGAGCTACAGAATGCAGCTTTTTATTAGTTCAAACTTTTATCCCAGGCTGCCTCAAACTATAACCCTTTTGATTTCTGTCTTCTTAGTACCTAGGGTTACTCTGCCTGGTAATTGTTAGTATTTTAACCTGCAGAGATCCACTGTACTAAAATTATTTAAACTGTGCAACTTGTTATGATTTTTTAAATGATGACATCATATTTTATATACTTTTTTGCATTTGTATTTTACAATTAAAACGTATTTCAATACGTGCAAGGTATAGAAGAAATCCTAAGGTGTGAGAAGTCTGTTCTGTGGGCTGCTTAGAGATTTCCCTGGAGCTGAGATTTTGAGAAGGTTCAAGGAACAAGAGTGTTACCTCAGTGTTTAATCACAGTCACAAACGCTTTCTCATTTATTCAGAATATCTAGCCTAGGGCTGACATGGTATGCATGTGTATAATACTAGCTATCTAGGAGGCACAAATAAGAGTTTCTCAGTCTGGAGACAGACCTCAGACAAATAGCTCAAGACCATTTTTCTGAAAAAACTAAAGCAGAGCAGGATGTGGAGTGTGGCTTAAGTTGTAGAGTGCTTGCCAAGAGAGTGCAAGGCTCTGAGTTCAGTATCCAGCCTGGGGATGTTAGCTCCACTTGGTTTTACACAGAAGTGCTGATAGGGGTGGAAAGATTCTAGTAAAAACAATGGATAGACAAAACAAAGTAACAACCAACCAACCAATGTGCGACAGGCAACAGATAATGTAGTTAAGTATGGACTCTGAGTCTAACAGGCCTGGTTTATTTAATTAATTCATTCAGCCAACAAATAATTTCTGAGCATCTACATATAGACTCTTCTTAAGTCACTGAAGACACGAGGTACACAAGGCCAGAATGGCTTCTTAAACCGATTCATATAGATCTATTTTAGGTGTCTACTTACTTTCCAGAGTAGGTTGAATTATTTGGGTGTGCTGCAACACTACAGATATTTGATTCCTGACTTTTTCCCCTACAGTAGTCTAAACCATTTGTGGTCTCCAATATTAAGGCCTGTATAGGTCTCTCTAATCCAAGAACATTCTATCTGGGGCTTTATATCTTGTTCCAAATTCATACCTCTAAGGCTCAGTTGAGCTTTGCCAATTCTGTTAGTTTTAGGGTGTAAGACAGTAAAACACTTCCTTACTTACGTAAGCACTTAGGCCTCTGTACTTCAGAGTCCTTCAGACTTGAACTATAGCTTCAGCAGAGCAGTGGAAAAAAGGAATACAGTTGTAATGGCTTTCTGCACAATATCCAAAAGTAGTGGAAAGTAAAATAAATATAAACTTCGAGGATCTCTCTGAGATAACTGCCATTTCAAACTGAGATGTGTTCCTTTGTATTTGCAAAAGCTGGAAAATATTTGAATTTTGTGTATCCCTTGGACACTTTACCCCCAAATGATCTAACCAATGTTGCATGGGGCCATTTCACTAGATTGGCCTGAATAAGACCATAGGATGGAATTCCTGAGTAGAAACTGTTTTTGATTTATTGTATATGCACAGAGTCACTTACCACAGACATTTTGGCAACTGACAGACCACATGAATAATGCCTTTCATCTCATATATAGATTTTTTTATGGAACTGAAAAATTCCTACCTTCTAGTGACACAGTAGCCATAGTGATGTCATAGGGCAGTGCCTTGCTAGGATATTTGTAGGGAGGCTGGTGTTCTGCACAACAACAGTAAGCTCTGATGGACAGATGTGTGATCTCATACATCTCAGGTTGACAAATTGTGTCAAGAGTGACATATATGATCCAGGTTCATGTAAGTGCTTCATGTAATGTTCACATAAGGACTTGCTTAGTAATGCTTTTCCAAGAGGATATCCCAGTTCCCAGTTATTAGGTGGTGAATTTCTGTTCATACTCTCTCTGTCTGTCTGTCTGTCTCTGTCTCTGTCTCTCTCTGATCTCTCTCTGTGTTCTCCTTCTCTTGCTATGTATTGTGATGTTTCTTTATTTCATATTTCAAAGATGTATACTCTTTGTTTCTTGTTTCAGTAACTATTTTTTTCCTAACAAAAAAGAGGCATGACTCGTCTTAGCCCACTGAACTTTCCACTATCTGATTGACAAGGCAACTGATTTCCTCAGGTTTCATAGACTGTTTCCTAAAGTTTATGTATAGTCATATAAGGCAAGACGAATGGATTATAAATAGTTATTTCTGAAGAATCTGTCTTTCTAATATCTGTGTTCTTTTAGCCTTCTCTTAAGAGAAAGATATAACCCCACCTCAAAAAAATACCCTAATTTTAAGAGGTTATAAACATGCTAGGTAATCCAGGAAATACTTACTGAATAACCGTATCCCAGATACTTCAGGTCTCATGAGGATAAACAGCACAGAAAGGTGTGGTCCCTGTCCCCAGGTACCCATGATTAGCTGAGGATTCAGAGACATAATCTGTCAACGACAATATAGCGATAAATGTTATGAGATATGGCAGAGTAGAATTCTAAGTAAGAAAGCTGACCTAGGAAACAAACTGAAGAGGCTCCTGGGAGGAAGTGACCTGAAATAAGTTGAAAAGGGTGTAAATTTGGATGGGTGATGGCTCAGCTAGGAAGGAGGGCCGTAGGCACAGAGTACAAGAAAGGGTTGGTTGGTAAGTCAGGATGAACAATAGGCTGTGAGTAAAAATAGCACACAGAAAATATGACTGAGGAGGTGCATAGAATCTTGGAAGAAAAGGCCTTAAATATTATTTTAAGAAAAAAAATCATGGTGCTGGGGATTCAACATGGGGCCAAGTACATGCTGGAGCGGCCCCGAGCTACCACTGAGCTACATCCCCACATCTATTTTAAGCAAACTAAGCTTATCTTGAAGGAAATGAGCTAGTGATCATTTTGATTATTATAGTCTTCTTCCATGGTAATTTGGAGATCACTCACAATGTAAAGTTTGGTGTTTGGGGGAAGAGATAATCCAGAAGCAAAATTAAAGCACCAAATTAAAGAAAATAACAGAACTAAATAACTGATTTTTTTCCTAAACATCGACATGATGCAGATTTCCCTTTGAAAATTTTCCATATTATTGTCAATTTACCTGGCATGTCATAGATTTTAAAATGTACTAGACAGCTTAATATTTATTTATTTACTTACTTTACTTGTTTACTGTATGTGCAAATACTGGGATTTGCGTTCAGGACTTTGAGCTCTCACTTGGCATTTTCATTCAAGATTGAAGGTCTGTTACTTGAGCTATGCCTCCATTTTTGGCTTTTTGCTGATTATTAGAGAAAGATGTCTCATGGACTTTTATACCCAGGCTGACTTCAAACTGTGATCTTTAGACTCCAGCTTTCTGAGTAGCTAGGATTATAAGCCTGAGATACCAGCATCCAGCCAAATATTTATATGAATATGAAGCAATATTTGGTCCTTCAAATATGGCATGAGATATCAAGAAGAAACATATTGGCCATCCTTTTTTCCTCTTCAGAGAAGTTTCTTTTTAAGTCTTTAGCCCACTTATTTATTGGGCAGTTGTTTCT
Source organism: Dipodomys merriami (assembly GCF_024711535.1). Lineage (NCBI taxonomy): Eukaryota > Metazoa > Chordata > Mammalia > Rodentia > Heteromyidae > Dipodomys > Dipodomys merriami. The sequence goes on from NW_027206290.1 coordinate 25,604,465, forward strand.
TTGAGGTTTGTTGTTGGGGGATTTAATTTTTTGAGTTTCAGGTATATTTTAGATATGAGACCCTTGTCCATTGTATGGCTAGTGAAGAGCTTCTCCCAATCCGTGGGCTTTCTATTGATCTTGCTAGCTATGTCTTTTGCCATGCAGAAGCTCTGTAATTTCATGCAATCCCATTTGTTCAACCTTTCTTTCATTTGTTGTATTTCTGGGTCTCTATTAAGAAAATTTGGGCTTGTGCCAAGGAGACCTAGGGTTTCTCCTATTCCATCCTGTAATGTTTTCATGCAATTGTTTCTAACATATTTATAAGATGATTTCTTTGTTGCTTTGTGTGTCCCTCCCCCACAGTATAACCCCTGCTTTCACTGTATTTGATGCTGGTATAATTTATGGAGGGGAAGGGAAAAAACAAATTGTTTAAATAGGGATACAGGTAGACCCATTGCAACAATGAGACGTACAAGTTGTTATGTCAAAAAACAAACTTTACAACTTTGGCGAGGGGGGGTGTTGGAGAGTGGGGGGGAGGGAGATGGGAAGGGATGGGAAGGGGAAACAAAGGAGGAGGCAACAATGCTTGATTAGAAATGTACTCATTATCTTGCCTATGTAATTGTAACCCCTCTGTACAATATTTTCACAATAAAAAATAAAAAATAAAAAAGAAGAAACATATGCAGCTTTTTTTTGCCAACGATGTGAGATATAATAAAAAGTGTGGTATCAATAGATACCAGATAAATTATTATCAAAGTTTGGGTTTATTTCAACAGTTAATCATAGTTGGTGACTAATAATTTATTCAGTTTTTCTCCAAGAGACAGGTGAATGACACTTTTGTAGTTTATGGCAAGCAACTAATCAGCCTTGCAATAGAAAGACTATCTGATAATCATTTGATAATGTCACTGGGTTAGTTGAGATTGATGTAGAGAAAGTGAAAAGTTAGGTGTGCCTTGAGAATATCCTATACATTAAAAAACTTAAAAAGATTTTAAAACTTAAAAAAGTTCATGTACTTCTTGACTTTAGATATTGATGTATGAAAGAGGAAAAATAGAAGAATCTGGGAGAGACTTTAAATGACTAGTTCTGAACTTTTGTCCTACTTGAGAACCATCTACAAAATAATTTAGTATAGTACATTGTGTTAAAAGATCTGAAATAATGTTTTGTATTTTTTCATTTGAATTCAAGGCCTGTGCTTTACTTGCCTAGTACTTTATCACTTGAGCCACACTTCCAGACTTGCTTTTTGCTGATTGTTTTGGAGACGGAGTCTTGAGGAATTTTCTACCCCAACTGTCTTCAAATCATGATCCTTTAGATCTCAACATACTGAGTAGTTAGATTTGCAGGTGTGAGTTAGATTTTCTGACACTGAATAGAATCATGTTGATTTTAAATGAGCATCCTAATATAGTAGTTCTCATTATATAATGTAATACCAGCTTTCTTTTCTAAGGTCTGACGACCAAGAGTTTGTTTCAGCCCTGTGCTATCTGGCTACTCTAATTTCATCTGGAAAGAATGAAATATATTATGCTTTACACTGACCAAAAACTTGACACTGCTATCAGATAAAATTACAACTCACACCTGTAATCCTAGCTACTTAGGAGGCTGAGATCTAAGGATTGTGGGTTGAAGCCAGCTGGGGCAAGAAACTCCCTGAGACTCTTATCTCCAATAAACTACTCAAAATCCAAAGTGATACAGTGGTTCAAGTGGTAGAGCACTGGCCTTGAGCAAAATAAGTTAAGGGACAATGCCCAGGCCCAGAGTTCAAGCCCCAGGTCCAGCAAAAAAAAAAATTATAAGCTAGAGCTCTGCAGAAAAGTAATTAAGCTATTTTAATTGAATATTTTATCTTTAAAAGTTACCCTTGCCTTCAGTTTGTTAGTAAGCATTATCTAATAAAGTATTCTATTTTATAGGAAAATCTGAGCAAAAGGAAAATTGTTTCAGGAAATGAGTAAGAACAGGATAGAATTGGAAATAAAAAGTTGTCTGGTAGCAGCAAGGCAATTATGCTGTACCACAGAATCAGTACTTAGTATCAATTTTCTACAAGTAGAACATATCTCTGGTGATTCAGAGGAGATGAGAGAGGCAATCCTTTGTGCTTTTCATTTCCATATTAATGATAGCTTTGAAAATAATTAAAAGAACATAGATGTTAGGACAATAAATTATTTTATTTCATCATGAGATGAATGAAGGGGTGAATATTTTGGCTCATTTTTTTTTTGGCTCTAGGGTCACTATCTTGAGGTAAGTTTTGCCAGGTTCTGCCTGATTCGTGTTTTTCTGAAAGAACACAGCCTCAATCTTGATTATAATAATTTGATTCCTGAGTTTTTATTCAAAACAATTTTTATCTTAAAAGAGCTGTCTTTCTGGGCACTAGTGGCTCAATCCTGTAATCCTAGCTACTTAGGAGGTTGAGATCTGAGGATTGCAGTTTGAAGTCACTTGGGGCAGGAAAGTTCATGAGACTCTTATCTCCAATTAACCATCAAAAAGCCAGAAATGGAACTGTGGCTCAAGTGGTAGAGCATTAGCCTTGAGTTAAAAAGTCCAGGGATGGTACCCAAGCCTTGAGTTCAAGCCCCAGGACTGACACACACACAAAACAAAACAAAGCAAACAGAAAACCAGGTGTCTTATCTTCTTTCCAAGAAATAATGACTTTTCTGATACAAACAAAAATGAGGACATGTTTTTGAACAGTAAATGCCATTTAATGTTATCTTTTTTAAAAAAGGGATTTGGCTGGGATTACAGCATAACAAAGTACTCAAAATCAAAACATCAAACATTTATTTGCCTCAGATCTATGAGTCAAAAACTGGGTGTATATGGCTCAAACTCTGTTTTTACAGGCTAAACTCATGGTGCTAACTGTTGCTCAAGATATCTCAAGATTCAGCTTCAGGATACTCTTCTATACTCACCCATGTGCTGACCCCTTTCCCCTTCCCTTTCCCTTTCCCTTTCCCCTTCCCTTTCCCCTTCCCTTTCCCCTTCCTTTCCTTTCCTTTCCTTTCCTTTCCTTTCCTTTCCTTTCCTTTCCTTTCCTTTCCTTTCCTTTCCTTTCCTTTCCTTTCCTTTCCTTTGCTTTCCTTTCCTTTCCTTTCCTTTCCTTTCCTTTCCTTTCCTTTCCTTTCCTTTCCTTTCCTTTCCTTTCCTTTCCTTTTTCCTTTCCTTTCCTTTCCTTTTTCCTTTCCTTTCCTTTCCTTTCCTTTTCCTTTCCCTCTTCCTTCTGTGCCTATATTGGCTTGACCTCAAGGCCCTGGAGTTGTCCCTTACCTTTTCATTTTTTTGCTCAAGGTTAGATCTTTACCATTTGATCAGTTATGGCTTTCTGTTGGTTGATTGAGAATAGGAGTCACAGACTTTTCTGCTCAGACTGGCTTTGAACCATGATCCTGACATCTCAGTCTCCTGAGTAGTTAAGAATACAAGTATGAACCACCAGTGCCCAGTTTAGTTCATTATTCAAATAAGAATTCTTTATACTGTTCTTTGGGGTCTCTGCCCTGAATTTTCCAGTTTCATCACTTAAATTTGTATTGTGTGAGCATCTATTCCTTAAAACCATGAGTACAAAATTGGACTCAGAGACAAGTAGAGTAGTTAAAGCTGTGTTTCCTTTGATATAACAGATTTTCTTTTTCTAAAATTTAATTTTATTGTCATGGTGATGTACAGAGGGGTTACAGTTACATACATATGGTAATGAGTACATTTCTTTTCTAACTTGTTACCCCCTCCCTCATTTTTCTCCCACTTTGTCTCCTCCCCAGGTTTTATAGTTAGTTCATTTCCAATATATTGCCTTGTGAGTATTACTGTTGCATTGTTTTGCCCTTTGTCCTTTGACTTACCATTTTGGTGTTCCACTTCCTTTCCCTTCCCTAATTCAGATAAATGCATATACAATACCCATGGTACCAAAGTCAAATACAGTGACAACAGGGGATAAACTGTAAGGAAAAAAACACAAAAGACAAAAGAAATCACATAGTACATTAAAAAGAATAACAACAGCCTGGTGCCAGTGGCTCACTCCTGTAATCCTAGTTACTCAGGAGGTTGAGATCTGAGGATCATGGTTCAAAGCCAGCCTGGACAGGAAAGTCTATGAAACTCTTATCTCCAATAAACCACCAGAAAACTGGAAGTAAAAAATTAAATAAATAAAAAGAACAACAACAAAGAAAAACCTCTTGTTTGCATATCTTGTAGTCATTTTGCTTAGCATCATCTTATATGGTCATATGTACATAGCTATTGAGCTATTCTGCTCATCTGCTAGGTCTATCCTAGACATATACTAAGTATTACAAATGAGGGAAGCCATAGGTCTATGTCTCTTTGGATCTGGCTTACTTCACTTAAAATTATGTTTTCCCCCAAGTCTTTCCATTTCCTTACAAATGGGGTGATATCACAGGTCTATGTTTCCTTTCATATAACAGATTTTCTTTAGAAAATTTCTACACTTAGATTGTTTCCACAATCATTACCAGTTATAAATATAAAATATGGGGAATGTAGTTAAGACTCAAAAAGAGAGAATTTATAAGATTTAGGCTTATGTAACTTTTAGGCAAAATTTATTCTTTTTTAATATATATTTTTTATTGCAAAGATACTGTACAGAGGGATTACAGTTACATAAGTAAGGTAATGAGTACATTTCCTATTGAGCATTGTTACCTCTTCCTTTGTTTTTCCACTATAAAATTTATTCTTCTTCAACCACATTATCACTACACACTCTCTCTGTCTCTGTCTCTGTCTCTGTCTCTGTCTGTCTGTCTGTCTCTCTTTCTGTATATTGGGGTTTGAAATCTGGGACTGGACACTGTCTCTGAGCTTTTTCACTCAAGACTAGCTTTCTACCACTTGAGCCAAAACTCCACTTCTGGCTTTTGGTTGGTTAATTGGAGATGAGTCTCATGGGTTTTCCTACTTGAGTTAGCTTTGAGCAGCAGTACTCAAATCTTAGCCTCCTGAGTAGCTAGGATTGTAGGAATAAGTCATTGGGGCCCCACAATCACTGTTCTTGACACCAGCGCTGTGAGAGGATGGTAGACAAAAGAAGAAAAATGCCTTGGACTTACTACCACCAGGATGTTGCATCTTTCTGATAAATATCAAGCTGCAATTTCTCATGAACATCTTTCTCATTGGGTTTGGGTTATTAATTGCTTAATTTTGTTACATTCTTTGAGAAAGGGAATGTATATAAAATATATCTGATAAGGATAAGTATCAGTTTTATCTGTTTTGAGAATAAATGGTGTATTTTAACATAGCTAATTTGCAATGTGATTTATATATTTCTATGCTGTTGTCAATACAGCCATGCATACAGTTCAAGTAATTTAATAATTATGGAGACCAAGCACTATCAAACATGGCGCCAGGGCCTGGGAGTCTGAGGTTGAGTTAGAGACACATCCCTGCCCTTATGAAGTCTGGGAGGACTATTAGGAAAACCACTAAGAACAATGCTACATGCAGAGTGCAGGGTTAATTGTTATCAGTTCTTCTGGAGGTTGGTGCTCTCCACCATCTCTCAAGGCACTGTCCTCAGAGGTGACATGGTCCTGAGAAGCAGGTTTGCTCATAGTTTGTGTCACATCTGTTCAACTTCTCTACAGGAAAGGAGAAATAGGTCTTTACTGACTTTTCAAATTTACTTAAAAATAATGGATAGTTGTACTTCAGATGGTAAAATAGTTAAGAGATATCCTTTTTGAAACTGACTTCCAAATGCTAGTGTTATGGCATTCTATAGTAAGATAAAATCTATGAATTTCTTTGACTGATAGAAAGGCCATTTATTTCCTAAAGGTGATTGTAAAAGAGTGTTTCATGAGTAACATTTGTGCTTAGCCATGTGTTGAGTGATGTCACCTTCCATACAAATGAATACATTCATTTTATGTCTATAAAGCTGATTTTGATTTTACTGAAATATTACCATCTCTGCTAATGGATGAATTTCCTATGGCTTCTGTAATAAAGTAATAGAAATGTGGTGGCTTATAACAACAGAAGTTCATTTGCTCAGGGTTCTAGAGGCATGAAATCCAAAATCAAGCTGTCTGCCTATAGCATTGGCTCATGGTCCCATGATTCCAATATCTGTTATTGTACATTCTTTTCACTTATGTCTTTCTGTATTCACTTCTTGTCCTAAAAAGACACCAGTCATCTATTGTCATCTCTTGCCTTCCTTGCTTTTAAAGTTGTTGTTGAGCAATCTTCTGTATTCAGATGAGTTTACCTTTATAGGTGACTTGGCATTTCTTTCCCACAGATTTTCTTATTCTTTCTGTTTTATTCTGTATCCTAATGCTTTAAGTATAATATAACTGGGGTGATTGTGCCCTAGTTTGGCTGTTTGGATTCCTAAAAGCTTCCTGTAGGTCAATAACTACAGCTCAATTTCTGAATTTGTGGTAGTTAATTGGCGATAAAAGTCACATGAAATTTCTTGCCGGCACTGTATTTCAACAGTAATCCGCAGGTCCATCTTCCTGAAGAGCTCAGATTACAGATAGGAGCCACTGGCACCTGCCTCAAATATGTATTTTTGAATGAAATATTTTTTTAGCAGCAGTGATTTGTATAGATTGACAAATATATATTTAAATTGAAAACTTAAAATTGAGGAAGAGTTAGGTGGGAAGTTTGCAGAGGGAAATATTTTCTTTTCTGGGTAATTTAATGACTAAAATAGGTCAGATTACAAATTAGTGATTTTAGTACCAGTATGTCTCCATCAAGGAAAAAAAAACCTACACTATTTTCATGAGGGTAAAGGCATTTGTATGTATTTTAACTTTCTACTTAGCTGGGTCTTTTTGTGTAAGGTTTAGGGGGAAATGACTGGAAAGGAAAAGTCAAGTAAAACCATTTCAAGCTTACTCTTTTAGGATAGAATTCAGAAAGTATCCAACAAACTCTTCATTTCTTTAAAATTATATTTTTTGGTTATTATAAAGGTGTTGCACAGAGAAGTAACAGTTCTTTTTCTTTTTTCTTTTTTCTTTGTTGGTCATAGGGCTTGAGCTCAGCCTGAATGCTGTACCTCACCTCTTCAGCTCAAGGCTAGCGCTCTACCACTTGAGCCACTGCACCACTTCTGGTTTTCTGAGTGGTTTATTAAAGATAAGAGTCTCATGAACTTTTCTGTACAGGCTGGCTTTGAACTGCAATCCTCAGATCTCAGCCTCCTAGGATTACAGGTGTGAGCCACCTGCGCCCGGTTAAATCAAATAAGGAGTACACTTATTTTTGGACAATGTCTTCCCTTCCTTTGCTCTCTCCCAGATTTTCCTTCCTGTCTCTACCCACAAGTTGTATAGTTCATTTTCAAAATAGTGTCTAGTGAGTACCACTGCTGCATTTGTTCATTCTTTGTTGCTCCATTTCTGTGTTCCCATTTCCTTCTCCTCCAGACAGGTAAAAGAACAAACAAGACAAAAAGAAAAGAAAACAAAAACATCAATGAAGAAAAAAATCTTTTGTTTCCATTTTATGGAGTTCATTTCAATAAATATTATTTTATACCATCAGCTACACATAGGCATTGTGCTTTGTATTCTTCCTGTAAGAGTAAGAAGGCTCCATTTTTTTAAATTTAAATTTTAATTTTTTGTGAACATACTGTACAGGGGGTTACAATTACATGGGCAAGATAATGAGTACATTTCTTATCAAGTATTGCCGCCTCCTCCTTTGTTTACCCTTCACACCCCTTCCCAGCCTCCCCCTACCCCCCCCACCCAATCCCGCCCCCCCCTCCCCCCCTCCACCAAAGTTGTAAAGTTCGTTTTCTACATGACCACTTGTACTTCTCACAGTTGCATCAGGTCCACCTGTATCTTTAAACGACTTGTTTTTCCCCATCTCCTCCACAAATTATACTGATATCAAATATAGTGAAAGCAGGGGTTGTACTGTGGGGAAGGGACATACAAAGCTACAAAGAAATAATCTTATAAATGAGTTAGAAACAAATGCATGAAAGAAAAAAACATTTAAATACTTATCTAAGGGTTCATTTTCCGCAGATCACATTACCTGACCTTTCCTGCTTGACTCATACATATACTAGATATTGCAAATAAGGGAAACCATGGGACCTTTGTTTCTTTGGGCCTGGCTTACTTCACTTAATATAATTTTTTCCAAGCGTTTCCATTTCCTAACAAATGGGGAAATGTCATTCTTTCTGATGGAGGCATAGAATTCCATTGTGTATATATACCACATTTTCTTGATCTATTCATCTACTGAGGGGCATCTGGGTTGGTTCCATATCTTAGCTATGGTAAATAATGCTGCAGTAAACATAGTTGTGCTAGTAGCTTTAGTGTGGTCTTGTTTGTAAACATTTGGGTAAATGCCCAAAAGTGGGATTGCTGGGTCATAGGGGAACTCTATGTGAAGTCTTTTGAGGAACCTCCATACTTCTTTCCAAAGTGGTTGAACAAGTTTACACTCCCACCAACAATGAAGTAAGGTTCCCTTCTGTCCACATCCCCTCCAGCATCTGTTGTTGTTAGAGTTCTTGATTATAACCATTTTAGCTGGGGTGAGGTGGTATCTCAATGTTGTTTTGATTTGCATTTCTTTTATGGCTAGGGAGGTTGAGCATTCCTTCATGTGTCTATTGGCCATCCTTTCTTCTTCAGAGAAGTTTCTCTTCAAGTCTTTAGCCCACTTATTTATTGGGCAGTTGTTTATTTGAGGATTTGTTGTTGGGAGATTTAATATTTTGAGCTCCAAGTATATTTTAGATATGAGACCCTTGTCCGTTATATGGCTAGTGAAGATCTTTTCCCAATCTGTGGGCTTTCTATTGATCTTGCTAGCTATGTCCTTTGCCATGCAGAAGCTCTGCAACTTCATGAAATCCCATTTGTCCAATCTTTCTTTGATTTGTTGTGTTTCTGGGTCTCTATTAAAAAAATTTTGGCCTGAGCCAAGGAGGCCTAGGGTTTCTCCTATTCCATCCTGTAATGTTTTCAGAGTGTCTGCTTTGACCCCGAGGTCTTTGATCCATTTGGAGTTGATTCTGGTGCAGGGTGATATATAAGGATTTAGTTTTATTTTTCTGCAAGTAGTTAACCAATTTTGCCAGTACCATTTACTGAAGAGGCTGTCTTTCCTCCATTCTATTATTTTAGCTCCCTTATCGAAGATTAGTTGGCTATAGGTCTGTAGGTTCATTTCTGGATTTTCAATTCTATTCCATTGGTCCTGAGGTCTGTTCTTATGCCTGTACCAAGCTGTTTTGATTACTATGGCTTTATAGTAGAGTTTGAAATTTGGTATTGATATTCCACCAGCAGTGTTCTTTCCATTGAGGAGCGTTTTTGCTATTCGGGGTCTTTTATTGTTCCATATGAATTTTTGGATTGCCTCTTCTATTTCCTTGAAGAATGAGGTTGGAATATTGATAGGCATTGCATTGAATTTATAGATAGCCTTGGGAAGTATTGCCATTTTCACGATATTAATCTTCCAAATCCAGGAGCATGGGAGTTTTTGCCATTTTCTAAGTTCTGTTTGGATTTGAAGGCTCCATTTTTGAATAGTATAAAAACTTGTAAACATATTTTGAAAAATTTTAGAAGTTCTGTTGGTGTCCTGTGAGCCTTTAAAGTTCATGATTTTCTTGGTTTTGAGTTGATTAAATTTCAAAATTGAGTCATTTCCTAGTAGAGGTTTAAAGAAAAGTTTGGATGAAAGTATTAAGTATTTTAGCTTTGGACAACTCCTTTATGAACTACAATTCAGGCCTTGTTTATATATCATAAAACTGAAGATTTAATGATTTTCAGATAATTAATCAGAGTAGTCATTAACTTTCAAAAGCTTTTGTCCATATAATTTACTATGAATATATTAGAAAAATGTATCTAATTTTAATTTTTAGCTGTAATTTTCTTTATTAGAGAAGTTCATTTAGTCCTCATTAGATTATTATATTAAAAGAAAAAAATCTCTATTAAAAGGTGACATGAAAAATAGAGATGCTTGCAAAGGGGTTTTAGTTTACTAAGCATTTTCACGAAATTATTTCAAATACAAATATCTTGGATTTCTAAGATTCAATGAATAAAAGAACAAAGCTTCCTTTATTAGAATTCCTGCTTAACTTTTGCTGAAAAGCCCACAGTCCAAATTATGAATTACCTTGGCATACTTGTGAAATACTCCAGAAAATCAAGCTCATACATTGTATTTATATTTAGTTTATTATATAAAATACTGTTAATGGTGATTAACTTATTATGATGGGTTTTGATACATACTCTATATACATATATTCATATATGTTATTATAAAGAATTGATTAATGTGTTGATAGAGACTGAGAAATTCAGGCCAAGACTTGTGATAAGTTCAAATTTAAGTCCAAATCCAATTCCAACTCTAGGCAGGAGAAGCTGAATGTCCCTGCATGAAGACTGCCAGGCATAGAGAAAGAATTCTTCCTTTCTTAGCCTGCTATTCTAATCAGGTCTTCAATGGATTGGAGGAAGCTCATAATCTATCTACCTTACTCAATCCAGCAATTCTATTGTTTATCTCACTCAGAAACACCATCAGGGACACATCTATAATCTATCATGCGGGATCAAATATCTGAGCACCCTATTGCTGACAGATTTTCATATAAAATTAACCATCACAGTCAGCTACCAACTCTTTCATTCTAGATTGACTCCTTAGTTTCAAATCTCAAGAAGTCTAGTATGTCCAATGTGTACATTGGACAAAATCAGCACAATACTTGAAAAAGGAGACAAACTCAGCAGCAGTCACTAAAACCCACTATGGGTTTACAGACTACAGCCACAATATTACCCTTTAAAGCCCTTCAAAGCCTTCAACAGCTGATCAGTTAAATGACAAGAGACTCTACATAGTATTCCACAGTTACTTCCCAAGGAGTTATAGTTATTAAAATTACCTAAAAATTTCTAGAATAATCATTATGCACAAGGTACTCTATGATTATTTGCCTTACAATGAAGCCAGATTATTTTATTCTTTACTATTTCTAATAATACGTAGAATCTTGCATAACAAGCAGTTGGGGGTAAAACAGGTTACTGTAAAGTAGGTCCCACATTCCATGTATTTTCAATATATCCCTAGAAGGATGTCTTCAGTTGGAAAAACCTAACTTCAGTATAGTAAAAATACGCTGAGGTATTTTGTGTCTATTGATTTTCATCTGGTAGACAGAGGTATAGCTTTCTGAAAAATAAAGCTCAATATACATCACACATTATCACAAAGACATACTACAGGATGAGATGGGAAAGTAAGTCAGATGGGAGGCAGAAGTAAATGTGGTAGAGAAGAAACACCAAACTTCTAGCTTTAATTTAATTCAGTCTGATTTTGACTCTTGAATCCTGTCTCTAGACAAACTTTCACATGAATCAAAGGGTTCTGTTGCTAAGAAATAAAAAAAAATCACTTAGGTATTACAACTGTCCCATCTTGAGAAGCAAGAATTGAATCCCACTGAAGCTTAGATAATAAGAGGAAATTGTATCATTATTATATTAGTCAATATACCATTAAGTTATAGACAAATTTAGATAAGAATTCCTGCTTTTGACTCTCAGGTTTTCCATCTTCAACTGAGCATAGTATAATGTAAATGATTTTAGTCCAACATAAACATGAATTTAATATTATCCTTAATGTTGGGTATGTTTCTCCATGAACATGCATGCTTGAAATTTAGTTATGTACTATATTAGTCCATGAAGAATCTTCTGTAGCTTACAACAATAAAGAAATAAAAGTAAACAAATCAGGAAGATGGAGGATGGAGAATAAAATAGCACAAAGTATCTATAGAATGGCTCGGGACTCAGCTTGTAGTGAAAACTCATCAGATACAACATATACTGACTTCTTAGCCTCTTGAAATTAAAACCTGGGGGAAGAGACACCAAAATGCGTTTGGAGAAATGAAAGTAAGTCCTTCTGCCTGCTTTGTCAGCTCTTACGGTTCTTGATGTATGAAAGTCTTCCTAATTTTCCTTTGTGCAAATGTACTCAGATTCCAAAGGCCTGAACATAAGGTAGGGAGTTAAAATAGATAAATGATGGAATTCCCAAAGTGCTTTGCATCTGTCAGCTTAAAAGGAAACTAAGATATTGTTTTAATGTGGTGTGTGTGTGTGTGTGTGTGTGTGTGTGTGTGTGTGTGTGTGTGTGCCCACCCACATTTTTATATGATTCCAGCTACATTCTACTTGGCAAGATCACAAGTGTGTAATATGTACAAGCTGCTTATAAGAAAAATAATTCAAAATAACTTACCGAGTTTGTTTTAAAAGATAAATTACACCTCCTAAGCATGAATTTGTACATTCTTTGGTGTGCACGTTATCTTTTCTCCTGTCTCTAAGTCTCTGTTTACTCACTTCTGCATCAAGATAAATATTGCAGTTGTATATGATGCAAACATCGGAAATCTGTATTTACATTTGAGTTTCCAACTGAATATGCTAATAGTGTGTAATCAGCAATGATGTCGTGTTATATCAATGTTTTGTGTAGTTTACAGTCTTAGGGATAATGTGATAACCAAAATCTCCCCTGCATGAAAACTTGGAGACAATCCCAGATTTCGTAACAGTCATTTGATTCTAACATTTGAAGAAATCCTTTTTATCTTCTCTGGGATTATTTCTGTATTTTCAGGAGCCATCTAATATCCCCTTTGTCTCCTTAAGGGATAAGGATTGGAACTTGACAGATTGATTCCTGCAGCAATCCAGAGATTTTGAAATTCCAAATGAGCTCACAAGCTGGCCAGGACAATCTCTAGGAAGAAGTTCCAAGTGATGCCTTAGGACTGAGTCACAGCAGGCTGCTATGAGTTTGGTTTGGGAATATTCTTTGGAAGAATCCAGCAGTGAGCTGGCCAGAAAGACAATGAACAGTAGCCAGTGAATAGAAAAGAACTAAGAAATCACTAACTTTTAGTCATGAACTTCCGAAGAAAAATTTCAAGCCTTGTAATAATCAAGCTAAAGTATATATATGGGCCTTGTGTAAAACTTGGTGACTTGACTTCAGGCAAAACAAATATTCTTTAGATAAGTTGTACTTTACAGAAAACAAAAAAATAATAGAACAGGAAAAAGAAAAACAGCATAGATAACAACCCTAGATTCCAAATATTCACCTTTTTTTAAGGATAGAAGTATTTCTTACTCTTTGCATGAGTTTAAAGCTTAAGATTCTTTTCTTCCAGTGAGAATGAATCTATGAATCCTGCTATTTTTTTTTGACAGAAAGTTTTAAGGAACACTTTCATTTGGTAAATAATCCACACGTTTCATTTTAATCTTGTTAAATCATATCCAGATTCTGGGTAATGTTACTTCTCTCGCAGGACATAAAACATTTTGGTTCTTTAAACACTTATGAGAGGTATACTCTTTGAGATATACAGATAGCTTTCATTAGTACTAATGAGAGCTATGCTTCTGCACCAGGAGAGAATAGAGCCTGCAGATTTCAAATTATGCTTGATGCAAATCTTCCAGATGGAATAAATTATGAAAGATGCTTAGGGGGAAAAGATCTAAATATACCCTAAAGCCATAGTTTAATAGCAAAGCAATACTTGAGAGTAATGGAAGTGGAGTGAACAGTAATGGCTTTGCTGCCATCCTCGTGTTAAGCAGCTGATGTTGACTCTTGAAAATTCTTATTGAATTACTGCTGCACTTGAATTCCATTATTTTCCACTGGACCTCAGAGATAGTTCTGTACCTTGAATAGCCCACCGAAATAGATTCAATCAGTTTCAGTTTTCAAGGCCATTTATCTTAAATGCAATCAGCAAGAACAAAAGCCAAGATCTCTGTATCTATTTTATAATGACTCACTCTGAAAATATTGTTCCCTCCATTTTTATTTTGGGGGACATGTTATTTACTCTCAAGTTTAAAAATGCTTATATTCTAAGTTACCTTGCCTACATCTCTGAGATAACTGGACTTGTTTCTTGGGTTGCTCATTTTGTGTAGATAGCCTCATCTTCTTGTTTTAAAATGTGTTACACTTATGTCACTTGATGCCTTTTGTTTGAGAATTATTACCCCATTACTTATACCAAAAACAGCAGAACAATTAGAGGGTTTCTTTCTTATTTTTTTGATCGAAGGTCATATATTTCACATACTTCATTTCCTGTGACAGTGTTGTCTTCACTTGAAATTTCTTTCTAATTTCAAAATGAAAATTAAACATGATATCTACTCCTGATGATTATTTTAGGTAGAAAATGAACAAAGGGGCCACAAGAGGAAGATAACATGTCACCTAGAAAAGACTGAATGGCTATCAAAAGACCTCATCTGGTGTATTTACTCCCTTTCAGACCACTTTTGAATCATTCAGTGGTTAGTGTTCAGTGAACTTAGGAAAGCTACTATCAGTCAAATTCAAAAGAGGTAGGTAAGTCAGACTGACAGTTTATGAATATAAAATGCAATGTCACTTTCTAGACTAGGGTGGTGGTACTTGCTATTCAGGACACCCTTCTTAACATAGCTAGAAGTGAAACAAATAATTACAGAGTTGTTCAATAATCTTAAATGAAATTTAAGAGAGTCTGTCTTGGATTAAGCTTGTTCAATAGGTCCAAATAGATCAGACTGAACCAGAATGGAATCAAATTGTAATAAGTGTCTCATAATCAACTTAACTTCAAATGGACCAGTTTTCAAAAACAATCAGGTGATTCATAGCAACCAATCAAAAGGATTCTCATCAACCAGAGCTGTCTTGATAAGTAGGCTTCTCACTACTTTACCTTTACAAGAGAGATACCTTTCATGTGACCTTTTAGTCCCTCATTGCCTATGTTATAGACAGGAGAACTCCAAGCTTTCTTTGGTTCTTAGAATTTCTCAGTTTGTGAATCATTCCTTGGTCAAATAAACTCCAATATATCTTGTCTAAACTTTTTCTTTCCTGTCAAAAGTGATATCTGAAGGAGATCCTTCTATGGAATATCATAGTAGATCGTGGATAGTCTCTCGGACCAATTAGCAAGCAGGCATATACAATCCTTCTAACTATTCACTTCGTTGTTTTTTTTTTCTATTTACAAAAGCATATGAAATAGTTGTAAGATGTAAATAATATTAAAGAAAATATTTCCTTAAATACTGAAAATGAAATATTAAAGGACCAATACAATTTTGACTCAAAATAATCCTTAAACTGGGTACCAGGGCCTTATGCCTATAGTCCTAGCTGCTTGAGAGGCAGAGATTTAGAACATTAAGGTTCCAGATAAGTCAAGGAAAAAGTAAATAAAACCCTATGTTAATCAATATCTGGGTGTGAAATTGAGGCCCGTCATCCCAGCTATGCGGTAAGTTGAGATCGGGAGGGTTATGCCTCTGATCTCAGCTACATGGAGATTAAACAGTGTATAAAACAGGCTGATCTCAGCACAAAGTGAAAACCTATCTCAAAAGTAATCAGAGCAAAAAGAGCTAGAGGCAGGGTTCAAGTGGTAGAGCACTTGCCTAGCAAGTTACAAGTACAGAGTTGAAACCCATGTAACCACCAGAAGAAGACAAAAAAAAGAAAAGGGAAAATAGATACTATCTTCATCACTCCACTCAGTCCCATGAAGTTAATACTTCCGTTTGATGTTGCTTAACAGTTTCCTAAATCATATTTCCTCACCAGAAACAACACACAATTTGAAAGGTATTATTGAATATACATATTTTAATAGTATTTTCATTAGTTCAGTAAATCTTTTCTTTATATAATTTAAAAAAGTAGAAATATTATCTATAGTTATAAGGGTTTCACTGGGATGTCATGTTTGAGAATGAGCAAAGGGAAAGTACCTAGCTTCCTAGACTCATAAAAACATTTTCAGAATCTGGAATGAGGAACTTAGCCAATTTTATAAGCATTGAAGGCAATGATATTTAGCTCTTGACTTATCTACCCAACCTCAAGACACTTTTAGAAGTTGAATCTGAGATTTCTTATCAGTATTTTCAGAAGAGCAGACCAAAGACCCAAAGGAAAGGAAATAAGTGAATATCCCCAAAAGTAATGTAATGTGATTTAAGGAAACTTATAAAGATACAAGGGAACACATAAAGACAGTTCAAGGAAGACATTTCATGAAACATATGAAAAATTCAGCAAACAGATATATAAATATCAGAAATTGTGGACCTGAAAAATTCATCAAATAATAAAATAGTAAACATGATCATATTTATGGTTTGATTTGCATATTGTAAGATTGAGTTTTCTCAAATCTAATAAAGGCTTAGTAATATCTGAAGGCCTTCTGATTTTAATTTGATTTATGTGATTATTTTTAAAAAATGTAACATAATATATAACAATATATTTATATATATAATGTATATAACAATATGTTTTGAAATGTATAACAATGTGTAATTAATAGATAGCTTATATTACTTTTTTCTGCCAGGTCCTAGAACCTCAGCAGAAGATGATAAGAGCAGAGGGAGTTGATAACAATCTACAGGTTCCACCTCCATTAGAGAAAGTTAGCAACAGAACTGACAATGAAGAATAAAGATTTCTGAGCTTGAAGACAGTTCTTTTGGATAAACGAGATTGTACAAAGAAAGAAGTATAAAGAAATTCTAAAGGACCCACAATATATTTATTCCAAAAAATTCTCCCCAAGGCCTATATTCGTAAACTATTACAAAGTACAAGACACAGAAGTCTAAATAAAGATAGTTTAAATTAACCAGAAGGAAATGCACAAAACAAAAGTAAGTCTTTAGTTCTCAACAACTTTGAAGGTCGGTATAGTAAATCCCAGTTGAAAGACATAGAATGGTGAATGGATAACAAAGATCTTTGTTATTTACCTATAAGAGACTTATTCATTGTTTCTACCTATAAGAGACTTATTCATTGGTAGAGAATTCAGAGAATGAATTGAATGGATATAGGGAAAATAAAAGCCAAAAGTGAGGAGTAGTTACGACAAATTAAATAGGAACAAATAATGAGACAAATACTAGATTATGTAATGATAAAGACATCGTTTCAAGAACAGAAAGTATCAATTGTAAATTCATATGCTGAAATTGTAAAGGTTGGAACAGCAAATTACATACACCAGAAATGACTACCTCTAAGGACAAATGTATATTACAATAAAAGTTAGAATCTCTCTTGCCGGGCGCTGGTGGCTCACACCTGTAATCCTAGCTACTCAGGAGGCTGAGATCTGAGGATCGCGGTTCAAAGCCAGCCCGGGCAAGAGAGACCGTGAGACTCCTATCTCCAATAAACCACCAGAAAACCGGAAGTGGCGCTGTAGCTCAAGTGGTAGAGCGCTCGCCTTGAGCTGAAGAGCTGAGGGACAGCGCCCAAGCCCAGAGTTCAAAGCCCCACCACCGACCAAAAAAAAAAAAAAAAAAAGTTAGAATCTCTTACATAGAAGCAAGATTTTTCAACAAGGCACTGATAAATTAAATGCAATACGATATTTTAAAGTTATACAATATGATTAAACACCAGTTATCACAGGGATTCATGGATAGTGCAACAGATAAATATCAATAAATGCTATATATTTTGCCAATAGAATGAAGTATAAAATCACATGATCATGTTACTAAACATAGAAATAGCACTGAATAATACCCAAAATTCCTTCATGGTAAAAACACCTTCAAAAATTAGATGTTCAATGAATGTACCTCAAGGAAGTATATATGACAAACTTACATCCTACATCATACTTAATGTGGGATAGTTGATATGTTTTCTTTATGATAAGGAACAAGACAAAAATTTCACTTTACCATTTTTTAATTTATTATAGTACTGGGACTCATAGCCAGAGTGATGGTACAAGAGAATGTAATAGGGGAGTGAAAATTATAAGACAGCCTACAGAATGAGAGAAGATCTTTTGCCAACTTATATATCTGACAAGGTGTATATTATATTATATTCGAATACTAGAATATAAAAAGCATCTCAAAAACCTAAACTCCCAAAGAATCAATAGCCCAATTGATAAACGGGTTGGTGAATGTATTTCTTAATAGAGACTTCTCATAAGAGAAAACAAAAATGGCTGATGAACATATGAAGAAATGCTCAACATCTCTAGCCATAAAGAAAATGCAAGTCAAAACAACACTGAGATTCCATCTCACTCTGGTAAAAGTGGTCATCATCAAGAATATGAACAACAATAAATGTCAGTGGGGTTGTGAAGGAAGAAGCAATTTTATTCCACTTCTGGTGGGAAGAAAAATTAGAACAGCCATTATGGCAGGTAGTATGGAGATTCCTTGAAAAATTAAGCATTGAACTACTCTATATCCACTGATGCCACTCCTTGGGCATTAATGCAAAAGATTACAAGTCAGGATACAAAGAAGACACTTGCACATCCGTTTTTATTGATGCACTATTCACAGTACTCATGTTATGGAGATAGACTCTATGCCCTACAAAGGATGAGTGGATTAAAAAAATATGCAAATATACATATATCTATGAAATTTTATTCATGCCTATGAAATTTTCTTCATGTCTATGAAATTTTATTAATTTATCAGGAAAAATAATATTGTGTCATGCAGGGAAATGGAGAGACCTGGAAAACCTTAGGTTGAGTGAAGTAAGTTAGCCTCAGAGAGACAGAGTATGAGCCTAATGTGAGCAGAAGGGCAGGGCCTGCGGGGCTAGGAAGCAGCCTGTCTACTCTGTGTAATTGCTTGCCTGATTTTTGGCCAATGGTTCACCCTTCTGCAGAAGTAAACTTTGCCTTGCTGAGTTCCTTGCAAGTTGGTGACTTGGTTCTTAAGGGACACCCCAACATTCTGAGCTGTTTCTAATATCAAGATCCATGCTTTCTCCCATATGAGAAAATTAGATCTAGAATATAGACGACATGTGTGAAAATATATATAAACAAATTGACTTAAGTATATGTACACCTGTAATCCTGGCACTCAGAAGTCTGAGATTTGAGGACTGTGGTTCAAAGGCAGCCAAGACAGGAAACTATGAGACTCTTATCTCCAGTTAATCAGCAAAAAGTTTGAAGTGGAGTTGTTGCCCAATTGGTAGAGTGCCAATTTTGAGTGAAAAAGCTAAGGGACATCACCGAAACACTGAATTCAAACCCTAATACAGGCAAACAAAAAAAAATAGTGGAGAGTCAGAAAGTGTGGAGGATGCTTTTTGAAAATGATGCTAGGTCCCTCCCTGGAGTAGGTGGATGTTGAACATTAATTGTATATGAATTCTCCAGGCCTCATACCTCTTCTTTCTCTTTTTCTTCTCATCTTTCTTCACATACACACACACACACACACACACACACACACACACACACACACACACATTCTGCCTAAAGAGGTGTGTGTGTGTGTGTGTGTGTGTGTGTGTGTGTGCGTGTGTGTGTGCATTTGTTGACTTACTATTTTGGAAAAGAGAGATGTGTCTCAAAAGACTTCACATAGAGCTCCCCTATGACCCAGCAATCCCACTTTTGGGCATTTACCCAAATGTTTACAAACAAGACCACACTAAAGCTACCAGCACAACTATGTTTATTGCAGCATTATTTACCATAGCTAAGATATGGAACCAACCCAGATGCCCTCCAGTAGATGAATGGATCAAGAAAATGTGGTAAATATACACAATGGAATTCTATGCCTCCATCAGAAAGAATGGCATTGCCCCATTTGTTAGGAAATGGAAAAACTTGGAAAAAAATATATTAAGTGAAGTAAGCCAAGCCCAAAGAAACATAGGTCCCATGGTTTCCCTTATTTGCAATATCAAGTATATGTATGTATGAGTCAAGCAGAAAAGGTCAGATAATGTGATGTTAGGAAAACGAACCCTTAGATATGTATTTTAATGTTTTTTTCCTTTCATGCATTTGTTTCTAATGCATTTATAAGATTATTTCTTTTTTGCTTTGTATGTCCCTCCCCCACAGTATAACCCCTGCTTTCACTATATTTGATGTGGGTATAATTTGTGGAGGAGATGGGGAAAAACAAGTCGTTTAAAGATACAGGTGCACTTGTTGCAACAATGAGAAGTACAAGTTGTCATGTAGAAAACGAACTTTATAACTTTGGTGGGGGGGGAAGGGAAGGATTGCGTGGGGGGGGGTGGGGGGAGGAGGCTGGGAAGGGATATGAAGGGTAAACAAAGGAGGAGGCTGCAATGCCTGATAAGAAATGTACTCATTATCTTGCCCATGTAATTGTAACCCCTGTGTACAGTATGTTCACAAAAAATAAAAAATAAAAATTGAAATTTAAAAAAAAAGAAAAGAGAGACGTGATTGCCATTTGGATTGAATTAAAGAGAGATTAAAAATATTTCTTTCCAGGAAATAGAAACAAGATTTTTATTTGTTTTTGTCTTGTTTGTTCATTTATCTGTCTTACAGGGGCAAAGGGGCCACAAAAATGGAGGGACAAAGGGTGAACAAATGCAGCAGTGATATTCACTAGATGAACTCCATAAATTGTAGGCAGGGATGACAGGGAAAAACTGGGAGAGAGCAAAGGAAGGGCTGACACTATCTAAAAAATTTAGTCATTACTTCACTTGTGAAATGGTAGCCCTTCTGAGCATCACCTTTACAATAACAATAAAAAGTGTATTTCTCCTTCACATTTCAAGGCTTTCCATGATGAGTCAGGAAATGATGAGGAGGAATTAGAAGGCTTGATAGGATAAACATAAGCTTCCTGCATTCTTCTCACCTGATATATATATTTAATATAACAGTACCTGTTGTTTGACATAAATATTAAATAAGAAACACAACCCATTTGAAAGACTTTAAAAAAATCTGGGGTAACTCAGTTCTAGGATTTGGCCTCTTTTTGACATTTTTCATGTCAGAGATCACAGCTCCAAAAATTCATCAAAGCAGACCATTCACACAGTTATTGGAAAGAAGCTTTCGAACATGTGAGCAGGCCCTAATTGCCTCTCTTGGTTTTGTTTTGTTTTGTTTCCTTTTAAGAATATGAATGGACAATTCTTCCCGTGCATAATGCTAAAATTCAATGAGCAGCTCAGGGTACTGAAGAAGAAAATAATGGCATCCAAAGAAACATAGGTCCCATGGTTTCCCTTACTTGCAATATCTAGTATATGTATGAGTCAAGCAGAAAAGGTCAGATAAGGTGATGTTAGGAAAATGAACCCTAAGATATGTAGTTAAATGTTTTTTTTCTTTCATTCATTTGTTTCTAATGCATTTATAAGATTATTTCTTTGTTGCTTTGTATGTCCCTCCCCCACAGTATAACCCCTGCTTTCACTGTATTTGATGTCGATATAATTTGTGGAGGGGAAGGGGAAAAACAAGTTGTTTAAATAAGGATACAGGTGGACCCGTTGCAACAATGAGAAGTACAAGTTGTCATGTCGAAAACGAACTTTACAACTTTGGTGGGGGAGGGGAGGATTTGGTGGGGAGGGGTGGGGGGAGGATGGAGGGAGGATGGGAAGGGGAAACAAAGGAGGAGGATACAATGCTTGATAAAAATGTACTCATTATCTTGCCCATGTAATTGTAACCCCTCTGTACAGTATTTTCACAATAAAAAATTTTAAAAAAGAAAATAATGGCATGAAATACCTGGGGTGTCTGCTCCTTACAGAATGATGAAGTGGAGATGCCATGAGGGGCAGGGGAAAAAAA
The DNA here is from genome assembly GCF_024711535.1 of Dipodomys merriami. Taxonomy (NCBI): domain Eukaryota; kingdom Metazoa; phylum Chordata; class Mammalia; order Rodentia; family Heteromyidae; genus Dipodomys; species Dipodomys merriami. The sequence continues at coordinate 25,626,273 of NW_027206290.1, forward strand.
GTAGGGCAGGGGGAAATGGTATTGACTGGCAGAGGAAAGATGGTCAGGCAGCTATGCAAGCTGCTTTACAAGTTGGGGGAAGAGAGGAACAGGCAGGCCCTACTTCAAGCTGTTTCATTTGCATATGGTTCTCAAGCTGGCTTTCTGTCAATCTGTCTGCACACTACCCTTTTCTCACTCGTATGATAAGCAGCCTGTCAGTTGAAGCCTCTGGACATTGAGGAGTTGAAGGAAGGGTTGCATCTGAAGATTGTCTTTTAGTACGTTTAGTAAGCCTGGTAAGACTGAAAGATATTTCAGTCTTTGGGGGATGAAACTGACTCTTCAAGTCAAGGCAACTAAAGGGCATTCCAAGGTTAACAAGACAGACTTAAGAAGGAGCTTGACGTGGGCATTTGTGCTATAGAATTTGCACACTCAGTTGTTTACTGGTATTTTGAGAGCTACTATGGATCTCTGGGAAACACAGTTAATATTTTCTCACTTCATCAGATAATTGTCACTATGGATAGCATGAAAGAGTTTTATAATTATGGCTAATGAATTTTTAAAAATGAAATAAGATCTAAAGAGCTGCCAACTTTGTATTCTTTATCTTTCTTTGAGGTTGAGATGTTTATGTGTTCTGGATAGGTGACTGAGAAGGAATTATCCCCAAACAATGGGATATTCTTGATGAGTTATTGGTTGAAAGGATAATGGAGCTGGATGTGTTTAGTAGCGTTGTCAACATTTTCCCTTCCAGAAACTTGGTTTTTACTATTTACTCAGGATGTGTGTACAGGAAGAAAAGAGAGATTATCTCCCAGTTAGAGGTCAGGGTATTAGTCATCTCAGTTGTGAAGATGACAAAAAATTCTCTTTCTAACATGAATGCAATAAAAAATTACCCTCCTCATCCACCAGCGTCCAGGAACTGTCTTAAAATTCATAAAAGGCAGTCTCATTTTTGCAAATGTTACAGTATACACTTGAGAACTGCTTGCTTGAATTCAAGCATGCAGTTTGATAAAAAGGATGAGTAAACATAAGTTAATTATAGATTTAATCAGAGGTGTAAGTCTATAGTTTAAAAACAGAAGATGTCAATCAATGAGGTAAGCTTAGATATCTGAGTTAGACCTGCATTTGGCAAGAAAGTAAGTCACAATATTAGAGTTTATAATATGTTATACTTAGTATAAAGGACCCAAAAATGACATAGAAATTGTAAATTATTTAGGATATTTTTTGTTAGTTGACTGTTTTAATCTTCAAGAGTGGGCAGCATAAAGGTATGTACACTTTCTTCTTAAATGTCCACAGTGAATATTTTTTTCTGAAACAATTTAACTTTTTTGTTGTTGTTGGTCTTGGGGCCTGAACTCTGGGCCTGGGCGTTGCCCCTTAGCTCTTCAGCTCAAGGTCAGTGCTCTACCACTTGAGCCACAGCGCCACTTCCATCTTTATCTGCTTATGTAGTACTGAGGTATCAAACCCAGGGCCTCATGCATGCAAGGCAAGTACCCTACCACTGAGCCACCTTCCCATCCCCACAATTTAATTTTTTAAGTAGAAATAATTTAGCTTCTTCTCCTTATTTTATGCCACTAGATCAGCTGGACTGCATTTGTTTTAAGTGGTGGAAATCCTATATCATTGGTTCCATGCCACATACTGCAACAAAAGCATTAGATTTTGAGATAAGCTATTAGTAGAAACTGGGTTTCCTCAATTGTTAGCTAATCTTCATTGCAGTCTCATGCATGACTATGTAGGGGGCAGTGTCCATTGTTTAAATAAACTCAAAAGACAAAAACACTAGGCTGTCAGGAGGTGGCAGTGGTGAGCACTGATTAAGACTATATGCACCTTCCTGGCTGAGCAAATGGACTGCATTTCTCAAAATAAGAGAACTAAGCTGTGTAGATATGGAAAGATACCTAAGCAAATGAGACATTTTTCACAGACACAACTTTAATGTCATCTGGAGGAGACTACATATTCCTAAAGCTTTATATTGTTTCCTTGATTTACTGGGAGAACATGAAGATTTAGACATATGACATCCTAAGTGTTTTCCAAGATCAGCTGGGAAAAAGGGATGACAGTGGAAGTAGTTATGCTAGATCTGCTGCATATGAGCATTGCAAGAGTGCCCAATGCTGTTTAGTTCATTATTGTCAAATGACCAGGCTCATATGCTCTATTTTACTTTTATGTCCCGTTGTGCATTTTTTTTCTTTTCTCCTTTTCTCTCCTCCTCTCCTTACTTCTTCCCTCTCCTCTCCTCCTCTGTTCTCCTTTCTCTTTCTTTCATTTTTTTTGTCAGTGTGGGGCCTGGATTCAGCCTGGGCACTGTCCCTCAGCTCTTTAGCTGAAGGTTACCACCACAGTGCCACTTCCAACTTTTTCTGCTTATGTGGTGCTGAGGAATTGAACCCAGGGCCTCATGCATGCAAGGCAAGCACTCTACTGAGCCACCTTCCCAGCCCTGCTCTATTTTACTTTTAATTCAATTTATTTTATGTTTTTTCTTTTCAAAATTAGAACTCTTACTTGAACAAGGAGGTTTTATTATGTCTAGACCTCCCCCCCTCTCTTGGTGCCAGTCCTGGAGCTTGAACTCAGGACCTGAGCGCTATTCCTAAAGGTTTTTTGTTTTTGTTGTTGTTTAAGGATTACAATCTAACACTTAAGCCATAGCTCCACCTCTGGCTTTTTTTCTAGCTAATTAGAGATGAGATTCTCATAGACTTTCATGATCAGGCTGCTTTTGAACTGTGATCCTCAGATCTCAGCTTCCTGAGTAGCTAAGATTACAGGCATGAACTACTGGTACCCAGCCATGTCTGTACAGAGGGGTTAGAGTTACATGAACAAGGTAATGAATAAATTTCCTATCAAGTATTGTTGCCTTCTCCTTAGTTTTTCCCCTACCATCCTTTTCCTCCCCCCTCTAAAACCTATCCCCCCACAAAGTTGTAAGGTTCATTTTCAACATAGTGTCTTGTACATCTCATTGTTATAATGGGTTGAGCTGATTCTAAACTTTGGCAAAGTAGCAGGGTATAAAATTAACCCTCAAAAATCAGTGGCTTTTCTGTATGTCAACAATGAAAAGGGAAGGCTGAAATCAGGAAAGCAACTCCTTCTGTAATAGCCCCACAAAAAATAAAATATCTACGAGTTAACTAAAGAAGTGAAGCACCTCTACAATGAAAACTTTAAAAACCTGAAAAAGGAAATCAAAGCAGAACTTAGGAAGGGAAAAAAACCTCCCATGTCTGTTTGAAAGGAGTGTTTGAAGGAAGATATTGGCCATTGTATTTCAGCTACTGGCTAAAAGGGACAAAACAGACACTGCATATTTGATATTAGCCACGGTCTAAGACACTGCTCCAAAGTTTAGAGGCTTGAAAATAATGTAAACGTTTGCCTCACATTTTCACTGGGTTAGATATCAGGAAGCTGTTTGGTCGAAATCTTCTGGCTTCAAAGCTCTCATGAGATGGCAGTCAGGTGTCATTATGGTTATGGTAATCGGAAGTCTTGATGGGCTCTCCCCAGGGAGTTAACTAAATACTGTGGCTGCAAGTGGGATCAGGGAAGCCATAGTTCCTCTCCAGAGGGTTTCTTTGTATATAAGTCTGGGTGGGTGTCCTTATTGTATGACAGCTGCTTTCTATCGGTATAAACAATCCAGCAAAACAGGACTGAAACATCATAGATAGCCCAACCCTGGAAAGTCCTCCACTGTCATTTCTCTGCACCTTCAAAACCACATAGCAGTGCTCTGATTTAATACGGAAGGATCCTACCACTGGCCTTGTGTTAGTCAGACTTAACAAAAATATTTCACATAAACAACTTAAGACGGTGTAGGATATAGGCTTTAGCTAATAGTTTCAGAGACCGTGGATTTGTTGATTCTGGGCCTATGGTGAGCTAGAAAATCTTGGTGGCAGGGCATACTCACCTTATGGCAGACAGGAAGTAGGGTTAAGGAGAGCCTGGACTGAAGTTTCTAGAACACCCCAGGGGCACCACCAACTAGACTCTTTAATTCATAAGTCTTTTTAAAATTTTGGGTGGGGGACACTTTATATCCAAACAAGGAAGGGGCCTTTGCAGCAATCAGGAGTCTGCCTACCAGTCTATAAGGAAAAGACAGTTTTCCTTTTGTAAATAGTTAGGGCAGGACATGTTTCAATTAGAAAACCCTTGTGAACACCTGTCACCAGCTTGTGACACTGAGTCCTGGTATTACGTGCTGACATATGACAGGAAAGCACAGCGATTACCCCAGGGAAGGGGTGGTGGTGGTGGATTATGCTAGAATTACTAGCAACCAGAAAAAGAGAAAGTCTCCCACTTGAATTTAACACATGCAAAAAAAAAAAAAAAGCAAAAGCCAAATGCAAGCAAATAAAACAAAGGACGGACAACCCCAAATGGTTAAAGAAATCTGTCAATTTTTTGTACGGAAGACTAATATGAGAAGCTCATACCCATAAATAGATGCTTTGTACTTTAGAAGTGAAAGGAAGGGGCTTAAAAACCATGACACAGTGGTTGCCAAAAGTTTTTATTTTGTCTTTTGCCAAATGCTCAGTGATGAGACTGTACTCCTCATTTGCTCTTACTGTATTATCGAAACTGTCATGTTCTGCTGAGCAGAGCCATTTGTGTCTCCATGCGCGGTTGATTAGTATTTTAGGTTGGCATAGGGTTAGTGTTCAATGACTAATTGGCCTGAATGAGATGATAGGGAAGTAGGATTAGGAGGTGAATGGGCGGGAACTTGTCAGTCCACTGTCATCAGCACCCACCTCTATGTTACTTCTTCCAGGACTCCATTTATCACTCTTCTCATTGTTCCTGTTCTTTGGCATCTGCTTGACAATAAATCTCCATCAATGACCACAGACATTTAGACACATAAACATTTCTTTGACCAAGTGAAAGAATATCTGAGCAAAACAAATCTCCTGAGAGATTCTAACCAGTTTTGATTCCTTGGAGAACATCCTAGATCTCTGAATCTTGTGGCATTGGAAAGACTTTCTCATGTGTGAGAACTTAAGATAGGCTATAAGAGACCCTCACAGTCTAATTTGTATTGGTTTATGGGTTAAAAGCAACTCTGTGCACCCTGGTGTGTATTTTCTATGCTCATGGCCACTTGAATTTTGAAATATTCTTTGAATTGTGATCCACTCAGATTCAGGACATTTTAACCTTTGCAATATGCTTTATGGTTGCCCTCCCTAAATTCTCCTCTTTTTTCAAACTATCAATGTTTCATTGACTAGAACAAGAACTATTATTGGAATGAAATCTGATGATGTGCATGAAGTGTGGAACAAGGGATCTAAATGGGAATATGAGTCCGCTTGTGAAATATTCTCCACATGAGAGGCAGGTGTGCTTTGATACTGCTTACTCAACTTACTTCTGATATGTTGGGTGAAGCATCATATTGGATCATGTCTAAGAAATCATGACACAGACCTGGAAGCAGTCCAAGGTTCAGATGAGAATGCATTCGCCCTATCAACCCTTGTTTGGTCATGTGAGAAAGCAACTTCTGCTTTTAAAGATATTGCTATTTTTAGTGGAAGCCTTCCTTGGGCCATTTTAATGTTTGAATATACTTCTTTTTTTGATGCCAGTCTTGGGACTTGAACTCAGGACCTTTGTGCTATCCCTGAGCAGTTTTGCTCAAGGCTGGTGCTCTATCACTCTCCACTTCTAGCTTTTTGGTGCTTCATTGGAGATATGTCTCATGGACTTTCCTACCCTGGCTGGCTTTGAACCTTGATCCTCAGCTCTCAGCCTCCTGAGTATCTAGGATTACAAGTGTGACACCCCAAGGCTGGACTTGTATAGACTTAATGTGCTGGTAAACCCAAACTATTGCTAGTTATGTTGTAGTCCATATAGACATGGACCATGTGGTAGTCAGGGATCAGTCAATTTAGTAAGGTTTCATAGGACATATTTCTGCATGATTGTGGGACAGATTTGTACTTGTTAGGGTTGCACACTACTACCTGAGCCACTCCTCCAGCTCTGCTTTTTGCTGGTTATTTTGGAATGAAGTTTTGGGGACTTTTTTTCCTTAGCTGGCTTCAAATCTCAATTTTCTGCAAGCCAAAAGGCTAGGATTAAAGGCTTGAGCCATCAGTGCTGGATTTTCACTCTCATTCTTTATGCACTAAGATAAACATTGATTCCAATTTTGGGATTTCATCAATGTTTTCACATATGTGAAGTTGATGAAAGTTATTTTGATGGGTGTTTTACAGCATTATGATTTCAGTGATAAATTCTCATATGTGTTTGAGTGTTGAAGGAAGGTGAACAAGAATGAAAAATTCCAAGTTCTTTATGTAAACAAATGAGTTCAAACTTTCTCGGCAAGAAAGATGCAAGTGAAGATGTAGATCATGAAGACTATAATGCCTGACTAAAAAGCTATAATCATTTCCAAATCAAAGTTCATGTTTAGTATGAATGGTTCAATGACAGCATATCCTTTAAATTGAAATCAGCTGTTGTTCGATTAAGACTTGCATTTGTGTTCAGTGTGTTATCTTCTGCAAAGTAATTATAGAATGCTTATTATGCACAAAGCAGAGTTAAAAACTGTGAGGGAGTAAAGTAACATACAAAGTGTCTAAAACAGTAAAAACAGTGGCTACCTCTTAGCCAGCATGCTTTTATCTGTAGAAGCATACCATAATTCACTGCCAATCTAAAGAAAATGTTCTGGACTTGTAGAAGTAGTTTTCAGTATTGTGTGTGATATTTGGTGCATCATTAAGATCATTTAGTAGCTTCAGTAGGTTGTTGGGGAGGAGGAGAAAAGCATATTTAAACTTAAGGAACAATTATTGCAGTCTCAATTTTGTCAATGATAAAACAAGATCTGGAGATTTAAACAAAGTTTTCAAGATCCAAATAGCACTTAAGAAAAAAATGTGGTACTGAAGCAAATCTTTAAACAACAAGATGATGATGCAATTTCAACTGTATGATTCCACTTTCAATTAATACTAAACTTACACTACTTATATTTCAAAGAAAGCAGTTTGAAGTGTGTAATGTCTGGGGCTTTTGTGTAGTGGGCTGTAGTATTTTGAGACTTTCACCCAATGTATTTATTATTGCTTGGCAGATATCATGATAATGCAAGTGAAATTGTCTAAGAAGGTAGAGACACAGCAACATTTTGATTTACTTTAAAATTGTGTTCATGTTTTTTTTTCCCTCAAAGATGTTACTGTAAAGAGGCTGTGCTGAAACATTCCATTCCTAAGTTATACATATTTTCTATATATTCTAAAATATACACATGCATACAGAATCTTTGATAATTTTCTGATGAGAATTTTTTAGGGAGTCTCAAGAGAAATGAAAGCTGGGAGTCCATGGCTCACGCTTATAATATTAGCTACTCATGTGTCTGAGATCTGAGGATTTCCATTCAAAGCTGGTTTAGGCAGGCAAGTCCATGAGACCCTTATTTCCAATTAACCAGCAAAAAGCTAGAAGTTGAGGTGTGGCTCAAGAAAAAAAAAAGAACCTGCTTTGAGAGAAGAATGTAAGGGACAGTTCCCAGGTACTAAGTTCAAGCTCCAGTAGCAACACCACACAAAATAAAGGGTGAATGTCATTTGATGTAGGCAAGGTACTACTATGGAAATGAATGGAAACAACATGCTATAATGTACCATCATTGGGATGGTTTGTAATAGGCAAATTCGCCTTCCAGAGATGGCTCTTCAATGGGCAGAGAGGTAGAAGTTTGGCTAATACATTTCAATATACCTAATTTGGCAAAGTGTGAAGGCTCACTGGCTCAGGAGGACAGGTTAGGAGGATCATAGCCCAAGAATAACCTGGGCAAAAGTACAAGATCATATCTAATAGCAAACTAAAGCAGAGTCCAGTGTGGTGACCTATGCCTAAAATCCCAGCTAGAGATGGAGATGGAGGTAGGAGGACTCTGGGTCTGACACCGGCTCCTGGCTATGAGAGCAAGACCCAACCTGAATAATAAACCACAACACAAAAGAGCAGAGAGTGTGGTTTGAGTGGTAGAGTAGTGCTCCCCAGCACCAAAAATAAATAACTAAAAATAATAACTTAAAATATCTGCCCAATTCAGTACAATTTTAGAAGAGCATGCCCTTAAGTTATACCCAGAAGAAGTTGGATTATTTTTGTGTAGATGCTGTCCTCTTTTATCCCAATTCATTGTGTAGAACACAAATGTTAGGTAAACTACCTCTTACAAAGCAAATTGTGTGTTTTCTTGCCATGATGTGGATGAGAATGAAGCCTTTTGGTGTCTGTCTGTTGCTTTCTGGTAAGACTGGGCAAGCTTGAAGGTGAGGGAAGGTCTGGCCAGTGAGTGGACTTTGAAACAACAAAATCTCGGATGTTTCCTTGTGCTCAGATGAAGCTTCAGGAGGATTAAAAGGTCAGTTTGACATTTTTAGAGACAAATAATCTAACTCATGTTACTGCCAACTTAAAACCATTACAGAGACAGAAAATATGACCCATGAGGTTTCATGGCAAATGTAAAACCTTATCCATTTGTAAAGTTACATTAATTTAGTCATTTAGTAAAACAAGATCGCTTAGGCAGTGAAGAACCACAATCAGCACATGTAAAACCAACAAACTAACGCACCCACAAATACTTTATTGGGTCAAATGCATCTGTCCATTTCCAATCAATTATATTTGCAAACCAGTACTAATTGATATTTGAAAAATTGTTCCCTTATTGGATATATCCTCTTTTTTGTTTTTAGATCTGCAATGGAGACTTGAAACTCACTACTTGATACTTTTGCTCACTGCCTACTGCTTTACCAACTGAGCCACACCTGCAACCTCTGGATATAATATCTTTTTAAGTTGGAATTCCATGCATTAAGAAATGGATTTTTTTTGTATCTGTGTCGATATTAACTAATTTCCCATTTCAAGGGTAAAGCAAGTTAGTGTCGATAAAGTCCACAGAGGACTTTCTGACACATAACAGATCATCAATACATGTTGGTTTATATTACTATTTCATTACTTCGGTCCTGATGATTATATTTCATCTGATCGTCAACAATAATCTGTATTTCAAAAGCAATAATCTCTTAATATTTCTGTCACCAGTCTAGTTTCTTTCCAATTCTTTTCTTCATAGAATATGTCAAAGTGATATGTGTGTGTGTGTGTGTGTGTGTGTGTGTATGTGTGCACATGCATTCATGTGCATGCGTGTATGCTCTAACATGTAAGCCACAGTTTCACTTGCAGCTTTTTGCTGGTTAACTGAAGGTATTGATCCCACTGGGTTTTCTGTTCTGGTTTAACTGTGATCTTTAGATCTCAGCCTTCTGTATAGGTAGGATTACAGGCATGAGCCAAACGCACCTGGCTTTAAAGCCATCAAATGATGGCTTACGGTATAAATATGTTCTTTCCTTCATGATCCCTGTAGCTTCTGTTTTGATGGATCTCTGTTGCTCATAAGATACAATCTAAATTTACCATTGTGCTCTGTTTCTTCCAAAGCTCTCCTATGTCTCTTAAATCTTTTATATAAAAGAACTATTACTTTTAACTTAGTTTTTTATTAATATCTCATTAAGTAGTTAATTATTTCAACTTAATTTCAAGATAATTATTACTAATTATTATTAATGGTAGTTAATTATTCAATTTATTTTTGATTAATAATTTCATAAGGCAGTTAATTTTCTTTAGTAATAATCTCCATTTAAAACTTTAGATATCTTAAATTCCCCCATACTTAAAAATTTATAAATGTCTCATTTAAATACTTTGAATAGAAAAAATGTGCTTTACCTTATTATGGTAATATAAGTATATATATATATATATAAATGTAAAGCTTATCATTTAAACCCATTTTTATTCTCAAATCATTAATTCACTCATGTGTGTTTTGTGTGTGTGCTCTAGTACTGGGGCTTGATCTCAGGGCCTGTGTTGTTTTGTAGTTTGTTTGCTCATAAACAGTGCTTTACTGATTGAGCCATGCCTCCATCCTAAAAATATGCTTCAAAATTAGAGCTTTAAAAATAATTGCTCTTAACATTTTTAAGAATTTTACATATCTCTCCAGGTGCCATAGCTCATGCCTGTAATATTAGTTCTGCAGGAGGCTGAGATCATGAGGACTGTAATTCCAGACCAGCCTAGGCATATATATATATATATATATGTATATATATATACATATATATACATATACATATATATACATATATATATACACACGTATATATTTATATATTTTATATTTAGATATGTAAAATATCTAAATATATATTTATGACAGTGTTTCAATAGAAAATGCTGCATGTAGTAGTGCAGGTCTGTCATCTCAAGTCTGATGAATTGTGTCCAGGCAGATCTGGGCAAAAGCAAGACCCTACTTCAAAAATAACCTGAGGAACTGGGAAGGTGGTTCAGCAGTAAGTGCTTGCCTCGCATGCATGAGGCCCTGGGTTTGACTCTACAGCACGACAAAACCTCAGATTTCTCAGCAGAGACAATTAAAGCAAGAAGAGCCTGGAATGATGTATGCCACGCCCTAAAGACAAATAACTATCAACCAAGAATACTGTACCCAGCTAAACCCTCCTTCATAATGGAAGGCCAAATAAACACCTTCCATAGCAAAGAAAAATTGAAACAATATATCTCCACCAAACCATCCCTACAAAATATACTTAAAGATGTCCTACACATAGAAAGCCAACAAGAGTGAAATAAAGGCCAAAAAACCACACCCAAACTGAGAATCCAAGAACTATAGGAAGAACCCAGTTGTCACAGCCCCCAAGAAGATAGACAACATGGCAGGAACTACCACACAACTCTCACTCTTAACTCTCAATATTAATGGATTTAACTCTCCAATTAAGTGACATAGACTGTCTAGTTGGATTAAAAAGCAAGATCCTTCTATCTGCTGCCTTCAAGAGTCACACTTTGCCCATAAAAACAAACATATTCTGAAAGTGAATGGCTGGAATATACCAAGCAAATGGTCCCCATAAACAGGTGGCAGTTGAAATCCTAATATCAGAGAAGATAGACTTCAAATTAAAATTAGTGAGAAGAGATAAAATTAGTGAGAAGGTTTCTACTTACTACTAAGGGATCTCTCCTTCAGGAGGATATTACAATTCTAAATATCTATTCACCAAACAATGGAGCATCCAAATTTATCCAAGAAACACTACTTTCCCTCAAATCTCACATAGATCCAAAGACGTTAATTGTTGGGAACTTTAACTCACCACTATCCCAACTAGGTAGATCAACCTGGCAAAAACTCAACAGAGATACCACAGGTCTAAACAACTGCATAGACCAACTAGATTTAACAGACATCTACCGAATATTTCACCCAGCGGCATGAGAATACATGTTTTTCTCAGCAGCACACAGAACATTTTCTAAAATAGACCACATTTGGTCACAAAGCAAACATCCAAATTCAGAAACACTGAAGCTATGCCATGCATTCTCTCAGATCACAAGGGAATAAAATTAGAACTCCATACCAAAAACCACCAAAGAAAGTCCTGTAACACATGGAGGCTGAACAACACACTGTTGAATCACGAGTGGGTCATGGAAGAGATTAGAAAGGAAATTCAAATGTTCATGATATTCAACAAAAATGAGCACACAAATTAACAGCTCCTCTGGAAACAGCAAAGGCAGTACTAAGAGGCAAGTTCATTACTCTGAGTTCTTATGTCAACAAATTGGAGATATCTGAGGCCAACAATTTAATGAGACATTTGAACCTCCTTGAAAAAGAGCAGCAAGATAAACCCCAATCAAGTAGACAGAAAGAAATAAAATTAAATCAGAATTAATTGAATTAGAATCCAAAAAAACCATAGAACGAGTCAACAAAGCAAAGAGTTGGTTCTTCAAAAAACTTAACAAAATTGACAGACCCTTAACAAATCTTATCAGAAAAAGAAGAGAACACACACAAATAAACAAACTCAGAGATGAGAATGGAAACATCACCTCAGAAACAACCAAGATTCAAAACATTATAAGGGAATACTTCTCAAACTTTTATGCTAATATGTTTGAGACTGGAAGAAATGGATGATTTCCTAGCAAATATCAACATGCCAAAACTAAACCAAGATGAGTTAAACCATCTTAACAGGCATATCAATGACCCCGAATAGCAAAAACAATCCTTAGCAGAAAGAACAGTGCTGAAGGAATATCAATACCAAATTTTAAGCTCTACTACAAAGACATAGTAATCAAAACAGCTTGATACTGGCACAAGAACAGACCTCAGGACCAATGGAATAGAATTGCAAAACCAGAAATGAACCTACAGCCTATAGCCACCTAATCTTTGATGAGGGAGCTAAAAACATAGAATGGAAGAAAGACAGCTTCTTCAGTAAATGGTGCTGGCAAAATTGGTTAAAAAATTGTAGAAAACTAAAACTAGATCTGCACATATCACCCTGCACCAGAATCAACTACAAATGGATCAAAGACCTCAAAGTCAAAGCAGAAAACTTGAAAACATTACAAGAAGGAATAGGAGAAAACCTAGGTCTCCTAGGCACAGGCCATAATTTTCTCAATAGAGATCCAGAAGCACAACAGATCAAAGAAAGTTTGGACAAATGGGATTGCATGAAATTGCAGAGCTTCCGCATGGCAAAGGCCATAGCTAGCAACATCAATCAAAAGCCCATGGATTCTGAGACAATCTTCACTAGCCATACAATGGATATGGGTCTCATATCTAAAATATACTTGGAACTGAAAAAATTAAATTCCTCAACAACAAATTCTCAAAGAAACAACTGCCCAATAAACAAGTGGGCTAAAGACTTAAAGAGAAACTTCTCTGAAGAGGAAATAAGGATGCCAATAGATACATGAAGAAATGCTCAACCTCTCTAGCTATAAAATAAGTGCAAATCAAAACAACATTGAGATTCCACCTCACCCCAGATAGAATGGCTATAATCAAGAAATCTAATAACAACAGATGCTGGAGGGGATGTGGACAGAAGAGAACCCTACTGCATTGTTGGTGGGAGTGTAAACGTGTTCAACCACTTTGGAAAGTAGTATGGAAGTTCCTCAAAAGACTACACATAGAGTTCCCTATGGCCCAGCAATCCCACTTTTGGGCATTTACCCAAATGATCACAAACAAGACCATACTAAAGCTACCAACACAACTATGTTTATTGCAGCATTATTTACCATAGCTAAGATATGGAACCAACCCAGTAAGATATGAAACCAACCCAGATGCCCCTCAGTATGGATCAAGAAAATGTGGTATATATATATATGAAATTCTATGCCTCCATTAGAAAGAATATTGCCCCATTTGTTAGGAAATGGAAAGATTTGGAAAACATTATATTAAGTATACCAGACCCAAAGAAACATAGGTCCTATGTTTTCCCTTTTTTGCAATAACTAGTATATATCTGGGATAAGCAGAAAAGGTCAAAAGCTATATACATATGACCAGATAAGATGAAGTTAAGGGAAGTGAACCCCAAGATAGGGACACAAGTGGTTTTTTTTCTTTCTTGCTATTGTTTCTAACATATTTATAATGTACCATGTAATTTTTTTTGTTTCTTTGTATGCTCCTCCCCTATGGTATAACCCTTGCTTTAACTGTATTTGATGTCATTGCGCTGGATCTTGTATATACACTTCTCTAGCTTGGGGAGGGAAGGAAAAAAATGCTTAATTAGGGATACAGGTTGACCCATTGTAACAATGAGATGTAGAAGACACTATGTTGAACTTTACAATTTAGGTGGGGGGTTGGGGGTAGGGGGTGGAGGGGAGATGGGGGAGTGTAATTGTGGAGGTGGGAGGGAAGGGAGGGTAGGGGAAAAACAAAGCAGGAGGTAACAATGCTTGATAAGAAATGTACTCATTACCTTGTTCATGTAACTGTAACCCCTCTTTACAGTATTTTTACAATAAAATGTATTAAAAAAGATTATAGCAACTTATCAAAAGAAAAAGAAAAAGAAAAGGCTGGAAGTGGTGTTGTGGCTCAAGTGGTAGAGCACTAGCCTTGAGCTGAAGAGCTCAGGGACAGTGCCAAGGTCTTAGAGTTCAAGCCCCATGAACTACCAAAAAAAAAAAAAAAAAAAAAAAAAAAGAAAAAAGAAAAATAACCTGAGAAAAACAGGCTGGAGGCATGACTCCAGTGGGTGAACTCTGTCTAGCAAGTACAAAGCACTGAGTTCATACCCCAGATTCCTCAAAGAAAAGAAAAATATTTTGCATATTTGACAAATATCACTTTTAAGTTATAGAAATTCATGTTCTGTTCCATATATTTAATTAAGATAAATATACAACTTAAATATTTTAAATGGAAAATCACAATATAATTATGTTAGATTCCTTTAAATCGTTTGAAATTGTTAGAATTCTGTGAAAATTATTTCAAGAACTCTAGTTATGAGATAGGGTCAAATTTTACTAAGATCTTGGTATAAAGAAAAAGGGTTCATAAACCAATGAAAACATTTATTTTCAATAGGACTCCAATATGGAGAAAAGAATAGTTAAATAAATCAGTGTTTTATCTGTTAAGAAAACTTAAAAATTAAGAAATGGACAGAAGAAATGACAGTTCTTCTAAAGGAATGTTGAAGATGGTCAAATTTTATAAGGGTGTGTGCCTTCAATTTCTACAACTACATTATTTTACAACTCTGGCCATAGAAAGTTCACTGTAGAAAACTGATGGCATTATTCATGGTGACACAAAAGGACTGTCTGTGACAGAGACGTAATTCATTTTTGCCCTTCAGAAAAGTTCATCCTAGACATTAAATTTTAAGTTATTCGATAGTTTACATCTCAGGAAATTTATTTTAGTAGCACTGATTGCTTATACACACACATACACATACACATACACATTCATATGTGTGTCTGTACTTCAAATTTACCTTTCTGAAACTATTTTAACACTTCGCTGAGCTTTCTCACTAATGAATGAATTAAATTAAATCCTTGGTAGTGTTTTTTTAAGTGAGATTTATGCTTTTAATGTTTAAAACATTACACATCAATAAATGTGATTTATACAAAGAATGGCTTCAGCTTTGACTGTCAGTTGTCAGTCAATGTAGTGATGGTGAACAAGGAGACCAAACTTTACTATCTAAAAGTTAATCAGGAAACTATTTATGAATTTGAGAAGATGGTGAGGATTTATTCCTAGAAAGCAGTGGTGAATTATAGCGTGGAAAACATTTCTGTTCATGACCAAGTTCAGGAAAAGTATCATCCATGTTTATAGAGCTTCCACAAAGCACTTTAAGTAATTTTCTGTTTGTAAGCCATCGAGGATTCTGTGTGGAGACATACAGTGGGGCTCTCTAACCCACAGGTAAATAGATACAATGACAACCCTTACCTCCCTAAGTTCAAGGAAGTTTTCAAGACAAGCGTGTGTGTGTGTGTGTGTGTGTGTGTGTGTGTGCGCGCGCGTGTGTGTGCGTGTGTGTGTGTGTGCATGTGTGTGCATGCAAACATATTCAATATGTGTCATATGTTCATTAGATTGTTCTTTTATTTTCTCTTCTCCTTACTCTGCTCCAACGCATATAGAGTAACATAATATGTTCCCAGCCCATTAGGTTGTCTCCTGCTCTTAGCTCCCTACCTGGATCTGGAATTACCTTGCTTTCCATTCTGAGATGAATTTGCTAGAATTTGCTATCACAGCAAGGGAGTGTCTTTATCTCTGGGGAGGTAGGAAGAAGAGAAAAATAGGTGGGCCTTGCTGGGTTTCCTCTTTGCTACCATTAGACTGTACCCTGTAAGCATTGTCTTATTTCTCCATGACTGTCCACTCTCGATCATTTTTAACCTAAAATTGGCTTATCCATTTCTGCAGGTCTTAGTTTCCTTATGAGGGAATCCTGTGTCATATAAAACTTTTTATGAATAAGCTGCTCTTATTAATGCTTCTTTCAGTATTGGGGACCAACCAATGAAGAAGTGATAGGTAGGTAAAGGTATTTTCCCCCTCTCCTGCTAAAGCAATTATTAGATTAAGGAATCTAAGACAACCCTGGTAGGATTTTTGTTAATCTGGTCAATTTAACTTTTCTGATTCATCCTTTCTCATTAGTGGGGTTGAATCACTACTTCAGCTGTCATTACAATAAAAATGGCAGAAGACACTAATAGAAATGCTTCTATTAGTTAATATTGTAGATAAATAATCTAAAAATGAAATCTAAAGTTTTATTGTTATAGAAAACTATACTACTTCCTCTTATGGGTGGGAAACCTTTTTGCTAACAAGAGCCATTTAGATATTTATAATATCATTTTTTAAAAAAATATTATTTTATTTTATTTGAGAACATACTGTACAGAGGGGCTACAATTACATGGGCAGGATAATGCATACATTTCTTACCAAGCATTGCAGCCTCCTCCTTTGTTTACCCTTCACCTCCCTTCCTTATAGGCCATAGAAAATTATCAATACAAATAGTTAGGTCTTGGGCACATGATGAGAAGTATATGTGTCTGATCACTATCTTACCTATGCTGGTCAAAAGATAATGATAATAATAAAAATGAAATAATTTTCTATCATCATAGTTCAGGAGCTGCTGCTTTGGTGTTTTATACTATAGAAAGTCAGGCTCTCATGGAATCTTCACTGGTGTTAATTCAAGCTAGTGTTGAGTCCAGTCCATTTAAAGAGTTTAGGTGAAAATTTGTTTTGGGGAATATTGTTATTAATCATTATTATGATGATTATTTTAAATTTTGCTTTGAATCATCCATGATTTCTTATGCTGCTGCAGCAATCCAGTTGACTTTAGACATACACAATGAAAACAATTAGCATATATACATACTATGTACATATGCTTTTTGATTTATTCATCCACTGAGGAGCATCTGGGTTGACTCTATATCTTGGTCATGGTAAACAATGCTGCAATAAACATGGTTGTGCTACTAGTTGTGTTGTGGCATTGTTTATGGTCATTTGGATAAATGTCCAGAAGTGGGATGCTGAGTCAAAAGGAAGCTCTATGTTTAGTCTTGAGGAACTTCCATACTGTTTTCCAGAGTGGCCGGACAAGTTTAGATCTCACCAACAGTGTAGTAGCATTACCTTTGGCCATATCCCTTACAGCATCTGTTATTGTCAGTTTTCTTCATAATGGTCATTCTAACTGGAGAAAATGATGGATCAAGAAAATATGATATATGTATATATATATATATAATACACACACACAATGGAATTCTGTACTTCCATCAGAATGAAAACCATTGCCCCAATTTGTAAGGAAATGGAAAGACTTGGAAAAAAAATTATACTCAGCGAAGTAAGCCAGCCCCAAAGAAACATAAGTTGCATGGTTTCCCTCATTTGTAATAACCAGAATGTGCCTATGAGTCTAAAGGAAGCCCAGTGGACAGTAAAAGACAACTGGACACAATTAATCAGCAAACTAAATATTCACACAGTGAGAATAAAGAAGGATATTCTTAGGAGAGGATCACTAGGGGTCAATAGCTATGTGGATAAGATCATATAAAATGATGTCTATTGAAACTGCAAGAAATGGAAGAGGTTTTTATACTGTTTGCATTTTTCTTGTTTTTTTCTTTTTTCCTCTTTTGATTTATTACCTTCTGTAGCTGTTTTTGATTTCCGTACCTTTTGTCTTGTATATAAATTAATATGATTTGGGGAGAAGAAGAGGAAGCACAGAAACAGTGGGACAAAGAGTCAACCAATTCAGTAGTGAAACCCACTAGATATTATATTGGAAATGGAACTATACAATTTGGGAGAGGGGGAAGTTTGAGGGAAACAACTGGGAGATAATGGAGGACGGGAGAAAATGTTCAAAAGGAAATGTACTCATTACATGAATAATGTAACTGTAACCCCTGTGTACATCACCTTTACAATATTTTTTAAAAGAAAACAAATAGCATTTCATATTTAGCTATAATTTTCAATTCTCAAACAAGTGTCATTGTGCTATATTTCTGCAGAGTGACTTTCTGATTAGTGAGTCACAGGTGCTGCTGTTATGTTCTTGGAATCAATATCTGAGCAAAAATAAAGTCAACGTGCTCTCCTACTAGTTACAATAAATTTCCAGGTACCACACAAATCATGAAAATAGCCAGTGTCGGCAGATGTTGCCAATTACTTCACATTTCTGAATTTGGAAAAACAAAATTGGGCATTCAATATGCATACTAAGTAGAGATTGTTTCTTTATGTTTAAACTTGTGAAGAAATGATGGCTGAAAGAAAGAAAACAATGAAGCATCCTAGGCGATGGTGCAAAATTAGTCTCAATATTAAAAGAAGGGTATACACACTGCAGTATTGTTTTGTGGCTAATTTTGACTTATGCTGGTTGTGTTTTGAGAGTTGTGATCTGATTTTGAAAGGCAAAGGAGTGTCCTAAAGCTTTCCCTGGAGGAAAGAACATTCCAAAAACATCCTCTCAACAGTTCTGTGGATCATTTGTTTTGAACACTGGAGAGGTCCACCATTCATATTGTTTACAACTGCCTCCTTTGGACCCAGTCTCTTTTAGTTCTATAAGTCAGTGTGTTGACAACAGTTTTAAATGCATTTCATTTTGGTGCCCTATCTCACAAAATTGAAGAGAATATTTTTTATTGCTATCTATTTTGATAATGAGAAATGTCAGTAGGGAGAAATTCATTAGCTAGTAAAGAATGCTATCTTATAGACCATTAATATGAAATGCTATTTTATGAAAGTGACTAGATTTTTTTCCATAAAAGCATTATCTGTTTTTATTCCACATAGATTGTCAGGTAATACAAAGACTAATAGAAATTCATAATTATTTTACTTTACTTTTAACTTTTTTTTTGAGATTAGCTTGGGCTGGCCTTGAATTTGTGATCCTCCTGCTTCAACTTCCTGAATACTGGGATTACAGGCATTTATCACCACACTCAGCCAAATTTAACTTGTTTATTCTTCAAAAATTTGAAAAACAAAGATAAATCAGCCTTGGAGGGAGAAGAATTAGTAAATTAAACATGGGCTAGGAAAAGCTGATCTGAGTGTTAATGCCTACTGATAGGGAGAATTACTGTGATGACCACCTTTTAGATAGCTAAGCTGGCTCTCTGATGGTCCTCACCTCCTACTATGTGACTCTCTGCCTCATTGTACCAAAGTGCAAGCGGTGGCACGTCACGTTCAAGAGTAGAAATGATTGCATTTGCCCTTTTATTTCCCCTCCCTTCCCTTTCTCTCAAAGAATATACCTTAGTTGGGCACCTGTGGCTCACGCCTGCAATCCTAGCTGCTCAGGAAGCTAAGATCTGAGGATCATAGTTTGAAGCCAATTCATGCAGAAAAGTCCATGAGGCTCTTAAATAGACTTAATCAGAAAAAAAAGATGAAAGTGAAGCTGTAAGCTGTAGCTCAAATAGTAGAGTGCCACCCTTGAGTGAAAAAGTGAAAAGACAATGCCTAGACCCTGAGTTCAAGCCCCAGTACTGTTACACACACACACACACACACACACACACACACACACACACACACACACACACACACACACACACACACACACACACACACACACACACACACACACACACACCCTGGTACAAGTCAATTGCTCTGTTCTGAGGAGGAACTCACATCCATATCTAGAGGTGCTAAGTCCTCTAGAAAACAGCCAGTGAGGTATGAAACTGAATCATGAGGGAGCTAACTGGAGGCAGATGTTCTGGCCTCTGTCAGGCCTTCAGGCGAGTGTCACCTTAGCTTACATCTAAACTGTAGCCATATGAGAGATCCTGAACAAGAACCATTCTGCTAAGGTACATTAAAATTCCTGATCCACAGATGTTGGGAATAATAAACAGTTGCTGGTCTAAGCCACCAAGTTACACAACAATTGGTTTTACAGATATGGATTGCCAAACAAACCTATCACGAATCACCAACTATTGTCATATGTGTGTGAATGTGTGTGTGTATAAAAATCATGCTTACATCCCAACTTTTCATCCTCACAAGATTTATGAGAAGAAATAAAGTACAAGTTTCATTCCAAACTTTTGTGTGTTGGCATCTTAGAAACTGGAGGCTATGAAGTATAAACATTGCTATGACAGGTTCTGTGTACAGGGACCAGATTCTTCGCCAGTTTATCTACTGCTTGAAAGGATGGGATGGGTCATTAAGGGACTCAGAGTTATACAACTGAGCCATCCAGATAGGTTATAGAGGTTGTCTTCTAAAAATAAATCATGGCATTCATATCGAGGAACCGTTTTGTTGGATACTGCATATCTATCTATCTATCTATCTATCTATATATATCTTGATGCTGTTCAAGTAAGGAATATTAATATTTAATGTCACCAGAACAAATTATAACTGGGTGACTTAAATCAACTGAAGTTTATTCTGTCATAGTTCTAGAAGCTACAAGTCTAAGATCATAGAATTGACAGGATATATTCCTTCTGAAGACTAAGAAAAAAATCTTTCCTGCTCTCTTTTAGCTTCTGGTGTCTGCAGGTATTTCTTGGTTCCTACAGCATAAATCCCATTTTTCTCTCTGTCTTCATATGGCCATTCCTCTGTGCCTTTGGGCAGCCTCTCTTTCTCTTATAAGGACATTTGTGGTTAAATTTGGGGGTCCATTCTAAATTCATGATGAATTCATCTCAAGATTTTTAAAAATTATATTTTTGTTATCTTTAAGTAATTGTATGAATGGGTTACCATTCAACAAGTCAATTCATAAGTACAATGTGTTTTGATCAGTATCATGGCTTTCTTCATTCTCCCCCATCTCTCCCAACAACCCCTTCCTTCAATTTTCTTAATTTCAGAGAATAAGCATTGAATATTATGACTGCATTCTGTACTCCCTTCCTCTCTTCATTCCCCCAACCCCTCCCCTTGACCTTCTCCGATCTTTCAGTACCAATTTCTTGGTACTCATTTTGTAGAACTGTGAGTTTTTCTAAGGAATTACATCATTTGAATTCTCCCCTGCTAATATCATATTTTGGTTAATACATTTGTGTACACTTGCATGTAACCCCATATGTGTTTATTGGAAACATTTATAAATGAGTTTTAGCATCACATATTCATCTCCAGATTTTAACATAGCTACATTGGCAAGGATCCGTCCATCCTCACCTGCAAATCAACTTATCTTCACAGCTTCTGAGGATTCAAATTGGACATACATACCCAGTCTCAGAATTCCCATAGGCTGTGCAGGCTATCCTAGGTTTATCCTCAGGGGCTTGAAAGACTGTTCTTTACTGGGCCATCAACCGAGTTGGAGCTGTGGAGTTAGGTGAGGAGTTGCAGCAACAGCAATAGGATGAAACTCTCATTCTTTTTTTTGTGTGTGAAAATACTGTACAGAGGGGTTACAATTACATGGGCAAGATAATGAGGACATTTCTTATCAAGCATTGTAGCCTCCTCCTTTGTTTCCCCTTCCCATCCCTTCCCAGGCTCCTCCTGTCCCCCCATCCAATCCTCCCCCTGCCCCTCCCACCAAAGTTGTAAAGTTCGTTTTCGACATAACAACTTGTACATCTCATTGTTGCAATGGGTCCACCTGTATCCCTATTTAAACGATTAGTTTTTCCCCTTCCCCTCCACAAATTATACCAACATCAAATACAGTGAAAGCAGGGGTTATACTGTGGGGGGGGGACATACAAAGCTCAAATTAATAATGTTATAAATGGGTTAGAAACAATCACATGAAAGAAAAAAAACCATATGAATTCATATCTTAGGGTTCATTTCCCTAACATCACCTTATCTGACATTTTCCGCTTGACTCAGACATATACTAGATATTGCAAATACGGGAAACCATGGGACTTATGTTTCTTTGGGCCTGGCTTACTTCACTTAATATAATTTTTTCCATGCCTTTCCATTTCCTAACAATTGGAGCAATGTCATTATTTCTGATGGAGGCATAGAATTCCATTGTCTATATATACCACATTTTCTTGATCCATTCATCTACTGTGGGGCATCTGGGTTGGTTCCATATCTTAGCTATAGTAAATAATGCTGCAATAAATATCGTTGTGCAGTAGCTTTAGTGTGGTCTTGTTTGTGAACATTTGGGTGAAAGCCCAAAAGTGGGATTGCTGGGTCATAGGGGAGCTCTATGTGGAGTCTTTTGAGGAACCTCCATACTGGTTGAACAAGTTTACACTCCCACCAACAATATAGTAGGGTTCCCTTCTGTCCCCATCCCCTCCAGCATCTGTTGTTATTAGAGTTCTTGATTATAGCCATTCTAACTGCGGTGAGATGGTATCTCAATGTTGTTTTGATTTGCATTTCTTTTATGGCTAAGGAGGTTGAGCATTTCTTCATGTGTCTATTGGCCATCCTTCTTTCCTCTTCAGAAAAGTTTCTCTTTAAGTCTTTAGCCCACTTATTTATTGGGCAGTTGTTTCTTTGAAGATTTGTTGTTGGGGGATTTAATTTTTTGAGTTCAAGGTATATTTTAGATATGAGATCCTTGTCTGTTTTATGGCTAGTGAAGATCTTCTCCCAATCCATGGGCATTCTATTGATCTTGCTAGCTATGTCCTTTGCCATGCAGAAGCTCTGCAATTTCATGAAATCCCATTTGTCCAACTTTTCTTTGATTTGTTGTGTTTCTGGGTCTCTATTAAGAAAATTTTGGCCTGAGCCAACAAGACCTAGGGGCTTCTCCTATTCCATCCTGTAATGTTTTCAGAGTGTCGGCTTTGAGTTCAAGGTCTTTGATCCATTTGGAGTTGATTCTGGTGCAGGGTGATATATAAGGATCTAGCTTTAGTTTTCTACAAGTAGTTAACCAATTTTGCCAGCACCATTTACTAAAGAGGCTGCTTTCTTCCATTCTATTTTTTTAGCTCCCTTATGGTAGATTAGGTGACGATAGGACTGTAGGCACATTTCTGGGTTTTCAAATCTATTCCATTGGTCCTGAGGTCTGTTCGTGTGCCAGTACCAAGCTGTTTTGATTACTATGGCTTTATAGTAGAGTTTGAAATTTGGTATTGATATTCCTCCAGCAGTGTTCTTTCGGTTGAGGATCGTTTTTGCTCTTCGGGGTCTTTTATTGTTCCATATGAATTTTTGGATTGCCTCTTCTATTTCCTTGAAGAATGAGGTTGGAATTTTGATAGGTATTGCATTGAATTTGTAAATAGCCTTGGGAAGTATTGCCATTTTCACGATGTTGATCTTTCCAATCCAGGAGCATAGGAGTTTTTGCCACTTTCTAAGTTCTGTTTTGATTTCCTTTTTTAGGTTTTAAAAGTTTTCATCATAGAGGTCCTTCATTTCTTTGGTTAATTCCTAGGTATTTTATTTTTTGTGGGGCTATTATGAATGGAGTTGCTTTCCTAATTTCAGCCACGCTTTTCTCATTGTTGGAATACAGAAAAGCCATTGATTTTTGGGGGTTAATTTTATAACCTGCTACTTTGCCAAAGTTTTGAATCAGCTTGAGTAATTTGGGAGTGGAGTCCATGGGATTCTTTAAATAAAAGATCATGTCATTTGCAAAGAGGAAGAGTTTTTCTTCTTCTTTCCCTATTTGGATCCCTTTTATGTTTGCATCTTGTCTTATTGCTGTAGCTAGGCATTCTAACACTAGATTGAAGAGAAGTGGAGAGAGTGGACATCCTTGTCTTGTTTCTGACTTAAGAGGAAATGGCTTTAAATTTTCACCATTAAGTATAATGTTGGCTGTAGGTTTGTCATATACAGCCTTTATTGTATTGAAGAATGTTCCATGGATTCCTAATTTTTCCAGAACTTTTATAATAAAGGGGTGTTGGATCTTGTCAAATGCTTTTTCTGCATCTATTGAGATAACCATGTGTTTCTTATCTTTGCTCCTGTTGATGTGATGAATTATATTAATTGATTTGGATATGTTGAACCAGCTTTGCATCCCTGAAATAAATCCTGTTTGATCGTGGTGTATGATTTTTTGGATGAATTGTTGAAGTCGATTGGCCAAAATGTTGTTGAGAAGTTTTGCATCAATGTTCATCAAAGAAATGGGTCTATAGTTCTCTTTGTTTGATGAGTCCCTGCCTGGTTTTGGGATGAGGGTTATGATGGCTTCATAGAATGTGTTCAGTAGTGAACTTTCTCTTTCAATTTCATTGAAGAGTTGGAGGAGTATTGGTGTGAGCTCTGCTTTGAAGGCCTTGTAGAATTCCACTGTAAAACCATCTGGTCCTGGACTTTTCTTAGATGGGAGGTCTCTTATTGATGTTTCTATTTTAATTCTTGATATGCCTGTTAAGATGGTTTAACTCATCTTGGTTTAGTTTTGGCATGTCAATACTTGCTAGGAAAAGGTCCATTGTTCTCAAACTTATTACCATAAAGTTTTGAGAAGTATTCCCTTATAATGTTCTGAATCTTGGTGTTTCTGTGGTGTTGTTTCCATTCTCATCTCTGAGTTTATTTATTTGGGTGTGTTCTCTTCTTTTTCTGATAAGATTTGCTAAGGGTCTGTCAATTTTGTTAATTTTTTCAAAGAACCAACTCTTTGTTTTGTTGATTCTTTTTATAGTTTTTTTGGATTCTAATTCATTTAATTCTGATTTAATTTTAATTCTTTCTGCCTACTGGATTGGGGTTTATCTTGCTGCTCTTTTTCAAGGAGGTTCAGATGTCTCATTAAATTGTTGGTTTCAGATCTCTCCAATTTGTTGATGTAGGAACTCAGAGCTATAAACTTGCCCCTGCGTACTGCCTTTGCTGTGTCCCAGAGGAGCTGGTAATTTGTGTGCTCATTTTTGTTGAATAGCATGAACATTTGAATTTCCTTTCTAATCTCTTCCATGACCCACTTGTGATTCAGCAGTGTGTTGTTCAGCCTCCATGTGTTACAGGGCTTTCTTTGGTGTTGAGTTCTAATTTTATTCCCTTGTGGTCTGAGAGAATGCAAGGTATAACTTCAATGTTTCTGAATTTGGACAAGTATGCTTTGTGGCCTAAAATGTGGTCTCTTTTAGAAAATGTTCTGTGTGCTGCTGAGAAAAACGTGCATTCTGATACTGCTGTGTGAAATAGTTGGTAGATGTCAGTTAAATCTAGTTGATCTATGCTGTCGTTTAGACCTGTGGTATCTCTGTTGAGTTTTTGCTGAGTTGATCTATCTAGTGGGGACAGTGGTGTGTTAAAATCCCCAATAATTAATGTATTTGGATTTATGTGGGATTTGAGGGAAAGTAGTGTTTCTTGGATAAATTTGGGTGCTCTGTTGTTTGGCTATTAGATATTTAGAATTGTAATATCTTCCTGAAGGAGAGATCCCTTAATTATTATATAGCAACCTTCTTTATCTCTTCTCATGAATTTTAATTTGAAGTCTATTTTATCTGATATTATGGTTGCAACTCCCACCTGTTTATGGGGGCCATTTGGTTGGTAGATTTTGTTCCAGCCTTTAAATTGAAAATGTGTTTGTTTTTACAGGCAAGATGTGACTCCTGAAGGCAGCAGATAGAAGGATCTTGCTTTTTAATCCAATAGACAGTCTATGTCACTTAATTAGAGAGTTAAATCCATTAATATTGAGAGTTAAGAGTGAGAGGTATGTGGTAGTTCCTGCCATGTTGTCTACCTTCTTGGGGGCTGTGGCAACTGAGTTCTTCCTATGGTTCTTGGAGTCTCAGTTTGGGTGCGGTTTCTTGGCCTTTATTTTGGTCTTGTTGGTTTTCTAAGTGTAGGACATCTTTAAGAATCTTTTGTAGGGCTGGTTTGCTGAAGATATGTTTCAATTTTTCTTTGCTATGGAAGGTTTTTATTTGGCCTTCCATTATGAAGGAGAGTTTAGCTGGGTATAGTATTCTTGGTTGATAGTTATTTGTCTTTGGGGCATGGCATATATCATTCCATGCTTTTCTTGCTTTGATTGTCTCTGCTGAGAAATCTGAGGTAATTCTAATTGGTTTCCCTTTATAGGTGATTGATCTTTTCTCCTTGACAGCTTTAAGGATCTTTTCCTTGGTCTGAATTGATCCTGTGTGGATCAATAATTTCTGACAAAGCAGAAATTATTAGGTTTAGGGAGAGATGTGGGTAAAAATAGGAATAGAGGGATGTGGGAAGGCACAGGGAGAGTTAACTTAACCAAGTCCTAATCTCAAAGCAGGAAATAGGTTGGATAGAATGAAAGTAGAGAGAGAAAAAAGAAAGAGAAAGAGAAAAAAGAGACAAGAAAAATAGAAAAGCAAAAATTAAAAATTAAAATGTGCAGTGCTTAAAAATTATGCAAACTGAAAACGAAATGTTCAGAGAAGAAC
This sequence comes from Dipodomys merriami, assembly GCF_024711535.1. NCBI lineage: Eukaryota > Metazoa > Chordata > Mammalia > Rodentia > Heteromyidae > Dipodomys > Dipodomys merriami. The sequence goes on from NW_027206290.1 coordinate 25,652,724, forward strand.
GTGGATATAATGAGAGAAGGGGAGGGATATAAAGGAGATGTGAAAAACTTAAAAAAAATGCTTAAAATATTATATAGGTATAAAGAGGTAGTACTGCCATTGAGGAATTAAGTCTAATAGGTTTTGAATTGAGTAATAAATTTCTGCATTAAGTGTATACACAATGGGGGATAAGGTCTAATCATCAACTACGGGTATATCTGAGGATGTGCAGAACAGCCATAAAGTCACACAAAGAAGAACGAAATAGAAGAAAAGGTGAAAAGATGAGAAAGAAAGAAAAAAAGATCAGTAGTTCAGTAGAGCTAAACAAAAAACAAAAAATAAAATTTTTTTAAAAAGAAAAAAATGAAAGAAAAACATACACACACATATACCCCTAAAATAAAAATTATAAGAGGAAGAAAAAAGTTACTAGAAAACAATTTTTTTAAAAAGTTCAAAATTAAAAAATAGTTTTAGAAAAATTTTTTTTTATAAAAGGTACAAAAAAATTCTTTGATTTTTTTTGGGGGGATGGGAAGATCCTGTATCTCCCTTGTGTCTGTAACCAGCCTCTTGTTGGAGTCTCTGGTCTGCTTGTGGTGTTTGATTTTCCTGTGACTTGGTTGGTTTCTTAAGTCAGTGTGTTTGAGCAGGCAGAAAAATGCTCTGCTTTACCCAGGATTTTGTGATCCTCCTCCCAGGCTAGTTCAATGGGAAGGAGATCTGCTTTGAGTATCACAAAAGAGGGAGATGGCTGTTTTCTCAAGTTTGGAGATGCTCTGGTGAGGCTAGGTTCTGGGTAGAGTTTTTCCCTGAGGGGTAGCTTGTGAGAAACTCATAGAACTCAGCCTGGAGCCATTCTCAGGGTTTATGTTTACCGAATTTCAATTGATTGTCAAGGCTGCTAAAGGGAGGGGCAGCCTCTGGCTCTGTTTACCCAGTGAAGAAAGCCACTCCTGGGGCTGGTGGCCCTGGGTGGGTGACTTTTCCCTGGGTGGAGCTGAGTCTGGCAGGTCAGCTTAGGTTCTTGTGACTTGCTAAATGACTCTAGTTTTCTTCCAAGGCCTGAGTTGAAACTAGCTACTTAGCCCGGCTTTTGTCAGTACCAAAGATGGAGCTCTCTGGTACTGGGGCGGGGGGGAGGGTGGCCTTCCCTCCTCGGCTCCCTGAAAAGGAGTGAGGACGTCAGGCTTCTACTCACGCCAAGTCTTGGTTCCTGGGTTGTCTCTGGTCTGTGAACTGCAGAATGAAGATGTCTGCTCCTTGTTGGTTCTTGCTGGTGTTGAGTAGAATCCGTTCGCCCACTGCATCTGGCTCCTTCATCCTGGACTTTCTGTGTTGCAGATATGGCAGCCGGGGCTACCAGCAAGTACTCAGATCTGTCTCCTTGCCTGGGTTTTCCCTCTCTGGTCTAACTCTTTGTACTGTGATGGCACACTTGGTGTGATTCTCTGGCTTAGGCCTGTTCACTGGAACACTAAAACTGCTTTCTATGTGAGAGCTTGTTTAGCCTCCAGCTTCTCCTCCGCCATCTTCCCAGAACTCTCTTGAAACTCTCATTCTGAGAGAACTTTCCTTTCATGTTCTATAGACTTAATGAGGGAGATGAGAGTCATATTTTTATCCTTAAGAACAAAGGGAAAGTGACAGAGGAAAGCAACTCTGGAAACAAAATGAAACCCATGTAGCCTGAAACAAACCCAACTCAGTTATTTTAGTCAAAAACAGTCTGAATCTTCAGCCTGTAGAATCTCCTGTAGAAAATGACATTTGTTTTTACTTTCAAGTAAAAAAAAAAAATCTATAGAAGAAGGCAAACTAAAAACCTATATGAGAAAACTACATGGAATCAGATGCATTTAAAGTAACCCAGTTTGCAGACCTTAAACATTCTGGGAAGAACAGTGAGGTAGGAAGGACATGTGTTTTAGGACACAAGAACAGATACAATAATATATTTAGACCAAACTCTCATGCCTATTTTCTTTTAAATGAATAACTTTGAATTGTAAGTATTTTACAAAGTCCTTTTACTACTGTTTTTCAGATCCTACGACAATACCGTCCAACAAATCCTCACTGTAGATGATAGATTTTGAAAAAGTTTCAGCAAAGCATTTAGAAAACAGAGCTAAAGTAGGGGTAAATGGAGAAGATAGAACAACACACACACACACAAACACACACACTTTAGTGTGTTAGTCTTTATACTAACACCCTTTTGCAACATCATTAAAAGGTAAGCTGACTTCTCTAATTCTGAATCTGGAAGGGCCACGTGACTTGCTTTGAGCTAGAGAAGGTAATACAAATGCTCGGCTTTTGTTGTTGTTGTTGGTGGTCCTGTGGCTTGAACTCAGGGCTTGCACACTGTCCCTGAGCCTCTTTGTGCTCAAGGCTAGTGCTCTATCCCACAGCTCTACTTCTGCCTTTTTTTCTGAGTAGTTTATTGAAGGTAAGAGTCTCACAGACTTTCCTGCCCGAGCTGGCTTTGAACTATGATCCTCAGATCTCAGACTCCTGAGTAATTAAGATCATAGGAATGAGCCACCAGTACCTGGCTGATTGACTACTTTTGAATCCAGAAGCAGATTTTGTATTGTCCTCCTGAAATTCTGAGCTACCTTCCTTGAGGAGACTCAGGTATCTTGAAATAGCTAAATTATATAGTGTAATGTGAGAATTCCTTTCACATGGTTGATCTAGACATAGACCAGTAGACAATCAAGGTTTAATCCTTGGTGATAACAAAAACTGTAGGAATAGTTGAGCATAATAAAAAGATCATCCACTTTCATTAATGTATATTAATTGTACAAAATAAAGTATTTTATATGACACTTTCATATATGCATCTAATGTACTTTGATAATTTTCAACATCTCTAATCATCTCTTTGGTATCTCTTTCTCCTCCTGCTGGTCCTCTTCCTTTCCCCAAATATTTCTACTTTCATGTTGAAAGAGATCATTTTTGAAATAAAACACTAGCAAATTTTGTTTAAAAATAGCTTTGAGTTACTAGTAGCCTTGATTTTCTTGCCCCATAATAAAAATATTACTTCTAAATCAGTATTTTCTCCATATGAATAATTGTGAGACTGTCAATTGAGTTTACCAGAAAAGGGTTTAGAAGCAAAGTTCAGGTGGTATGGTGCCAGCCAATGAGCAAAGGCAAGCATCAGATACTAAGTGTGAGTGCCAGTCTTGGGGAAAAATGTTTATCAGAAAAGATATCAAGTAGGAAGGGGAAACAAAGGAGGAGGCAATAATACTTAATAAGAAATGTACTCATTACCTTGCCCAAGTAATTGTAACCCCTCTGTATGGTATTTTCACAATAAAAAAAAGTAAAGCCAACAATTAGGGTACTTGTATCTTCTTGGAATATAAGTTACAAATGTTATTGTTGTTTACCTGTGAGCAATTGTATTAGAGGATGATACGATGTTATCTAAAGTGAAAAGACTAAAAAGGGTTTTGCTTTTAGTTATCTTTAGGTCAATTTCATTCCTACCTTAGCTTTTTTTTCTCCATTGGGTTAAATTTTTTTTCTTTTTTCTTTTTTTGTGAAAATACCGTAAGAGGGGTTACAATTACATGGGCAAGGTAATGAGTACATTTCTTATTAAGCATTGTTGCCTCCTCCTTTGTTTCCCCTTCCCATCCCTTCCTATCTCCCCGTCACTCCTCCCCCAGCCAAAGTTGAAAAGTTCGTTTTTAATGTTTTTTCTCTCCTACCTTAGCTTTTTGTAAAGAGAATGTTAACTCTGAAGAACCTGTGACTCACTATGACATGGAGGTAGGCTCCTTGTTAAAGGGAATTGTAATTAATTGCAATAGTGAGCTAGATCCCGCTTTTTTTTGGTGTCAGATTAATTACATTAATGTACCTACATCTTCACCTTTCTTTTTGTCCTTTAGCTTTGCCTCGTGACTTTGCAGTTCTCCATTCATAAGCAGAATGTCTTCCCTTTTCTCCGTTCTGAGTTTGCTCATGTGATTTGCAGATATGTGCATGAAGGTTAGAAAACAAAAATGCTTGCACATCACTGCCTCTATTCTTGAACTTCTGCCTTTCCCGTGGGACCATGACTGGGTTGATCTGCTGGAAGTATGGAAGAAACATGCAGAACAGACTCAGGCTTTTCTGCTAATCATCAGCTGACCTTAGATTTGCAAATGAGCCCAGCTGAGACCCTGAGGCCCGTCTGGTCCAAATTGTTCATGCATGGACTTGAAAGCTAAATAAAGGTTGCTTGTAGTTTATTAGCTGCATTATTGTGGCCACAAATACCTGCTATATATCTCATTCAATATTTTCTTCTTTAGGAAGGCATCCGCACTGTTAACCTTTCTTTATCTTGGATTCAGATGGTTCAACCATTAGATTGCAGCCAATAGAATTATAATTGTCAGCTTAATGGTGAGGGTCAATACAACATATGCTTTAGGGCCATGGTGCCTGCTTCAGGTATAAAGAGAAGTTTACAGTCAAGTGCCAAGAGTTAATTACCAGGGAACATGCTCATAGACAGATTTTTCTTTTTACTAATGGAACACAGTAAAACTGGATTATAATAAATCCCAGTGGACTTGAGACAAAAGCTCTAAGTGATATTTTATAATGTCCCCTTGTACTGGGCCTTAGTCAGGTCAAGAGGGATTTAAAGTCTTTCACCTCTAAAGGCTCTTTTGGTACATCAATTGTTCATGAAGAATTTTTGCATATTCTTTTTTTGCTATATAATCACAGTTTTTGCTTGTTCTAAAAAAATGGAAAGCCATCTAATTTCATTTTTTTGTGCCAGTCTTGGGCTTGAACTCAGGATCTGAGTGTTGTCTCTGAGCTTTTCTGTGAAGGCAAGTGTTCTACCTCTTGAGCCACAGCTCTACTTCTGGAATTTTGAGTAGTTTATTAGAAATAAAAGTCTCCTCAGATTGCCTTCTGAGTAGCTATGATTACAGGTGTGAGCCACTGGTGCCCAGAAACTTATTTTAATTATTTTTCTTTCTAGCGTTTCATTCTTACCACTTCCAATTCTGATTACTTCCTTCCATTTAAAAATGTCAAATTATTACTCTTTGCAATTTTATTACCTACTTTTATAATCTAAAATACCATTCAAAATTCACTGTAGGCATAATTCATTATTGCACAATATACCACTGCATGAACAGCATGATTGAAACATTTATTTTTTCAATGTTTTTGTTCACTATTCAAAATACCATTATGTGGATGTTTCTTTCTCATTTAAATTTTATTTTAAAGGTGATATACAGAGGGGTTATAATTACATATGTCAGGTAATGAATACATATATTTTTGAAAAGTGTTACTCCTTCCAAGTCTCTTCCCCCTCCATGTTGTAAAGTTCATTTTCAACATAGTGTCTTGTGAGTATCACTGTTGAACTGGTTCACCATTTGTTCCACAGTTTCTGTGATTCTCCTTCCCTTCCCCAAATCAGATAAACATCTATATATGTGTATATATGTATTTATATATATATACATATATATATATATATGACAAAGGCTAAGAGAAAAAAACAATGACATCAGTGAGTAAACCAAAGGAAAAAAAAGAAAGAAAAAGAAACAACAGAGAACAGTACAATAAGGAATAAAACTCTTGTTTCTATTTCTTGGAGTTTATTTCAATAAGAAACATTTTATATAGTTATGTGCACATAGCTATTGAACCACTGTGGTCTTCTCCTAAGAATATTCTGATATATTCTAGTTATTACACATGAGAGAAACCATGCAGACTATATTTCTTTGGGTATGGCTTACTTTGTTTCATGTGGTTTTGTTCCCAAGCTTTTCCATTTCCTCTTGAATAGGGTAATGCCATTCTTTCTGATGGAAGCACAGAATTACGTGGATGTGTTTTATGTTCATTTCTGGTAGTTTTGTTCTGAAAGATTTCTGTAAGTGGGGTCACTTACTCACATACTAGAAATATTTTAAAAGTTACACATACTTAGGTATGTGTAACCAAACTGTGCTTAAGATGGCTGTGTTGCTTCCTGTCATAACACACTTGTGTTACAACAAAGTTGACCTCATCAAGTATTCTCTTCAAAAATTACTTTTGGTTAGTGTGTATACATTGTGCAATTTACAAAGCCTAGTGGTGACAAAAATAATAAGAATGCAGCATTTTCAATCACAAAAAGTGACTTGTCAGATGAAGAATTATCAAAAATAAATAAGTTTATTTATCTTTTTCTTTGTGCTTCTGAGGTAGCTAAGAATAATTTATTGTAAGACAGTTTAGATTTTTAGCTTTTGTGGAGTATGCCTTCAAGCTTTATGTTGTATTCTAGGTACATAAAAAGGGGGGAGTGGCAGGTGTCACAAGGAAAATAGTGGTTGGTCCCAAGAGTATGTCGCTGAACTCCTGCACATTGGCTTATGTCTGTAAGCCCAGCTATTCTGGAGGCTGAGATCTGAGAATCATGGTGCCAATCCAGACCAGGCAGGAAAGTTTGTGAGACTCTAATTTCCAATATTAATGACCAAAAAGCTGAAAGTGGAGCTATGGCTCAGGTAATAGAGTACTATATTTGAGAAAAAATTCTTAGGTGGTGCCCAAGCCTTAAATTCAAGCCCCAGGACTGTCTCACAGAAAAAAAGGAAGAGATAATGAAGAAGAGTTGAAATACACACAGATGCAGGAGATGACAGACCTGGTTAGGGTACTGTCTCCATAACTTATGGTCTGTTGTCTTGGATGAGATGCTTAATCACTCCTAGCATTTTCAAAAGGTGCTAACAATTAACCTATGGTAGGATTATTATGAGAAATAAGTATGTGAGTGAACAAAAGCACAGTATAAAAGTACCAAACAATAGTGACAGCTACATAACACAAGAAAGGCTGCTTGGATATCATTGTACAGCTTAAGTGATGGAGATATGACAGGGGTTTAAAGCATCTGTAAATGGAAGGCTGACAGAACTTTAGGCAGATCAACAAGATCTCGTGTCCTTAAGTGATAAGATGCTATAGCTGCAGTGGATAACAGCATTTTCTCACTTTTCCTGCAATTGGACATGAATGCCTAGCTGGATCTTGAACTGTCTTCTAATTAAGTGAAAAGTTTTGTGGTTATAACAATTATCTAAAAATTAATAGAGATGCCTTAAGGAGGACTCACATGGTTTAAATTTCCCAGTAACATTCTGACAAGTCTAGATCCATCATTATATTCACAAGAAAAGAAATTTAGATCATGTGTTGTTGTGCAATGCCACAGTTGATTTGTGTGGGTCATTTTTAGGATTGTCAGTGATTCTTGTAGCTAAATTTATGGTGGAGAGCTAGGCATCCATTATTGAGATAGGACATTGATGGTCAGAGGGGCCACAGACAAATGAATTCAGCTCACTGGAGAAAGCAAGAAGTTGAGATTCTGAGAAATTCTTTTAATAAGACCTCCTATTAAAACTAGCCTGACTTAAATGGGCTATCATGATTAGGGAAGGGAGCTTGCTGTCCCTAAAGAGGAGTCCTCTTGTACTAATGAGAATTAATGAGAGAATTAGAGAACTCAGAGTCATGAACAGCTGAGAGGAAAAGGTTTTAAAAGTCTGAATTGAGTTGGTCGACAGTGCTCAGAAATTGAGCCAGAAATTCTCTTGGTGAGAAGTATCATTAACCCAACTGGAGAGCTAGTGGAGAATTATGAAGAAGTAAATGAGGCAGTTCTCATGAATATACAGTTTTATTTCTGGATGAACAGTATGTACTATTTTGGTGGTACTAATTTGTAAAAATGAACCGAACAGAAGGAATCACACAGACTTAATTTGTTTCTTAATTTTTTCTTGTCTATCTTATATGAAGTATGCGTTGCACAAAAAAACGTTCATAGGACATTATTAAGAATGACATAGAAATTAATAGAAGTACACATATCTAGTGTTGGAAGAAAATTTGACTTTTTATGGCACAACATACCATCTACAAATAATTCTGTGTGATAGTTCAATCTTGGGGGGATTCAGATCTCAGGAATCAACTCATATACTTGGCTGATAGCACCAAATGTTTGGAATTTCTTCCTATGTAACAAGAAGAAATTATTACTAGTCCCTGGCGCTTACTCTGGCTTGTAGGAGAATCCGTTTCCTATTACTTGTCAGTTCTGAGCAATATTTTCCTTGTGTATGAGGACCAGCTCTATGGCTCTCTGACACAGAAGAGGCAGAAAGATCTAGGATTGTACAGAGTATAATTGATTGAAGGACTTACAAATGGGTGATCCTGAGTTTGATCCCTGGATTTGAGTTAAAAAAGAGAGACATATTTACATGTTATAGTAAAAGTAACTTCCTCTTGGCTGGAATTAACTTGGTACATATTAAGATAACATTAAAGAGTTAAGGACATCCTTGAAGCCAGGGTCTGATTGTAAAGCCCCATATATGACTCCAGAATATTTTTTTTTTTGATCCTGGTCTTGGGGGTTGAACTCAGGACCTGGGCTTCTTTTGCTCAAGGCTAGTGCTCTACCACTTTGAGCCACAGCTCCATTTCTGGCCTTCTTGGTAGTTTAGTGGAGATAAGAGTCATACAGACTTTCTTGCCTGGGCTAGCTTTGAACTGTGATCCTCCGATTTCAGTCTCACGAGTAGCTAGGATTACAGGCACCTGGTGACTCCAGTGATTTTTTTTCTATGAACAGTTTTTTCTTTTCATTGGACGTGGGGCTTGAACACAGGGACTGGGTCCTGTCTCTGAGCTTTTTCACTCAAGGTTAGCGCTACACCAACTCTTGAGCCACATATCCACCACCCTATTTATCGGGTATGGGTCAATCGCAGGAACTCTCAGGTAGCATTATTCAAGAACGATCACTGGCTTATGACTCAGCAGGTCTACAGTCCTGTCAAAGCTGTTTCTTGAGTAACAGCAATGGAAGAAACCACAGGGACCTTGACTTCGAGCTCTTTGAAGTTGAAGGGGGCCACTGGGCGGGGCTGGGCCCAGGGCTGTGGGAAGCTTGGCCGGACCCCGGTTCTCGGTGAGCAGCAGCGGTAAATAGTGGGCAACTACTTCCTGTCCACTATAGGCAAGTGCATCGTCCTGAGGAAGGTCAACCCACTTAAAGGTCACCCAGTCCCACCCCCCACCGGAAGTGGAGTTGACTCCGCCCCCCACCGGAAGTGCAGTTGGCCTGGTGCCGCTAAGCCTCCTTACCTTGCCTCCTTTCGTGAACTTAGGTAAGTGGCCACGCCAGGAATGACCAGACACGCGCCCACGATGAGCAGCCTCTAAACCATCCCGAACCACATCTCACACCCGTTATTTAGATTCATCCTTTCCTCCAACTCCTTAAAAGCCACCGGACTATGGCTGCCTTCCCAGCAAACCCCGCGGCAGCACGCAAAAGGGGCGGGGCCACGTACGTCTTTGTGTTGGAGCGGGCTGAGGCTCCTAGAGGAACTGTCGCACCAACAGCCGCACTCGCTTTCCGGCATTTCGTATATCAACTTCTTTTGCTCTGCTCCGCTTTACAGCAAAACGGACGACATTGAGGGAAGAGGCTTGGAGCCACTTTACCCGCCAGGGCAGTTCCAAATCCCCAAGAATCGCAGATGGCAGAGCAACGTTCTCCATGCAAGTCGACGGACTGGGCCTCGAACGTGAGCTTGATGAAGGTCGCTGATACCTACGAAGATGAAAACTATGCAGGGAGAAGCGATGATGACGAAATGCCCTGCAGGTGTTTCATCTTCCGCCAGACCTTCCCCAACCCAGTTTGTCACCAAGCGCAGGCATAATTCCTGCGGGAACTGGTCACTGCAGCATAACCACACAACCCCACGGTGTTAGGTCAGGGACCGGTGTTAGGTCAGTGACCGGCGGCGTCTCCAATCCTGCCGAAGAATTGAAAGAGCATCCGGTGGCAACGAAGGATGATGCTTTATGATTTCCCAGAAGACCCCAAGGTAGGTCCGATTCCCCTCACTTTGGTTTTGCATTTATCTCAACCTCAAATATTTTGCTGTTCCAACAAAACAAAACAAAACTAAAACGCAGCCTCTTCCCACCAGACCTCAATCTGACCTAATGTCTTCGTGTAGGTGAATGTCTTGGTGTAGGTGAAGCAGCTACAAGTTGGTAAATGAATATACACAGGGGTAAAGCCTGATGAAGCGCTTCTCAGTGGAGGGCATGCTCCCAGGACATGCTCCCAGCCAGGGTCATTCATGGCTGCTCTGAGTGTTGTTACCTCATTCTCCTGGCCACTGTTCAAGCCCTTCACTGGTCACTACTGATTATGCCCAGAGGGCAAAGCTTAAAAGCTAAAGGTCTTACTGAATGATTGACTCCCACCTTATTGCCCTAGGTCAAGCAAAACCCCAATTGCATGCTCACCTGCTTGTCAGGAGGCAGGTTACTCTGACCTTGACTTAGCTGAAAGCTCCTTCAACCCAGACAGAACATTCCATTCTGGGCCTGGCCAAGGACACTACTCTTGGTCCCCCAAGAGACCTGCCCTTGGCCACCAATACAAGTGGAACATTACATTCTGGCCCTGACCACGGACACCGCCCTTGGCCCCTAAAATATCATAGCCTATTTTTTATTTTCTGCTTCCTTGTTAAGACCCATATGAGCCTGACCCCAAATCACTCCCTCACACAACCTCTATACCCACAGAAAGTTCTGTACCCCAGGTTTACATTAAACAGTCCTAGCCTGTTGATAATTGAATCTGGTGTATTCCTTTTTTTGTTCTCCTCTGTTTTCTTAACACATACCACAGAGTTGTAGAATATGGATGTCAGAACACTAATATTTACACTCTGCTGAAGGATGATCTTCTTTTTTTTTAATTTAATTTTATTTTATTTGAGAACATACTGTACAGAGGGGCTACAATTACATGGGCAGGATAATGCATACATTTCTTACCAAGCATTGCAGCCTCCTCCTTTGTTTACCCTTCACCTCCCTTCCCAGCCTCCCCCCTCCCTCCACCCAATTATACCCCCCTCCCCCCCCCACACCGACATTGTAAAGTTGGTTTTGACATGACATTTTGTACTTCTCATTGTTGCAACAGGTCCACCTGAATCCTTAAACGACTTGTTTGTCCCCATCTCCTCCACATGTTATACTGACATCAAATATAGTGAAAGCGGGGGTTACACTGTGGGGGAGGGACATACAAAGCAACAAAGAAATAATCTTATAAATGCGTTAGAGACACATGCATGAAAGAAACGAAAACATTAAAATACATATTTAAGGGTTCATTTTCCTAACATCACATTATCTGACCTTTTCTGCTTGACTCATACCTATACTAGATATTGCAAATAAGGGAAACCATGGAACCTATGCTTCTTTGGGCCTGGCTTACTTCACTTAATATAATTTTTTCCAAACCTTTCCATTTCCTAACAAATGGGGAAATGTCATTCTTTCTGATGGAGGCATAGAATTCCATTGTGTCTATATACCACATTTTCTTGATCCATTCATCTACTGAGGGGCATCTGGGTTGGTTCCATATCTTAGCTATGGTAAATAATGCTGCAATAAACATTGTTGTGCTGGTAGCTTTAGTGTGGTCTTGTTTGTAAACATTTGGGTAAATGCCCAAAAGTGGGATTGCTGGATCATAGGGGAGATCTATGTGAAGACTTTTGAGGAACCTCCATACTGCTTTCCAAAGTGGTTGAACAAGTTTACATTCCCACCAACAATGAAGTAAGGTTCCTTTCTGTCCACATCCCCTCCAGCATCTGTTGTTAGAGTTCTTGATTTTTGCTGCTCTAACTGGAGTGAGGTGATATCTCAATGTTGTTTTGATTTGCATTTCTTTTATGGCTAGGGATGTTGAACATTTCTTCATGTGTCTATTGGCCATCCTTCTTTCTTCTTCAGAGAAGCTTCTCTTTAAGTCTTTCTCCCACTTATTTATTGGGCAGTTGTTTCTTTGAGGATTTGTTGTTGGGTGGTTTAATTTTTTGAGTTCCAAGTATATTTTAGATATGAGACCCTTGTCCGTTGTATGGCTAGTAAAGATCTTCTCCCAATCGGTGGGCTTTCTATTGATCTTGCTAGCTATGTCATTTGCCCTGCAGAAGCTCTGCAACCTTATGCAATCCCATTTGTCCAACCTTTCTTTGATTTGTTGTGCTTCCGGGTCTCTATTCAGAAAATTTTGGCCTGAGCCAAGGAGACCTAGAGTTTCTCCTATTCCAAAGGATGATCTTCTTGATCATATGAACAGACTTCACTGTTACAACCTCAAAATTCTCACCGTTTTCTTCAGAAGTTTGAAAAAATCTGGATATTCCTAGCATGAAGACATCTACTACCTATCTCTGGGAAGACTTTTTTTTTTTATTGTGAAACTACTGTAGAGAGGGGTTACAATTACATGGGCAAGATAATGAGTACATTTCTTATCAAGCATTGTTGCCTCCCTTCCCATACTCCCCCCACTACCCCCCACCAAAGTTGTGAAGTTCGGTTTTCGACATAACGGCTTGTACATCTCATTGTTGCAATAGGTCCACCTGTATCCCTATTTAAATGATTAGCTTTCCCCCTTCCCCTCCACAAATTATACCAACATCAAATACAGTGAAAGCATGGGGGAGGGATGTACAAAGCAACATAGAAATCATCTTATCAATATGTTAGAAAAAATTGCATGAAAGAAAATAAAACACTTGAATACTTGGCATTCATTCCCCTAACATCAACTTATCTTACCATTTCTGCTCAACTCAGACATATACTAGTTATTTCAAATAAGGGAAACCATGGGACCTATGTTTCTTTGGGCCTGGCTTGCTTCACTTAATACAATTTTTTCCAAGGCTTTCCATTTCCTAGCAAATGGAGCAATGTCATTCTTTCTGATGGAGGCATAGAATTCCATTGTGTCTATATACCACATTTTCTTGATCCATTCATCTACTGAGGGGCATCTGGGTTGGTTCCATATCTTAGCTATGGTAAATGCTGCAATAAACATAGTCGTGCTGGTAGCTTTAGTATGGTTTTGTTTCTGATCATTTGGGTAAATGCCCAAAAGTGGGATTGCTAAGTCATAGGGGAGCTCTATGTAGAGTCTTTTGAGGAGCTCCATACTACTTTCCAAAGTGGTTGAACAAATTTACACTCTCGCCAACAATGCAGTCAGGTTCCCTTCTGACCACATCCCTTCCAGCATTTGTTGACATTAGAGTTCTTGATTATAGCCATTGTAACTGGGGTGAGGTGGTATCTCAATGTTGTTTTGATTTGCGTTTCTTTTATGGCTTAAGGAGGTTGAGCATTTTTTCATGTGTCTATTGGCCATTCTTATTTCCTCTTCAGAGAAGTCTCTCTTTAAATCTTTACCCCACTCTCTCCACTCCTCTTCAATTTAGTATTAGAATGCCTACCTATAACAATAAGACAAGATGCAAACATAAAGGGGATATAAATAGGGAAAGATGAATTAAAACTCTCCCTCTTTGCAGATGACATGATCTTGTATTTAAAGAATTCCATGGGCTCCGCTCCGAAATTACTCAAGCTGATTCAAAACTTTGGCAAAGTAGCAGGGTATAAAATTAACCCTCAAAAATCAATGGCTTTTCTGTATGACAACAAAGAGGACAACATGGCTGAAATCAGGAAAGCAACTTGATTCATAATAGCCCCACAAAAAATAAAATACCTAGGAATTAACTAAACCAAAGAGGTGAAGGACCTCTATGATGAAAACTTTAAAAACCTGAAAAGGAAATCAAAACAGAACTTATAAAGTGGCAAAACCTCTTATGCTCCTGGATTGGAAGGATCAACATTATAAAAATGGCAATACTTCCCAAGGCTATCTACAAATTCAATGCAATGCCTATCAATATTCCAACCTCATTCTTCAATGAAATAGAAGAGGCAATCCAAAAATTCATATGGAACAATTATGGACCCTGAATAGCAAAAATGATCCTTAACAAAAAGAACAGTGCTGGAGAAATATCAATACCAAATTTCGAACTCTACTACAAAGACATAGTAATCAAAACAGCTTGATACTGGCACAAGAAGAGACCTCAGGACCAATGGAATAGAATTGAAAACCCAGAAATGAACCTACAGACCTATAGCCATCTAATCTTTGATAAAGGAGTTAAAAAAATAGAATGGAAGAAAGACAGCCTCTTCAGTAAATGGTGCTGGCAAAATTGGTTAACTACATGTAGAAAACTAAAGCTAGATCTTTATATATCACCCTGCACCAGAATCAACTCCAAATGGATCAAATACCTCTGAGTCAAAGAAGACACCCTGAAAACATTACAGGATGGAATAGGAGAAACCCTAGGACTTCTTGGCACAGGCCAAAATTTTCTTAATAGAGACCCAGAAACACAACAAATCAAAGAAAGGTTGGACAAATGGGATTGCATGAAATTGCAGAGCTTCTGCATGGCAAAGGACATAGCTAGCAAGATCAATAGAAAGCCCACAGATTGGGAGAAGATCTTCACTAGCCATATAACGGAGAAGGGTCTCATATCTAAAATATACTTGGAACTCAAAAAATTAAATCCCCCAAAAACAAATCTTCAAAGAAACAACTGCCCAATAAATAAGTGGGCTAAAGACTTACAGAGAAACTTCTCTGAAGAGGAAAGAAGGATGGCCAATAGACACATGAAGGAATGTTCAACCTCCCTAGCCATAACAGAAATGGAAATCAAAACAACATTGAGATACCACCTCACCCCAGTTAGAATGGCTATAATCAAGAACTCTAATAACAGATGCTGGAGGGGTTGCGGACAGAAGGGAACCTTACTGCATTGTTGGTTCGATTGTAAACTTGTGCAACCTCTTTAGAAAGTAGTATGGGAAGACCTTTTTTAGATGCTAAGAGAGAGACTCAGGAGGGGCAAGTCTGTAGCTTTGCCAGATAAACAGACTGAAGAAGCCTCTTCCACAGCATCTCGTCACTGTGTCATTTCAAGCTTTGGAGGTAGGCAATATTCTGGAACTGAACTGACTGGGCCATTCTTGTGGAGTTGGGGAGCTCTGGATGGTGCACAGGCCTGTTGCTTACCCCATCTTCCCCTCCTCTGGAGCCCATACTGGAGGACCCCCTTCAGGTAGCTCACACAAGACTCAATTCAGCATGGAGCAGGAAGTAGGACCACCTGAACATCCTTCACGTTGGAGTCAGCACATCCAACTCTCTGGGTTGCCGAGAACAGGATAAAACAGTATTGGGTAGCTCCTGAAGCTACCTTATGTTATTCGAAATACACACATATGAGTATTAATAAGTCCTTAATTGATTTCCAGGTATTTTGGAGTTTTTATAGACAAAGTGTCACTATATTGCCTAACCTACCCTGGAGCCTTGAGCTCAAAACAATCCTCCTGCCTCAGGCTACCATGTAGCTGGGAGTACCCATCTATAACATCACACCTGGCAACCTGGCAGATCTTTATCTAAATTCAATTGAACAATCAGAGAAGCTTCACCCTCTGTCTAGAACTAGTTCTACTTTAGAGCCATCAGGATGATACGGAATACATTTTTTTTAAAAAATGGAATACACACCATTAGTCACTTCTGACTAAGAGGATTTAAAAAATTGTAAACAAAAAACTATCTGCTGAAATAATGTGAACTGTCACTCCCAAAAGAAGGCAACCTGACACTTCCACAAGGAGCAACATATACACAGAAGCACAAAGAGAAACTGCAGGGACTGAGTGGCTGCCTGTGGCCATTTCCCCTCATGTGGCTCGTGACTTCTTGATTTGGGCTGAGTGCCAGGTTAGACAACTGGTAGATATCAACTTGGACTCAAAGCGTTGTTTCCTGGAGCTGAACTCTTCACTGAACCAAAGGGAAGAAAACAGCATTCAAAATTCAGGAAACCCCAGACATAGGAATCCTAGGCAAGATACCAGTTCCCAGCCCATGATAAGTACTTCACTGCAGTCACCATCCACAGGGTTTATACAGATGAAGTTATATAGTTAAAATGTGGAGAACGTTCCCTGAACAATACAAGTGCTGTGGGATGTAGGAAGAGCATCTTTTGAGACAAATTTAAAGTATTGCAATGAAGCAACCTTGAGAGAACCATCTAGAATCATCTGAGCAGAAAAATGATGGCAGTGGCAATGATTAATCTCTACAAATGTACACCTCTTTGGACTGGAGTTCTTGCCAAGTAGTTTGGCAGCATCTTCCTTATGAAATCCAAGCACCTATCAGGGTTAGACTTGGCCTAATGTTAACAATATTATGCTTTGTGGAACCTGCTTACCGTGACATACTTTGGTCTTTGCTACTCTGCACTGCCACAAGACCACTTTTGAAAGAGGATAAAGCAACTCCTTGTCAGCTACCTGAACTAGGTTACAGTCAGAAACAATTCAGATCCTAAGGGAGAGGAAACTCTGGGTTTTATACAAGCTGGTTACACACAAAATAGGCATCAATGAGAAATACAAAATGTCAAGAGAGTTGACATCAAACTTCTGACCAGGTGGGCAATTCCTTTCTAGTTGTGCAGAAATCATAACATCCACTTACTACCCTTTTTGCATTATTATAAAATAATGCCTGTGGGCTTCCTGTTAGCAATTCAGATGGCCCCAACTAGTTTGCATTCAACCCATATTCCAGCAGCTGAATGCAGGAATGTCCTTTCATCAGGAAGGGTAACATTGTCTACTTCAATAAAAGATTATGGCAACTATCCGTGGGTGCCAACTTAATGGGAGAGGCTGACATGTTTGTGGATGTGTTTCCTATAAAGAATTCCTGCTTTTTCATGGAGCATGTATGTACAGTTTTGATTCTCTGGTCTTTTCTTCAGTTTTGTTTTTTTTGCTTTTTTTGGGGGGGGGGAGTCCAGTCGTGGGGCCTGAACTCTGGATCTGGGCGCTGTCCCTCAGCTCTTCAGCTCAAGGCTAGCGCTCTACCACTTGAGCCACAGTGCCACTTCTGGCTTTTGCCTTTTTGCTTATGTGGTGCTGAGGACTTGAACCCTGGGCCTCATGCATGCAAGGCAAGCACTTTACCACTGAGCCACCTTCCCAGCCCCAGTTTTGCATTTTTATTCAAACATTAGCTCCATTTTTTTTTTGAGAAATACACCATCACCTATGTGACAGGGGTTTTGCTTTATTTTAACATGTGTTATAAATATGTTTTCCAAGAACCATTAGAGTCACTATGATAGACAAATTGTCTCAGCATGGCAAAATTTACCTCCTCATAGAAAGGTGCACTGCCAGCCAAAAATCTGGCAAGTAAGCATACAGAGTAGGCTTTCTGTAGGCTTTCTGTCCAGATTTTTATCCACTCTGCTCAGATTGGTTGAGCTTAGGTTTACTTGATATGAAAAAATAATCTAAGATAGTTGTAGGACAAGAATGAGGCACAGAGAAATATGGAAAAGTATAGAAGAAAGAAAATGAGGTGTAAAATGTGAGCAACTTGTCCTCCCTTAAGCAAAAGATGGAAATTTGAGAAAGAGGGGAAGCCAGAATGGCTGAATAGTAAAGGAAGAGATGATCACAGGAATCTAGGGGACTTGAAGTGATTTGGATTACAGTAGCCTATGATTATATCATCCTTAATGAGTTTCTTTAAATAGTTAAAAGCAACTATGAGACAGAAACAACTTTCTTAACAATACCACAGATACTTGGATTCTAGATCCTGGCTTGCCATCTTCTTGGCCCTCTGCTGTGTCTCCTTTCTTCATCTTTCCCCTAAAGGCACACCTAAAATGGAATTAATAATCCATAATTGTTTTAATTAATGTGAAAAGGAGACATGTTTGCTTCCTATTTTTTTTGTTTTTTTTTGCTTCCTATTTCTGAGTGTTGCACTTCTAGCCATACTTAACTGAACCTCAGTACATTATTTTCTGAGTTTCTTACTGCATTAACAATCAAATCACAACCAGATAAATATTTTTGAGAAAAAAATAGCCCATTAATATCTCCCTTGTTTATCTTTACTGTTTCTTTAATTTACTTTGTATATTAAGCTATGTCCTGTACAATTATATTGTTTGTCTGAAATGCTTAGTCAAGAAATACATTGGATTTTGGAGCATTTACATATGCATAATGAGACATCATTGCAATGGAATCCAAATTGAACTATAGAATCCATTTATGACTTAAAGACACCTTATATATGCATACATGTATGGTAATTTTATACAACACTTTGAATAATTTTATGCATCAAATGAAGTTTTTTGTTTTTTTTTTGTCAGACATGGGGCCTGAACTCTGGGCCTGGGTACTGTCCCTCAGTTCTTCAGCTCAAGGCTAGTGCTCTACTACTTAAGCCACAGCTCCACTTCTGGCTTTTTCTGCTTATGTGGTGCTGAGGAATCAAACCCAGGGCTTCATGCATGTGAGGCAAGCACTCTACCACTGAGCCACCTTCCCAGCCCAAATGAAGTTTTATGGTGTGGAATTTTTGACTTGTGGTGTCATGTTGGTTATCATAAAATTTTAGATTTTGGAGCATTTCATATTTTAGATTCTTAAAAATTAAGAATACATAACTATTGTGATAAAGTTGTGTGCTATGACTATGTTCTTGGCAATGTTGAATATACTATAAAGATGAAAGCAGATGACAAATTATTATGGTATGACATTCTTTGAACCCAATTATTCATACAACTCCACCCCTATGAAATCATACAACAGTAGCCCTTTAGGGCTTTCTTATTCATCTTGAAATTCTAAATAGCAACAAAAAAGAGCAACCTCCACCATTAACAGTGCCATGTCACCTAGTCTTAATTTTTTAATTTTAAGTTCACTAACAAAGAGATGTAATGTCTTATTAAAAAGAAAAACTAATGTAACCTATGTAAAAATCTTTAATATATTAACAAATACTGTTACTGCTTTCAAATTTATATGATTAGTGTTCTTTTTAAATGCCTCTTTTTTTGTGTGTGCTGGTCCTGAGGCTTGAACTTGGGGACTTGGGCACTGTCCCTGAGCTTTTTAACTCAAGGCTAGTGCTTTGCTACTTGAGTCACAGCTCCATTTCTGGCTTTTTGGTGGTTAATTAGAGATAAGAGTATCAAGGACTTTCCTGCCCAGGTTGGCTATGAACCTTGATCCTCAGATCTCAGCTTACTAAGTAGCTAGGATTTTAAGTATGAACCACAGGTCCAGCTCTAAATACCTCTTCTGACCTTTGCTAACTTATGATGTAAGATTTATTTTTTTCTCTCCTTGAAGTAATAAAGATTTTAATTTTTTTACCCGAGTATGAGGAGATTCTTTTTCTCCATCTGTCCTTAAGGAAATTCTTGTGCCTTTATATTGTCTGTACTTTCAAGGTGTTGACAACTAAGATATAGCATTTTCCTCAGTTTCTGTTTTGTGGTTGTTTTCTTTTGTCTTTTATATGTGTCTTTACTAGATCAAAAAGTCTTCTATAAAAAAAAACAGTCTTCAAGTCAATATTATGTGCTTATTCAACAATGTTAGGCAAAATGAGAATTTAAACTTGCACATTTAACATAAACTAATACATTACAAGAATATATTACTTATGTAAATAATACAGAAGCGTGATCTTGTTAGGTTACTGTAAATTATTAACATAACTTATTTTTTTTAAATCAGGATCTCAGCTGCATTTGCAACACTATCTCCCCTCATTTGCCAGTGCTCTCGGTTATAGGTGAGTTAACTCTGGTTAGATGGAATTAAAAAGGATTTATTGTATCATATTTGTCAGCCTATAGAATTTCTGAGTGTGCACTGAACCATAGGTTGTGTCACACAGAGAGCAGTGACACATGTAGAAAAGATGTCCAACTACATTAATACAGTTATAAGAGAATCAAAGATATCTTGCTGCTACTTGGGACTATTCTTCACCTGTTTACCCAGACATTCTCTAACCCTGCTGCTGAAAAGGGAGGGCCTCTGACTGTGTGTGTCACATCTGTGTAGTGTCTACTTCACAATATTGTTTACACTACCAAATCTTTCAGTGTGTTTTGGAGGAATGTGGCCAAACATGTAATCTACTTGAAGAGAACCTAAAAAAAGTTCACTTAAGTTTTCAACCTCTAGTGAACCGAGAGGCATCTAGTCAGGCTTCAGGTGTGGAGAATGAATCTGCAATGTCTTCTGTTGGTAGTCATTTTCTGGTGCTGGTCCTTGGGCTTAAACTCTGGGCCCTGGGTGCTGTCCCTGATTTTTTTTTGCTCAAAGCTACCCCTGTACCACTTGAGCTACAGTTCTACTTTCAATTTTGTTCAGCTGAAGTGGAGATAAGAGTCTCATAGACGTTCCTACCAAGACTGGCTTTCAACCATGCTCTTCAGATCACAGCCTCCTAAGTAGATATGATTGTATGCATCAGCCACTGATGACCTGCTTAAATCTCCCCACTTCACTGAGAGCAAAATGCTTATCATATATATGTGTGTGTGTGTGTCTGTGTACATGTATGGAGAGAGAAAGAGTGACAGAGACTGAAGTCACAATTTCAAACTTGATGGATCAATAGTTCATCCATTCATTTCTACTATGATGTTCAAAACTCTTCCAGTTTAATTACTGTTGTATATTAGTATAGTCAATCAATGATAAGCTTATAAAACAGGTAGTTATTAGCTCTTCCTATTTGGAATAATAGTGGAAATAAGACAAGAAGAAAAAAAGAAAAATATATATAATGTATAATAGAGGTAGAATTTTTTCCTTTCTTGTCCACTGTCTAATGTCATTTCCCTCAGGCTGACCTCTGAAGGCCCAAAATGTCTTCCTAAATTGGGTTCCTGTGGTTTTACTGACATTATTACTGGATAAGGTGGTATTACGAAGCATTAAAAACAGCTCTTCTACACCATCATTAAGCAGTACCATCTTTATTTCCTCCTGAAAATCAGCATCAATTACCCTAGCTAATACAACTCTTGGTCCAAGGACATCTGGAAAGAAGATAGGCCAAATTTCAATCTCATGGTAGAGTTTGGTACCACCAATAAAATTTGCACAGCTGAAGTTTTCAGCAAGCAGAATGAATATTTGTCCTATTCTCTGAACTTACATAAATTTCTGACATGTAATTAAGGGAAAATTCAGATAATTAGAGACCCTCATTCATATTTATATAAACAAAGTGCTGAGAGTTCTTTTGCTTCTGGCCCTGCAGTTTATGGTGTTTTGTTTTTCTTGCCATTTCCTAGTGAATCTTGCTGCTTTCCTCAGGCCAGTGAATCTTTAAGTGTGTTTTCAGGTTCACAAGAGGCAGTTATTCATCAGTTACAGATAATGCACACGTACAGAGCATTGATTTTTAACTCTGACTTTAAATTCATTTTGCTTGAAAAGAAGTAGCATAAGAAAATGGAAACAAAACAATCCAAATAGGAGCTGCAAAAAAAGCCCCACACAAATCACATAAAAAGCTCTTCTCAAGACTGAATAAATCAGAACCTCTTTGGATAGTGCTTAGACATCCAAACATTGTATTTTTAAAAACAACACAGTATCAAATGCAGCTAGACTTAGTATATACTATGGTGTCACAGGCCTACAGAGAGCCTCAAATTCTCTTCTTTTCTACTTTTACTCTTCTTTATTTTCTATTTTCTTACTATTCTTTTGAGTTCAAATACCTAAAACTGCACAGCCAATGAAACACCCCTCAGATAAGTGAATATATATATATATATATATAGTGTGTGTATATATATATATATATGTATATATATATATATATATATATATACATGCACATACACACCAAATGGAATTTTACTCATCTATTAGGAAGAATGATACAATATTTTATCATTTGCAAAGAAAGAAACTCACACTGGTTGCTATGGTGACAGTGGTGTCACAAGAAGCCAGCTGGCCCAAGGGTCTGGGGTGCTGTCACTGCTGCTTTTGGACCCAAGCACTTAAGAGGTCCCACACAATGGCCCCTCTGTACCATAGCAAGGCATTCTGTGGTGGTAGACAGGACTGCTCTGAGGGTTGCACCCTGCTAGCAGTGGCCTAATGGTGGTTGCTTTGGTGATAGTGATGTCACATGCAACCTCCAGCTTCCAGTAATGCTGGTGGTCACTTTATTATTATTGTAATGGTGGCATACAGAGATGTGACAGTTGCAGATGTCAGGTAATGAGTACATTTCCTTTCACACAGTGTCATCCTTTCCCTCATTCCCAGTCCCTCCTGCAAGTTGTATAGTTTGCTTTCAACACAGTGTCCAGTGAGAACCAATGTTGGTCTTGTTTACCCTTTTTACCTCGAATTTTGTCCCTCTTCCTGACATCTCAAAGATAGACAAATGGGCAAACCAGACAGAAAGTAAAGAAAACAGAAGTAATGAAAGGAAAGTAAGAGGGGGGGGAGGAGGAGGAGGAGGAGGAGGAAGAAGAGGAGGAAGAAGAGGAAGAGGAGGAGGGGAGGAGGAGGAGGAGGAAGAAGAGGAGGAGGAAGAGGAAGAAGGAGAAGAAGAAGAAAAGAAGAAGAAGAAGGAGGAGGAGGAGGGGGAGGAGGAGGGGAGGAGGAGGGGAGGAGGAGGAGGGGGAGGGGGAGGGGGAGGAGGAGGAGGAGGGGGAGGGGGAGGAGGAGGGGGAGGAGGGGGGGAGTGGGAGGAGGGGAGGGGGAGGAGGGGGAGGAAGAAGAAGAAGAGGAGGAAGAAGAGGAAGAGGAGGAAGAAGAGGAAGAAGGAGGAGAAGGAGGAGGAGGAAGAGGTAGCCGAGGAGGTAGCCATTATCATTCCTAATCCTCTCATACAGAGGCCACTTCAATAGAAATTTTGGTCCATCTGGTTCCATAAAAACACATATACAAATGATTGAGATTGTAACAGTCAATTTTTCATTTCCTTTTGACCTAAACATTTTATTTTAATCTGTTCTCCAGGTTATTAAATGCTCTCAGAGGAGAAATTTGAGAGGCTACCCTAATGTGTGGTTGGGCTAAGTACATACTTACCTGCAATGCTGCTTATTATGAAAAATTTCAAAGGGAGAAGAGTGGAATGAAGCATTGTATATCCTTTACCTTGATTTAGTGTCATACATGGCCTCTCATAGATTCAGGGGAGGACTGCTAGCAGGCCATTGTCTCTGGTTCATCTGTAGGACTCCTTTTTCTGTGAGTAGCTTTCATGAAATTCGAATGTTTTTCATCTTTTCAGATTCAGCTTAGCACCTTCAGTGCAGGCACTTTAAAAACATCTTTGGCTACCAGATCTAACAGATGCAGGGTTGGTTTCTTCTGAGGCCTGACTTTGGCTACTTTCTTTCTGTCTTCAGTGGGGTCCATTTTGTTAGTATCTAACCTCTTCTGCTTATATGGACAATAGTCATATTTGCTCAGAACTCACTCTCAGGACCTCATTTCATCTTCATTATATATCTTCACATATAGTCACAATGAAGTTTTGGAAGGTCAGGACTACAGCATATGTAGTTTGAACTGTGCACAATTCAGCCATAGAGGTGTGTCTGGAATGAGACCCTGAGATGGAAAAAGGAACAAAGCCTCTTACATCATCACCATGGATCTAAGTTGCCTTCAATGCTTCTAATTCAATGAAAGGTGATGGCTTTTCCTCAGTGTTAATGGAAGTTAACATTGATAGTCTGTTTCTTTGTAATCTTGAGATTTAGGTTATGGCAAAATGTCAATATGAAATTTTATTTTTTGCTTTTATTTTTAGTATTGTCAAAGTTTGCTGGGAAGCCAAGGCTGATTGGGAAGTTAGTCTGTCAGTAAATGGCTTGGAGAAGAAAGTTATTTTAAAATTAAGGCTTATTAAAGTTACTGACTTATGTGTACATCTTTCACATATTTCTGTCGGGATGATCAAATTGCTAGGCATGTGATATGCATCTAAAGATCTTATGGTTTTCAACCACTGGGCAACCAAAGACTTTATTTACATGCAACCTCCAATACCAAAGCCATACTATTCCCTCGAAAGGGGACACTGTGTTCTTTAGCATGATAGCTAGCACCACCATACATGTTGAGTTTTTTCTACTCATGGCATCTAACAAATGTTTGCCTCCCTCACTGCTTATTCAAAGCCATTGAATATTGTAATTTCTTTCCATTAATCAGCATTATACTTCTATGTATGCTGTAAGAACAATGGAAGGGAGTAATGAGGCATAGTGTTTACTCTGATGCCATTGCTGGGAATGCTCATCTTAAGAAGAAATGAACTGAAGCCTAATGCATTCTCCCAAGAAGCACCTATTTGTGGATGCCACCAAATTTCCTTTTCAGATTTCTTCACTCCTAGGAGAGAGTCCTTATCCTTCGGTCAATCAAGTATGTCACAAGGGTAATGACAATGCTAATAGATGCTGTAAATTTCTACTTTTAATGTACAATATAATTGAGGGAGAAAATAGTGTTCATACTAATGGAGTCCCTGGTGCTTTAACAACTGAAATTATGATTGGGAAAGATCTAGATAATACTGACTTACATTACACAACACCATAGTACTTATCCAATTTTCCTTGCCAAGGCACATACATTGTTTTGTTTTGAATTATGCAGTGTTGTCTTAAAAGGTTTAATATTATTTTGGAATAGAATTCTAGAAAGAACACTACATATTGAGAGAATTTAGCATTTTTAGTAAAACAGATGCAAGTTCAATTTCTAGTGAAATTTTTTTAGCTGATGATTTCTTTCTGCAGCTTTCCTAGGAAAGAACCCTTTTAAATAACACCTTACAACAAATCTTTCTAGCATGGTCTGAAGAGCAGTCCAATGTCCTACCTGTACATGGAAAGATCATTATCCTAATTGCAATGAGGTGTGTAAAGCTGTATTTGCCCTTTTCACATTGTCAAGGATATAAGGTGAGCAAAACAGTTTATGGATGGCAACTTGTGGTGGGAGGTTCTCTTAAAATAATGAATGCCTCATAACTCAGACCTAGTGGGGTGTGAGTGAAATATGTTGTTTTCTCCCTTTGTGCATAAAGATCATCAATTACTGCTGTGGGCTAAGACACCTTTATTTGTGATCTAAAACCATCCAGGATAAAACTCTAAAACTGTGACTTTCCCTTTCCTTTTTACTGAGTTATTATTTTCCTTAAAGGACATTTACTCTAACTTCATGTTCAATAAATAACCAAAATGATTTTGGGCTGATGTTGGCAATGCTATTAGGAGTTACTATTTGTTAAGTAGCTCTTTGTCATGCATTTTCACAAACAATTAAGTTTAAATCTCATATCCCATGGTACAAAGAGCTTAAGAAACACACTATAGGTACGATGGCCTGGATTCAGACACTGAATGACAACATAATTATAATGGAAATTTCCTATTATCCAGGTAGATAGGAAACAATAAAAATATTATTTGACAAGAAATAATGATCATATAAGAAATAAAATATTTGACAAGAGTTTAAGCATGTTAAAGCAAACATGATATGTAGTGTCTCTGCAGTAGGTGCTGCCCACAGTAATATTTTATAGCATTATGAAATTAGAGAAAAGAAAAATAATTACAAGTAAAAACATAATCATAGCTGACACGAGATCCTTTATGTAAATTCCTGTTTGAAATACTTACTGTTTTTTAATTCACTTGTCTCATAATTACTTATGCACTTTGGGAGTAACACATGTTGAAGGTAGCAACTGTGGAAAGCAGGCTGATAAGTTAAATACTGATCTTAAATAACTTGCCCAAGTGACAGAAATTGGGCCAAAACAAGTAGAATAGGCTCAGAGCTCACTATTTTCACCAGTGTACCTATTACCATGTCAGAAAAATGCAGACAATCTTGATTGATACTCTGTTTTATTGACAAGGGCAAGCAGAGATGACTTGAAACTTTAATAAAAAGGTGAAGTAATGATTGGGGATCATGTCTCAAGTAGAGTTTCTACCTAACAATCATGATGCCCTGCCTCCAAATCCTATTCTCTCTTCTTTGTCTGTGTCTCTCTTTCGTTCTCTTTGATTCTGTCTCTCTCTCTCTCACACACACAGTAAAATGAGAGTTAATTACAACTTTAGTTACCCAGTCCTTTAGTTACCCAGTACATATTATGTAGGGAAAAGACACCAATTCTTAAACTCTGAGTTTGCTTGCTCTATTCACTTTCCTGGATTCATCACTCTGGATAGTTATTTGTTTGGATGTCTGATTTTCCCAGAAATCTGTTTTTGAGTTCTCCCCTGAAACTCCCCTATTTCAGTGAAAATGTGTTTGTACACTTGCATGCTGTACATAGTATTAACTTACATATTTATAAGCTAATTATAGCTTCTGCATATGAGAGAAAAGATGCGTATCTCTTTGGGCATGAATTCACTTAACAGTTTTTTTTCAAGTTCTTTCCTTTCTTTGCAAATGATGCAATATTATTCTTTCTAATGGATGAGTAAAACTCCAGTTTTTATTTACACTGCATTTTCTTGATCCAGTCATTCTTTGAGGGACATCTGGGCTGATTCTATACCTTAACTATGGTGATTAGCCAGTTGTACACTAGATATACAGTACTGAAGAGACCCATGATTAGTGAGCTTATTTAGAAATTTGAGAAAAGCATAACATTTTGGAGTGAGTCTAGTTTATTGGCTCACTCAAAAGACGGTCAGATATGAGGGAACCTCAGATCAAAGGAGCTCCAGCTGAATCAGGCTGCAATATAGTTTATTCTTCCATTTGATTCTCAAAGCTTTGTAGATGTAGCAAGTGATACTCAAATATATCTAGCACATTGGGTTGTTTGTTAGAACTACAGCAGAGATCCCTGGAGAATTGGAACAAAGCCAGGCTTTTATTGAGTTTAAACAGTTGATTATTGGAAATGCTTGAGTTATAACGAATTTGGGTAATTTGATGAGGTAATATACTTAGAGGAAAAGTTAGGTCTCCTGTTGTACTATATTATCAAGTAGAAGTGGTATATAAGTCGGGTGAATTGGTAATTTATCATCCAAAGTAAGACACTTTTGAAAGGCAAAGAAGCACTACTAAGAATTATACTGCTACTTTCCCTGGCAAATCAGGAGTATGCTTCAGTTGGACATAAATTCCATTAGCTGGTGACTCACATTCTTCATAGACATCCTTCACTTGGCTGGCACTCCTCCAACATCCTATACCAGTGACCTCTGTTCCTTGTGACCTTGACTGCAGGAGACAATCATGGAACGCACACTTATAAATATTATAATAAGTTAATTTGAAAGCGAACTGCTATAATATGTAAGCTCCACTTTGGGGAATGCTCTAAAGATTTGTGGCGAAGGTATAATCATTCCAATGTGTAGCTGGCTGGGTAGTATATAACCTGCCCATTTATTCTAATCAGAAAGATGTTTGATGATTCTCAAAGAAATATTCATGATTTTTATGGAAAACATAGGGGATTTGATTTTAGAAAACAGAGGGGTTGTAAAAAGAATATCTGAGAGAAGGAAATATGTTGGTGATTTTATTTTCTCAGAATATGTAGTAGGAAAATATTAGTATCCAGCAATGTCCATCTATTATAGAAAAGGTTCTGGAAAATTAAATATGCACCATGTTTCTTATCCTGAACTATTTGCCAACCACACCAACGCTTGCTCAGTTTAGATATTAAATAAAGTGGAAATGGTCACCGACCAGGGTGACATCCCCTAAGGTCTATTTAACCTTAATGCTGAATGCTTAATTTTCTACTAACAGAGAACAATCATTGTTCATAAGGACAGATTGCTAAATGGTTAGAAATTCTGTGTGTCCTAATTTACCTCTATTTTTTCTCTATGGTTTCCCTTGTTATTTTACTTACTTAATTTCACTACTGGTAATGGTGACGGTTGACTCCTCTCTTTTACCCATTTGTTACAGACTATTAGGATGAAGTCAGTTGGCCCTGGATTTTAGCTGGCTGTAACAACCGACCTGCCACATTGTGCTTCTTTCAGGAAAATAGCAAGTACATTTTCATTTTGATAAAAAGAGCAGTCACATTGTTAGATATCAACATTTCTTGCGTAGTTGTTGCTCCACAGGTATGAAGGCATAGGGAAATGCAATATATAGATGCTAGGCAGAGACTATAGTGAACATTTGTCTTATTTATGGTCTTATAGTACCCTTTCTAAGATTTTTCACCATCTATTAAGGAAGAAGACAGAAATGTCTTACTTTCTCCTAAACAAGAATGCAGGCCGGAGGGAAGCGTCTTGGGGCTGAGTTCACAAGAAAGTCATATAATGAGGTCATATAGACAGTTAATGACAGAGACAAGGAGCTTTCATAAATCACACAGTCCCTTATTCGGAGTAGGTACTGAAAAATCTGGACATTGTGGCAGTGGGACCTTTACTCTAGGACATTT
Source organism: Dipodomys merriami (assembly GCF_024711535.1). Lineage (NCBI taxonomy): Eukaryota > Metazoa > Chordata > Mammalia > Rodentia > Heteromyidae > Dipodomys > Dipodomys merriami. Next base: position 25,681,111 of record NW_027206290.1, read on the forward strand.
TTCTAGTGAGATTTGACTACCATTGTAATTCTTCTAATTCTTCTTAGATGTGGAGTATTTCCTTAGATGACCTGATGACTTTTAACACATTCTTTGCTTGTATACAATAGGTAAAAGTAGACTCTATTCTTTATAACTGAAGGTATATATTATATACATAAATATGTGTATAAATGTATATATATGGATTTTGGATTTTGAGGTAACCAAAGAGAGGAATAGGGCATATTAATTTGGTCAGCTATCTTAGATTTTTAAAAAATAGTTTATTATAAAAAGATTAAAAAAATCACACCAATGTTCTGAGTAATGAAATGAGAATAATTTCTTCTCCAGCAGAAATGTGGATAAGAAAATTTGCCCTACTTTAAGAAAATTTCCTCTCCAAAATCTAAATTAACAAAATGATTTATCTAAAGGGTTTTTTCCAGATTTATCAAAGGATTTGTGGTTTATTTGAATTAATCATCCAATTTCCCACTACTTACCACACTAAGAATTTTCAACATTTTCTGGTTATACGTGGTTGCATGTGACGATAATTCCAACATTTGGGAGACTGAGGCAGGAGAATTAAAAGCTCTGCTTCAATTCAACTTGGACTAAATAATAACACCTTGTGTCAAGGAAACTAGGGAAACAATCTAGCTTTATACAATCTATTCAACTACATCTGTATCATAAATAGAATTTTTTCTTTACAAAAATATAAATAAGGGGCTGGGAAGTTGGCTCAGTGGTAGAGTGCTTGCCTCTCATGCATGAGGCCCTGGGCTCGATTCCTCAGCACCACATAAGCAGAAAAAAGCCAGAAGTGGCACTGTGGCTCAAGTGGTAGAGCGCTAGCCTTGAGCTGAAGAGCTGAGGGACAGCACCCAGTTCAGCTGAGTTCAGACCCTATGACCAGACCCCCCCATCCAAAATAAATAAATTAGAATTAATTTTTGAATACCCGGCTGAAAAGTTGTGAGATTAGTGGTTACAAAAGCTAACAAATATGTCCCTCCCCCACAGTATAACCCCTGCTTTCACTATATTTGATGTCAGTATAACTTGTGGAGGAGATGGGGAAAAACCAGTTGTTTAAGGATACAGGTGGACCTGTTGCAACAATGAGAAGTACAAGTTGTCATGTCCAAAACGAGCTTTACAACGTCGGTGCGGGGGGGGGGGGGGGGGGGGGAAGGAGGAGAAGGATTGGGATGGGGGGAGGGGGGAGGCTGGGAAGGGATGTGAAGGGTAAACAAAGGAGGAGGCTGCAATGCTTGGTAAGAAATGTACGCATTATCCTGCCCATGTAATTGTAACTGCTCTGTACAGTATGTTCACAAATAAAATAAAATTAAATTAAAAAAAAACAAACAAAAGCTAACAAATGATTTCAACCACTAATTTCAAATTAGTGAAATGCCTTTTTAAAAAATCAAGTGTATCTTTAACATTAGTATAAATCTATGCTAGGTGGTTGTGGTCATGGTTTTTAACCTCCTTCTGGGAAGACCCACTCTTGCCTCTGAAAATATCTTTCCGCTATAGTAAACCTTGTTACTTTAAAAAGATTGTGAAGAATGCATGCTATTGAGGAATACATTTATTATTGGAGCTGCTCCAGTGAAGAACACAAAATTGATAATCTAAATAATTCATCACTCTAAAACAATATACCATTCAGTTACCAATGTTTTCATATTAAGGTGGGTAGCTGTTGATTTTTGTAATATGTTTTGTAGCTATTTTTTCAGGTGTAACTTTTTTTTTAAATCTAGTATTAGGACGAAAATATACTATACAGTCAGCTTTAAAACAGTAATAGTGTAATGGCTATTTCTACATTAGATGTGTGTGTGTGTGTGTGTGTGTGTGTGTGTGTATAGGTGAGAATGTACTCTATTTCAGTGAACTTATAAATAACTTTAAGTCTCTTTTGGGTTCACAAGTTCACAGCCAATGAGGAACACCTATTAGACATTTAAGAGCAACATAAAAAGACTATCTCTAGAAGGTTATGTTTGTACTTAGAATAGATCTCCTCCTGGGGAAGTTGAAAGCCCATTAAAAGGATTTGATCTTAGCCTTTGTGAGGTTCTTTTTTCCCATTAGAGAACTGGTATTACAGCCATAACATAGGCAGTTGTCTCCTTAATGTTTGGGAATTTGGCTTTATCATGAATTCTAAGCTGAATTTCTGCATATAACATGATGACAGTTTCAGAAATTTCACAGTTAACAAAAAATGAAAAAAAAACTTGAGCTTTTCCTGTTATCCAGAACAGATAAAACATTATGTTGGAATTACAGCTTTTAAATCTGTTCAGAGAGGGCTGAATTTCAGATTATATATAGGCTGTGGTATTTCACTTCTATTTTCCAAGGAAAGCATTAGTTTGTTGTTTTTTTTTACAGCACAGAAAAATCTTTTTCTAAATAAAATTGCACAAAGTATTGGCTCAAAGTGTTTTCAGCTATACTTTGCAGAGATTTAGTTGCTTGCATGGTAACAGCAAATGACAGTGGAAAATGGCTTATTCAATATATTTTAATTATTAGTATTCCTAATACCACTCAAACTATCAAAATCCTGACTCTAAAACTCTTTTCTCAGTTAACAATTTCTTAAATGGATTTAATTAATTAGCTGCTTCAAGGAAACCAAGTGTTTGTAGAAAAGCTTGAAGGAAGATTTGAAGCACAAGTAATTGTGTTTCATTGCAAAGAGAAATTGGAACTAAGGTTGTCAAATGTGTTTAGTCTGATTTTGATGACAGCAGAAACTGAATATGAAGATTAGTGCTTTGGCCTTTATGCGATTGAATGAGAATTTCTTCTATAGTCTGAAGATATGGGTGTAAGTATAATAAATACTAGCTCAAATAATGCTGGCAAGTTTATGTCTTTTTACCTTTCAGATGCTCTTTGGCATTTCTCTATTTGCCTAGGTGTTTATAATGGTATAACTCATCTTGTCTCTCTGCTTTTGACTCTTTCTTAGGTCTCTGGGATCATTTCCATATGGACTGCTTGCAAAGGAAGGATTCAAAAGGTTCAGTGGTGAAGGTAAAGCTGTATACTACATCACACATATGTGCTCTTGGTAACTACCTGTGTTGGGTGATACTTCCCTGTCCAACTGTTTCCAGAGAACCATCTATACTTCCATATATCTACTAAATAGAGCCATTTTTTAACCTTGCAGTAGTGCTTACTGATTTGTTTTTATATGTTAGACACTGTTGCATATATTATTTTTTTTGAGATTTACAACAACCCTGTGAAAAAGTAACATTATTATCTAAACCCTTCCCTTCCCTCCCCTCCCCTCTGATCCCCTCCCCTCTGATCCCCTCCCCTACCTTTCCTTCCTTTCCCTTCCCTTCCTTGATTATCTTTGCCCTGCCCTCTCCTTTTATGCCTTGTACTGGAACATAAATTTAGGGCCTTGTGCTCTGGCTTGGCCTTTTCACTCAAGGCTGGTGTTCAACCACTAAAGTCACATCTCTACTTCTAGCTTTTTGCTAGTTAATTGGAGGTAAAAAATTCACAGGCTTTTTTCTACCCAGGCTGCCTTTGAACTGAGATCCTTAGATCTCAGCCTCATGAGAAACTAGAATTACAGGTTTAAATCATCAGTTCCCAGTTCATGATCTGAATTTTATGTATTACAAATTATAACAGAGGATTTAAATAAATTGCCCAATGCCACAGGAAGGTTGGAAAAACTGGATTTTTTTGTTTATATAACGTTCTTTTTCTGTTGGCCCCAGGGCTTAAGCTCAGAGCTTGAGTGCTTTTCCTGAGCTGCTTTTGCTTAACACTCTACCACTTGAGCCACAGTGCCACGTTTACATTTTCTAAGTAGTTGATTAGGGAGAAGAGTCTCAAGAACTTTTCTGCCTGGGCTGGTTTCGAACCATGACCTTCAGATCTCAGCCTCCAGAGTAACTAGGATTACAAGCATAAGCCACTGGTACCTGGAAATATAACATTCATTTATTTTTTATTTTTTTATTTTTGCCTGTCATGGGACTTCAACTTGGCCTGGGCACTATCCATGAGCCTCTTAGTGCTCAAAGCTGGAACTCTACCCCTTGAGCCACAGCTCTACTTTGAGCTTTTTCTGAGTAGTTTATTGGACATAAGAGTCTCACAAAGTTTTCTGCCTGAGCTGGTTTCCAACCACAGTCCTCAGACCTCAGCCTCCTGAGTAGCTAGGATTATAGGCAAGAGCCACTGGCACCTGGCTGTATACCTTTCTTTTTTTTTATTGTGAAAATACCATACGGAGGGGTTACAATTACATGAGCAAGGTAATGAGTACATTTCTTATCAAGCATTGTTGCCTCCTCCTTTAACCCCTGCTTTCACTGTATTTCATGTTGGTATAATTTGTGGAGGGGAAGGAAAAAACAAATAGTTTAAATAGGGATACAGGTGGACTCATTACAACAATGAGATGTACAAGACGTTATGTCGAAAAATGAACTTTACAACCTTGCAGGGGGGGGAAGCAGTGCGGGAAGGGATGGGAAGGGGAAACAAAGGAGGAGGCAACAATGCCTGATAAGAAATGTACTCATTACCTTGCCCTCTGTATGGTATTTTCACAATAATAATAATAATAACTACTTTTTTTCAAGTATCTTTAAGTAGTTATACAAAGGGGTTGCAATTTATTCTGTCAGTTTATAAGTACAATGCATCTTGATCAGTGTCACCCCTTCCAACATTATACAACCTTCCAACCCCATCTATCCCAACTCATTAGTCAGCTTGACTTCTCAGTAAATTATGACTTCATTTCTAATTTTTAAACAGTCCCTACACATATCAAGCTCATTCTTAGCCACATGACTACAGTCTACCAATCAGTACTTAAGTACCTAGATCAGCCACATTTTAGTACCTAAATTTTTGTATAAGAAACATAAGGAGTGAAGTTTAATTTTGCTATGTTTTTCTCCCTCCAATCATCTCCATTTTCACTAAGTTGCATAATGGTATTAGGTACTCAAAGATACTTTACCCAAGAAATTAGCCATTAGTTCAACAGTTATCTACAGAGAGTTGATGAATTTTTCATGCATGCAGTGATTTGTAAATTTAAGCAATATGAACTGAACAGCTCTTTCAATTCCTCAAGTAATTAGCAAAATAAAGGAAGTTGCCATATTAAGCACTAAAGAAAATGTACTATACTAGAAGTGTGTTAATGGTGCCACTTTGTCCAATGGATTCAGGTTAGTGTTTTATATTAAATGGTGACATCTCTGTGGATACAGTTTGCCTCATTAGATACTTCTCTACTGATCTTCAAGTCATTGTGGTGTATTCTGATTTTTGGAGTTAAGACTGATTTCAGGTGACCCCTCTTCTGAATTCAATTTTATCTTTGCCTCTCCACAGTTTTATTTCATAGCAGAAGCACACTCTCCTGCTATGAACAGTTCTTGTGCATGTTTTATTTCAGAGCAGGAGCATTTCCTTGAGTTGATAGGAATTTATTAATAGGAGTTAATAGGAAATTATCAATCCCCATGATTTCTAAAATTAAAGTCCAGTTTAACTGGAATTTTATATAAACTCTTCTTTCCTTTGCTGTACAGTTGAGTATATGACCCTGTTCCTGTGGAAAGACAACATGTTCAATTTTAGCCTAGGCATTAATGGACTTTGCTCCCATAGGATTCCTATCCTATCTTCTGTATATCCCCCTCTCTATTTATTTCATATAAACATACTCTTTCTTATCTCATTTTACAAAACAAGCTTGTAGTTGACAAAACAGAATCTGTATTTCCATAGTACCTCTAACATTTGCACTCATATACCTATTAGTTTTTATTAGCAAAATTCTTCAAAATAGTGTGGCTGTCTATGTACTTGTCCCCTATTCCCTTCTCAGTTCTCTTGTGGTAACTTAATTATATGGCCAGCTCTAAAGAATAATTTGTCTTTCTCCATATCTTTTGATCTCTAATTTTATAGAATTTCTAATTCTGGAAAGGGATGGTTTGTTGATTTTTTAGCGGAGAGTTGTGGAGATCCTGTGTGCATGGGTCATCTCTCTGAACTTTGCTCCCATTCTGAAAACTGCCTAGGACTGTCCTTTAGGAAACTGATGCTATTGTTCTGAGCAGTGACTCCTTGGTTAACCACTGGTGATTGCAGGTAAACACACTAGGCAAGGTGAGGTCTACATAGATTAGCAGAGGCATGCATTTGACCCACAAATTTGTGAGACTTTATGGTTCTGTTAGTCACTGAGTTTCTGGTGATATGTGCTATATAGCAACATTTATCTAATGTATTCTGGTAATAGAGCTTTCACAGTTACCAAGTGCCTGAAATATTCTTATCCAGGTCATCAGGGCCTTCTAATTAAATCAACCCAAAAGCTAATTATTCAACCACATTGTACTCTTCTTCCCTCTCCCTTGCTTCTCATACTCCTCTGTCAGACCCTTAAATGCGGCCCTCTCTCTCTTCTGTATACTTTTTCAGTTCCATGAATTTATACTATCTCTATGGTAGTATCTCCCAAATATACATATTACCATTTACTATATATATGAAATTCCAAATCATAGTGTTAGAAGTCTATTTGGCACTTTCACAGAGACATATAATAGATATGATAAAACTGACATGGCAAAACTCTATTTTTCTACCTTCTATTTCATTTCCAATTTCTTCCTGGGCCTAATGTTTATCAGTATCCAAAATTGCATCATGTCTCACCATATGCTAGAACTCTAGTTTGACCCAGCAGTCCCCAACCTCCAACCATTTTCTCTTTTGTGCAACTTCTAGGCCTTCAACTTAGGGCCTGGGCACTGTCTTTGAGTTTGTTTTACTCAAGGCTAGTGCTCTACAACTTGAGGCATGACTCCACTTTCAATTATTTTTTGGCCTTGTTTGTGATCATCTGGGTAAATGCCCACAAGTGGGATTGCTGGATCATAGAGGATCTCTATGTTTAGTCCTTTGAGGAAACCCCATACTGCTTTCCATAGTGGTTGAACCAATTTACATTCCAATCAACAGTTTACAAGTGTACTGATTTTTTTTCCAAGGCTTAATCTCTAACCCCTCATTCTTTTTTTGTTGTTTACAAGCCACTCTACTTTTCCTCCTATCTTCAAGCATATTCATATCTGCTCTGAGTCACAGTCTTTGTATGTGATTTTCCTATTCCCTGGAATCTTTTGCATTAGATCTTTCATTCTTTCCATCTGAGACTTAAAAAAAATGTGCCACATCAGAGACTGTAGGAGCCAGTGTAAAATAGATTACTTTTAGATGCTCTATTCATTCTCTAATCTACTATCCTGTTTTACTTCATAGCACTGATCATTATCAAAAATTAGGATATTCAGTTTTTATGCATTTATGATTACTTTTTGTCCATTAGGATGTAGATTTCCTGAAACTGAACTCTTACTTGCCTCGTTAACTTCTGTATTCTTTGTTTCTACACTAATGCCCTCTCTGAATGTGGGTATGTGATAAAATATATTGGAAGAATGAATGAGAGAGAAATAGAGCATGGCAAGTATGGAAATTAAGGCAAAGGCCTCTTCTGCCATAAAAGTCTGCATCCCTCATCAAAGTCTTGAGTAGGTGTCTAATCTGGCTCCTGCCCATTACCTCATGGCCCACTGTCATTAGAAGACTTGCACATGAATGATTGACTGGGCTCCAGAGGGGGTGAGTCAGAATAGATATCCATTCAAAGAGGCTAAAGAATGCGTAGAAAACTGGTCAAGGCAGTCAGTATTGTCTGATTGGTTCTGGTGACTGTAGTGGCTCTCAGGCTATCCAATGATTTTGAGAGTCACATATCTCTCTCCTAGAGACCCTTATTAATGCCTGTACAACTCACGTTAGATGGTGACCTTCCTTAAGACTTCTACTGTCTAGCAAGATCTCTGCTTATCTTTTTCTTCAGTAAATCTTTGCCATTTTAATTCTTCCTCTTTGTCTGTGGACTCATTCTTAGAGAGGACCTGATTCAGGGAGTTGCAGTGTTATGGTATCATGAATGCATCTGAAGATATACATATCAAAATGTTGGATTTTGACATTATATAAAATGAATAACCTTTGTGATCTTCTCCTGTGACTATCCTCAAAGCCTCAATAGCTATGTGCATATGACCATATAAAGTAATATTTTACAAAATGAACTCCAAGAAATGGAAACAAAAGATTGTTTTTTTGTTGGTGGTGCTGTTTTTGTTGTCTTTTCCTTTTGTCTTCTTATTTATTTGTCTTTGGGAGGGTATGGGGGCATGGAAAAGGTAAGACAAAAGGTGAACAAATACAACAGTGATACTCACTAGACACTATGTGGAAAATAAATTATACAACTTGTGAGTGGGGATGGGAGAGAAAAACTAGTAGAGAGGGAAGGAGTGACATGGTTCAAAAAAATATACTCATTACTTATGTAACTTTAAGCCCTCTGTGCCCTCTGTGCATCACCTTCACAGTAACAATAAAATACATTAAAAAAATTAATAACCACAACCAAATAACCACAAATATTATTTCAAATCCTTTGACTTATGAATAAAAAGAAGACATGACTATAGATAAACTTTATAAATCTCTCTTTCTGATGTTAATTTTGTCATTGCCAAACATGAAGGTGGTGATGGCATGATATATGTGGCCATTGCCCTAGCAACTGGCCTTTCATTAAATTGACTTTCATTCTCCAGGACTGATTTGCAACATACAAAGTTTAATGTGGTAATGAAGAGGCCTTATTCTTAGGTTTGCATATGTACTATGTACCGTGAAAATGCCAAATACAATCCATAGTTTTACTGAGGAATGAAAATTAATATTTTCAAATTAAGTGTCTTACCCATAAAAATATTACAGATCCATCTTTTAAGATTTAGCATCTGCATGACCTTTCTTGGCAAACATTCTTGTTCTTATAGGAAATGTGATTCACAGCTTTTACTTAAGTACTCACTGTCTGAGCACATGGAAACACCGAAATTTTAATTGCTAATTGACAAGCTATTTCCCCATTAACATTGACATCCTTAAGATAGATGTTAGACCTCCTCCATCTTTCCTCTTGAGGAGAAACCCTGATTGTGGCATCTTGTTTGTTAGTTTGTAAAATATACTAAGTCCAGCAAACATCATCAAATTGAATAGAATAAATTCATGCTGGGTTGAATTCTAGTCTATTGTTTTATGTGAATAAACTTAGGATACATTAGCAAGAAATCTCCATTATTCCTATCTTTGTATTTTTCTTCTTAGTCTTCATTATTATTGCTGGTATTGGGTTTAAATTTGGGGCCCCATAGTCACACTTGGCTTTTTCTGCTCACTACCACACTAGCCAAACCTTCAGCTCTAGCTTTTTGCTGGTTAATGGGAGATAATAGTCCCATAGATTTGCCTGCTTGGGATGGGCTTTAATCATGATCCTCAGATATCTGTTTCCTGAGTAGCTAATTTTATAGACATGAGCCACCAGTGCTAGTGCCAATCTTATATTGTTTTTTAGGTCTAGTATACTATACTGCATATGACAGAAACTCCATTGAATTTGTGATTCATCCAGCATTATTTTTTTTTGTCAATCGTGGAGCTTGAATTCAGGGCCTGGGTGCTGTCCTTCAGACTTTTTGTGCTCAAGGCTAGTGCTCTACCACTTGTGCCACTTCTGTTTTTTGAGTGGTAATTGGAGATAAGAGTCTCATGGGGACTTTTCTACCCAGGATGGCTTCCAACTGCAATCCTTAGATCTCAGCCTCCTAAGTAGCTAGGATTACAGGTGTAAGACACTGGCTCACTAGACTCTTTAACAGCCATTAGTTAATGTGGGTTAGGTGATTTTGATAGGAGAATTAATAATTTCTTAAGATTCTCCTAAGATTCTTCCTTAACTTTTTATCTTCTCCTCTGTTTTTATGAGCTATCTGGATAATAAATAAAACCCCCATACTCCCAAGAGTCAGCAGTTTGCAGTTGCATGAGGTTTAGCACTAAGCTGTGCTTGCTTTTTTAAAATTTGTTTTCATTTTCCATTGGTGACTAACCCACAGAGTTGTTATGAGCTCCATATGACTTAGGATGTGCAAATATGAAATAGTCTCAATATCTACCACATAGTAGATTATCAAAAGAGACTAGATAATATTACTACTTTTCCTTAGGGCTTATACCAGAACCAAGCCTAAGCAGTCTACTTCTAATTTACTTACATTATAGGTCTGGGCCTTAAAATCAGATTGACCAAGAAGGGCATATCGGATCAAAGTCAAACATCTTTTCCGGTCTCCCACAATGATAGCTTTATATCTAGTTTTGAGTAGGAGTCACAGCACATTTCAAGGAAGAATGTTATTTTTTTCTTTCATATTCTTTTTTGTATATATTTTTATTGTAAAAATACTGTACAGAGGGGTTAGTTACATGAGTAAGTTAATGAGTACATTTCCTATTGAGCATTGTTACCCACTCATTTGCTTTTCCACTACAATCCCTTCCTTCCCCACCTCCTCAACACCTCTCTCCCCTCCCCAAAGTTGTAAAGTTTGTTTTCAACATAGTGTCTTGTACATCCCATTGTTACAATGGGTCAACCCCTATCCTTATTTAAGCATTTTGTCATTTCCCTTCCCATCCCCAAATTAGAAAAATGTATATATACAAGATGCTGGGCACTGGAATCAAATGCAGTGAAAAATAGGGAAGAAAAATAGGGGAAGAACATACAAAAGAAACAAAAAAATCGCATGGTACATTATAAATAACTTAGAAACAGCAAGAAAGATAAAACCACTTGTGTCCCTATCTTGGGGTTCATTTAGCTTAGCATCATCTTAAATGGTCATGTACATAACATGCTTTTGACCTTTTCTGCTTGTCCTAGACATATACTAGTTATTGCAAATAAGGGAAACCATGGGACCTATGTTTCTTTGGGCCTGGCTTACTTCACTTAATATAATTTTTTTCCAAGTCTTTTCATTTTCTGACAAATGAGGCAGTATCATTCTTTCTGATGGAGGCATAGAATTCAATTATATATATATATATATATATATATATATATATATATATATATATCACATATTCTTGATCCATTAATCCACTGAGGGGCATCTGAGTTGTGTTCAACTACTTTGGAAAGCAGTATGGAGGTTCCTCAAAAGACTCCATATAGAGCTCTCCCCTATGACCCAGTAATCCCACTTTTGGTCATTTACCCAAACAATCACAAACAAGGCTATACTAAAGCTACCAGCACAACTATGTTTATTGTGGCATTATTTTTTCTTTTCTTTTTTCTTTCTTTTTTTTTTTTGCAAGTCCTGGGGGTTGAACTCAAGGCCTGGGCACTATCCCTGAGCTTCTTTTGCTCAAGGGTAGCACTCTACCACTTGGGCAACAGCGCCACTTCTGGCGCTCCAGGGCTTCATGAATACTAGGCAAGGACTCTACCCCTAAGCCACATTTCTAGCCCTTGTTTTCTTCTTTTATTAATGCCCATTTTAGGGTTTCAAGACAGATCCTGGGTACTGTCCCTGAACTTTTATGATTAAGGCTGGTGCTCTACAACTTGAGCCACAGTTCCACATTGGCTTTTATTTATTTTTTGGTGGCTAATTGGAGATAAGAGTCTCATGGAATTTCATGCCTGGTCTAGCTTTGAACCAACCTCCTAAGAAACTAGGTATAAGCTAGTGGCACCTAACATATCTTTTCTTTTGATTTTATACATCAGAGATAAAAGTAGGTAGGAGATATGGGTCAGTTGTATTGAGGTCAAACCAGGATTTGGTTGCTATATATTATAAAAGTACTTTTGTAGGAGAAATTTTAGTAGAATGAGCTAGTTCTTCATGAATAAATCAAGAAAGGTACAATTTACAGGAAAAGCAATCAGACTCCTCTATCTGTAGCAAGAAATATTGTTAGTTTGGATATATGTTTCCAAAATCTATATGAACTAAACACCTACAAAAGCTAAAATAGTCTCATAGTGTAAGATTAGACTAGAAAAGCGAGTGGAAATTCCAGGAAATCAGAAACTATTTTTATAAACTCTATCCAGATGTTTGGTACCAAAGGATAATCTGTTTAAGGCTCTCTTTCTTAGAGTTCATGAATTTATGGTTTTATGATTATTTTAGTTCCCACTGAGGAAGTACAACTTCCCCCACTTCAAGAAAATTTATTGCTTTCTCAAAATACTTCTGTGGATTTGTGTTTACAATCTATTGATTGATTCTTGCTGTGTGAATCAATGAACTTGTATTTGTCTCAATAATGGAAAAAACAATCTACCAATTTTCCACAGGAATATTTCATGGTGTGAGAAAAGCCATAAGACCTACAAAAATAGACTAAGGATTTTTTTCTGCCTATTTTTGTAAAGATGTATTCAAAATTAATTTATGCAATTTCCTATATTTCCTACAGGTCACTGATAATCATAGTGTTTGAGAGTTCAGACATTCATTTCTCCACAATACCATACTGCTAATAATCAAGATATTTACAAAACTATAAATGTAACATCACCTTTGAATGACGGGCAAGTTGATCTCTGAACTGCAAATAAGTCTTCTAAAGTGGCATGTTTCAAGGTTCCCTGATTGGTTTACTCTTTACCTGGTACAATTATTTTCTCCCTTCCTAAGAATATTACATTTTTAATTAGGTAATTTTTATTCTTGCTATTAGGCTTTCCTTCTCATCTTACTTGAGAATAGAACAGCATGCAGTTAGAACAATACAGAGATGCATGCAGACACCATTTGCTAGATCTTTTCAACAAAGCAATAAGGCAAGAAAAAGAAATTGAAAAAAATGGTTAGAAAGTGAATGTTTCCCATGCTATGGTAACAAATTGCTACAAACTATAGCTTAAAACAACAGAAATTTATTGTCTGATATTTCTTGAGGGCAAGAGTTCAAAATTGGTCTTACTTGGCTAAAGGTAAGATCATGGGACATTTTTGGCAGCGTGGTTTCTTGTGTAAGGTTTAAAGGAATGCTTGTATGTTTTTGGTTCTAAGGAACCTCAGCATTTCTTGGCTCATGATCTCTCCCTTAAATCATTATCAGTTCTTATTTTCTTTATCACCTTTCCTTCTATTGTAATCAAGTAACTTTCAGCCTCCCTTTCTCTCTCAAGTTATTTATACTTGTTTTGGGCCTGCCATGAATAGTGCAAAAAATTTCCCTTTTCTCAACATTTAATTTACAAAGTCACTTTCATCATATAAGGAGACAAATTAACATGTTATAGGGATTTGGGTTGCGACATCTTTGATAGGCTTTATTTAGCCTATCACAGAGAGATATGCACTGACTCATTCTATAGATAATAGGATTGTTGTTTCAAGAAGTCTAACATATCCACAGAAAATTTATCAGGTATTGGTAACAAGAATTCAGTTAGGTAGCTAGATGTGAGACATATTTTACAAAATGTTAATTTTTATAGATCAGAATATTGAAAATATGTAAAAGAGATGAAAGAGACAGATTACTAGAAACAAGTGGTGTTGAGATGTCGTTAACATAAGAGAAAAAAATCCATCTTCACCTGCTCCTTATTCAACCTCACATGGATAAAAGATTTGAATATGCAAGGCAAAATTTGCAAAACTTTAGAAGAAAAATAGGAGACTATTGCAAGAAAGATATAAATACCATGAGCTGTATAAGAAAACGTTGAAAATATGACTACAATAAAAGGATTTATAATATCTAAAGAAACAATAAGGGAAGTGCTTTTGGCTCAGAACCACTGGGCAATGAAAATTCAAAGTAAAATGCAACTCATTAGGTTGGGGATGTAGTTCAGTGATATAGCACTTTTTACATGGCCCTAGGTTTAATTCCCAGCCCCACTCTTCAATCCCCACAAATAAATAAATAAATTCATACATAAACAAACAAACAAACAAATAAAACCCAGCTCTTGTGACTGAATGCAACTCTTCTATTTCCACCCTATATATCTTGTCTAGGATTCTCACAATGTCAGGAGAATGGGCATAGTTTTTGTTTAATAGCCAAGTGGCTCCCCCTCCCCACATACACTATTCAGTTTCTTGGTCCAGTAAAATCCATATTACATCAGGAAATGTCATTTGAGTGTCAGCTTTATGGAATTCATTTTCCTCATTCACAGATAAACTTTGGATATTTTTTCCTATTTTTTCTTTGATCAGAATATCAAGGGAATTGCTAGATCTACACAGAGATTCTGGGCTCCTTTAATTACTGTAGGTTTTAGTGTCATTTTAGGACTAGTAGAATATAACTAATTCATTGTCCTCTTAAATTAGAAGTGGATATTTATATATTTTAGGAAGAAAATCCCCAAAGAAGAATAGTAACATTTTACAAGGTCAAGAACCAATTCATATTTAGTTGCCCATGTGTCTCACTCACTCTGCCTTTCTAGCTTTGCCACTCCTGTGCATAGAACTGATATCCACATGGGAGTTTACAATCCTGTGCACATTCATACTATGGAGGTGGGAGAAATTGCTCCTTTTAAGTGGGATAATTTACAAATTTAGTTCCCTTAGTTTATCCAATAAATAGTTGATGGCATTTACTTTATAAGTGACTATGCTCAATATCTCTGGAGTGTTTGCACAAAGCAGGCTTTGTAATACAAACTTGACTGCATGGAAAAAATCTGTCAAAATCGGCCTCAATCAGAGTGCCCTCAAATTCAAGTCTTAGTTATCAAATCTTAGGAAACTATTCATTTGTTCCTTGGGTGATTTGTTTAGATTAATTAATGTATTACTAAACATTGGTTAAACACCTTGTGGTAGTTTACTACACTGGTTTAGGAGCTTACAATTCGATAGGGAATATGTACTGTGGGGGAAAAAAGAGACCACTGTCTCAAAATCTCAACTACAGATTTAGCTTGAAAGAGAAGGAGAGGCACATTCACACAAACCCTCTGAAGCAAAATAGCAGAGTCTGTTCAGCACATTAACATTAAAGATTTTCCATTACACTAGTGTGTAACACACCAACAAGGTATACCCTGTGGTCTATAGGAAAGGAAAGGAAGACAGAGAGAATGTGTGTGCTATTAGTTGGCAGTAAATTCTAAGCTATAGGAAAAGTACTGTATGTTTGAAATTGAAAGTACTGAGAATACTATCTCAATCACAATTTCTGTTAATAAAACATGAAGGTTCACGCATAGGGTGCCATTGGCTCAGGCTACTCAGGAAGCTGAGATCTGAGGATTGAGGTTCAAAGCCAGCTCCAGCAGGAAAATACATGAGGCTCTTATCTCTGATAAACTACTCAAATAAAGCTAGAAGTGGAGGTATGGATCAAGTGGTGGTAGAGCATGAGTCCTGAGCAAAAAAGCCCAGGACAGTGCTGCCCCAGGATCTGCACCAAAAAATATAAACTTTATGTTTTAAACTTTATGCATATAAACTTTAGGTTTTATTAAATACTCAAGCTGCTTCTCGTATATTCTTTCCTTCACCTGGGGCAACTTCTCTCACAATAATGATTGAATAAACATTTCTCAAAGCAAAAATCTTTTCCTTTGGGAGAAATGTCATCAAGATCTTCATCTCTTCACCCCATCTCAGTACAAAGGGGTTGCAGCTCTTCCTAAACCTTTGCAGATGCTTCCTCTCTTCCCCGTGTTTCCTCTTCTGGGCCCCAGTAACATGCAAATCAGCATCCCCATTATTAGTAAAACTTCATATTCAATTATCTACAAATCAAAGTCTCAACTAACAAAGAAGCATCTCAGTATTTCAACTCACTCTTGAAAACACTGTATTTTCATAGCTCTCAAATGTTTTACATTCCTGAATAAATACAACCAAGTATTGAATAGATCCTAATTTTTCTTCATAGAAATCAGTAGGTCCTTAATCTACCTCTCTTTGTTTCAACTTCTTAGTCTAGCTACCATTATGTCTGCTCCTGGTGACTTCAATATTTATCTTTTTTTTCTTTTATTGTGAAAATACCATATAGAGGGGTTATAATTACATGGGCAAGATAATGAGTACATTTCTTATCAAGCATTGTTGCCTTCTCCTTTGTTTCCCCTTCTCATTCCTTCCCATCTCCACCCCCTCCCCCCTCCCGTGTCCCTCACCAAAGTTGTAAAGTTCATTTTTTGACATAACAACTTGTACATCTCATTGTTACTAGGTCCACCTGTATCCCTATTTAAATGATTTGGTTTTTCCCTTCCCCTCCACAAATTATACCAACATCAAATACAGTGAAAGCAGGGGTTATACCATGGGGGAGGGACATACAAAGCAACAAAGAAATCATCTTATAAATATATTAGAAACAATCGCATGAAAGCAAAAACATTTGAATACTTGGGGTTCATTTCACCTACCATCAACTTATCTGACCTTTTCTGCTTGACTCAGACATATACAAATAAGGGAATCCATGGGACCTATGTTTCTTTGGGCCTGGCTTACTTCACTTAATGTAGTTTTTTTCCAAGTCATTTCATTTCCTAACAAATGGGCAATGCCATTCTTTCTGATGGAGGCATAGAATTCCATTGTGTATATATACCACATTTTCTTGATCCATTCATCTACTGAGGGGCATCTGGGTTGGTTCTATATCTTAGCTATGGTAAATAATGCTGCAATAAACATAGTTGTGCTGGTAGCTTTAGTATGGTCTCGTTTGTGATCAGTCCCACTTTTGGGCTTTTACCCAAATGGTCAACATTTATCTTGAGCCATATAGACCTAATTCCCCTAGAGTCAAAGTGCTCTCTCTGAACAAGAAATAGTCATGTCATTCCCTGTCTAAGACTCCACAGTAGCTTCTCAAACTTAAATCAGTAAGTCAGAGCTCTCTGACATCAGCCCTTTGTATACTTCGTTTTGCGGCCCAAGTTCCAGCAATACTATGTATACATCTGCTCTTAATACATTCTAATCATGTTGCCTCTCTAGAGCATTTTACATACATTCTGTTTGTGGAATGCTTGCTTCCTGAATTTTATATTCCTAGTGACTTTGTTTTAGGTTTTCAGAGTGGCTTTTCTTAACCTGGTCAGTCTCTAATTTAGTACCTTTTAGAATATATATATGCAGTTTATCTAAAATGATCTACTAAAATTCATCTACTACCTGTGTTTCCCATTTGAACACCAAGGCTATATTAGCCCTCTTTCTCCCTTCTTCATGGTTCTAGCTCTGTTTATCAACTAGAATAATACTTCTGTCATATAATATTCCAAATATATTATTGGATTAATATCCAATTATACTTTAGCTGTTTTCATACCATTTATCTTCTGCATCTTGAGGCAGAGTTTACAGATGTGTTGGATTTTTCAAAAAGGAAAGTGGAATGAGTTGCACCAGAATTATAGCTCCAGTGCTCTTTAGCTCAACTTGAAGTGAAGTTTTTCTTGTAGACTTGCCAGATTCTAGGTTATGAGTCTGAAAGTTAATGTACCCCAGATGAAATTTATGAATTGATGATAAATTTAAAATCGCTTACAAAGCAATAAGAAAAAAGAAAATGTTAGAGGAAGTTACAAATAAATTGTAAATGTTTCTGATACTATGTGAAAGTCGTCAATCATGAAAATGAAACAGTAGCTATCAAGCTTTTTAGAGTCTTCTATACTATGCAGGTTATGCAATGTATATGAATTTAGCATTATCTACTTTTCTGAAAGCAATGCTATCAGGCCTAATGTGGAAGCAACTATGACTTGAAAATGCACTGTGAGCAAAATTTTCCGCTTAGTCTAACTGTAATTCTGAATTTGGTTTACATCTGTAATGATATACATTTTATAGAAATTTATCACAATTGTTTGGTTGATCATCCCTGATCCTGCCAGATATTCTTTACTAAAGATTATTTTATGTGTGATAAGCTTCCTTGACAAAATAGTAGAGTCTCAGAGCATGTTTAGCAAAATAGATATTTCTCAGCTCATCAAAGCAGACATTCAAGGAGGGTTTTGTGAAGACTGTGTACCTCCCCGTCTCTGAGCTATCTCTGACTTTGTGTTCATTGTGTCAGACCATCATTACTATCTGCTGCTGTTAAACTTTCTACGGTAGGGGAGGAAAAGCTGGAGTTAGAGTTTTATTCTCCTAGAGAAAAGAAACAAGTCTATCTTATCCCACAAGCATATTCATTCATTATTCAACATCTATTTAAAAATGTTAATTGAGCAACTTCTGTGTTACGGTAATTTTGAAAAAAAATCTGGCTTCTTAGAGACTAGATTTAGATAGCTGGTCTAAGAACAGTTGGTTTTTTTGTGAATCTGGTGACCAATTAAAATTTTTTATTGTTATTTTAAAGGTGATGTACAGAGGGGTCACAGTCACATAAACCAGGTAAAGAATACATTTCTTTTTAGGCAATGTCATCCGTGACTTGCTCTCTCTAAGTTTTTCCTTCCTATCTTCACCTAAAGTTATATAGTTCATTTTCAACATAGTACCACTTAGGAATAGCACTGTTAGATTTGTTCGCCCTTTGTATCTCCATTTCAGAAAGGAGTATTTTGATAGCCAGTGTACTCAGGTTCTATTACCTTGTCTGGAGAGAGTAAAGGGGACTACTATTTATTTCACTCTGAAAGGCTTCCTGAAAATAATAAATAAACAAGCAAACAAACCCAGATGAATTACTTCCTGTTACAGGAAGAGGGAAGATTTTATGAGTAAACAAAAACATAGTTATAATATATAGCTCTAAAGTCATATGGATCCTACATAATTAATGAGCTGCTTATGACATTCAAGTTAAATTGAGAAATAATTAAAAGAAAAGAATTGCTATTACTTCAAAAAATTAGTTCTGTTTTTCTTTTGTGCTGATCCTGGGGCTTGAATTCAGAGTCTGGACACTGTCACTAATATGTTTTGCTCAAGGCTGACTCTCTACTACTTGAACCACAGCTCTACTTACAGCTTTTTTGATAGTTAATTGAAGATAAGAGTCTCATAGATTTTCCTACCAGGGCTGTCTTGAACCTGTAGCTCAGATCTCAGCCTCCTGAGTAGCTAGGGTTACAGACGTATTGGCATCTGGCTTCAATATATATTTTTTTTAATTGTATTTTATTTTATTTGAGAACATACTGTACAGGGGGGCTACAATTACATGGGCAGGATAATGCATACATTTCTTACCAAGCATTGCAGCCTCCTCCTTTGTTTACCCTTCACTTCCCTTCCCCGCCTCCCCCCTCCCCCCACCCAATTTTACCCCCCTCTCCCCACCCAATTATACCCCCCTCCCCCCCCACACCGACATTGTAAAGCTGGTTTTGACATGACATTTTGTACTTCTCATTGTTGCAACAGGTCCACCTGAATCCTTAAACGACTTGTTTGTCCCCATCTCCTCCACATGTTATACTGACATCAAATATAGTGAAAGCGGGGGTTACACTGTGGGGGAGGGACATACAAAGCAACAAAGAAATAATCTTATAAATGCGTTAGAGACACATGCATGAAAGAAACGAAAACATTAAAATACATATTTAAGGGTTCATTTTCCTAACATCACATTATCTGACCTTTTCCGCTTGACTCATACCTATACTAGATATTGCAAATAAGGGAAACCATGGGACCTATGCTTCTTTGGGCCTGGCTTACTTCACTTAATATAATTTTTTCCAAACCTTTCCATTTCCTAACAAATGGGGCAATGTCATTCTTTCTGATGGAGGCATAGAATTCCATTGTGTCTATATACCACATTTTCTTGATCCATTCATCTACTGAGGGGCATCTGGGTTGGTTCCATATCTTAGCTATGGTAAATAATGCTGCAATAAACATAGTTGTGCTGGTAGCTTTAGTGTGGTCTTGTTTGTAAACATTTGGGTAAATGCCCAAAAGTGGGATTGCTGGATCATAGGGGAGATCTATGTGAAGTCTTCTGAGGAACCTCCATACTGCTTTCCAAAGTGGTTGAACAAGTTTACATTCCCACCAACAATGAAGTAAGGTTCCTTTCTGTCCACATCCCCTCCAGCATCTGTTGTTGTTAGAGTTCTTGATTTTTGCTGTTCTAACTGGAGTGAGGTGATATCTCAATGTTGTTTTGATTTGCATTTCTTTTATGGCTAGGGATGTTGAACATTTCTTCATGTGTTTATTGGCCATCCTTGTTTCTTCTTCAGAGAAGCTTCTCTTTAAGTCTTTCGCCCACTTATTTATTGGGCAGTTGATTCTTTGAGGATTTGTTGTTGGGTGGTTTAATTTTTTGAGTTCCAAGTATATTTTAGATATGAGACCCTTGTCCGTTGTATGGCTAGTAAAGATCTTCTCCCAATCGGTGGGCTTTCTATTGATCTTGCCAGCTATGTCATTTGCCCTGCAGAAGCTCTGCAATCTTATGCAATCCCATTTGTCCAACCTTTCTTTGATTTGTTGTGCTTCCGGGTCTCTATTCAGAAAATTTCGACCTGAGCCAAGGAGACCTAGGGTTTCTCCTATTCCATCCTGTAATGTTTTCAGAGTGTCTGCTTTGAGTTCAAGGTCTTTGATCCATTTGGAGTTGATTCTGGTACAGGGTGATATATAAGGATCTAGCTTTAGTTTTCTACATGTAGTTAACCAATTTTGCCAGCACCATTTACTGAAGAGGCTGTCTTTCTTCCATTCTATTGTTTTAGCTTCCTTATCGAAGATTAGATGGCTATAGGTCTGTAGGTTCATTTCTGGGTTTTCAATTCTATTCCATTGGTCCTGAGGTCTGTTCTTATGCCAATACCAAGCTGTTTTGATTACTATGGCTTTATAGTAGAGTTTGAAATTTGGTATTGATATTCCTCCAGCAGTGTTCTTTCCGTTGAGGAGCGTTTTTGCTATTCGGGGTCTTTTATTGTTCCATATGAATTTTTGGATTGCCTCCTCTATTTCCTTGAAGAATGAGGGTGGAATTTTGATAGTTATCGCGTTGAATTTGTAGATTGGCTTCAATATATTTTTAAACATACTATATTGGAACAAAAGTCTTAACTGATCCAAGTGTCTTTAGTCATGCTTCTTTTAATCTCTAGCTGGATTTCTTACATAATCCGTGTGCTACTTCATTGAGATGTAGCTATAGCTTTTAGACTCGTTAGACTTCTTTACTACCTTTGTAATTAAAAAGGGAATTCCCAAGTGAAAGTTATAAAGCATTTTTCCCTCTGTGTGCCTTGTAAAAGTAATGCTTCTTTTATGTTCATCTTAACATTATTATAATTCTAAATTTGAGCAAATTTTGTGTCGCAACTCTTTCTCCAAGCAAATTTTTCTTCCAAACACTCATGACCCAAATTCAGAGATTTCTATTTGATGAATCAATTCTTTCTTGTTCCTTAATCCCTTCTAGTCCATCTCAACTATCTCATTTAATTTCTCTTGTGTGCTGTTAGAAAAGTTCTCAGTCCCCTTTCATTTTCTACCAAATATATGTATTGTCTACCAGTTATAAACCAAGCAGTTGGCTGAATTAAAGGCATGAAAATTGCTTTCAATAAGGTACTTGGTTGCTTGTTATTAATAAGATTTCTTTATTCTCTTTCTCCATCTCCACTGGTTTCCACAGTGTATAGGAAGAGTCTATGCCATTATAAATGGCAAATATTTGAGATTTAACACACTTTTTGGCTTTATATTATCATCCTTGGGAGTATGTTGGATAATATTAATCATTTTACATTATTTTGTATATGTTCCTTCCTCTATTGTTAGCGTGTGTGTGTGTGTGTGTGTGTGTGTGTGTGTGCACATGCATGTGCACGTGCATGAGTGCTGGTACTGGGGCTTGAACACAGGATCTAGGCACTATCCCTGAACTTTTTTGCTCAAGGCTATAGGAATCTACCAATTGACCTATACTTCTGGTTTTTTGGTGGTTATTTGGAGATAAGAGTCTCACTGACTTTCTTCCTGCCCTGACTGGCTTCAAATCATGATTCTCAGACCTCAGCCTCCTAAGTATCCAGGATTAGAGGCATGAGCCATGGTGCCTGGATTTTATTCCTTTCTCTGATCCCAGAGTATCACTGTTCTCCATGCTGGTAATGGAGGGACTTTGCCACATGAGCATTTCTCAATTCCCATTGGTTCTTCTGAGGAAGTAAATTCCAGTTGCGCTGACAGTTTAATATGTTTCTGGTGTTTCCTGGTGGTATTCAAAAGGGCAACTGGGTGACTCTGACACAGTGTATCCTTAGAGATTTTAATTTCAACACAGTCAACACAATTGTGACAGCAAATATAATTTTGATTTCTTTTCCTGGAGAGTTTGTGGGTTTACTTTTTTATTCTAGCTTTCCTTGTGGCTTTTCTAATGTTTCAGTGGTATTCTCACAAGTCTCATTATTTGTCTTCCCAAGAACTGGCTGTTTGCTACAATGATATTCTATTTTTTTTTTTTTTTGGTCCAGTTGTGGGGCCTGAGCTCTGGGCCTGGGCGCTGTCCCTCAGCTCTTCAGCTCAAGGCTAGCGCTGTACCACTTGAGCCACAGCACTACTTCCAGCTTTTTTCTTTTTGCTTATGTGGTGCTGAGGAATCGAACCCAGGGCCTCAGGCATGCAAGGCAAGCGCTCTACCACTGAGCCACCTTCCCAGCCCATGATATTCTATTTTTAATTATCTCTCTTTCTCTGTCCTCATTTTTCTTCCTTCCCATGTCTGTCTTTCTTTCCTCAGTAGAGGGCTTGACTCAGTCTCACATTGACTTGGCTTTCTTGCTCATGGCTGACCCTTTACCCTTCACGTAATGTGTACAGCCTCATTTTTTTTTTTTTGCTGGTTATTTTGGAGATGGAATCTCAAGCTTTTCTGGCTTCCAATTGTGATCCTCTAGATCTCAGCCTCCAAAGTAGCTGAGATTACAGATGTGAGCCACCATTGTGTAGAAGAATTAAGATGGCCAGATGGTCCTAATTAAGATGGCCACCTGAAGCTGAAACTAATAGCTACTTAATTATTTTCAGGTTTTCTTTTTTTAAACTTGTGTAGATCAGTTGTATAAAAGGTTTTCATTATGATATTTCCATAAATGCATATACCGTACTTTGGTTACCCCCTACTCTTTCTTGCCCTTCTAGAAGCCCCTTGTCTTAATTTAACTGTTCTATACTTCTGTTTTCATAAGTACACATGAAGTTTGTTTGCTGTTCATAAATCTTAACCAGTGGGAATTTCCCTATCTCAATGATGAAGAATGACTAGCAAGGGGCAAATCATCCTAGAACATTATTATAGCCTGGCTAGATACACAATGTTCTAGCATGTTTAAAGCAGGCTGTGGTTTCCTGCCCTGGAATCTAGTCAAGACTGTTTTGACAGAATGAACAAAGGCCCATCCCCTGCTATTGATCTTGGAGATTATAACAGATAGGGTGAATGTATTGAAAGAGAAATAATGGCCTCTTTCCCTGTCTGGGTGTTATATTTGCCAAGTTACTTTCTTTAATTACTTTAAGGCTTTTTTTTTTGGAATGTCAGGAGTTTTTGTGCCAGGGTTAAGTGATGGAGTTAGACAACCCACTATACCTCTCTATGACACAATAATGGGACCAGGATGAAGACTCGCTGTGGCTTCTTGTTGCTAATGTGTTAATGAATTATTAATAACTAGGCTACTGAATGTGCATTATCATGTATTGCTATTCATTCACTCCATTGTTTTTTCCTGCTATTAATTTTTGAGTACCTTGGTAGATTAGAGGAGTTTTTCATTTTCCCTCCCTGTTCTTCCACCCAAGGATTTACACAGAAGACTGAGTAAACATTTTTTGATAAAGATAATGCTCTTCATTGAAATAATCTTGATGATTCTTTTGGTGAAGTCTGGATCATTCTTGTGAAGATCTGGAGATGGGAGATACGGTGGTCTTCATAATTCCTGCCATTTTGACGCTTAGTAATTTAGCAGATGTTGTTACCTCATACTGATATCCCCAAATTGTTAAACTCTTTCTTCTCTTTTAACACTGGAGACTTATCCTTATTCTGGGTTTAGTAACAAAATTGTCTGGTAAGGAAAGTATATGGTTTCAGAAACTGTCTCCAAACCCTAGTAGCCAGAATTGTAGGATTTCATTGTGCCAAGGAAGTCTCCATGCTACTCATGAATGCTTCTTTCTTCAGTACTGGCAATCCCGCCACATTTCAGTGTCCCATTAAACTTTCGTTGGTTTCTTACTAGCAGACATATACAGGGAATGATTGGAATTGAATAGTTTATTTCTTCATGCTTTAACACACTAGACTAAGTAGAATGCTGTCAGCATTCCCTGCTCTGGAATCACTGAAGGCAAACAGGTGTTAAATGAGAAGGAAAATAGTAACTTGAAAACAATGTTCAGGCAAGTGTATTCTTTGGGGGCATAAGATAAGGCCTTTGGGAATTTCTTTTTTGGTGTAACATGAGGTTTATTAGGAATGACACAGAATAAAAATTTCTAAGAAGGTGTGTATTAGATTCTCCATGAAGGAAACCAAGAGTAAATTTGAAAATAAGGAAAGGGCTGAGTGCCAGTGGCTCACACCTGTAATCCTACGACTCAGGAGGCTGAGATCTAAGGATCCTGGTTTGAAGTCGGCTCAGGCTGAAAAGTCTCAGTGAGGCTCTGATCTCTGAATTAACCTCTAGAAAATCAGAAGTGGTGTTGTGGCTCAAAGTCGTTAGGGCACTGATCTTGAATGAAAAAGCTCAAGGATAGAGCCCAGGCCCTGAGTTCAAGTACCATGACCAACAAAAGAAAAAAAAAAGGAAAGGATATTTGGAATGTGAGATGTAAACTTGTTTGTTTTGAGATAAGACATAGAGAATATGCTGTTTTATATAGTGAAAAAGAAAGGTACTTGATCTTAGACAATTACGGGACCAACTCTGAATTAGATTCAGTACTGGAAGATCTAATTGTTTATTATTTTCATGTTTACTATTATTGAATATAGTTGTTATTTCACATTAGTAGTCTTAAATTTTCAATAATTTGGAGCAGGAAAAATTAGCAAGAGTAAAATGAATATTGTTTTATTTATGCTGCTTTTATTCACTCATTCTTTTCCAAAAGGTAATTAGTTACCCTGTTTTTATATAATTAGTTCATTGTATCTGGACTCCCTTGCATTTACTGTGTTCATTAAATGTGTGAATGTAATTTGATAGAAACAAATCTCTTATTTTATGCTTTCTTGATTTGTGAATCAAGGTACAATTAAGTAAACATGTATTTAGGTATTATATATATATATATATATAAATTGCTAGTTTTAAATAACATTATTTTCAAACTTAAATATCTACTATAATGTTTTGAAAATAATTGATGGTTATATGTGCAGATATTTGAAGTACTCTTTCCTTCTAGTTATACAAGGATATTTATACTTACTTAATCATGCTGCCGTGTTCCATCCAGTTACTATCTATTTACATCATCTATTAGGTTTTTTTCCTACCATTGAAAATGTACTTAGGAGACAGAGGCTATCATAAAGTGTTAATGACCAAATTGGATAGAATCTTGTCATTACAGGATGAATGCATGCTAAATGTTGACTTACATTACATTAGATACACCATTCTTTACGAGTTAAAATCTAAAAACTAGCATATTTCAACTTAGTATTTTAAGTAGTCACTAATACAGAGAGATAATGAGGAAGATACAACTTACAGAGTATAAGTAAAAGAAAATATGAGAGAAAATGGTTAATATGGTTATATGGATTTGATAAGCCCATGAGTCAAATAGCCTAAGAAAAATAGAAGTATGAAGCAAAGAAAAAATGAAGTAAGCATTCATTGGGAACATGTCATATCATTTTCTATTTGTGACCAATATAGTGGCAGTAATTAAAAGCTTCTGATTTCAGTAAATGAATTTATCTACCAAAGCCCAATCTTAATAGTAGTTATGAACTTAAAAAAATCTATGACTTAAAAAATCAATTAAGTAATTGATTTGATGTAGTAAAGCTCCTAGAAGTTTGATGGAATAGATTTCTTCATTGGTTTCTATCTACATAAATTTTCTTTTCACCCTGAGTTGTCTGTTCTATTAGGCATCTATCAGAGGAAATGAGCACTGTAGAAATAAAAAACACACAAGAAGCCACAACCAGTGGCCCACGTCTGTAACCCCACCTATTTGTGAAGCTGAGAATAAGATTACAATTTGAGGATAATCTAGGCAGAAGCATCCATACTACTCCATATTCATGGCAGGGAAACTGGAAACTGTGGTGTGTGCCTGTTATCCCAGCTCTGATCAGAAGCCCATCAACTGGGTATTAACAAATATTAATTTTCTCCATAGCTCAAGAAAGACTTCTCAGAAAAAAAGATAAAAATAACAAAGAAACACATGAAGAAATGTTCATCATCCCTGGCTGTAAAAAAAATGCAAATAAAACAACACTGAGGTACCACCTTATCCCAGTCAGAATGGCCCACATCCTAAATTCAGCCAACGACAAATGCTGGAGGGGATGCGGAGAAAGAGGAAGCCTACTGCATTGCTGGTGGGAATGTACACTAATACAACCGCTTTGGAAAGCAATCTGTAGGTACCTCAGAAAGCTAAATATAGACCTCCCCTATGACCCAGCCATTCCACTCCTAGGCATCTACCCTGAACAACAGGAACCAGTATACTAGGACGCATGTACCTCCATGTTTATTGCAGCACTGTTCACAATACCCAAGATATGGAAACAACCCAGATGCCCCACTACTGATGAGTGGATCCAAAAATTGTGGTACCAACATACAATAGAATATTATGCAGCAATTAGAAAGGACAAAATAATGGCATTTGCAGGGAAATGGATGGAACTAGAGTAAATTATCTTGAGCAAAATAAGCCAAGAACAAAGAGACAAACGGCACAGGTCTCCCTGATGTGTGGATGCTAAAGCCAAAATGCAATGAGATATGACAAAGTAAACAGGACTCGAGAAATGAAGGACAGCCACTCATTTTGTCGTATCATTGCTAAATGACTCCATGTTCTTGAACATATATATGGTAGATATATGCATGCAACAGAGGGAAGCCAGGAGGACGACACAGAATAAGTGGAAATGGAACAATATACAATAAAGGGGTCCATCAGCCACACTGGACATAGAAAAAGAACTAAGCAACCCAAAGACAGGGATGGGAAGGGAGGAATGAGAAGGAAAGAGGGAACAGCCTACACTAAGCAAAAGGAAGAAATAATGGTATTGTCAAAGCTCATAGGATTCCCAAACTTTTTTATTTATTATTTTTTATTGTGAAAATACCATACAGAGGGATTACAATTACATGGGCAAGATAACGAGTTCATTTCTTATCAAGCATTGTTGCCTCCTCTTTGTTTCCCCTTCCCATCCCTTCCCATACTCTCCCCACTTCTCCCACCTGATCCTCCCCCACCACCAAAGTTGTAAAGTTCGTTTTTCGACACAATGACTTGTACATCTCATTGTTGCAATGGGTCCACCTGTATCTCTAGTTAAATGATTTGTTTTTGCTCTTGCCCTCCACAAATTATACCAACATGAAATACAGTGAAAACAGGGGTTATACCGTGGGGGAGGGACATACAAAGCAACAAAGAAATCATCTTATAAATATATTAGAAACAATTGCATGAAAGAAAAAAAACATTTGAATACATATCTTGGGGTTCATTCCCCTAACATCAACTTATCTGACCTTTTCTGCTTGACTCAGACATATACTAGTTATTTCAAATAAGGGAAACCATGGGACCTATGTTGCTTTGGGCCTAGCTTACTTCACTTAATATAATATTTTCCAAGTCTTTCCATTTCCTAGCAAATGGGGCAATGTCATTCTTTCTGATGGAGGCATAGAATTCCATTGTGTATATATACCACATTTTCTTGATCCATTCATCTACTGAGGGGCATCTGGGTTCGTTTCATATCTTACTGGGTTGGTTTCATATCTTAGCTATGGAAAATAATGCTGCAATAAACATAGTTGTGCTGCTAGCTTTAGTATGGTCTTGTTTGTGATCATTTGGGTAACTGCCCAAAAGTGGGATTGCTGGGTCATAGGAGAGCTCTATGTGGAGTCTTTTGAGGAACCTCCATACTGCTTTCCAAAGTGGTTGAACAAGTTTACACTCCCACCAACAGTGCAGTAAGATTCCCTTCTGTCCACATCCCCTCCAGCATCTGTTGTTATTAGAGTTCTTGATTATAGCCATTCTAACTGGGGTGAGGTGGAATCTCAATGTTGTTCTGATTTGTATTTCATTTATGGCTAGAGAGGTTGAGCATTTCTTCATGTGTTTATTGGCCATCCTTCTTTCCTCTTCAGAGGAGTTTCTCTTTAAGTCTTTAGCCCACTTATTTATGGGGCAGTTGTTTCTTTGAAGATTTGTTTTTGGGGGATTTAATTTTTTGAGTTCCAAGTATATTTTAGATATGAGACCCTTGTCCTTTGTATGGCTAGTGAAGATCTCCCAATCCGTGGGCTTTCTATTGATCTTGCTAGCTATGTCCTTTGCCATGCAGAAGCTCTGCAATTTCATGCAATCCTATTTGTCCAAACTTTCTTTCATTTGTTGTGTTTTTCTGGGTGTCTATTAAGATTTCATTAAGATTTCATATTAAAATTTCATTTTGTATTTAAAGAATCCCATGGACTCCCTCCCAAATTACTCAAGCTGATTCAAAACTTTTGCAAAGTAGCAGGGTATTAAATTAACCCTCAAAAATCAATGGCTTTTCTGTATGACAACAAAGAGAAAAGCGTGGCTGAAATCAGGAATAAAACTCCATTCGTAATAGCCCCACAAAAAAATAAAATACCTAGGAATTAACCAAAGAAGTGAAGGACCTCTATGATGAAACTTTAAAAACCTGAAAAAGGAAAGCAAAACAGAACTTAGAAAGTGGCAAAAAGTCCCATGCTCCTGTATTGGAAAGATCAACATTATTAAAATCGCAATACTTCCCAAGGCTGTCTACAAATTCTGTGCGATACCTATCAATATTCCAACCTCATTCTTCAAGGAAATAGAAGAGGCAATCCAAAAATTCATATGGAACAATAAACGACCCCGAATAGCAAAAACGATCCTTAACATAAAGAACAGTGCTGGAGGAATATCAATACCAAATTTCAAACTCTACTACAAAGCCATAGTCATCAAAACAGCTTGGTACTGGCACAAGAAGAGACCTCAGGACCAATAAAATAGAATTGAAAACCCAGAAATGAACCTAAAGCCATCTAATCTTCGATAAGGGAGCTAAAAAAAATAGAATGGAAGAAAGACAGCTTCTTCAGTAAATGGTGCTGTCAAAATTGGTTAACTACATGTAGAATTCCCAAACTTTATAGACCATGATAGTGACAATTTGCCTTGTGAAGGTTAAAATGTGTTTGTGACTTTAACTAAGTGTCATCATTCCACAATACTGTGAAATATGTGAATTTTTTAAGTTTGCTTTCTTTTCTTTTAAACTTTTTTTTAATTGTGAAAATACCATACAGAGGAGTTACAATTATATGGGCAAGATAATGAGTACATTTCTTTTTTTTTTTAATTTTATTTTATTTGTGAACATACTGTACAGAGGGGTTACAATTACATGGGCAAGATAATGCATACATTTCTTACCAAGCATTGCAGCCTCCTCCTTTGTTTACCCTTCACCTCCCTTCCCAGCCTCCCCCCTCCCTCCCACCCAATCCTTAACCCCCCTCCCCCCCCCCACCGACATTGTAAAGCTCCTTTTTGACATGACAATTTGTACTTCTCATTGTTGCAACAGGTCCACCTGAATCCTTAAATGACTTGTTTTTCCCCATCTCCTCCATAAGTTATACTGACATCAAATATATTGAAAGCGGGGGTTATACTGTGGGGGAGGGACATACAAAGCAACAAAGAAATAAACTTATAAATGCGTTAGAAACACATGCATGAAAGAAAAAAAAACATTAAAACACCTATCTAAGAATTCATTTTCCTAACATCACATTATCTGACCTTTTCCGCTTGATTCATACATATACTAGATATTGCAAATAAGGGAAACCATGGGACCTGTGTTTCTTTGTGCCTGGCTTACTTCACTTAATATAATTTTTTCCAAGTCTTTCCATTTCCTAACAAATGGGGCAATGCCATTCTTTCTGATGGAGGCATAGAATTCCATTGTGTATATATACCACATTTTCCTGATCCATTCATCTACTGGAGGGCATCTGGGTTGGTTCCATATCTTAGCTATGGTAAATAATGCTGCAATAAACATAGTTGTGCTTGTAGCTTTAGTGTGGTCTTGTTTGTAAACATTTGGGTAAATGCCCAAAAGTGGGATTGCTGGGTCATAGGGGAGCTCTATGTGAAGTCTTTTGAGGAACCTTCATACTTCTTTCCAAAGTGGTTGAACAAGTTTACCTTCCCACCAACAATGAAGTAAGGTTCCCTTCTGTCCACATCCCCTCCAGCATCTGTTGTTGTTAGAGTTCTTGATTTTTGCCATTCTAACTGGAGTGAGGTGGTATCTCAATGTTGTTTTGATTTGCATTTCTTTTATGGCTAGGGATGTTGAGCATCTCTTCATGTGTCTATTGGCCATCCTTCTTTCTTCTTCAGAGAAGTTTCTCTTTAAGTCTTTAGCCCACGTATTTATTGGGCAGTTGTTTCTTTGAGGATTTGTTGTTGGGGGATTTAATTTTTTGAGTTCCAAGTATATTTTAGATATGAGACCCTTGTCCGTTGTATGGCTAGTAAAGATCTTCTCCCAATCTGTGGGCTTTCTATTGATTTTGCTAGCTATGTCGTTTGCCATGCAGAAGCTCTGCAACTTTATGCAATCCCATTTGTCCAACCTTTCTTTGATTTGTTGTGTTTCCGGGTCTCTATTCAGAAAATTTCGGCCTGAGCCAAGGAGACCTAGGGTTTCTCCTATTCCATCCTGTAATGTTTTCAGAGTGTCTGCTTGGACTTCGAGGTCTTTGATCCATTTGGAGTTGATTCTGGTGCAGGGTGAATGAGTACATTTCTTATGAAGCATTGTTGCCTCCTCCTTTGTTTCCCCTTCCTATCCCTTCCCATGTAATCACCTAATCTCAATTTTTTTTTTAAAGAAAAGTGAAAGAAGGGATGGGTTAGGAGTGATGGGTGACAATGTTGTCAGACACATTGTACTCATATACTGTTTTGTAGAATGGGACCTTAGGATGTTACACATAAACTATGAACTTCTTTTACTTCACTAATTCTGGACAGTCTCTATGTGATGCGTGACTGTCCTTATCTCAGTCTGTACTGATTCTTGCTCAGTTTTTGTGATCCTTTTTCATATCCTCCAGGTCTCTTTTTATTCATTTAACAAATATTTAGAGTGAAAATTTTCTTTTTCATGAAATTTCTTTTTATTATTTTGACTTTTTTCAGGTTTTTCTTGGACAGAGTCATAACATTCTTTTTCATTGTACAACTATGTCACCATTTATTTATTCATTTTATCAATGGTTGACAATTAGGTTGAACAATAGCCCCCATATTTAAAAAATGGTCATGTGTATATATTTTTGTTTGGCCATCTACAAAGTAATAGAATTAGTTCATCAAAGAATATGCATGAATTTAATAAGTACTGTTAGTTTACTTTCCAAGATGGTTACATTCTTCTCCCTGTGCGTATGCTGGAAGTGATGGATTATAAAGACTGTATTCCTGTGGGAATATCACTTTTGCTATTTGCTTGTTTGTTCCAATGAAGCTAGCAACCATGCTGTGAATTACTGGGTAAAGAGAAATTGGTAACAAGGAACAGAGGAACTGAGGCTATACCTGGCTATACCTGGGGTGAATTGGAAAGAAGAGTCATCTCTAGTTGGGCCTTGAGATGTCTGCAGTCTTTTGAGACGTTTAGAGACTCAGATAAATACCTAAGGATTTGTGATGTAGAGGAAAACACATATGAGATAAATGAATATGCTGTCACAAGTGTATGTTGTTTGAAACTACTACTTTGGATTGATTGGTTGCACAGCATGAGATTAATATATATGTTGAGTGTTTGGGCCATAATTATTCTTACCTTTGACCTGTTTTTTCTTTGTGATATACTTAATTGTTTGCTTATTGGTTAATTGTAATCTTTTTGTTATACAGAACATTAATTCCTGACATATATTTTACATAAAACTCCTTCCATTTTGTGGTTTGGTAATTTTAATGTTTATTTATTTTTGCTTTTATTTGAATTAAACCAGAACCTTATATGATAAAGTTACTTTCTAAGAGGAAGAACTCTTCATAAGGTTTCAAGTAATGACTTTAGTCATGTATTTAAAGTGCAATTGCCAGGGATGAGCATGAATGCATCCCCGACTACTACAAACTATGTTGTTAGTTTCATATATTTGGGGGAATTCATAAAGGGCATCAACTCTGGAGGGCAATAACTAAACTTTACTGGGAAAACAACATTTGTGATTACGGTATTTCCCTTGCAAAGTAAGTATGATTTTGTCCAATATATCAAGCCTTTCAAAACATCATCAATGCTTTTGGTGTTTTAGTTAAGAAATATCTGCCTACCCTCAAAATTTCAAGGTATTTGCTCGTGTACTGTTCTAAAAGGTTTATGGCTTTATCTTTCACATTTAGGTCTTATAATCCATCTGAAATCGATTGTGTTTATGTCATGTGCTAGGCATAGAGATGTGTTGTTTTCCCACATGAATATCCCATTGATTTAGGAAGATTTATTGAAAAGATTCATTCTTTTTTTTTGCATTGTACCACAGTATTATGTTTACTATAAATCAGGTAACTGAATTTTACCTACCAATTTAGTTGAAGAGTTCTGCATTGACTTGGCTAAGTTAGAAAGTACATCTCACAGAACTTCTTTAGTTATTTCCCATTCAGGTTGGCTACAACCACATGCACAGGTTAGGAAGGAGAACACAAGGAAGTGGCTTTGACTTTTTGAAGGTGTTCTCAGGTAGATAATGGATAAAAGTAGAGACACTGGCGGTCTCTCATTTGCTCTCATGTTTTTCATCTCCATGGATAACTTTTCCTCCTGACTTCTGATAGGCTTACTAACCCCAAAGGCCAGGTAATAAGCATTCTGACATAGTGGGAGATGGCAGTTTTTCACTGGCTTTCTATTACCGGTCTCTCTTTAGCCTGCAGCTAGATGTGCTGGTTTGGCAGGAAGACTGATATTTTTTTCACTTATGCCACCTAGAAACTCCTCCTCTGATCCTCCCAAATCTCTCTGGAACAGAATGCGTTGTGATCAGGTAATTTGAGGAGAGCCTTTCCTGAGTGCAGGATGATTCAATGTTATATATAAGCTTGGTTCTAGGCTCTTGTGCTAATACCATTGATTAGGATTTTTTTGTTCTTTTAATATCTTAAATTTAGTCATTATAGTTTTATAGTAAGTCCTGACATCTGGCAGTGTATGTCCTTCATCTTTATTATTCCTGACGTGGCCTTGGATATACAAAATAATTTTTATTTTGAGTCAGATTGTCAATTTCCCCAAAATCCTTGCTAGAATTTTTCTTTTATTAGAATTGTACCAGATATATAGATTGAAGATTGATAGATATTTTTACAATATTGTCTACAAAGATGATATCAAGATATTCACTTACAGTATTAATTTTTGTGTGTACTTTGACTAGGTAAATGTGTAATGATTTGCTTGTAATTTTTATTACAGATTGGCATGTAGGTTTGAATATGAGCTAGTTGCCTTACATTTTTTGTCTTCTGAGCAGTGTATAAGTTAAGGAGTAAAATCAATCTCCCACAAATGAGACTAGCATAACACTGATATTAGAGTCAGGTAAATGTTGATACTCTAGTCATGAAAAAGACCATGATATTTGACAATATGCTGTCTAGAGGCTGATGCCCATCCAGCTCCCTGCCAGCCAAACTGGGGCTTTTTCCAAGAAGGAGAAGAGATTTATTAGGCTTGGAAATGGAAAGTCCTGCTACGAATCCAAGTTTCTATAATTCCTCAACATCACAAATTTCTATACATCTCTCTAAAAAGGCTCTAGGCTTCACCATTCCCTATGAAATAAATCTTTGGGAAGAAATTGGTGCCAAACTCCCTTGATCTGTAAAAGATGAAGGCTTTTTTTTTTTGCTTTTCTTTCCAAAGGAAAGCGTTCTGAGAAGGTGGAGCCAGGTTTCTAACTTAACCAGAAGGATTCCATGATGTTGGATGGATGGATGCTTCAGGAACCCTTAGGTTCTGTCCCCAAGCATGTCTCATCTCATGCTCCCTAGAGCTGGTATCTCCTCAATTTTCCTTCTTTATCCCACTACATTAAGAAGACAGAGAAACATGACACTCAATGGATTCAGATTTAACATATTTTAGAGGAATGCAATTAACTTTTGATATGTAAGAGATCATCTTCATATGAAGGATATGAGGAAAGGATACAGAGGAAAAGACTACCTGGAGATTAAAATGGAAAGAAGGAAAAGAGAGAGAAGATGAGAAATTTATCAGAGTATTAAAGAACTTGCAGACTAATCTTGGTAAAGTATCCCAGAGGGGAAAGGATCCAATGAAGTTTCCTGGCTACAATTCTTTGGTTGTTCAGAAAGTAGCAGTCTGTCTGTACCAAAGAGATTCTCATATTTCCTGCATCCAATACCTGATGACTATGCCTTCCTCCGTCTCCTGGCTTTTCTACTTATAAGGATTTATTTTTGGCAGTACTGGGTTTTGAACTCAGAGACTGATGCTTGCCAATCATATGCTCTACCATTTGAGCCACATCACCAATTCACTTATAGAAACCTGTATGTGATAATAGTAGGTCCGTGTGTATGATCCAGGATCTATTGCTATCTTGAGATCCTTAGATTAATCACATGTGACAATATCCTGGTGCCATGAAAAGTAACAGGTTCACGAGTTCCAGGGAATATGTCATCTCAGGAGGACAGGACATTATTAGGACATTATTCTGCCTACTACAGTTTCTAAGCAGTGTTTAGATATTTAGGGTTGTAAAAAACTTGACTTTAAAGTCAACTTGATTTTGATTTATGGAGAATATTGTATCTTTTTAAAAGAAGATGGAGAGCAGTTGAGTTGGAAAAGATGAGTGAGAATGTTGAAAGGTGTGACATTAATCAACATGGGTTATTCTTATAAATCAATTTGTTGAATGATAACTTCTGTGTACAACTATTTAAAGATAATAAAATATAATTTAATAAAGAAGATGGAACAGGTTGGAAAAAAGTAAAGCAAAATGTTATTTAAGACTACAGATAAGTAGTTCATCTTTGTATATCAAAAAAAGTGTTTTTAAATTTTGGTTGTACTGCTTACCATTCTGATGATATCTGGCATCATCATCATCATCATCATCATCATCATCATCATCATCATCATCATCATCATCATCATCATCATCATCATCATTTTTTGTGCCAGTCCTGGGGCTTGAACTCAAGACGTGGGCACTATTCCTGAGCTTTCATGCTCAAGGCTAGTGCTCTACCACTTGAGCTACAGCTGTCCTTATATACTTTTTTTACTTTTAACTTCAAGTAAGAGTCTTTCTGGCCCAGCTTGCTTTTAATCACAATCCTCTGATCTCAGCCTCCTGACAAGCTAGGATTACAGACATGAGCCACTTGCTCTCACTGACCCCTGGCATCATTCATTTCATTGGATATTGAATTTTTTATTGTAAAAATACTGTATATAAGGGTTACAGTTACATGAGTAAGGTAATGAGTACATTTCTTATTGAGCATTGTTATGTTCTCCTTTGTTTTTCTCCTACCATCCCTTTCCTCCCCAACTCCCCAACTCCTCCTTCTCCACCAAGTTATAAAGTTTGTTTTCAACCTAGTGCCTTGTACATCTCATTGTTAAATGGGTCATGCATTTATAATGTACTATGTGATTTTTTTTTTCTTTTGTATATTCTTCCCCCACAGTATAAAACCTGTTTTCATTGTATTTGATTCCAGTGCCCTGCATCTCATATATACATTTTTATAATTTGGGGAGGGGAAGGGAAATAACAAAATGCTTAAATATGGATATATATTTTTATAATATGGACAATAATATGTCATTGTAAGGCTTAAAACTAAGATTTAACATTCTGTTGCTACCTTGACATCTGGTTTAAGTGGATTGGCTCCAGATATCCCAATTCCAACTCCCATGGATAAGGCCCCTGGCAAAACAATCTTCCCTGTCAAATGGACCAGTTTCATGCCTATGTCAGTTTTAAATCATGCAACAATTCCAAGGGAATCAATAGGACCCCACTGTCATATTACTACAAAGATGCCTCCATTATTGTTGACTGTTCACTCTGTTCCTTGGAATGTCCCCTGTCATTCTCTACAGCAAGTGGTCTCCTTCTCCCCTGGGTTATGAAAATATGTGACTACTACACAGATACCAGCATCATCTGTTCAGTCAGTGTTGGGTATTGGGTTTCCAAACATCTTCATAACCTTATGATGGGAGTGTGTCTATCACCAACAGGATGAAAAGAAAGTATCTGAAAACAAATATCAATCTCATTGCATTTTTATAGCGGTATATTCTAAAACATATAGTAAGTCCTTAGCTAAGAACTTGGCAAAAATATCACTGTATAATTCATAGCCATTATTGTTATTTTAGCCAATGCATCATTATTAGTATTAAAATTACCACCCCATATATTTAGCATGAGTTGAAATCACATCCATTTTCTCATGACCTGTAGTGTTCTGAAGGAGAGAATAGACAGAATTCTTATAAAGACCTCATGCTGAGTACATAAAATGCAGTTTGGACTTCACTGGCATAAAGAAAACTAGTCAGGGATTTTCTGTATATCCTAGTTTCGAGGAACTTCTCATATTTATCATACATTAGTAGGCTTCAGACCTGTACAAACAACTAATAATTCTGATTTGCACAAAGCTGAAGATGCTCCCCAAGGGAGCTAATAGGACCCTCCTAAAGAGTATGACAAAATGTAAAGTTCTAATGTAAATGGAAAAAATAATGGAAGTACTTTGGATTGGTGGAATTTTCCATTAATGAGTATCTGAACTATAACCAGCATTTTCTTGGAAGGGAAATCCAAGCTGGTTCTGAATCTGAGGTGCTGCTCAAAGATCGAATTGAAGAAAATGAATTTCAGAGGCGAAGCATTGATTTAACCCAAAAGGACATGGCAGGCATCAGAATAAGATGTGCTACTAGGATGTTTGGAAAACATTTTCTTAAGTGCCTGATGCAAAAGAATTGTTCATTGTTGTAGAATACATAGCAGAGCTCTCCAGAGTAGAAAATGAATAAAGAAAGTTCCAGCTTCTGCTTGTAATTGTGTACTAGTTGCTACATCTTTTTATGTTCTGTTCCATTTGTGCAAGATCACTATACAGAATATTCCATCAAGCTTGCTGTGCTGTGGATCTGCTTTTCTTTTAGAGTACGCTGACTTGGCTTGCTCTTTATTTTACACAAATCTCCACTTCTCATGTGTTTTTCCCTCTCAGCCCACATTTGATCTAAGCCTGCCACACGGTAGCCAAGGCAATCTGCTGTCACAGCCTTTTCAGATCGACTTAGAAAAATGTTTTGAAAAAAATGGCAGATGTATGGTGCATACATTGAGAAAAGATGGGCTTTTATACAAAAAAATGTAGTTTGCTGTCTTTGCATACCAAAATCAAGAGAACCATTTTGGAAAAAATATTATTTTCCTGTGATCAGAGCTGGCAAAACTTAAATGTTTTTCTATGCCTCTCTCTCTCTCTCTCTCTCTCTCTCTCTCTCTCTCTCTCTCTCTCTCTCTCTCTCTCTCTCTCTCTCTCTCTCTCTCTCTCTCTCTCTCTTTCTGTGTGTGTGTGTATGTTTGTGTGTGTGTGTTGGGGTGAGATGTCCCATCTTGGGGTTTGAACTTAGGACTTCATTGCTGTCCTTCAGCAGTTTTTCTCAAGCCTAGTGCTCTACCATTTGAGCCACAGCTAGACTATTGGCTATTTGTTATTGTTGGTGGTGGTGGTGGTTAATTGGTGATGAGTCTTACAGTCTTCCCTGCCCAGCCTGACTTTGTACCTTGATCCTCTGATTCCAACCTCCTGATAGCTAGGACTACAGGTGTCAGCCTCTGGCACCTAGCTCCTGTGCCTCTTCTAGCATCACTTTGCCACTGTTTTGAAAACAAATCTAAGAAAGTATAAGCAATCCACGACATTCAGAATGACTGTCACCAGTAAAGACCCTGCCATGGTTCAGGAAGAAAATAGACTGAAAAAGAATAATGATAAATACAAAAATACTCCCCCATATGTACAACTTCTAGCTGACTACCCTTTTAATCTTCACACAAAGAATTCACCTGCCTCCTAAAAGGCATTTTAACTATTCCAGACATTCTAAGACCATCTAAAACAAAACTTCACCTATCCTAGACTCTTTTTTGGTTACCAATGGGTATGCTGTCATTACAACAGTAATTGAAGCCTGATTTCTTCTCAGTTTTCATCAACTCCTTGTTGAGTATTTCTCTTTCCTACCTACCCCATATCGTGGCTCACACAGCCAAACAGAACCAATTTCCTATTCTTCCTTCAATTACTCTTACATCTCTATTCCCATCTATTCACAGTTAATCCTATCTCATTTTATATTTTTATCCAGTCTTTGCTGGAATAATCTATCTTCCTGCTTGAATCCCTTCCCAAATGTTTGTTTGAAATCTGTTTCTCACATTAGAGCAAGAATGATCTTTATAGGATTTGAGTTGTGCTCTTTTTGATTTAAAAGCCTCTTATTTGCTCATTAAGAAATTCATAGTTTCTATTTTGGACCTTTCTTCATGTAACATTGTGTTAAAGCAATGAGTGTTTCCTATACATGCCTTTCACATCCTGAAATAAATACTGCCTTCATTCAGTAATTTTCTCTACCTGGAACAACTTTTCTCCCAGTTGGCCACAGAAACTTGATTATATTTTGGATATAAATGAGTAGCTTTATGATGAGAAAAAAATTAAATTATAAAATTACAAAAATTCCCAAATGCCTCCAACATTATGACATTCAGAAAATGTCCTAACGTTACTATCAACCAAGGTGTATTTCTTGATATTATTATTATTATTATTATTATTATTTGGTTGGTCGTGGGGCTTGAACTCTGGGCTTGGGCGCTGTCCCTGCTCTCTTTAGCTCAAAGCGAGCACTCTACCGCTTAAGCCACAGCACCACTTCCGCTTTTTTAGTGGTTTATTGAAGGTGAGAGTTTCATGGACTTTCCTGCCCAGGCTGGCTTTGAACCGAGATCCTCAGATTTCAGCCTCCTGAGTAGCTAGGATTACAGGCGTGAGCCACCAGTACCTAGCTTGATATACCTATTATTATTATTAATTTTTTTGTATTTTAAAATTTTTTGCAAAATAATTGGTTCAATTATGTTTCTTTTCATATGTGTATATAATACACTTGGATCATATTTACTCTCCAAAAACCTTCAGCCCCTCTCTTCTTTCTACCATTTTTTCCTTTCCCTACCAATAGCAAATAGCATCTTTTGTATGTTCACGTGAAATTTTTTGTTTGTTTTCTGCTTTTCTTGTTGCTTTTTTATAATTGTTTATTGTTAGGTCTAGATACCACATCTGAGAGAAAAACACTATTAGTCTTTCTAATTCTGGATTAATTCATTTAGCACAATTTCTATTTCCATAATCATTCTGTAAATGACATAATTTCATTGTTGTTTATGGCCAGCCAAATGCCCCTGTGTGAGTGAATGTGTGTGTATGTATGTGTGTGTGTATTTCATGATTATTTTATCACCCATTCATCCCATTGTTGGATTTCTAGGCTGATTCTATTACTAAGCTATTGTGAAATGTGCCATAATAAATATGGGTTAGCAGGTATTTCTACCATATGCTGAATATGAATCCTTTGAATAGATACCCAGCAGTAGTATAGCAGAATCATGTGGTAGTTCATTCTACTTTTAGATTTTATAGAACCTTCATAATGATTTCCAGAGTAGTTGGATTAGTTTATCCTCGCAACAACAGTGAAAAAGACTTCTTTCCCTCCATTGTAGTTATGATATTAAGTAAAACTTTATGTGCCTTTTAGTAGTCCTTTGAAATTCCTGCTAGACCAAGACCATTTTTTCACAATTCTTACTGTAATCTTTATATTAAAGTGATATAATGATTTATTATAATTTATTGTTTAATTATCCTACTATTTGATCTTAGACTTTAAAAGGAAAGGTTCCATGTCTTTTCATCAGCTTATCTTTTTGCTTTATTTTTTTCTGCCAGCCCTGGGGCTTGAACTCAGGGTTTTGGTACAGTCTATGAGCTTTTGTGCTCAAGGCTAGTGCTCTACCAATTGAACCACAGTGCCATTTCTGCCTTTTCTCTGAGTAATTGGAGAGAAGAATCTCACAGACTTTCCTGCCTGGGCTGGCTTTGAACAACAGTTCTTAGATTTCAGCCTCCTGAGTAGCTAGGATAACAGGAGTAACTGGTGCCAGTTAGTTTAAATTTTTACTATCCTACTCATTACCTTACTTATGTAACTATAACCCCTCTGTACATCACCTTTACAACAAAATTGAATTAAATTTAAAAAATTTTAATGGATTCCAAAATTTACTTAGGGACATTATTCATGTTAGAAGAGTTTATATACTATCATACAACCTAGGTTGATGAGAGGCTTTACCCATACAACACTCCTTTGTGCTAAAATATTAATAATTACCAGCATAGTACTTTGCATTTGGCAAATATGGTCTAGAATTTACTGTTTCAATTCTGTGCAGTTATATAGCTCTGTGGTAGGCATTAAACAGCAATTTTTAGGTTTTATTTTCCTAACATGGGTTTTATCTTATGATGGTTTTAAATTTCTGTAAACTTAATAGGCAGAGAATGATCAAAAAGTAGAACAACCTCAAATTTAGTGATTTAGTGTCTTTTAGTGATTTCACTCATTGAAAATGGAGAACAAAGCAATTCAAATATAGAATTTTGGAATAAATCATCATTAACCATATATGACATATTGTACACCAACTAAGTTCTGATGCACAATTAGTCACCTAATTAGGTTTAAAATTCATTTAAATAGATGGCTTCAATACCTGGCCCACCCATGTACATTTATTATTCCCATTTAGATATTGAATACAATTTAAGGCTCATATTATGTAGTCTGTGGTCTAAATTAAATACATGCTTGGTGGAGAGACAAGTGACCTATTTGAGTGATCAATGAACTATTAACTGCACATATAACAGTTGGCTTTATATGCTTAGGTAGAGTTTAAAGGGAAAGCATCAGTCTTCAGAGTCCCTCAGGCTATGGTTTCTGAGGTGAAGTATCATCCCTACTTGCCAATATGGTAAAATTTGAATGACTGCACAATAAGGACAAGAAAACCATTTTTAGCAGACATGTGTTTATTCTTCATAGCCCTAACCATGCCATACTTCTTCATGTTTTTATCATTCTAAAAGTAAAGTGTATTTTTCAGTCAGTGGCAGAGTCACATTTACTTTTTTGACTCTTTCTTAGTGATAGATAAAATAATGGCACATGTTATAATCATGTTAGATTAAAGGGGATGTGATACATTTTTCTCTTGGAAACTTTGTGGAGTTTCTCAAGGTAACTCATACAGATAAATGTTTATTCTCTCTTCCCTTCATTTCTGTTGACATTGCTTTTGCCACTGGAGAGAAAAGAAGACACTAGCACTGCTTCCTAATAAATTATAGGCAAGAAAGGTTAATAAATATAGCAAATATAAGGTAATCATTGGATTTTCACTACTATATGAGAAAACTTTAAACAGGAACAATTTGTTGTGGCACACAGGTTAGGACACTTCAGTTCATGGATGGTTGTTTTTGTTGTTTGGGGGCGGTAACAAGACAGTATATCATGGCAGGAGCACAAGAAGAGGAAATTTACATCATGGCCAGGAACAAAAGAGAAAAAGAGAATAAGACCACACTTCCACAAACCCCTTTGAGAGCATGCTCCCAGTTACCCAAGACCTCTTAAAGTTTCCATCACTTCCAAATGGGAACTATGTCTTTAACTCATGGATCATAGGGGATATTTAAGATCAAAACTACGATACGAATGTAAAACATTACGATGAGGGCTGTATTCAAGACTAAATGCAAGGTGTAGTAAGAGTAGGGACTCAACAGAGGTTTCCCAATTAATCCCATTTGTACATTTGTAATCCTATGAAAGATAGCAATTTTTTAAATTCCTTTTGTTAGTGGTAACAACTGATGGAGTGCTTTATCTTTTATTTAGAAGAGGGATGATGGCTCAGTGACTTGACTGTGAATTTCAGAGAATTGTACAAAGAGTGATGATGATATTCATTGTCAATGAGGTGTCCCAGGGTCCTCTCTATGGCATTGTCATACCCAGAATCTTGTTGGGTTTCTAATGAGTTGCTCCTCTCTCAAGGCACTTCTGATGTCATTAAATCTACATTTTGAGAAGCTCTGGGCAACACAGAGAAAATTAACGTTAGAACCGTTTGATAATAAAAACATGCCACTCGCTTGCTGTTTGTATATTCAAAATATGATTTCTTAGAATTGAATATTCAAATGACAATGAGAATTATACAGTAGTGGAAGCCTGAACTGAACAGAGGATTTATCTTACTTGCTCACAAAAGCAATTTCTTTGTGGCAACCAAGAAAGCAGCCAATTATTTACTAAGTAGTACCTGAAAACGTCTGTGGTCAAGCCACTATTTTTTTTTTTAATTGTGAAAATACCATACAGAGGGGTTACAATTACATGGGCAAGGTAATGAGTACATTTCTTATCAAGCATTGTTGCCTCCTCCTTTGTTTCCCCTTCCCATCCCTTCCCATTCTCCTCCCCATCCCTAGCCAAAGTTGTAAAGTTCGTTTTTCCACATAATGACTTGTACATCTCATTGTTGCAATGGATCCACCCATATCCCTATTTAAACGATTTGTTTTTTCCCCTCCCCTCCCCAAATTATACCAACATCAAATACAGTGAAAACAGGGGTTATATCGTGGGGGGAAGGATATATAAAGCGACAAAGAAATCATCTTATAAATATGTTAGAAACAATAGCAAGAAAGAAAAACCACTTGAGTCCTTATCTTGGGGCTCATTTCACCTAACATCAACTTATCTGACCTTTCCTGCTTGTCTCAGACATATACTAGTTACTGCAAATAAGGGAAACCATGGGACCTATGTTTCTTTGGGCCTGGCTCACTTCACTTAATATAATTTTTTCCAAGTCTTTCCATTTCCTAACAAATAGGGCAATGTCATTCTTTCTGATGGAGGCATAGAATTCGATTGTGTATATATACCACATTTTCTTGATCCATTAATCTATTGAGGGGCATCTGGGTTGGTTTCATATCTCAGCTACAGTAAATAATGCTGCAATAAACATAGTTGTGCTGGTAGCTTTAGTGTGGTCTTGTTTGTGATCATTTGGGTAAATGCCCAAAAGTGGGATTGCTGGGTCATCAGGGAGCTCTATGTGGAGTCTTTTGAGGAACCTCCATACTGCTTTCCAAAGTGATTGAACAAGTTTACACTCTCACCAACAATGCAGTAAATCAAACCCCTATTTTGATAGAACTTTTCCCATATTTAAAAAAAAAAAAACTTTGCTGGGTCAAAAGAAGAAACCAGCAGAATGACTTAATCTTCTGGGGTAAGGAAGGGGGGTGTTAAAGTTGGAGCACATGCTTCCTTCATCTTCCTCGAAGCTCAGTTCTATGGAGGTTGTAGCTAGACTGCAGCATATGTTAGAAATGGCTAGCATTCACCCAGGCCAGGCATTTGAGGTGAGCAGATGTTTATTAATTCTAGTCAAGGAATTTCACTTACTTTAATTGAGAATATTTCACTTTCATCAACTCTCAGGATTCTGTACTTTGTGCATGTATAGAAGAGTCATAGTGTACTTTTGATCACTGTAAATTTATTATTTTTCAATTGGATAGATGTTAAAAGGTTATACA
Source organism: Dipodomys merriami (assembly GCF_024711535.1). Classification (NCBI taxonomy): domain Eukaryota; kingdom Metazoa; phylum Chordata; class Mammalia; order Rodentia; family Heteromyidae; genus Dipodomys; species Dipodomys merriami. Next base: position 25,725,231 of record NW_027206290.1, read on the forward strand.
TGTATTTGTGGATTTTAATTGAACATATAAAAATGACTGATAATTGACTTTTGTATACTGGCTTAGGCACTCTTAAATTCATCTATTGAGGGGCATCCGGATTGGTTCCATATCTTAGCTATGATAAATAATGCTGCAATGAACATAGTTATGTTGGTGGCTTTAGTTTAGCCTTGTTTGTGTTCAATAGGGTAAATGCCTGTTAGCAGGATTGCTGGATTGTAGGAGAACTCTATGTTTAGTCTTTTGAGGAACCCATATTCTGCTTTCCAGAGTGACTGGACAAGTTTACATTTCCACTGACAGTGTAGTAGCATCTCTTTTGGCCACATATCTGCCAGCATCTGTTAATCATTTCCTTTTTGAAAAATTTTATTTTATTGTGAAGATGCTGTACAGAGGGGTTAAAGTTACATGAATAAGGTCAAGAGTACATTTCATCTTGAACATTGTTACCCTCTTCTTTGTTTTTCTCCTACCATCCCTTCCCTCTCCTACCTCCCTAGCCCCCCCCACTCCTTCATCCCCAAAGCTTAAAGTTCATTTTCAACATAGTGTCTTGTGAGTATCATTGTTGCAATAAGTCATCCTGTGTCCTTGTTTCAGCATTTTGTTATTCTCTTTCCTTTCCACAAATTATATAAATATATATACAAGATGCAGGCTACCAACATCAAATACAGTGACAACAGGGGATATATCATAGGGGGAAGAACATACAAAAGAAACAAAAGAAATCATGTAGTACATAAAAAAACAACAACAAAGAAAAACCTCATGGCCGTATCTTGGGTTTCATTTCACCTAACATCATCTTATATGGTCATACGTTTATAGCTTTTGAACTTTTATGCTCATTTGATAAGATTGTCCTAGTTGTATATTAATTATTGCAAATAAGTAAAACCATGGGACTTATGTTTCTTTGTGCCTGGCTCACTTCACTTAATATAATTTTTTCCAAGTTTTTCCATTTCCTAACAAATGGGGCAATGTCATTCTTTCTGACGGAAGCATAGAATTCCATTGTGTATATATACCACATTTTCTTGATCCATTCATCTACTGAGGGACATCTGCGTTGGCCCTTCTAACTGGGGTGAGGTAGAATCTTAATGCTGTTTTGATTTGCATTTCTTTTATGGCCAGAGATGTTGAACATTCTTCATTGGACATCTATTGGCCATTCTTATTTCCTCTCTAGATGAGTCTCTTTTTAATTCTTTAGCTCACTTGTTAATGTGGTGGTGGTTTTTTTGAGGATTTGCTATTATGGGGTTTAATTTTTTGAGCTCTAGGTGTATTTTTGATATGAGGACCTTGTTTATTATAAAGCTAATGACGATCTTCACCAAGTCTGTGGGCTTTGTATTTATCTTGCTACTATGTCATTTGCCATACAGAAGCTCTGCAGCCTTTCTTTGATTTGTTGTGTTTCTGGATCTTTATTCAGGAAGTTTTGACCTGTGCCAAAGAGCCCTAGTGTATCCCCTATCCTTTCCTGTTACACTTTCAGGGTATCTACTCTTACCTCAAGGTCTTTGATCGAGTTGGAGTTGATTCTGGTGCAGGGTGATAAAGGCTATAACTTCAGTTTCCTACATATATATATATATATATATATATATATATATATATATATATATATATATATATATATACATAGCCAGTTTGGCCAGCACCATTTGTTTAAGAGGCTGATTTTGACTCTCTTATCAAAGATTAGGTGGTTATAGGTCTGTTGGATCATTTCTGGGTTTTCAATTTTATTCCATTGGTACTCAGGCCTGTTCATGCATCAATACCAACCTGTTTGTTTGTTTGTTTGTTTTTTATAACAATGGCTTTATAAAAGAATTTGAAGCACTGTTTTTCCAGATGATTGCTATTGCTATTTGGGGTCTTCTATTTTTCCATATGACTTTTTGGATTATTCTTCTATTTCATTGAAGAATGTTGTAGGGATATTGATGGCGTTGCTATGAATTTGTACATAGCTTTTAGCAGTATTGCTATTTTATTTTTTTATTTTTATTTTTTGTGAACATACTGTACAGAGGGGTTACAATTACATGGGCAAGATAATGAGTACATTTGTTATCAAGCATTGCAGCCTCATCCTTTGTTTAACCTTCACATCCCTTCCCAGCCTAACCCTCGCCCCCCCACCCAATCCTCCCCCCCCCCGCACCAAAGTTGTAAAGTTAATTTTCGACATGACAACTTGTACTTCTCATTGTTGCAACAGGTCCACCTGTATCCTTAAACGACTTGTTTTTCCCCATCTCCTCCACAAATTACACCGACATCAAATATAGTGAAAGCAGGGGTTATATTGTGGGGGAGGGACATACAAAGCAACAAAGAAATAATCTTATAAATGCATTAGAAACGAATGCATGAAAGAAAAAATATTAAGATACATATCTAAGGGTTCATTTTCTTCACATCACATTATGTGACCTTTTCTGCTTGACTCATACATACACTAAATATTGCAAATAAGGGAAACCATGGGACCTATGTTGTTTTGGCCTTGGCTTGCTTCACTTAATATAATTTTTTCCAAGCCTTTCCATTTCCTAACAAATGGGGCAATGTCATTCTTTCTGATGGAGGCATAGAATTCCATTGTGTATATATACCACATTTTCTTGATCCATTCATCTACTGAGGGGCATCTGGATTGGTTCCATATCTTAGCTATGGTAAATAACGCTGCAATAAACATAGTTGTGCTGGTAGCTTTAGTGTGCTCTTGTTTGTAAACAAGGTAAATGCCCAAAAGTGGGATTGCTAGGTTATAGGGTAGCTCTATGTGGAGTCTTTAGAGGAACCTCCATACTGCTTTCCAAAGTGGTTTAACAAGTTTACACTCCCACCAACAATGAAGTAAGGTTCCCTTCTGTCCACATCCCATCCAGCATCTGTTGTTGTTAGAGCTCTTGATTTTTGCCATTCTAACTGGAGTGAGGTGGTATCTCAATGTTGTTTTGATTTGCATTTCCTTTATGGCTAGGGAAGTTGAACATTTCTTCATGTGTCTATTGGCCATCCTTCTTTATCCTTCAGAGAAGTTTCTCTGTAAGTCTTTCGCCCACTTATTTATTGGGCAGTTGTTTCTTTGAGGATTTGCTGTTGGGGATTTAATTTTTTGAGTTCCAAGTATATTTTAGATATGAGACCCTTGTCGGTTGAATAGCTAGTGAAGATCTTCTCCCAATTCGTAGGCTTTCTATTGATCTTGCTAGCTATGTCCTTTGCCATGCAGAAGCTGTGCAACTTCTTGCAATCCCATTTGTCCAACCTTTCTTTGATTTGTTGTGTTTCCGGGTCTCTATTCAGAAAATTTCGGCCTGCGCCAGGGAGACCTAGGGTTTCTCCTATTCCATCCTGTAATGTTTCCAGAGTGTCTGCTTTGACTCTGAGGTCTTTGATCCATTTGGAGTTGATTGTGGTGCAGGGTGATATATAAGGATCTAGCTTTAGTTTTCTACATGTAGTTAACCAATTTTGCCAGCACCATTTACTGAAGAGGCTGTCTTTCTTCCATTCTATTTTTTTAGCTCCCTTATCAAAGATTAGATGGCTATAGGTCTGTAAGTTCATTTCTGCATTTTCAATTCGATTCCATTGGTCCTGAGGTCTGTTCTTATGCCAATACCAAGCTGTTTTGATTACTATGGCTTTATAGTAGAGTTTGAAATTTGGTATTGATATTCCTCTAGCAGCGTTCTTTACATTGAGGATCGTTTTTGCTATTCGGGGTCTTTTATTGTTCCATATGAATTTTTGGATTGCCTCTTCTATTTCCTTGAAGAATGGGGTTGGAATTTTGGTAGGTATCACGTTGAATTTGTAGATAGCCTTGGGAAGTATTGCCATTCTCACAATGTTAATCTTTCCAATCCAGGAGCATGGGAGTTTTTGCCATTTTCAAAATTCTGTTTTGATTTCCTTTTTCAGGTTTTAAAAGTTTTCATCATAGAGGTCCTTCACTTCTTTGGTTAATTCCTAGGTATTTTATTTTTTGTGGGGCTATTACAAATGGAGTTGGTTTCCTAATTTCAGCCACATTTTTCTCATTGTTGTCATACAGAAAACCATTGATTTTGGGGGGTTAATTTTATACCCTGCTACTTTGCCAAAGTTTTGAATCACCTTGAGTTATTAGGGAGTGGAGTCTATGGGATTCTTTAAATACAAGATCATGTCATCTGAAAAGAGGGAGAGTTTTATTTCTTCTTTCCCTATTTGGATCCCCTTTATGTTTGCATCTTGTCTTATTGCTGTAGGTAGGCATTCTAATACTAGATTGAAGAGAAGTGGAGAGAGTGGGCATCCTTATCTTGTTCCTGATTTAAGAGGAAATGGCTTTAGTTTTTCACCATTAAGTATAATGCTGGCTGTAGGTTTGTCATATACAGCCTTTATTGTATTGAGGAATGTTCCATGGATTCCTAATTTTTCCAAAACCTTCATCATAAAGGGGTGTTAGATCTTGTCGAATGCTTTTTCTGCATCTAGTGAGATAACCATGTGGTTCTTATCCTTGCTCCTCTTGATGTGATGAATTATATTAAATGATTTGCATATATTGAACCAGCTTTGCATCCCTGAAATGAATCCTGTTTGATTTTTTGGATGAATTGTTGAAGTCGATTGGCCAAAATTTTGTTGAGAAGTTTTGCATCTATGTTCATCAAAGAAATGGGTCTATAGTTCTCTTTCTTTGTTGAGTCCCTGCCTGGATTTGGGATGAGGGTTATGATGGCTTCATAGAATGTGTTCAGTAGTGAACTTTCTCTTTCAATTTCATTGAAGAGTTGGAGGAGTATTGGTGTGAGCTCTGCCTTGAAGGCCTTGTAAAATTCTGCTGTAAAACCATCTGTTCCTAAACTTTTCTATTGCTGTTTTTATTTCAATGCTTGATATGGGCCTGTTAAGCTGGTTTATCTCATCTTGGTTTAGTTTGGCATGTCAATATTTGCTAGGAAAAGGTACATTTCTGTCAAGTTCTCAAACATATTAGCATAAATTTTGAGAAGTAGTCCCTTATAATGTTCTGAATCTTGGTTGTTTCGTGGTGAGGTTTCCATTCTCATCTCCGAGTTTATTTATTTGGGTGTGTTCTCTTCTTTTTCTGATAAGATTTGCTAAGGGTCTGTCAATTTTGTTATTTTTTCGAAGAACCAACTCTTTGTTTTGTTGATTCTTTCTATAGTTTTTTTGGATGCTAATTCATTTAATTCTGATTTAATTTTAATTATTTCTTTCTGTATACTGGATTGGGGTTTATCTTGTTGCTCTTTTTCAAGGAGGTTTTGATGTGTCATTAAATTGTTGGTTTCAGATCTCTCCAATTTGTTGATGTAGGAGCTCAGAGCTATAAACTTACCTCTGAGTACTGCCTTTGCTGTGTCCCAGAGGAGCTGTTAATTTGTGTGTTCATTTTTGTTGAATAGCATGAACATTTGAATTTCCTTTCTAATCTCTTCCATGACCCACTCATGATTCAGCAGTGTGTTGTTCACCCTGCATGTGTTACCGGACTTTCTTTGGTGGCTTTTGGTGTTGAGTTCTAATTTTATTCCCTTGTGGTCAGAGAGAATGCAAGGTATAACTTCAATGTTTCTGAATTTAGACAAGTTTGCTTTGTGGCCTAAAATGTGGTCTAATTTAGAAAATGTTCCATGTGCTGCTGAGAAAAACGTGTATTCTAATGCTGCTGGGTGAAATGTTCGGTAGATGTCTGTTAAATCTAGTTGATCTATGCAGCTGTTTAGATCTGCGGTTTCTCTGTGGAGTTTTTGCCGAGTTGATCTGTCTAGTGTGGAGAGTGGGGTCTTAAAATCCCCAACAGTTAATGTCTTTGGATCTATGTGGGATTTGAGGGAAAGCTGTGTTTCTTGGATAAATTTGGGTGCTCCATTGTTTGGTGAATAGATATTTAGAATTGTAATATCCTCCTGAAGGAGAGATCCTTTAATTAGTATGTAGCGACCTTCTTTATCTCTTCTCAGGAATTTTAATTTGAAGTCTATTTTATCTGACATTAGGATTGCAACTCCCGCCTGTTTATGGGGGCCGTTTGCTTGGTAGATTTTGCTCCAGCCTTTAACATTGAAAATGTGTTTGTTTTTACAGGCAAGATGTGACTCCTGAAGGCAGCAGATAGACAGATCTTGTTTTTTAATCCAACTAGACAGTCTATGTCCCTTAATTGGAGAGCCCAGTCCGTTAATGTTGATAGATAGGACTGAGAGGTATTTTGGAGTTCCTGCCATGTTATCCACCTTCTTGGGGGTTGCGAAAACTGGGTTCTTCCTATGGTTCTTGGATTTTCACTTTGGATGCAGTTTCTTGGCTTTTATTGTTGTCTTGTTGGTTTTCTATGTGTAGGACATCTTTAAGAATCTTTCGTAGGGCTGGTTTGGTGCAGATGTGTTGTTTCAATTTTTCTTTGCTATGGAAGGTTTTTATTTGGCGTTTAGTTATGAAGGAGAGTTTAGCTGGGTACAGTATTCTTGGTTGATAGTTGTTTGATTTTAGGGCATGGCCTACATCATTCCAGGCTCTTCTTGCTTTGATTGTCTCTGCTGAGAAATCTGAGGTGATTCTAATTGGTTTCCCTTTATAAGTGATTAATCTTTTCTCCTTGACAGCTTTAAGGATCTTTTCCTTGGTCTGAGTTGATCCTGTGTGGATTATAATGTGATGGTGGGATGTCCTTTTCTGGTCTGGTCTATTTGGAGTTCTAAAAGCTTCTTGTATCTGAATAGGCCTAACTTTTTGCATGTTTGGGAAGTTCTCTGCTAGGATCCTGTCTAGACCATTAACTTCTGTTTCTAGGTGCTCCTCTACACCCATTATCCTTAGATTAGGCCTTCTGATGGTGTCTTTCAAGTGTTGGATAGATCTTTCATATTTCTTGGAGTTGTATTGGATGGTTGTATGTTCTTTCTCTATAATATCTAGGCTGTCTTCAATCCCTGAGATTCGATCTTCTGCATGGTCTAACCGGCTGTCAAGACTTTCTACTTTGTTTTTTATTTCTTTTCCTTCTAATTAGTCAGTTTTGATGGCTTCAAATTCTTTGTTGAAGCTTTGTTTTAGATCTTGTATGAACTTCTTTACTTCCTTAATTTGGTGTTCAGTGTTTGTTCTCAAATCACTTAGTTGATTGGTTATGGTTTCCTTGGACTCCCATTCCTTCTGTTGGCTTCCATTCAGCATTCCCTTTGTGGTCTCCCTGACTTCCTTCATCTCTTTGTTAATGGATCCCATGAATGCTTTTAGTGATTTTTGTGTATTCTCATCCTGCTCTCTCAATTCCTGTATTACTCTTTGCTTAGCTTCCTCCTGCTCCCGTTAATGCCATTCCTGTAGTTCTCTTTGGTTGTTCTCAGCCTGTTCACACCAATCCTGCCTTACTCTTTGAGTATTCTCAAGCTGCTCATGCAAATCCTGTATCAGTTTTTGAGTAGCTTCCTCATGCTCATGATATTCCTGTATAAACCTTTGGATTGCCTCCTCTCTCTCCCTATCATGCTCATACAGAGTCCTTTGTAGGTTTTCAATCTTTTCCTGCATTGATCTTTTGTTTGCCTCCTCTCTCTCCCTATCACGCTCATTCAGAGTCCTTTGTATGTTTTCAATCTTTTCATTTATCATGTTTGCCAGCAGTGTTTGTAGAGCTATTTGGGAACTCTCCTCTGGATTATTCATTATCTGTTCTGTCCCCTGATTATCAAGAGTGGCAGTTGAGATACCCGGACTTGCCATTTTTCTTGTGGTTTTCCGGCTTCCTCTGCACATTTGGTATGAAGGTAACACCAGTTTTGTGCTAGAACACTATCTTAAGGCAACCATCAACCAAAGTCTGAATTTGCACAGTCAATGGTCTACAGATACAATCGAGTTCAACAGATACATCTATTCAACATCAAACAACTATATTAATGGGCTACGAACCGTAAAGAAGAATTTGGAAAATCAGAAATTATTAGGTTTAGGGAGAGATGTGGGTAAAAAATAGGAATAGAGAGATTTGAGAAGGCACAGGGAGAGTTAACTAAGTCCTAATCTCAAAGCAGGAAATAGGTTGGGTAGGATGAAAGTAGAGGGAGTGAAAACAAGAAGAAAGAGAAAGGGAAAATAAAAGAGACCAGAAAAAAATACAAAAGTAAAAATTAATAATATTATGCAGAACCGAAAACAAAAAAAAGAAAAAAAGAAAAAAAAGTAAATAAAAAAAAGAAAGAAAAAAAAAGTAGAAGAAAAAAAAGTTCTTTAATTTTTTTTTTTTTTTTTGGAGGGGTGTGGAAAATCCTGTATCTCCCTTGTGTCCATAACCAGCCTCTTGTTGGAGTCTCTGGTCTGCTTGTGGTCCTGTGGCTTGGTTGGGTTCTTAAGTCAGTTTGTTTGAACAGGCAGAAAAATGCTCTGCTTTACCCAGGATTTTGCAATCCTTCTCCCAGGCTAGTTCAATGGGAGGCAGATCTGCTTTGAGTATCACAAAAGAGGGAGATGCTGTGATGAGGCTAGGTTCTGGGTAGAGTTGAGGTCTTTCAACAAACAGTAGCTTTTCTCGGGGTCTAGTTTGTGAGAAATTCACAGAGCCCAGCCTGGAGCCATTCTCAGGGTTTCTGTTTACTGAATTTCAGTTGATTGTCAAGGCTGTTAAAGGGAGGGGCAGCCTCTGGCTCTGATTACCCAGTGCAGAAAGCCACTCCTAGGGCTGGTGCCAGAGCTGGGTGACTTTTCCCTGGGTGGAGCTGAGTCTGGCAGGTCATGCCGCCGCCATTATGTTCTTGTGACATGCTAAATGACTCTAGTTTTATTCCAAGGCCTGAATTGGAGCTAGCAGCTCTGCTGAGCTTTGTTGGTATCCAAGATGGAGATCTCCGGTACTGGGGCGGTGGGGTGGCCTTCCCTCCTCTGCTCTCTGAGAAGGAGTGAGGACATCAGGCTTCTACTCACGCCGAGTCTTGGTTCCTGGGTCGTTTCTGGTCTGTGAACTGCAGGATGAAGATGTCTGCTCCTTGTCTGTTCTTGCTGGTGTTGAGTAGAATCCGCTCACCCGCTGCATCTGGCTCCTTAGTCCCGGACTCTCTATGATTCAGGTATGGCGTCTGCGGCCGCTGCCACCACCGCTGCCACCGTGGTGGTGGCGGCTGCTGGCAAGAGCTCAGAGCTGTCTCCTTGTCTGGATTTTCCCTCTCTGGTCTAACTCTCTGACCTGTGATGGCACACTTGGTGTGATTGTCTGGCTTAGGACTGTTAAATGGAACTCTAAAACTGCTTTCTATGGGAGAGCTTGTTTAGCCCCCAGCTTCTCCTCCACCATCTTCCCCTCTATTCAGTATTGCTATTTTCACAATGTTAATCCTCTCAATACAGGAATATGGGAGGTTTTTCCACTTTCTTAAATCTGCTTTAAATTCCTCTTTCAGATTTTATGCTAATAAATTTGAGAATCTGAAAGAAGTGAATTTCTAGCAAATAATGGCATAACCAAACTAAACCAAGAAGGTTTAAACTAACTAAATAGACCCAGATCAAGTATTGAAAAAGAAATGGCAGTAAAAGACCTCTCATCCAAGAAAAACCCAGGACAAGACATATTCACAGCTGATTTCTATAAAACCTTCAAGGGAGAACTCACTCCAATACTCCCCAAACTCTTCAGTGACATTGAAAGTGATTACATGGCTATAGGCCTGTGGGTTCATTTCTGAGTTTTCAATTCTATTCTGTTGGTCCTGAGGTCTCTTCTTGTGCCAGTACTAAGCTGTTTTGATGACTATGGCTTTGTAGTAGAGTTTGAAATTTGGTATTGGTATTCCTCTTGCACTGTTCTTTCTGTTAAGAATCGTTTTTGCTATGTGGACAGAACGGAACCCTACTGCATTGTTGGTGGGAGTGTAAACTTGTTCAGCCACTTTGGAAAGTAGTATGGAGGTTCCTCAAAAGACTCCACATAGAGCTCCCCTATGACCCAGCAATCCCACTTTTGGGTATTTACCCAAATGATCACAAACAAGACCACACTAAAGTTACCAGCACAACTATGTTTATTGCAGCATTATTTACCATAGCTAAGATATGGAACCAACCCAGATGCCCCTCAGTCGATGAATGGATCAAGAAAATGTGGTATACACACACAATGGAATTTTATGCCTCCATCAGAAAGAATGACATTGCCGTATTTGTTAGGAAATGGAAAGACTTGGAAAAAATTATATTAAGTGAACTAAGCCAGGCCCAAAGTAACATGGGTCCCTTATTTGCAAATAAGGTTTCCCTTATTTGCAATAACTAGTATATGTCTGAGTCAAGCAGAAAAGGTTAGATAAGTTGATGTTAGGTGAAATGAACCCCAAGATAAGGTCTCAAGTGGTTTTTCTTTCTTGCTATTGTTTCTAACATATTTATAAGGTGATATTTTGTTTGCTTTGTATGCCCTCCCCCACGGTATAACCCCTGTTTTCACTGTATTTGATGATGGTATAATTTTTGGAGGGGAAGGGAAAAAAACAAATCGTTTAAATAGGGATATGGGTGGACCCATTGCAACAATGAGATGTACAAATCATGTTGAAAAACGAACTTTATAACTTTGGGGGTGGGGGGGGGAGGCCAGGGGAACTGGGAAGGGATGGGAAGGGAAAACAAAGGAGGAGGCAACAATGCTTGATAAGAAATGTACTCATTATCTTGCCTTTGTAATTGTAACCCCTCTGTATGGTATTTTCACAATAAAAAAAACTTATTAATAAAAAAAGTTGAAAGTGAAAGATTACCAAACACATTCTAGGAGGCCAGCATAATCCTCATCCCCAAACTAGATAGGGACCCATGGAAGAACAAGAACTATAGATTCATTTCTTCAATGAACATGGATGCAAAACTTCCCAATAAAATTCTGGCCAACCGATTTGAACCACTAATTTAAAAAAACTATACACTATGATCAAATAGGATTCACTCAAGGGATGCAAAGCTGGTTCATTATACACAAATCAATTATTGTAATTCAACACATCAATAGGAGCAAGGACAAGAACTACATGATCATCTCAATAGATGCAGAAAAAGCCTTTGACAAGATCCAACAACCCTTTATGATGAAAGCTCTGAAGAAACTAGGAATCCATGGAACATTCCTCAATTTAGTAAAGGCTCTATTTGACACACTTACAGCTAGCATTAGACTTAATGGTGAAAATTTAAAACCATTTCTTCTAAAATCAAGAATGAGACAAGGATGTCAACCCTCTCCACTCCTCTTCAATTCCTAGCCAGAGCAATAAGGCAAGTGACAAATATAAAGGGATCCAAATAGGCAATGAAAAGTAAAACACTTCCTCTTTGCAGATGACATGATTCTTTATTTAAAGAATTTTGACAAAGTAGGAGGATATAAAATTAACCCACAAAACACCAGTTTTTTTGTATGCCAACAATGAGAAAAGAGAAATAAAAAATCAACTCCTTTTGTAATAGTTTTAAAAAATACCTAGGAATTAACTTAACCAAATAGGTGAAGGAAGACCTCTATGATAAAAGTGTTAACAACCTGAAAAAGGAAATAAAAGTAGATTTATTTTTTGAATGATAGTTTTTTTGTTTTTTCCTTTTTTTGTGCTTGGTTGGGGGCTTGAACTCTGGGCCTGTGTGATGTCCTTCAGCTCTTCAGTTCAAGGTGAGCACTCTATCACTTGAGCCACAGCGCCACTTCCAGTTTTCTGGTGGTTTTATTGGAGATAAGAGTCTCACAGACTTTCCTGCCCTGGCTGGCTTTGAACCGTGATCCTAAGATCCCAGCCTCTTGAGTAGCTAGGCTTACAGGCATGAGCCACCGGGGCCTGGCTTGAATGATAGTTTTGAGGTTGTTTTTTTTTATTGTGAAAATACCATACAGAGGGGTTACAATTACATGGACAAAATAATGAGTACATTTCTTATCAAGCATTGTTGCCTCCTCCTTTGTTTCCCCTCCCATCCCTTCCCATTTCCCCCCCTCCCCCGCATCCCCTGCCTCCCCACCAAAGTTGTAAAGTTCGTTTTTTGACATAATGACTTGTATATCTCATTGTTGCAATGGGTCTACCTGTATCCCTATTTAAACGATTTGTTTTTTCCCTTCCCCTCCACAAATTATACCAACATCAAATACAGTGAAAGTGAGTTTTTACTTGCTTATTTTTCTCTCTTACATATGCTCATTATTGAGCTATTTATGCTATAACAGGACATGAATTGCTTGATAAATCCTGTATAGTTTCTATCAGAATTACTGAAGAAATCTTGGTAGCTGCCTATTATGAGTGAAGTGATTTATTAAAGTATGCAAGCTTCCTCTGAGAGGTAGGTGTTTTAGAGAAAGTTGGACTATCAAGAATGAATAATCTCTCTGCCTCCAAAATTACTCATATTCTTATTTATTGTCTTTCCATTTCTGTAAACTTCATTTTGCTTCTTATGTAGAGATAGTTCAATGGTGTATTTCATAGATCTAAGGTAGTAGATTTGTTTTTAGTTAACTAGTAACTTGTTTCTATATTGTTATCCTTAACTTCTGACTATTCAAAAAGTTCATTCTCTGAATAGATAGATAAAATTCACTTTATCCTGTTTTCTCAATTAAACCCCTAGAGTTTCAACTCCTGTTTCCTGCTAAAAGATTTACATCACTTAAATTCTTTTATACTGATAAATACAATCAATCAAACAGAGAACATGACCTGAGGAATTGATTGTTGTCAGTTGATATATTTAATGGGACATCATACTTCATTAATTTAGCTAACTCATTAAGCCTAATCAGACATGTCAAACAGAAAGTAATGATCAAAGTTACAAAATAAAGTCTTGACTCTTCATTTATGACTTAAAGGATAGGATTCCACAGAAATGGCTTGTTCATTGCAGAAGATTTGTGTGTGTGTGTGTGTGTGTGTGTGTGTGTGTGTGTGTGTGTGTGTATGTGTGTGTGTGTGTGTGTGTGTGTGTGTGTGCATTCATGCTGGTCCTGGGGCTTGAACTCAGAGCCTGGATGCTATCCCTGAGGTTTTTCACTGAAGAATAATACTCTAGTACTTTAGTCTCAGTTCTGCTTCTGTGTTTTGGATGGTTAGTTGGAGAATAACCACCTCAGATCTTAGCTTCCTGAGTAGCTGTGAGCTACTGGGCACCTGGTCGTTCAGAAGAGGTTTTGTTTTTTTAAAATACATAATATATGATTTTGTGTTAAGGAATTGTGTTGTTTTTCTTTTTGTGTGATATAGATCATGGTCAAGTAGAAAGGATTAGAAAAAAAGAATGTATTTTATACTAATGGTTGATATATTGTAGCTTTTAAATTGTAGGTGTACTGATGATATAGCAAAGGGAATTTGATCTACTGAAACACATAGAAGATTGTAAAGTGAAGGTGTGTCGCATTAATTTCTATCCCAAGTCAAAAAAAATGACTCATGGAATTCTTTTTGTCTTTTTACGGTTTGGTTCTATTTTCCTTTCAGTCTTTTTTCTCTTTGTATTATCTTTATTTGTACAAAGGAGTTTCAGTTCAACATGTCAGTTTGTGAGTATAGTTTCTCTATCAATATCACCCCTTTCATTTTTTTCTCTCTCTACCCATCTTCTCAGTTTGCCTCATAGGAACATTAAATATTATGACTGCATTTATCTACCCTTCCTCTATTTCTTTCCTTTTGACCTCACTATCTCCTCTGACAACACATGGTCCAACTTCCTGGCTTTCATTTAGTTAGAATGTAAGTGGAATCCTCCCCAGCCTAAATCTTATTTCTGTTAACTTGCTTGGGTATATGTGCATACAACCATGTATACACATATAATTTACATCTAACATGTCCACATTGGAGAGAAAGCATGCATCTTCTGTCACTCTGAGCCTGATTTCATTTACCTCAATTTTCCCTAGGTTCACTCAATCCGAGAGTCCTTTTCAGATTGGCTCTCACCTCACATTGCTTTTGAGAACAGTGAATTGCTACCTTGCTTTAGTAGTGCAGGGGTTTCAAACTGGAGATTTCCATTGAGCTTTGCTTTTGTAGAATGGGGCAGGAGCAGCAGGAGCAGAGCTACAGAATTGTTAATTTTCAATGTCTTCTATCTACCTGCTGGTGTGGCCTGTGTATTTGTAGGAGAGCAGCAACAAGGCAGTGTTGTTCTTTTGTTAACTCAGTCATGAATCTGAACCCCATTATTTCCTACTGGATCTTTTCATTCACACTAACTTTGGAAGCAACAATTTTGCTTTCACCATGTTCATACAGCTATGCTAGTGTTTTCACTTACATCTTCCCCTAGCTAGAAAAGTCCCAGCTAGGTTGTTCTGGGAAATTATTATTTCTCTCTTTTTTTTTTTTTGGTTTTGATTTCACACCAGGAGAGGAAAGATATTTTCCAGAAAATGCATCTATGAATATCATAAGTTATGCTTAGTTTTCCCATGGATTCACATCAGACCTTATGTAAAAACCAGATGGGATCTGGGAGGAGAGCCTTAGGGATATAGTTTAACCTCACCTTCAAAATGGAGATACCAAAGGACAAGGAAGTTAAGTGGTTTGTTGGAGATCCCACAAGAGGTAATAATCTGTATCTGTCACGACTCTTCGCTAGAGCTTGTTTTGTTTTATACAGACTCTCCGATAATAAGGCTTTCATTTATTGAGCACAACGAATGTTTTCAATTTCACGTTAGAGAAATATGAAAATAGATCTCTTGAGGTACAGTGGTATGGTTAATCTGATGTTTCCTATGTCCTCACTGACAAAACTATTTAACATACTTTAGAGCATACTTGATTATTAAGATAGTAAAGATCTCTTTTCTCTAGCAGTCCCAGTTTGTTTGTTCTCATAAATTTATCAAGCATCTGTTATCAAAGAAGTACTGTAATAAGTATTAGGAAGATAAAAATGATGAACCAGACATTCACCTTGAAATCCAGGGAACATTATAGTTTGTGTTAATCTTTGAGTGTCAGAGTGTTTTGGGGCTGAAAAAGCAATCTCTCTATCTCAATTAGCTGGGCTGCAGATCCTCAAGCAAAGAAAACCGAATGGCAATATATTTAAATGACATTCTATAAACTGTGTGTGGATTTACAAATTTCCTATGTTCTGTTGATATGGGGGGTCATCTGTTTTCCACAGAGAAGCAGCATACAGATTCCTATGGCCTTCATGATGTCTTTGACATTTTCAATGAATCTTTCCACATTTTTTTTGCACAGAATTTTCTTATCGTGTATTTTTTTCATTCTTTGGATTTTGATAGTTTCCATATTTCACTCTCCAAGTTCCTTGACATATCAATTTTATAACTCTTCCTGGGTTATACAAAACTCTTGTTCAATTGAAGATTTTATCTTCCTATTGTACAAATTTCTTTCCTTTGCTTTCCCAAAGTACTGTTTCTGACTGCTAAGCCTTAGAGAATTCAAATGATATCTTTCAGCATTTTGTAGTTTTCAATTGTACTTCAAGCTATTTTGTCGGTTGATATTGTAAAAGTAGCCTGTAAAATATTTTTATAGTCATTGAATGCTTGTGCTTGGTCTAATAGCACTGATTGCTAGTAAATAGCTTAGTTCTGATCTATTTTTTCTCCTTAAATAGGACTTATTTCACTACTCACCTTCTCTTAATTTTGTTGTCAGACAGAGATCCTATGGTGATTTAGGTAGTGCTAAAATGATTCACAGTAAAATGGTGTGCTAAAAACTCAAAGTGCCTTTCTATCTGTCACGATGCTCAACCCAGGTATAAGTGCTTTTGATTTTTTTCCCATTGCATCACTGCACTTAGTGTATCTCAGAGCTTAAAACTAAGTATCTATTGTCATTTTGTTGTTGCTGTTGTTGTTGTTGTCAGTCATGGGGCTTGAACTCTGGGCCTGGGCCCTGTCCTTGCGCTCTTCAGCTCAAGGCGAGCTTGCCCTCTACCACTTGAGCAACAGTGCCACTTCTGATTTTCTGGTGGTTAATTGGAGATAAGAATCTCTTGGACTTTCCTGCCCAGGTTGGCTTTGAACTGCGATCCTCAGATTGCAGCCTCCTGAGTAGCTAGGATTACAGGCATGAGCCACTGTTGCCCAGTGCCTATTGTTGTTTTTGACATTCTTATTCTAATATCCTTCTGTCTTCTTAGAGTTTTTTCTAGCTAGTTATCTGTTAGTCCATCTATGGCTCTGTAATACTTAATACATAAATTGCATCACCAAAAGCATACCAGAGTTTATTTCAAAAAAGATTCTAAAATAATAATAATAATTAATAATAATACATCAAAAATCAATATGCCCTGCAGTTACCCACATACTTGATGCCTGTGGATATTGTACTTAATTTGTTGTATATTTTTCAACTTTTGTTAAAGAAAGTAACTGGGGCTGCTTCAAGTGGTCAAACTCCAGCCATGAACAAGCATCTGAGTAAGACAGTAAGGTCCTGAGTTCAAGCCCTGTGACCCAAACAAAACACAAGTTGTTATGTCGAAAAACGAACTTTACAACTTTGCCGGGAGGTGGAGAGAGCGGGTAATGGGAAGAGATGGGAAGGGGAAGCAAAGGAGGAGGCAACAATGCTTGATGAGAAATGTACTCATTATCTTGCCCATGTAATTGTAACCCCTCTGTACCATATTTTCACAATTAAAAAAAACCCAAAACTTATTGGCAAAGAATCCTCTTAAATCATCTTAAATCATTATCTTCATTATTCATTCTCTCCAGAGAAACAGCTACTTTTGTGACTTTGCTTTGTGTATTCTTTCTGGTTTATTTTCTTTTGTGAAATAGGAAATTAATGAAATATTTGTCATTAATATGATGAAGCATGTGTATTACCTGGGAGAAGAATAAACAATCATTTGTGGATTCCCCAGCCAACTAAATAAAGAACTTGTCACTAGTATTCTGAATGCTCTGTGTCTCCTTGACTCCCTTCTTACTGCCTACCTTCAATCTAGGAAACCAGTAGGAAGAAAGTTTTGTGTATCATTCTCTCACTTTTGTTTCACCACAGACACATGCATATTGAAACAATGTATTGTTTAATTTTGCTGTAGTTTGTTTTACAAAAGTAACAGCATTATATAGGTTCTCTTTGTATAACAACTCTCTTATACCTGATGTCAGCAAGATGGTAGAGTGGTAGATCACTGATTCCATTTTCCAGCAAATACTAAAATTACACAGCCCTCCATGAATGACAATAGCTTGGATAAGGCTCATGGGTCCATGTTAAAAAATCTGTAAGTAGCGTAATGGGGGGAAAACAGAAAGGATAGCTGTGGCAGTGGATATAATCTGACATATATAAGGATGGCAGTGAAGAGAGAGAAGAGGGAGACAAGCCACAAAGCTCACCAAAGACTGCTCTTCAGAGGACATCAGCACCATTTGCCACTAAGGTAACAAATTGCCACCCCTTCTGCAAATGCCTAGAGATGGAGATGCTGTTTTGATGTCCCCTCACAAGAAAGGCTTCTGTGGTGCTACCTCAGATCAAGGCTGCTACCCTTCCCAGCTCCATATGTACTCTAGCCTAGAGCTGTGGCTGCTTCACATATATTTGTTTCCCACAACTGATTTTATGGTTGCTTCACGTATAGCTATGTTCCACTCACTAGCTCTGTGATTGTTTCATGCATGCTCACAACTCAACTATTGCCACTACTGAAGATGCATACTTTACCCTGAACCTTGGGGCTTGATCTGCACACACACACAGGACAGGCCTTGGCTCTACCAACTGTCTGCATCTCTTATGTTGGAGATATTTCCTTAAAGAGTAGCACACTCCTTGGATCCTAGATCCAGATCTACATTGCTCCTTCAATAGCTGCACTCTGGACTCTGTGCATGGCTATATTACATATAACTGTGCTTCAAGCATCAAAGCCACCACTATATAGACTAGTTTGAACTCTTAGGTCCTAGAACTGTGGTTTCTGCATGTGCTTGTGTTCGAGACACTGGCTGCAGTATGGAAGTGAGCCAGCCTATTCCCTAGGCTCTGGTCCTGCTGACACCTTTGCTCTAGACTCTTCAGTAGAGATCCTGGGTTCATCCCTGAATTCTAAATAAATGAATATATAAATGAATACACCCAAAAGAACACTTAGTTTTCTGACTGTTGATAACCAAAGATATGATATCTAAAAGACTGAAGTAGAAACTTCTTGGAAGAGGTAAGACGCCAATAAACCCATGAGAAAATACTTGACATCTCTGGTCCATAAAGGACATGCAATCTGAAACACTGAGATTTCATCTGAGCCCAGTTAGATTGGCCAGCATTGAGGTTTTCAATAATAAATGCTGGTAGGGATGTAGGAGCAAAGGAACCCTATTGCACTGTTGTGAATGTAAGCTAGTACCACCACCGTGGAAGGCAGTTTGGAGGTTCCTCAAAAAACTAAACATAGACCTTTCCTATGACTCAGCCTTACCTCTCTTAGGCATGTACTCAGAGCATTGCAAGGTAGGCTTTGGTAAGGACACTTGCACATCCATATTCACTGCTGCAATATTAACAACAGCTAAGTTATGGGAACAGACCAGTTGTGCTACAGTGGATGAATGGATCAAGAAAATGTAGTCCTTATACACAATGGATTTTTACTCCTCCATTAGAAAGACTAATAGTATGTCATTGTAGGGAAATGGATGGATCTAGAGCAAATCATGTTAACTGAAGTAAGCCAGACTCAGAGAAGTATGTCAGGCTTATGTTTTTTCATATATGTGGAAATTAGATCTAAAATACGAGGCATGGATAATATATAAGGAGTCTAAGCATTTGACACACAAAACAATAAAGGAGGGTATACACAGGGGAGGAGTTCAAAGGCCTACTCTTCTAACAACTAAAAACCTATTTATGAAAATACCAGGGAATGGAAATGTGTTTTGGGGGACTAAAAAGGGAACATAGGAATGGAGGTAGAAATGGCAAGCAAATGAGTAAAACTGTCACGTTTTTTGCTTATATGTAGGATCTACTTCTAAAAATGATAACAACAATAGCTATAAGAGTAATATGATATGATTGTCAGAGAGAGACTGTTTGGGGAGCCCTGAAGGATAGGAAAGAGGGAATAATATGGGGCTGAATATTATCAAGATATATTGTTTGTATGTTTGAAATAAGCACGTACATGCATAATTAAACAAACCAAAAGCAGGCAAAAATTTAAAAGTGAGCGAGGAATGGGTTGAAAAGGAAAGATTCTTTACTCAGTAAAATTTTCCTTCAGAAGGGAAAGAAAATGAAAAATTTCACCACCAGAACTGCCTTATAAAGTGCTAAAAGGAGTTCCTCATGCTGAAATAAAAGAGTCTCATAACACAAAAATATACCACATAAATTTTTGGTATAGTAAGTCCATGGTCAAATTGTAACTATGTTAATTATATAATAGTAATACTATAATGGTAATATGGAAACAGTAGAAGGATAAAAGACAAAAGAATTAAAAATAAGTCTAAGTATAATCATTTGTTAAAGATTCAATAGAAAAGCAGACAGGTACAAACACCCACTAACAGCAAGAGAGGAAAAATAAAAAAGGTAACCTTAAACAATTTAAGTGGCTCATGACTGTAATCCTAGGTACTCAGGAGCTGAAATTTGGTGGTTCATAGCCAGCTTGCAAGAAAGCTTGTGAGAGTCATCTCCAATTAAGCATTAAAAGAGGAAATTCTTTTGTTAAAGTAAGAATCCCCTCACAACAACATCAAAGAAGTAAATGAATAAATAAATGAATATTTATAAATTATCTCCCCTAAGGATATAAAAGATAGATGCACCACAAAATGCTGGTTAAAGAAATCAAAGTACAATAAATGGCATATCCTATGTTCATGGATTAGAAGAATTAAAATTGTTAAAATGTTCTTACTACCCAATGCAATCTATAGATTCAGTTTTATTCAATTAGTTAGTGTGTCCCTTTTTATGACAGTTAAAAGAAAGGACTGAGCACATGAGTGCAAAATGTAAGAAAATAGAGTATGTGCATGATCTTTTTAAAAATATAATTTTAAAAATAATCTTTAACTTGTTGTACAGAGGGGTTTCAATTACAGTCCCATGCATCTGGATCAATGTCATCTCTTTGAAAGATCTCTTGGGATTGTTGCAATCTTCTCATTGTTATAGAAAGCAGAGTCACCAGGTTCTACAGGTTGTGAAGACAGAATAAAAGATGTTTGAGGTTATTAGGAGAAATTGTGAATTATCATTTGATGCGAACTGCAAAGTGAATAGACTATGGGAGTTCAGTAGAACAGGTGAGTAAATACTCATCTTGCCTGCCTATCTGGTTATGTGATTTCTCTCTAGCCATGTTCATCTATGTGGACACAGGAGAAATAGAATGTCTGTGTGATCAGGTGAAAAAGTAAGCTATGCAAATAACAAGTACTCTGGGAAATTGGGATATCTTATGGGATGGTCTTTATGTTGTGATCGAGCTCTGAATAACGTTTGAAATGAAAGAGAGGCTAAATCCAGGAAAGACAGGTGATAGAACTTTGAAAGAGCTTACTAAATAATTGAAGTAATTTTCTAGGCAATGACAGGCCTCGAGTTCTGATGAAACTAAATCATTTGTAAACGTCATACGTAGGAAATTGTGACCTGGGAAGCTTGTCTTTTGTTGCTTTTTGAGGAGCGTTTTCATTCCTCTTCAGTGTTATATTAACTCCCTCATCTGAAGTGAAAACAGGCATCTGAGTGAACTCTTTATCATCACTGTTGTGTATATTTACATTCTTGGTTTTTCTCCTGTCCTTAATATCTGTATCTTTGGGAGATCAAAAGTTACAGAAGTAAGTCCAAAGGAAGGTCTTGTGATAGACTGCTTGCTGCTTTCCCATAGGATGAGCCCTACGCAAAGATGGAGTCGTTTCCCCTCACCACGGTCCTCTGAAGGGCAGTGCGGAAACCACTCTGAAGAGGCCCTTAGAGCCTTTGGCCCTTGTTGCCAGGTGTTTCTTTTCGGTAGAAATAAATTCTGTGAGTTCAGTGACGATAAATCCTCTCAGCTGCATCTAGAGGTTGTGAAACTGGTCTCAAAACTTTCTTGTTCACCCACCTTGTCAACTAAGGAAAGAAATGACAGACTTTTGTGGCCTTCTTCAGGTTAGTTAAGGCTCTTCCTTATACTCTTGAGAAAATTGAAAATGCATAGTTTGGCAAACTGTTGGAAATCGCCTTCTTTATCTGATAAGAATTTGTTTTTTCTTCTTTTTCTTTTCTCTTCTTCTTCTTCTTCTTCTTTTTTTTTTTTTTGCTGCTCCTGGGGCTTGAACTCAGAGTGTGGGCTCTGTCCCTGAGCCTCTCTGTGTTCAAGGCTAGCACTCTACCACTTGAATTACAGTGTCACTTCTGGCTTTTTTGAGTCATTTATTGGAGATAAGAGTCTCACGGAGTTTCCTGCCCAGGCTGTCCTCAGATCTCAGGCTCCTGAGTAGCTAGATTACAGGCGTGAGCCACCTGCACCCAGCCAACTTTGATCTGGTATGACATTACTTTCAGAAAGTAACCTATTCTAGAGAATGGACAGTTTGATTTCTTTTCTTTGTTCTTTTCTTTTTTGACCAGCATTAAATACTTCTCTTAAACCTCTGGTTTCACTTAACATGCCTTTGAGAAATAATGCATGTCCCAGGGTCAATACTACCTCATCTAGACCAAGGAAACAAGCTCTACCCATGTCATTTGCTTTAGGATAGAGTCTTACAGAAAACCTTCTGGTATTTGATAAATTGTCCCATTAGACTCAAGAGACAGCAAATCCATGTGCTCACACACTATTCTGAGGGCCATTAGGCTCGTGAAAGCAGCCAGATTTTGAGAGACCGTGTTCTGCCCCTAGTCCATACTTTGAAATATATACTCTTTACAATACATGTGAGTGTGTGTATGAATAAGAAGGAGAACATTGATTTAGCAGAGTAGTTTTGTAATAGCATACTGTGTTATTTTTCAAATCAAAACATAATTTATTGGTAATTTTATGCCAAAAAATAGCTAAATATATGCAAATCAAAACGTGCTATATATAGGATAGGTAACTATAGTTATGGGAATTTTGTTTTCTTTTTGTTTCAGAGTTATGCACTTTGCTATACTAGTATTTGTTTTTCTTACTGTAGGTTGCAGTCAAAAATATTTGAAAATCATTACTATAAAGCAGCTCAAGTCTCTCGGGTAATTTACCTCAAAGATGTGTGACTAACTTTATGCATAAATGCACATACTATGAAAGTAAGCTCTGAATGTGAAAATTCTCTTGCATAAACTTACCACTTTATTTCTAATTTGCTATGATAAATGGTGCTATGTTGTAATAAAGTTGATAAGTGAAGACATTCCAAGTATTAAGTATAAAATGTACAAATACAAACTCTGATTTATTTTTTCTGAAGAAAATGTCTTATTTTTAAAAGGACTTTTGAGATCAAAATCCCTGAGTCCAAGGGCTACAGATCCTCTTCCAGTGAGTGAACAAAGCTTGACAAGGACTCTGGTCAAGAGGCCTCAAGTCAAGAGTTAAATTTTCAGCATTAGAAGTGCGTCAGCAGGATTAGCCAGAGCTCCCCCAAAGGAACCAGGAGATGCTGAGGACAGAAGGCAAAGAAGTCAAATCCACTCAGAGCTCTGGGTGTTAACGATGATAATGAAGACAGAAAAACAAGAGTAGGGTGAAAAGAATGATGGATTCAAAATGATAAGATATAAGTCCAGCTGGAGGTTTTTACCCTGGAATATAAACTTGTTCCCCTGTATTATGCATCAGGCCTGGGATGTATGGCAAGTCAGGGAGAAGCAATGGAACTAAATAGTGTAAGTCTCTACAGTTTCAGCTTTTCCTTCCAGAAGGAATGTATATCAGTGGGGAAAAATAGAGTCTAAATAGCCTGGTATCCTTGCTTGTACCTATTGGAAATATGGTGTGCCACAAGTGAAGTAATTGCTTTTCTTTCCTTTTTAAAATGTGAAAAAGGAAAATACAGGATTGTTATGGGAACTGAATAATTTAATGTTTGAACAGTACCTACAACCAAGGGTTTGGTAAATAAATAGATAATCTTTTTACTTTTCACTTATAACAGGGTCATATTTTGATATGTTGTCTTAGTTTGCTTTTTGCTGCTAGGAAAGAATACTTGAGACTGGGAGACTTGTGAAAAATAGACATTTACTTCTGAGCATTTTGGAGATTCTGATCATTCTGAATATCACTACATCTACCACCGAGGACCTACTGCTTAAGTGATAAGGTACAGAGAGCAAGGATGGGTGATTGTTGTTTTCCTGTGGCAGAAGAGTGGAATAGAACAAACCTACACCACAAGTTCTTTCTTTCTTTCTATCTATGTTTGTCTGTCTGTCTCTATCTATCTATCTATCTATCTATCTATCTATCTATCTATCTATCTATCTATCTATCTATCTATCTATCTATCTATCTATCGATCTATCTATCTATCGATCTATCTATCTATCTATCTGTTTATTTTTGTCAGTTAAGGGGCTTGAACTCAGGGCTTGGGCACTTATGCTGAACTCTTTCTCTCAAGGCTAGTGCTCTGCCACTTTTTTTTTTCTTTTTTTTTTTGGTCAGTGGTGAGGCCTGAACTCTGGGCCTGGGCACTGTCCCTTAGCTCTTCAGCTCAAGGCTAGTGCTCTACCATGTGAGCCACAGCGCCACTTCCTGCTTTTTTTTCTGCTTATGTGGTGCTGAGGAATCGAACCCAGGGCCTCATGCATGCAAGGCAAGCACTCTGCCACTGAGCCACCTTCCCAGCCCAGTGCTCTGCCAGTTTGAGCCACAGTGCCACTTCTGGTTTTCTGGTGGTTAATAGTAGATGAGAGTCTCATGGAGTTTCCTGCCTGGGCTGACTTTGAACTGCAATGATCAGATCTTAGTCTTCTGAGCAGCTAGGAGTAAAGGCATAAGCCTTCAGCTCCAGCTACAAGTCCTTTTTATGGTGGCACTATTCTATGGAAGAGAGGTCAGTCCTTATGACCTAAACACCTCTCTTTAGGCTCTAATTCCTAGCATTGTTGCTTCAGGGGTTCAATTTCTCATGAGTTTTGGAGTGCAAGGAAACACTCAAACCATAGGCTCTTAATATATCATTTTTTCTATTTCTTTTGTTGAAGTAGAAACTCAAGCTCAAGATGTTTTTGGCTTATAGATACCTGCTGTTTTATGATAAAATTTTAAGGTGTGTGTGTGTGTGTGTGTGTGTGTGTGTGTGTGTGTGTGTGTGTGTGTGTGTGTGTGTGTGTGTGTGTGTGTGTGTGTGTGTGTGTGTGTGTGTGTTTGTATGTGTGTAGGGGGGGGTCCTGAGGTTTGAATTAAGGGCCTGGATGCTGTCCTTGAGCTTTTTTGCTCAAGTCTAGCTCTCTACCACCTGAGCCACAGCTCCATTTCCAGCTTTTTGGTGGCTCGTCAGAATGCCATGGACTTCCTGCTGGAGCTGGCTTCCATCACGATCCTCAGATCTCAGCTTTCTGCATAACTAGGATTACAGATGTAAACCAGTGGTACCTGGCTCAAATTTATTTGTTCATTTTTTATACTTCTATATGTATATATTTTTATTTTCCATTGTCAAGGTGATGTACAGATGGGTTACAATTATGTAAGTAAGGTAATAAGTACATTTCTTGTCAAACATGTTACCCCTTCTCTCATTACTTTTTCCAAATGTCTCTGAAGAAAGACAGTAAAAGTGTTCTCTCCATAGGAAAGAGGTGGGGGGGCATATATTCACTGATATGGAGATGCTTAAATCTATACTGTAACTGGAATCAACTGCTTGGAGAAAAGCTAAGCTAGGGTTTCCAAGAAGAGGGTATTTACAATCTGGAGTCTCCACCGTCTTTGAAGATCTCCTGACTCAGGGATGACACAGCAGTAATAATGCTGAAAAAACTAAAGGGAAAGATAGGGTATGATCTCTTGACCAAATCACCTGCTAGTGCCTTGGTATTTTCCAAAATATTCAAACGTTGCTCAATCGAGGGGAGGAGGAAGCAGAATGGAGAAAAAGAACGGAGGAAAACTTGAGAATGACCACAGCTGAGTTTTCTTCCAGCTTGTTGTGATGAGAGCTCACAGTTGAATATATTTCTTGTTCTGATTTAAGAAAAAAAAGTGCAAAAATACTGTTGGTTATATATCCAAGTTTATAAACTGAGGATCATATCAGAGATAGTCATGATTTTTTAAATCATGTCCCTTTGCCAACCGCTATTCATTATTACCTGCATTTTATTTGTGGAAAAATTTTAGGAATAGAAGCAATATTGAGGATGTTGCATGTGTTCTTGGCTAACAATCTCTTATCCTCAGGTGGGAAAACAGAACCTTGCTTTTCTGCTGGGATTTGGAGCAGCAGCAGTGGAGTGCGGGAGCTCCTATGATATCTGCTCTGCTGAGGGTCAGAGGGCAACTGATTTACCTCATGTGTTAGTGGCATCTCTGCCTTATGCTTACTCAGGTCAGGGGAAGGGCACAGTCCCAGTACTGTGGTTTGGGTTCTGATGTATCATAACAGCTACTACTGTTTTTCATATATTGTTTTTATGATATGAGTTATGATAGTCCTGAATAATGGCGGCTCTGTGTATTGAGAAATGACTGCTTTCTTCTAGGCCCAGGCTTTTTTACTGTTCCTGGCCCACTGAGTCAGATCCTTGTTTTTTTTCACTATATTTACTTATTTATCATAAAGGTGACGTGCAGAGGGGTTACAGTTACACTGGCCAGATAATGAGTACATTTCCTTTTGAACAGTGTAGAACCTTCCTTCTTATACAAATTTGAGGAAGAGAAATCCTCTTCCTTTCAAACTGCCTTAACTCCCACCATAAAGCCTTAAATATTCCTGTGTAGGTCTTAGTTCTAGGATGTTTCTAACTTTCCAGGAAAACCAGTAGATATGCCTACAAACTCAAGGGATATGGACTGGGTGGGTATGTGACTCAGGAGTAGCCTGCACAGTATGGCAAATATAGCACTCCCTGTTATGCAGGCTAGGTGCATATAAGGGCCAGGAATGATAAAAATCATAGCTAACTTTTTGGACTCTTATTAGATGCCAGCTAATGTACATTATTCTATTTAATCTTCACAATGATACTATGAAGTAGTTATTATGTCCATGTGAACTATAGATAAGGAGATGGAGGAACGCAGAGGTTGAAAAACTTGTCTTAGGCTCTGTGATGACTAAATTGCTAGGTGTATGTGGGGGTCAATTTCAGAAAGTTTGATCTCAGAATCCATCAATATATGTTGCACATTTTGCTCAAGCTTTGGCATGGGGTGGATGATTCTTTCTTGCCTTTAGATACCTCATAAGTCATGGTAGTCCCAAGCCTGACTCTTACTGCCTAGAGGAGAATGTGGGTGAATTAATCTTGACAAATAGTATTGCTATCTACCTTGCTCTAAAAAATACAGGCAGAAGACTTGTAAGGGTTGTGTTTGTCCCTCCCTGAAATCTGTCATTTAAGGAATAGTTTCTTCCTTTTTCAGGATAATCAATAAGCACAGAAATGTTCAAGCGATCCATTGCCAAAAATGGAAGTCTTGTTTGCTGTTTTGATTTTTTTCAAAAACAATATGGTAAATACAGCATGAGCCGTCTATTAAATTGATAACTGCATTATTACTGTACAATGAAATATCAATAGGACTGCTTCTATTTATCAGCATTCATGGAACATAGGGAAATTGCTTTCTTTTTCTACATATTCTCTTCCTTTCAATATGTCTCCACCTTTATTACTGACTGAAGCCAATGGTGGTTATAGCATTTTAGTATTATATGTAAGAAAAAGATTCTGCTAATATAAAGACATGCATTGTGATAACTTTTGTCAATCAATGAAGTTAAAGAGCCTTTTGGATGTGGCTAGTGAGCAAGGAGGTGGTTCACAAGGACCTTGAACTGGAATGGATACTGAAAGCATCACTTCTGGGCTTCCTAGGCTTAGGCTGCTAATTATTGTCTCTATGGAAGGATTCATCTGAGAATTTTCTCTTCTGTTTTTTTTCTATGTAGATAATTGCAGTTTTTACTAATGAATCATTTGACTTTTGGCAACAGATTGGAGCTTACCACTCTCCCTAGGTGATCCTTATGTTGATACTTCAAATAGAGAAAGTTAGTTCTAAACTGCATTGAAACATTAATCATGGTAAAGGAAAATAAAAAAAGTAGACAACAATGTGCTATCATGTTTAGGGTATAGCCATCTTTTATTAACTTAATTCATTGTATTACATGTGAGTTGTAATCATTAATACCTAAAAAATAAATCTGTTGTTTTCAATAAGCTCATTTATGGAAACTTTTTTTTTCCTTGGTAAAGTAGTCCTTGTTTAAAATTTCGGTTATGCTTAGTTATTTGTGAGAACATTACATAATAAATTACAAAATCAATACATCTCAGACACCCATGTTTTCAAATGGCACTTGCATAATATTTAACATTTGGTTAATGGCTCTGGAAACAACAAGGTGCATATATCTCCAATAATGCATTACTAGGAGCAGCATCTGTGTTTGACAACCCTTTCACGATGAAGGTAGTGAAGCATTAGAAAACTTTGTCCATTTGTATATATCAGGGCAAAACAATTGCTGCCCAAATGTTATTTATTTATGGTGAGCATTTGTCTGAGCAAGTGTTTCTGTGGAGTTGACTTTCAATGTGACCTTCTTTTCCCAATTGCATTCAGTATTTTGAAAAATGCCTGTTTTGGAATGAAACTTCTTAGAATGTATGTACCACAGATTCCTTTATTTTCTTGCATTATATAATAAAATATTGCCATTCTTGCTAAAACTGCAGTTTATATCCTCACAGTGGACAGACCTGGAATAAGTCAAGTCTCTGACAGGCAAGGGCATTTCTTTGAGGAGAAATGGGTATTGTATTACCACCAATGTGACAATATTGCTGCTATCCAATAATTACAATATTTATAATACTATCTTCACTTCTTCTTTTTGTCTGTTCCACAGTTATAATTTGGGAGATATATTAAATGTTGCTTTTTTAGCATGTCCTCTACATGGAATGTGTAGGGTTTTTTGAGCTCTATACCATCAAAATTTATGTTAAATTTATGTTAAATTACATGTGTGTTGTAAGGATAATACACAACATGTGTGTTCAGTATTTGTCTAAAATCTGTTCATTTAATATTAAACTATACAATTACATCCAAATATAGGTGACCCAAAGTTTATATATCCATAGTATAAAGAGAATTAGAGAACTGAAAATAAACATTTACAGGCATCTAGCCTTTGCTCTCCTTTGTCCTATCTTTAGGATAATACCACCACACTTATTCTAGTTTTTCAGGTAATGTCCTTCAAATCAAAATGAGATGCTTATAATAATATCATGTCCCAATCTATCAACTTGATTCTCATAATGAAAGATAAAAACTAAGCTGATTTATAATTTCTCATGATGCCTCTCCATATTGAACAATTTTTGAGAGCTATAGTGTAGTGTCTCTCCTAGCTCTCACTAAGAAAATCTTGATTCCTTTATATCCTTAAAGTCTGCCTTCCCTCCATCTCCTATATCTCTCAGTTTCCTTTAATGTAAGTTCTAGGTATGTCTTACTTTCCTAACACCTAAGGTGTGTGTGTGTGTGTGTGTGTGTGTGTGTGTGTGTGTGTGTGTGTGTGTGTGTGTGTATTTTAGAATTAAACTATGCACTTTTAACTTTTCTTGGAACATTAATCATTTCAGTTTATACTCACTTCCATACTGTTTCCTTATGTTCTTATATACATACATGAGCACACACATCTATATCATCCAGCTAAGTAAGTGTTCATAGTGTATACAGCTATGCATAATAGTATGTAAAATGTCTATGCACTAGACAACAGTACTGTAACCATTTTATGTAATCACTGTTCATTTAGAACCTCCCACAACTTTAGGATTTTTTGTTGTTTTGTTTAATTTTTTTACTTTTTTATTTTTATTCTGAAAATACCGTACAGAGGGGTTACAATTACATGGGCAAAATAATGAGTACATTTCATATCAAGCATTGTTGCCTCCTCCTTTGTTTCCCCTTCCCATCCCTTCCCATCCTCCCCCCACCCCCCGTGCCAAAGTTGTAAAGTTCATTTTCAACATAACATCTTGTACATCTCATTGTTGCAATGGGTCCAGCTGTATCCATATATAAACAATTTGTTTTTTACCTTCCCCTCCACAAATTATACCAACATCACATACAGTGAAAACAGGGGTGATACCATGGGGGAGGGACATACAGAGCAACAAATAAATATCTTATAAATATTTTAGACACAATAGCAAGAAAGAAAAAACATTTGAGTCCTTAACTTGGGTTTCATTTCACTTAACGTCAACTTATCTGACCATTTCTGCTTGTCTCAGACATATACTAGTTATTGCAAATAAGGGAAACCATGGGACCTATGTTTCTTTGGGCCTGGCTTACTTCAATTGAATTCTATGCCTACATCAAAAAGAATGACATTGCCCCATTTGTTATAAAATGGAAAGCCTTGGAAAGCTTTACCATTTTTTCCTGCTCTTAATTATTTACTATATCTCTTCCTCCTCATTCTTTACTTTATCTTCAGTAGTATGTATGGAATTATTAATTTATGTTATGATATCTTGGCTTTTTATTTTTTTCTTTATTTGAAAAATGCTCTGTATCACTTTTCATAGTTTGCAGCACCCAGCCAATATTGTCAGATTTTGTTTTCGCATCTAAGTTTCCCAGTGGCTTCTTTTGGTTCATTCCCTTTACATTCTTTTCAATGTCTGTTACTGAGGCAGAAAGTCAAATGGCTTATTGGATTTTGATATATTTTATGTAGTTCAGTGCCTCTCATTAAGGGTTGTGGCATGTAGCCATCAGTTTGGAGATGGTTATATCCAGATGCAAAATGACAGTACTTTTACATTTAGACTAGGTTTCCTATTAGTTCAAAGAGCTTCTCTATCAATTTTCTCACATGTTATATATTAAAAAAGCTTAGCGTTGGCAGAATGGTTTGATTAATTTATATTTTATGATAGAAAAAGAAACTATATCCTAAAATTCTATTACTTAAGTCCTGATTTCTGATAAAGAACATAACCAGGGTGACATTGATCAAGGCACAGTGTATTCATTCAATGAATGGCAACTCCTTTGTACAACTACTTAAAGACAATAAAAATATTTAATAATAAAAGAGAGAGGGAAGAGTTGGGGAGGTGGGGAGGGAAGGGATGGTAGGGGAAAAACAAAGAAGGAGGTAACAATGCTCAATAGGAAATATACTCATTACCTTACTCATGTAACTGTAACTCCTCTGTACAGTATTTTTACAATAAATAACATTTTAAAAAAGAAAAAATGCAACCAAAAATGGATTTCTTCTTCTTCTTCTTCTTCTTCTTCTTCTTCTTCTTCTTCTTCTTCTTCTTCTTCTTCTTCTTCTTCTTCTTCTTCTTCTTCTTCTTCTTCTTCTTCTTCTTCTTCTTCTTCCTCCTCCTCCTCCTCCTCCTCCTCCTGCTCCTCCTCCTCCTCCTCCTGCTCCTCCTCCTCCTCCTCCTCCTCTCTTCCTCTTCCTCCTCCTCCTCCTCCTCCTCCTCCTGCTCCTCCTCCTCCTCCTCCTCCTCTCTTCCTCTTCCTCCTCCTCCTCCTCCTCCTCCTCCTGCTCCTCCTCCTCCTCCTCCTCCTCCTCCTCCTCCTCCTCCTCCTCCTCCTCCTCCTCCTCCTCCTCCTCCTCCTCCTCCTCCTCCTCCTCCTCCTTCTCTTCCTCCTGCTCCTCCTCCTCCTCTTCTTTTTAGCCAGTCCTGGGGCTTGTGAACTCAGGGTCTGGATGCTGTCCCTGAGCTTCTTTTGCTCAAGGCTAGCACTCTACCACTTGAGCCACAGACTCATTTCCAGCCTTTTCTGTTTATGTGGTACTGAAGAATCAAACCCAGGGCTTCATGCGTGCTAGGCAAGCACTCTACCACTGAGCCACATTCCCAGCCCCAAAACATGGATTGCTTGTCTTATGCAGACTTTAACATGGATGGGATATTAACAGGTAAAGATATTCTAGAACTTAAATACTCAGCTTGCTAATAAATGGCAAAGGCATGTTTAAGCTAAGCAGATGATCCAAAATGCCTACCTTGTTTTCTTTGATTTTTTTTGCTTTTTAAAATTTTAATTAGCAATTTAAAACTTTTTCCATTATCGGTAAGTAGTTGTACAAATGGTTTGCAACTTAACATGCCAATTTATGAATGCAATGCATCTTGATCAGTGTCATCACTTAAATTACTTTCCCACTTCTATTCCAATCCAACTCATTCCTTCAAATTACCTGAATATTTAATAGTATGACTATTTCACACCATTTCCCTATCCATTATTTATTTACCCCCCCCTCCCTCTTTTTCCCTTCCTTCCTTCAGGAAGTCTGCCTTCCTGAACTCTCCATTCTCTGTCTCAGCCTTCCGAGTGCTAGGATTGCAGGCATGTGCCACAACATACAGCTTGTTTTGATATTCTTTATGTCTGACATAATATAGTAGACCACTTTCCTTAATGACCCATCAAGGTATTTTCTTAGTCTGTTCTCCATATGGGTACTATGTAATATTTATATATTACTTAGGTAAATGGTATTGATATATTTTTTAAGGATTTGTTCCTGAAATATTATTTTTTCACCCTTTTCCTTTGGACTTTTATTCAAATTTCTTTGCTTAGTGGGAAGTAACTGTAACATTCCCTTAAAGATATCACTTATCTAGACTCCTTTTCCAGTAGGCTGGTAGTTGTGTAGCTAGGCAAGTCCTTTCCTGCTATCTGAAGAAAAAGTATGCATAGAAAACTAGGTCTTCTTTTGACCATCCAGAGGTATGGGGCTCCTAACATTAAAACTAATATTTCTCCAATATTCAATTATTAATATATGGAAAATATGTATAAAGCATTTCACATAGTTTCTGGGTCATATTATTGAATAAATGATAACTCTTACACTAACATTTCTATTACTGGTAGTAATAATATGTAGCTTATTTTATTTAGCATATGATATTATCATGTATTATATATGATATGGTAATATATTACATATATATGAAATCATGACATATATTATAGATTAACAATATAATCTATAGTATAGTTATATAATATTATTATAATAAATAATAATACATATTAGACTTATAAACATGAAGTGTTGCTAGTTCTTTCATGGACTACTGACCTGAGAAAACATTATATTAAAGTGAAGCCACATAGTACCAACTTAGGGTTGCTTCTCTGACTCTGGTTTGGCTTTGCACTTAAGGTCGGAGAAGCTATCTTTGAATAATATCTGTGACTAAGTATGTATGACAATATGCCATCAGTTATGGCTAAAAGGTTATTTGGCCATAGCTGTGACAATATAAGAAAGATTGCTTTCTCGTGCGATTAATGCTTGAAATGAGATCTTAAGCTAGGGATTTGAACATATCCATTTCTGAATTTGAGAAATGCATGCAAAGTGCAATGGAGAAATAGTATTAAGATATAAAGGTAGGTTCAAAAATCACTTTAAAAATGATTGTAAGGGAAGTTTTGAAGGAATTAATTTAAAACTGTTAAGAGAACTTTAAGTAGGAGTGTTAAAGAAAAAAAAAACTTTTTATAAGATTATTTCTTTGTTGCTTTGTAAATCCCTCCCCCATGGTATAACCCCTGCTTTCACTGTATTTGATGTCAGTATAATTTGTGGAGGGGAAGGGGAAAAACAAATCGTTTAAATAGGGATACAGGTGGACCCATTGCAACAATGAGACGTACAAGTCGTTATGTCGAAAACGAACTTTACAACTTTGGTGGGGGGGAGAGGATTGAGGGGGCAGGGCGAGGATGGGAAGGGGAAACAAAGGAGGAGGCTACAATGCTTGATAAAATGTACTCATTATCTTGCCCATGTAATTGTAACCCCTGTGTTCAGTATTTTCACAATTAAAAAAACTCAAAATAAAATAAAAGAAAAAGAAAACTAGCTGAACGAAAGTGGCTCACACCTGTAATCCAAACTACTTTAGAAGCTGAGATCTGAGGATTGAGGTTGAAAGCCAACCCAGGCAGGAAATGCTAAATGACTCTCATCTCCAATTAACCACCAAAAATCTGGAAGTGGAGCTGTGGCTCAAGTGGTAGAATGCTGGCCATGAATGTAAATGCTAAAGGACAGCACCCAGACCCTGCGTTCAAGCCCTAGGACTGGCACAACACACACACACACACACACACACACACACACACACACACACACACACACACACACACACACACACACACACACACACACACACACACACACACACACACACACACACACACACACACACACACACAAAATCCAGATGCATTCTTTTGCTTATAAATTAGACTTGATTTGGTTAGCTAGGTTGTGACAGGAATAAGTAATAACAAGAGTTCTTAAAAAAAACCAAAACGTTCTTGATGGTTGAGAAACAGTCCACAGGATGAATTCTCTGATACCAACTGTGACATGTCTTGAGTTATTTAACACTATTCCAGAACTTGGAGTACTGCCATTTCCTATTGCTGTATCAGCAGTAGCCATTTTACATATTGGACAAGCAGAGGATTTCAACACCCACCTCGACTTTGTTGATTACAAAAAGAATTGAATGATGAATTAACTAGCTGACAATGGAAATATCAAAAAATTCTATTGTTCAGGATAGAAACTCATAAATAGAAGGAAGAATATGCTATCTAACATCTGGATATAGAATATACTGTTTAGAAAGGGATAAGTGTGCTCTATCCTATTACGTAGGCAGTAATTGTTTCTAACTTTTGAGTTCTACAAAGTGAAAGTAAACAATGCATTCTAACTGACAAGAGGTACAAGAACTGCAGTAAGTCAAGGAATGTTTTGAATGTTATTACCATGCACATACCTGGTTAGCTATAAAAGATGAACTAATTCTTCTGGCTGGCATTAGAGGAGAAGAAGGTGAGTTCTTTCTTCTTGAACTATTGGCCACAAGTGGCAGAAGCCTCAAATTTATATCCATAAAAGCTAGCACCAAACTAGATGCTTTTCTCTAGAAAAATGAACCACCTGTGGTATTTTCTATGATTGCCTACTATTTGCTCAGATGACCATACTTGGTAGAAGCTGTTAGGAGAGATCTGACAAAATCATAAATGAAGGTAATTTAACTGTAGGAGATATGTTAGAGCATCCATTTCTTTTGAAGCTGGAAAGATCTGAATCAACGTTTGTTTAGATGAATCAGAGTTTTACTTTTGGGGCTTCAACAACAAAGCTCAGTGTATTTGAAGTGTAATTACCAATATTGAGGATTATAGCCACCTAACTTGGCAGACTATTACTCTTTCTTTGGCTCACTCCCTTAATCAAGGGCATTTTAGGGGCCAAATTTGACAGCTGCAGTGCTGGAGACAGATTGGGAACAGGGCTCTGGGATAAGTTACATTTTCTCTAGCTTTTGTGTCAGAGCAATTGGCAATCTATTAGAAAGTTTCATTGTCTGCATCAAAGCCAGGAAGATGCAATGCACCATCTCTCTGGGAGAACTAACAATAGGATAAAGTGGTTTTGATTTAAAAAAAAAAAAAAACCTCATATTCACATCTATGGGATCAAAGGAGGAAGAAAAATAGTCTATTTTTTTATGGGAAAGAAATGTTAGTGCTATGCGGATTTATTTCTCTGGATGTTGGAAGCCCATGAGCAGCAACTCAGCTGCACAGACTCCAGGTTTTGTGCAGCTGTTTGAGAAATTGTTGTGGAGCAACGGAACCAGCAATTACAATAGTCATACCGTAACCAAAAAGCCACATTTTCTGGATACTAGATATTGGTTATTCTGATTCTAGTGTAACAGTTTATATGAATTTGTATACCAATTCTAGAATTTCTAATAATACAGCAAATCATCCTCATTTTGCCTCGCATTCTTTTTCAGATATTTTTGTTGTTCTTTTTGTAGCCCGTGATCTTCCTGCCTCAGCCTCCTGAGGGCTGGTGGTACAGAGGTATGCTATCATATCCAGCTCCTTTTAGTTATATCCCTTTCTTCTCTTCCTTCTTGGTAAACAAAACCATTCTCACATGATGAATACTTCATTTTGTATATTACTTGAGCTCTATGTTATGCATCTGTTATTTAGATTAGTTCTCTAATTGTTTGGGACCTCAAGGGACATCCTGTCTGTTTGGATATTGCTATATAACAGCAGCGTATATAAACTGTGGCTCAGTTAGTTTTATTTTATTTATTTATATTTTTATTATCCATAATAGTTGTAAAAATTGTAACACAACCTGTCAGCTTGTAAGTACCATGCATCTTGATCAGTGGTACCCCCTTTCATCGTTCTCCCCCATCTGTCCCAATCCCACCCACCCCTCAAATTACCAAGTACCATTTCACATTGAATATTATGACTGCATTTACCCATTCTTCCTTTCTCCATTTGTCTGCCCTCTTCACCCCTTGACCTCACCTCACCACTCACCACTCACCAGCTTCCTGGTATTCACTTTGTCAAACTGTAATTGTTGAAAGGAGTTACACCATTGGAATTCTCTTCTATTTTTTGCATGTTTTTGTATACATGCAAATCTCCCTGTATAGGTTTGCATATATATTTATAATTCAGAACTTTTGAACTGACAATCTCTATGCTTCTCTGAAACAGGACTCTAGTACTCCACTTACTGGTAGATGGTAAAAAGCTTAGGACACCATTACTAGCCCTGCTGCCCAGGTCTTCATCAGACCATAGTCACAGTCTTGTATCCCAATGGCATGTAGTTCCATTTCTCTTTAGATTGGGTCTTCTGGATTTCAAAGAAAGGTTTCAGACACAATAAAAGACTTTGTGGTTGACCATCTGCAGTAAAGCAAAAGAGAGTTCTGCTTAGATTTAACTGTATATCCAGTATTACCAGGTAGCTAACAACTGAGCTTTAAAAACCTTCAACTATTTCTTTTTATAATTTTTAAAATATGTTTTTATTTTCCTTAAGTAATTGCACAAAGGAGTTGCCATTCAACAGAGCAGTTTATGAATACAGTGTCCCTTGATCAGTGTCACCCCTTTTAACATTCTCAATCACCACTTTCCCCCTACTCCTTCCCTTACTTTTCTTAATTTTTAGGTTTTATACTGATAGTTTCTATTTAACAAATCTATTGATGCAGACAATGAATCTTGATCTGTGTCAGCCCTTCAACATCTTCACCTCCCTTCAACCCACCCCTTTCCTTATTTTTCTCAGCTCTGTAGCATATACAATACAACCTTGCCTGCATTCTACTCATTTCCCCCATCCATTCTTCTACCCTTCTCCTTTTGCTCTCCCATCCTGCAAGTACCCATTTCTTGATACTGATTTTGTTAGGCACTGACTTAATCTTTCTTTCTAAAGAGTTATTATATTATTTGAACTCTCCCCATAGATTCTATTATATTTCGGTTAATTTATTTATAACTGTTTGTGTGTCACCTAGGTTTATAGGCACATTCTTGTTCCCACAAATGACTGGAACCATGCAAACTGTGTTTCTCTGGGTCTTACTTAATTCACTTAATGTAACTTTTTCAATGAGTACAAACATTACAGTAATGGAAGGGTTATCAAATTTAAACTTCTAGTCAGATAATGAGAAGAGTGTCTATAACTTTTATTTTATTTGAACTTTTTGTTTAATACTGATTTATACAGTCATTTATTTGTTTGTTTATTGTTGTTATTAAGTAGTTGTACAAAGGGTTTATGATTCCATAAATCAGGTTATTCTTGATCAATATCACTCTTTCATTCTCCACATTTATCTTCTCGTTCTGTTTTTTAATGTTAAATTTTTTATTGTGAAAATACTGTACAGAGGGGTTACAATTACATGGGCAAAATAATGAGTACATATCTTATCAAGCATTGTAGCCTCCTCCTTTGTTTCCCCTTCCCATCCCTTCCCATTCTTCCCCCGCCCCCTACTCAATCCTCCCTGCCCCCCCACCAAAGTTGTAAAGTTCATTTTCAACATAACGACTTGTTACCTGCAAGTTGCATAGTTCATTTTTTTACACAATGAACATTTAATAAAAGCCACTCTACCAGTGAACATAGTATGAAAAACCATATTGTCTTGTAAAAATTTTAAAATCATCATTTTGATCCTTGAGACTTAGTGAAGACAATTCAAAATTAAAGACTGCTTCTTTGCTTTAAAAAATATCCTTTCTGAGTTCTCTTCCTTGAGCTAGTAGAAGGTTAATTGCTAGTTTTTCATCATTGGAAGTGGCAGTCTCCTTATTATAATGCTAGATCATAAGCTAGAATGCCCCTTATCTGACATGACTGACTAATTATTAAAATACTCTGCTTTTTTCTCCAGCTGTTTTCCTTCTGAGTAAACAAATTGCTAAGTTCAATTGGCTTCCATTTGCACTTCATTGCTTCTTGACAGCAAATACTCTGCAAAAATGAGTTGCCTCTGGGTCTTTATAATTTCCAAGGGCAGAAGAAACAAATGTGTACATGATTTCTCTAATTTAAGAAAACTAAAAACTACCATCTTCCAATATTTAAATACTTGAAAAATATTGAATATGCCAGGGAAAATGTGCCAACTTTGTCTCTCTGGGGCTGACTTACTTCATTTAATATCATTTTATACAGGTCTTTCCATTTCTTTACAAATGGAACAATATCATTTTTTCCAAAGGATGAGTAAAATTCCATTTTTGTGTATATATAACATATTTTCTTGATCCATTTATCCACTGAGGGACATCTGGGATGAATCCATAACTTGGCTATGGTCAGTAGTGCTGCAATAAACATGGTTGTGCTGGTGGCTTTATTGTATTCTTGAACTAAATGAATAAAAATATAGATATGGAAATGTGCAGCCAAACCTTAAGGTAAAGCATTACAAAGTATTAAATAAAAGTATATATTATATATATTAAAATATTTTATAAAACATGATTTCTTAAACTTTATAATGACAAATCAGTGTGCTGGGAATACCTCAAATCATTTATTTCACAATTAGCATATGAATTTATTAAATGGAAGCAAAGCTATCCTCTTTAGGTAATAGAATCACTCACCTCCAAGACCATAAAAACACTGTCGTACATGGACAATGAAGAATTATAACAGACTAATGAGTTACACAGCTGAAGAGTTAAGAGGAGAATTGATTTGGTTCTATTGAAACTGATTGCATTTCAGTGTCTCAAAAAATAGAATCATGCTGGGTGCTGGTGGCTCATGCCTGTAATCCTAGCTACTCAGGAGGATGAGATCTAAGGATCATGGTTCAAAGCCAGACTGGGCAGGGAAGTCCATGAGATGCTTATCTCCAATTGACCACCAGAAAATCATAAGTGGTGCTGTAGTTCAAGTGGTAGAGCACTTGCCTTGAGCTGAAGAGCTGAGGGACAGCACCCAGGCTCAGAGTTCAAGCCCCATGACCGACCAAAAGAAAAAAAAAAAAAGGAATCACAACGCTGTGGCAGTATTGCCTTCCATCATTGGATTCTGGGAAGCAGGTATTTTAACATGAATCAGAATTGCAATTTGGTCACAGATAACATTGCATATTTTGGATATTGAGCCCTTGTCTGATGTATAGCTGGTCAATTTCTTCATGCCCAAGGTATTAAATAAGCCCAGATGCCCCTCAATAGATGCAAAGATCAAGAAAATGTAAATATACACAATGGAATTTTACTCATTCATTACAAAGAATTCATAAACAAATGGAAAGACTTGGAAATAATTATGCTAAGTAAGCCAGACCCAGAGAAACAAACATTTCATGATTTCCCTTATTTGTGGTAGATAGAATATACCTATAAATCTATCAGCAAACGTGTTGGGTGCTATAAAAGTGGTTACAAATAAGTTAACTGATGTATAATAGACACGTTGGAGAGCTCAAATAGTATAATGGTTTAGAGTAGGCGAAGAAAATCAGCAACAATAAATGGGTACATCCAACAGGAGGATACAGCCTAGGGGAGATGGATAGACAAATGAAGGGGGAAAGTGGGGTGAATACATGCAATGTTTCATTGTATATACCACAAGATTAGGGAAAGTAAGGGAAGGGTGGGTGGAAGGGGAGTGAGAATATTGAAGGTGGTGACACTGATATATTGTATTCATAAACTTTCATTAAATGGCTCCTCCTTTGTAAAGCTAAGGTATAATTAAAAAATTAAAAAAAGAAAATTAAGATAGTGGAAAACAAAGCAAACAAATGAATAATAATCCCAAATGATTAGCTCACAACCTGACACCGGATAAGAGTATAAGAATTGTTCATCATTTTTATGAA
Organism: Dipodomys merriami; assembly: GCF_024711535.1. NCBI lineage: Eukaryota > Metazoa > Chordata > Mammalia > Rodentia > Heteromyidae > Dipodomys > Dipodomys merriami. The sequence continues at coordinate 25,764,734 of NW_027206290.1, forward strand.
GGTTTATGTCAATAACAGACAAATTGTCCTTAAATTCACATTTGTTTTCTATGAGTTATTTTTAAGTAACTTAAGCTTCAGGGGTGATGCTAAATAATCTGGCCAAATCTAATGGTAAGCAGTGACATACTAAAATTTGAATGTGGATTTAGTTAATTCCAGGAAGAGTGCTTCTTGCTCTGTTATTCATCTGTTTGTATTTTCTTTTGTTATGAGTTATTGCCCCTCTTTTGTGTGTTTGAATCAATCAATCAACCAATGATTCATTCATTCATTCCATTAAAGGTCTTGCTATGTAGCCCAGGCTGGCATTGAATTTGCAATTCTCTTGCTTCACTCTCCTGAAGGCTGAATTGCAGGTGTGCTCTACCACATCTGGCAGTTGGCAGTTGCTTCTTTTGATGTTGACTTTTCAAAAATGTCTCTGACATTCATTTTTCCATTTAGAACATGACAATTACTTATGTTCAAAAGTTAAAACATAGAAAAGCACAAAAGTGATACAAAGGATAGTTTGCAATCTCATTGCATGAGTATTTGACAAATTCCTAATTATTCTTTCTGATGCATGACATTACTATTATACTCAAGAAACTCCTTTTTGATTCCTTTAGCTGCTTTCTAGACTTCCTAGATACTTTCTAGCTCTGTTTTAAGGAACACTTGGATACAGAGCCTTTGTTTTTTTGCCAGTAGTATTTTCTTTTGTTTTCAGTGTGTGAATATTGTAATTGCAGGTTCCAAAGATATTGCCAGATGTTAAAATGGTAAGGACAGGTTTTGCTCAGTAATAATAATAATAATAGGGAAGGCAATCTCTTTTCTTTTGAAAATCATAAAGACAAAAGGCAGTTTAGCAAGATAAAAACAAGCAGAAGTTTATTAGTACCTGCACAGGAAATATCCAAGGGAGCTCTCAGAGATGAATAACTCAGAGAAGTTGTGCTTGGGTTTAAATGTTGGTGTATATTTCTTCATGGTTCAACTCAATACCAATACAACATAATAAGAGACGTGACCCTTGGGAGGTAATTACATGAGTAGACTAATAACCTTATAAAAGAATTGTTGGAAACAGGGTGCTGGTAGCTCAAGCCTATAATCCTAGCTACCAAGGATGCTGAAATCTAAAGATGGTGGTTCAAAGCCAACCTAAGCAGAAAAGTCCATGGAACTTATTTCCAGTTTACCTGCAAAAAAAATCAGAAGTGGAGCTATGGTTCAAGTGGTAGTGTGTCACCTTTGAGCAAAAAAGCTACATAATTAGAGGCCTTCAGTTCAAGCCCCAGCTCCAGTATACATACAAATACACACCAAAAAAATGGTGGGACTTATGCCCATATACTCTGTCTCTCTGTCTCTCTTTGTCTCTCTCTGTCTCTCTCTCTGTCTCTCTCTCTGTCTCTCTCTCTGTCTCTCTTTGTCTCTGTCTCTGTCTCTCTCTCTTTCACACACACACACACACACACACACACACACACACACACACACACACACTCACAATGCTGGTGTTATTTGCTTTGTGTCCTTCTACCACATGAGGACACAACACTCATTACCTCTACTGGATGTTGTGCTCTAGGTGTGATCTTGAGAGCAGAACTAGGCACTCCCTAGATGTTGCAATCTGCCAATACCATCATCTTGGACTTTCCAATTACCAAAATTATGACATGAACTTTTTATTCTTTACAGATTATTGTCTATGGTATTTTATTATAGTAGCAGGAATACATAGATGATTAGAATTGGTCTCATATAGTATTGTGAAAAAAGAACAATAAACATTTTGCACAACAAGGCAAATCAAGGATTTTAAGCTTCTACGGTTGTAAGTCGTGGGGAACGAAGTAAATATACTGGAACATTATGATAAAGTCTAGCTGGTGAAGTTCATTGTACGGGTTCTTCCCTTGTCATCTGGACTGATAAGAGTCTAGAATATTTTTTCTCGTGATTAACTTCTGTTCTTCTTGGTAGAAATAAGAGAGGGGAAGCATTTGCACATTCATTCTCTGCTTTAAGCAAATAGGAGTAAGGCAGAGAGCTTTCTGTTTGATCTGATTTATCTCAAGTGCCTTCAGTTAAAAACAATCCTTTTGCCAAAATATTGTGTTAGGGGTGGCATATTCTGCCAATTTCCCATAGCAATGACAGAGAAGATCCAGAGTGAACGCATCTCAGTTTGGATTTATGTGCTTATGATTGGGCATTTTAATAGGAGAATGAGAGAGTAAAGAGGAATCAAGAAGGGGGCTTGAATACGGATTGTTTTTGTATTGATTGGGGAGGCTTTTCGAGAGAAGTTTTAACAGAGTACAGTGTCACCAGGCTAGGGGTGAAGAGGGCTTATTTATTTTTATTTTTTGTATGCCAAGAACTGTTTTCAGGTACCATAGAAAAAAAAGATCTAAATGGTGAAAGATGCATATCTCAAAAGAGGAAAGAGGAAGTGTGCAATCAGATTTCTGAAGTTCTTGTTCTAAGATTGGGTTCTGCGTCCTTTTTGTATTTTATCACATTTTGTTGAGAACATTTTCCTGGTAGCATTCAGCTGCCTCAGGTAGACAGCTTAGATGGAGCTAATATACCCTGAAGAATGTGATTTTTTTATTGTGAAAATACCGTACAGAGGGGTTACAATTACATGGGCAAGGAGAATGTGATTTTTGATAGTGACATGATGATGTAATGTGTTTGTCGAATGCTTGGTTTAGGATTTGAGGAGATATAAATTGATTTGGACTAGACTCTAGTTTTATAAGCAGTGTTGAACACTAGTTAATTAAGTGCAGGACTCAGAGGAAGCAGATAAAAGTTTAGTTAAGAAGAGAATCTTTATCACAAATAAAGGGTGAACTTGGCATATGAATATATATATATATATATATATATATATATATAATGAATAAACTTCAGTGGATCAAAAGTGGAAAAAAATGAAATGCTCAGAAATAGAAAAGGGCGTGGAAACAAGCAGACCAGAAAATCCAGTTAACTATATTTTGCCTGCTGTTGTTTTCTGATTCAGGTGATTAAGTAATCGAATAAAACTAGGGAATAAGGTCATGGTATCTTCAGCAAAGATAATAGGAAGGTATGCAGAAGGTAGCTGCTGCTGTCTTCCGATATGCTCTGTTGAGACAACTTCAGACCCTGTGTTTTGACTGTGGATAATCAATCACCTTAGGCAAATCTGACCCTTGAACTTGATTCCATGTTTGGTGCTTTGATCCTCAATTGTAGGACAAAGTTACAGGAGTGCACATATGTGTATGTGTGTGTGTAGGCTAATGTGTTTGTGACACCATTCAGGATGTGGCTGTCTATGGAGAGAATAGGATTTACATTTACTTTTATTTTTGATACATTAAGAACCTCTTGGGGACTAGGAGAATAAGCCAGGTGCTCTGCTTGTAAAATAATCATCTCCTTTTTCCTTCTATCAAATGTGCTGCTTCTTTTCATCTTTATGGAGAGCTTTAAGCTGTTCTTAATTTTCCTCAATTCCTACATTTTCTCTTAATGATGGTCTTAAGGGATTTATATACCCCTGACTCTACAAAATACATTGCTGATTGTAAGATTTGGATCAGAGGCCAATTTTTTCCCCACATCTTTAAAAAGCTTAGCTTTTAGCCTTCTAAATCCATGAATGCTGAATGCCAGAATTTTAATGCCGAACTGACCTTGAGTGGTTTGCAACTGGTTCCTACTTATAAAACGACAACTTAAATAGGGCCTAAGGAGATAGCAGAACTGAATGATGGTATGGAGTGATACATTGGAAACCGAAGAAGGAAATGGATAATGACAAAACTCTTTTAGAAGACAATGATATCTATTTTCTCATTCCATAGTGTGGCTAGTCCTCTAGTTGATCCAGCACAGAAGAGAAAACAGTGCGGGCTATCTAGACATGCCAAACACACTCTGCTACTTGATTATTCTCACTGTGCTTCGTAGAAGATGCTGTTCTTCAGCCATCCTCCGGTATTTGTAGATTCTTCAGTGCTATGTTTTTTAACCTTTCCCTCTGCTTTTAAAATAAATTCACCCATCTTTCAAAATGAAATATAACACCATTTCTGGGAAACTTTTCTTGTCTTCTTTCCTGATATTTTCATGGTTTAGAATTAAGCCAAGTACTCAGAGTCCCTATGTTTAGAAGCAATGGATAAATAATAAACACATCAACACTGATAATAAGTATATTCTATTCTTTCCTTCAAAGAAAGGCTCTTGGGGAACTCATAACTTCAGATATAAGGAAAAGGTAGATAAGGTTTCTACATATGAATTTATACTTGGAACTACATTAAAGTGAATTTCTGATAAATATTATTATAGTATTAACCCTTAACTACATAACTATAATGGGGTCTGGATCAGCACATAATAAGTTATTTGCATTAAAATATATTCAAAGCTGGGCACTGGTGGCCCATGCCTGAAATCCTAGTGACCTAGGAGGCTGAGATCTGAGGATTTAGGTTCAAAGTTAGACCAGCAGATAAATAGGAGAGAATCTTATCTCCAATTAAGCATTGAAAATCCATAAATCAAGTCATAGTTCTAGTGAGAGAGCAGCATTATTGACCTGAATTCTAAATAAGAGAACAATGTCTTGAGTTCAAACCCTAGCACTGGCATAAAGAAACAAGAAAGCAAATAATACCAGTGAAAAATTCTTGGAGTTTCTAAATCAGAGTCTTATGGTACATTTTTGAACAAGAGTGCCCACATATTTTTAGTTTTTCAGTTTTTATTTGGGGAAAATGAACAAATATGAAATAGTATGTTAAATATGATGTTTGGATAAATATACACTTTGGGAATTGATTGCTATGATTAAGTTACTATTTGTCATCTCATATAATTATTTTGTACTGAGAATATTTAGGATCTACTGACTTCTAAATTTCATTTATTATGGGCACAATTATGAACTACAGTGTTCATCCTCTACATTAGAGCTCCAGAACTTGCTCTTCCTGCATAACTGACACCACATGCCATTTGATTAATAATTTACATGTTCCTTTCATCCCACAACCTTGAGCCCCTTTCATTCTACTACCTGCTTTAGATTCCATGTTATTATATTCTGCATGTAAGTGAAATTATACAACGTTTTTATGCCAAATTTCATTTATCATATTTTTGCCTTCATTTCTGTTGTTGCAAGCAACAGTTCTTTTTTTGTAAAAAACAGAGCAATATTTTTATAAACCTGCTTATATATGTGCCAACTTTTCTTTATTCATCTTTTTTTCTCACATTTAGTTTGTTTAGATATATTCACTTGTGAATAATGTTGCAGGGAACATGGGAGTAGCAATATCTTTTTGAGATACTGATTGCTTTTCCCTTGGTGATAGCTAGGAATGGGATTGTGAGGTGCTTGGTAGCTCTACTGTTTTTTTTTTAAGTTTATACTACCATTTCTGATCTTTATTTCTACCAACAGTTTAAAGTATTCCATTTTTTCCACTCCCTTATCAATAATCTTTGCTTATATCTTGTTGGGGAATGAGAGAAATTCTAATATGTGATGTCTAAAATTTATATTTTCTTGATGATTAATGATTGCCAAGCATTTTGTCTTTTTTTTAATGAGTACATTTCCTTTTTTTATTGTGTAAATACTGTGCAGAGGGGTTACAATTACATGGGCAAGATAATGAGTACATTTCTTATCAAGCATTGTTGCCTCCTCCTTTGTTTTCCCTTCTCATCCCTTCCCATTCCCCTTCCCTCCACCCCTCCACCAAAGTTGTAAAGTTTGTTTTTTGACATAAGGACTTGTACATCTCATTGTTGCAATGGTTCCACCTGTATCCCTATTTAAATGATTTTTTTGTTTTCCTTCCCCTCCACAAATTATACCAATATCAAATACAGTGAAAGCAGGGGTTATACCGTGGGGGAAGGACATACAAAGCAACAAAGAAATCATCTTATAAATGCGTTAGAAACAATCGCATGAAAGAAAAAACATTTGAATACTTATCTTGGGGTTCATTTCACCTAACATCAAATTATTTGACCTTTTCTGCTTGTCTCAGACATTTGCTAGTTATTGAAAATAAGGGAAACCAATATTTTCATTTATGTGTTGTTCATTTCATTTGTATGTCTTAGTTTGAGAGTTGTTTAGTTTTATTGAGTTAGTTATTTTCTTGCTATTGAGTTGAATTTCTATTTATTTTGGATATTAATTCTCTTCAGAGACAGGAATGTAAAATGGGCTCTCGAAACAAGTGAATGGAAGGTTTCATGACATTCCATTCACATGTTTTGTTTTTATTTCACTCTTTCTGGGGTCAAATACAACAATCATTACAAAGATTAAGGTTAATAAACTTTTCTCTATGTTTTCTTCTTTTTATTGTGAAGTTTTGAATGCTATTATTTAAGTCTTTGACTCCCCTGAAAGTTGAATTTTGTACATACTGTGAGAATAAGGGTCTGATTTCATTCTTCTGTATGTACATATCTAGCTTTTTCAACACCATTAATTGAAGCCACAGTCCTCCGTTATATATTCTGAGCGTTGCTGTTGAACATAAATTGAATATGTATGAATTTGTTTCTGAGACTTGTGTTCCATTGGTCATTGTCTGTTTTTATTGATTGTGTCATTTTATTTTGATAAGTACAATTTCGAATACATTTTGATATCAGTGAATCCAGATTTGTTCTTTTTATTTACAGTTGTTTGGCAATTTGCGTTTTTATGTGGTATATGAATTTTAGGATTTTTTTATTTTCTATTTCTGTGAAAAACATCACCAGAATTGTTATAGGGATTGAATACATCTGTAAGTTCCTTCTGATAATTTGAACAATTTAACATTTAACAGTTTCTAATCTATGAAATACTACTCAATTTGTGTATTTATCAAAATTTTCCATCAATATCTGAGTTTTTGGTGTAGAACTCACCTGCTTCATTAAATTGCTATTTTTAACATTATAAATGTGATTGATTCTGTATTTCTTTTTAGAAATAATGTATAACTGGTATTTGTAGGCAGCTGATATTTGTAAGTGGATTTTATATCCTGCAGCCTAAGTGAATATACTATTTGTAACCATTTTTGATAGCATCTTTAGAGTTTTCTACATGTAGGATCATGTTATTTGACAACAATATAATCTATATTTCTGGCTTTGGATGCTATTTATTTTTTTCCTTGTCTAATTTCTCAGTTTCTGGCTTGAAGTACTGTCTTGACTAGCCACAGGGAACAAGAGCTCTTATTCCCTGTCTTAGTGCAAAAGTTTTAAGCTCTTTATGCTCTTTTCCCTACTTCAGAGTATCTCTATACAATACATAGCCGGGCTTTAAGGAAGTGTGGTGAAGGTAATGTGAACCTTCCCTCCTTATACCCTTCAGTGCATCTTTCCTCATTTCTGCATTCTACTCTAGCTTGTGACATCTCCTTAAGATTTCTTACCCATTCTAAAAGTGTTCTCATGTGTAGATAGCAATTTGAATTGGTATTTCTACAGTAGAAAGAGCATTTAAAGCTATAATTCTTCCATTATGTTGACATACTCTACTGGTCTTAAGATTTCTACTGAGGTCTGGGACCTAAGGAAGTGAGAAGAGAGAAGTGGTTAGGAAGAAAGACAGGAAGTGGTTAGGAAGAAAGTAGCAAGCTTGAGTGTATGAATATGAGAATCTCTTTATAAACTATTAAAAGCTAAGAATGATAAATAAAAGCAAGATTGTTTTCACTTGTGATGAGATAGAGTAAATCATGGGATCTACCGATTTTGCCTCAAAAATAAAGGTTAATAGTGAAAATTTTTGTATTGCAAGTTTCATATAGAGCTTTGATGTTAAATCTGTTAGTTTACAAGAAATTGAGCATTACTATATAATTGAATAACTTCAAGCAATCACAATTCCAGAGTAAGTTTTTAGGTAGACTAGTCTGTTTTCACAATTTTATAACTACAAACATTGAGGCTCAGAAATGGTAAGAATTACACATGATTGCCTATGGATTATTAATAGTCTGAGAACAAATATGAAATGAGGATCTTTGGTTCTCAACCTAGTTCCCATTCTGATGATATTACATCATGCTGGTTTATGTGTAAACAACTGCTTTATTAGGAATTATATGTGGAATTAAGCTGCAACAACAGCTGGTTAGATATACAGTCTTGAGAAAGATGAGATAACAATTACATTTGATAAGTATTTATTCACACCATTATGCTTGGAACTCTGATAATTAGACATAGAATGGGAGATTCACTCCCTGCTCTATTGACACATGAAATTACGAATACCTCTAAAACCTGTGAATTTTTCAAGGTCTTGATCACCTACTTTCATTATGTTCTCAGCAGTTATCATGAGGCCTGGTATATGATATATAATAGAAAACTACTGGATGACTTCACCTAGAGAAATGAGACTCATGTCAACATCACCTAGCATTTGGTATTGAATAGTTTGTTTAGCTGGAAACTAAGAACAACTGTAGAAAGAAGAGAAGGTTTAAGAGTATGTGGCAATCTATATTTCTAAGAACTAAAAATAAATCAGCTTGTATCCAATTTAGTGCAAACTTTCTTGTCCATTTGGTTTTATTAAGTAAGCTCACTATACTCAACTTTACCATCATATATGGAAATAACAAGCAGGAAGATAAATCATTCCCTGAAAGAAAATATTTGAAGGATGACAGTATCTAGGAAGCATAAATTGTCACTCAATTAACCCTGTGTTGAGGCAAAGAAGTTGTGTTTACATCCTTATGCTAGTTAAGTCACTGCTTAGGATCATCATAAGATAAAATGATGTTATCTCTAGGTTCTCCTTACAGAGAAGATCTGCTTTGGCAGGATCAGAAAACATGTGTGTGTGTGTGTGTGTGTGTGTGTGTGTGTGTGTGTGTGTGTGTGTGTGTGTGTGTGTGTGTGTGTGTGTGTGTGTGTGTGTGTGTGTGTGTGTGTGTGTGTGTGTGTGTGTGTTTCTGATATTGGGGTTTATCTACTAAATAATAATACTAATTTTAAAGTTTATTATGGGCACTGAAGCTTTAATTTCACTAAACTTTCATATGTTGTAAGATGATCATTGTTGCCTTAGCTCTTTTGACTATTAAAATATAAATGTGGTCATTTTCTCCCTGTAGATGCTTGGCATTTAGTCTTTTGAAAGTAAATTTCTTTCATAAAAAGTTTTTCTATCACTTTCACTGTTTCTTTTTTTTAATAAGTTTTTTTTATTGTGAAAATACCGTACAGAGGGGTTACAGTTACATGAGCAAGGTAATGAGTACATTTCTTATCCAGCATTGTTGCCTCCTCCTTTGTTTTTCCCCTACCATCCCATCTTCCCACCTCTAAAACTACACCTCCCGCCTGCCCCACCCCCGCCTAACTTGTAAGTTCCTTTTTCAACATAGTGTCTTGTACATTGTTGCACCTGAATTCTTCTCTTTCTGAAGGTAAGAATCAAGCTAGATGGTTGTGCTTGAATAGGTCTGTTTCTTCCCCCATCTCTTTCTAGGCTGGGGACATGCCTCTCCCTCCACTCTTCATGTACTTTTGCTCAGAACTGTTTTTTTTTCCTTACTTAATATTATCTTCTGACAGTTTATCTAGGTTTGGCTTGCCTTAATATTTCCTCCAGGTACTTCTACTGCCTTCCTACAGCATTACTGTCAGGTGTTTCTTTCTCTGACTCAGTTCTGCCTCTTGCTCTTATCCCTCTCAGAAGATATTTCAGTTGATGGTTTAATTCTGCTCCAATACCCAGCAGAGTTGGGCTTGTTTGTCCCTTGTTAGAAAGACAGTTCAAATGTTCCCAGGATGTGTACTTTTCAAGCCTTACTTTCCCTTTTAAGGACCTTCCTTTCTCTGCTCCTACTGTTCTAATCTTCTGAACAGGACTGAGTTTCTCTCTTTAGACTCTCACCTCAGATAAAAACCTATTCCAAGTATGGTCTTACCTCATTATTCACGGATGTCCTTGGTTGCTAGCTTACTGTCTGTTCACTTCAAGATCTTCCCTCTGTGTTATTGTGGATTCAACTACATGAGCCTTTTAATGCCATGAGAGATATCTAGAGACAGATGGGAGGCACACTGAGAGAAATAGAAGTGTCGGGCAGGGGCTAGAAAGAGAGCACTACAGTGGCTTCAAGTATAATAGAAGAAGACATCACAAGTGTCTGTCAGAGTGGCTCTCCTGGCTTGTGGTCTAAGAATACAAGTTTTCATTTCAAGTAAATTAAACTAAAGTTTGTCTCCATGGGAGATGATGGTCTGTCTAGATGATGACAAGAGGCCCCCCTCTTCCCAAAAGGAGAAGACAGGTTATGTATGCTCACAGGCTCACAGTGGGGTTCCACTGCTTGTTATATGGTATGGCCAACTTACAAACTGCCAGATAAAGAAAAGTGGTCTTGTTAGCACTCATATTTGACATTTTCTACCATAATACCTCTAAATGGTCTGAGACTGTCTGTCCAGGACTTCATGTGCTTCTCTGGATCTTGAAGTCCAGTAGGGATGCTTAGATGTGTCAGGCCTGTTCAGAATATTCTAGCTGATGCTCAACTCTCTTCCATTCTACTCTGCCCTAGGAAGTCCCCTTCCTTTCAGTACTTTTAATGTGGTTTCTTCTATCTACCTTATAGGACTAGTTTTTCTGCCACTAGTCAAACATTGGTTCATAGTCTGTTAGGATGAAGGTCTTTCTCCACATTTAAAAATCTGTGAGGTTCCAATGGGTCCTTGATTTATTTTCTGAGGAATTAAACTCCTTTTCTTATTTTTACTGCTCTAACTCTCTGGCCAGACTTGCCAGTCATCCCTCTGCCCAAGGGAACATCATTCATGCTTACCTTTGTGCTGTTGATGGGAGCACAGGCTAATTCTCACTCTTCAAACTATCAGAAATTAAATAAGTTCTCCCCAGTTTCGATACAGCTCTTTAACGTGTTTCCACTACCTTCTGCCTTTGGGGTACAAATGTATAAAGGAAATTTCCAGTTTGTGTGTCCTGTGCTTATTTGTGCTTATATGTTGTATGTAGTTTGGGTTATGTAGACCATCTGAAAGTCCTTTAGAAAAATCCTGTGGTCATGGATTTTGTGGAAATGCTAACAACATTCTGCCACCACGACAGGGCTACCATGTTCCCTTCAAAGGCCAACTCCACAATATGTATCCTGCCACAATGCTACTGGGATGGCAGGTGTGATGTCTGTCTGAGAGTACTCTAAATGTTTGTACATGCTTAAAGATATCTGTACATTGGACTATAGAGTATTGAGCAAAATCTTCATTGGACCCTGGACTTCCAGAAACCATTATTACTAATTATGATGACTGCTATTCATTTTTAAGTTCAACTTTTTATACATGTTTCAGTCTTGGCGTGCCTAAACTTAAACCTTTGTTGTATATGTGTGTATGTGAACATTTTATATGTAAAAAGTACTGGTACTCTTTGGTTATATTATCTTAATTGTGTTTAATCCAAGCTGCAAGCATTTGGAAATTAGGTAAGGTACAAACCAAAGGAAACAGGGGAGAGACTTTTTTTTAATGTTATTTTATTGTAAAGATGCTGTACAGAGGGGTTACAGACAGTTACATGAGTAAGGCAATGAGTACTTTACTTGTCAATCATTGTTACCCCTTCCCTTGTTGTTGTCCCACTATTACTTCCCTCCCCACCTCCCTCACTCCTCACTTCCCCCCCCCAAGTTGAAAAGATGGTTTCCAATATACTCTTCTGTGGGTAGCATCGTTGAAATGGGTCATCCTGTGTCTTTGTTTCAGGGTTTTGTTATTCCCCTTCCCCAGATTAAACAGATGTATATTCAAATGCAGGGTACCAAAATCAAGTACAGTGAGAACAGGGGATATACCATAAGGGGAAGAACATACAAAGGAAACAAAAAAGTCACACAATATATTTATACCAATAACAACAAAGACATACCCCTTATGTCCATATCTTGGGGTTCATTTCACTTAGCATCATCTTATATGGACATATGTACATAGCTTTTGAGCTTTTCAGGTCATCTGATAAGATTATCCTATGTGTATACTAATTATTACAGATAAGGGAAACCATGGGACCTAAATTTATTTGGGGCTGGCTTACTTCACTTAATATTATATATTTCCAAGTGTTCCATTTCCTAACAAATAGGGCAATGTCATTCTTTCTGATGGAAACATAAAATTTCATTGTATGTATGTGTGTGTGTGTATATGTGGATATCTATATATAATATATAAATATATATTATATATATTATATATATATATATGCCATATTTTCTTGATCCACTCATCTACTGAGGGACATCTGGGTTGGTTCCATATCTTAGCTATGGTGACTAATGCTTCAGTAAACATAGTTGTGCTGGTAGCTTTAGGATGGCCTTATTTGTGATCATTGAGGTAAATGCCACAAAGTGGGATTGCTGGGTCATAGGGGAGCTCTATGTGGAGTCTTTTGAGGAACCTTCATACTGTTTTTCAGAGCGGTTGAACAAGTTTATACTCCCACCAACAATGTACTAGTATTCCCTTTTGGCCACATCCCCTACAGCATCTGTTGTTTTTTATTATAGCCATTCTAACTGGGTGAGGTGGAATTTCAGTGATGTTTTGATGCATTTCTTTTATGCCCAGAGAAGTTGAGCATTTCTTCATGTGTCTATTGGCCATTCTTATTTCTTCTTCAGAGAAGTCCCTCTTTAAGTCTTTAGCTCACTTATTAATGGAAAGTTGTTTCTTTGAGGATTTGTTGTTGGGGTATTTAATTTTTTTCACTTTTAAGTATATTTTAGATACGAGACCCTTGTCTGTTGTTTGGCTAGTGAAGATCTTCTCCCAATCCATGGGCTTTCTATTGATCTTGCTAGCTATGTCTTTTGCCATGCAGAAGCTCTGCAATTTCATGCAATCCTATTTGTCCAACCTCTCCTTGATTTGTTGTATTTATTGGCTACAGGAATAGTAAAAGGTGGTTTTCTTGACAAATAATCATAATCTGTTTCATTCTAAGTTTGAGTCTTTTATAATATGTGGGTCTACCAATGTGAGCTTTCCAAACTGTTCGTGCAGAAAAATATAATTTAAGATTGCTCTTCTTCCTGAAGTATTTTATTTTATTGGGAAAAGAAACAACATTGTTTAATTTCAATAATTATAAGGTACCATGTGATTTTTTTTGTTGCTTTGTATGTTCCTTCCCCCGTGTTATAACCCCTGTTTTCACTGTATTTGATGTCAGTATAATTTGGGGAGGGGAAGGAAAAAAACAAAATGTTTAAATAGGGATACAAGTTGACCCATTGTAATAATGAGATGTACAAGAAACTGTTGAACAATGAACTTTACAATTTAGGTGGGGTAGAGGGGTGTATTGTAGAAGTTGGAGGGCAGGGATAGTAGGGGAAAAACAAAGGAGGAGGCAACAATGCTTGATAAAAATGTACTCATTACCTTACTCATGTAACTGTAACCCCTCTGTACAGTATTGTCACAATAAAAAACAAAAAAATCAAAATTCAGATTAGAAAGAAGAGAATCAGCAAGTAGAAAGTTATAGGAAGGTCTGAGGAACTTTTTTGGAGAAGAAATTAAAAAGAAAATACTTTTGGATAAAATAGTATTTTAGAATAATATTTGTGTTAAAATGTGTTCCAATATGGACAAAGTAAACTTGGTTGAAGAAATCAGAAGGCTAAGAAAAAGTTATGACATATATGAGTAGGTTTTTGGCATGTGTAAAAGATGGAAAATATGGAAAGATTTGTGAGTGATTAAGTTGACTACAATTTAAAAGTTATCTAAAGCCTTTCCTAAGCTAAAGATTTAATACATACTTGTGGAATAACTACTCAGTTCTCTATGACTACAAAATTGAGACTTTCATAATGATTTTGTTTTGCCCTTAGTACCATTTGCAAGAAACTGATTTATCAGAGTAATTGCTTGTGTACTGTTGATCTTATCTGGATTGGATTACTTATGAAACTGAATCTCAACTGGGTCAATTTATTTGAGTATTCATACCAAGGTTTGATTTTAATGATTGCCTTATATAATCCTCCTAGGATAAAAAGTTTAGAAAGACATTTTACCAAGCAGGTGCCCTCCAAGTTGCTGAAGATACTGGTTCTTTTCAGGCTTATCCTTAATTGTAACAATGAAAGCTTAATGGACGTAACAGTGCTGTCCATATTAATTATTATCCTACAGTGTACCATGGAAATAACTAGGCTGTTCTGTCAGTTACTAACTGTTTCAACATTTTAAGCATGGCTATCTTAGGTTTTTTGTCATTGCAGAATTGATCCTTCTCTGGAGCATTTGCAGTTGGGCTCATAGAAGATGGCTCTTATAAGAAATTATGTATCACACAAGGTAAATTTTTTTTAACTTAATGAATTCCAGGTAAGCTCTGCATAAGAGCTAATTCCCTCTAACACCTTCTTTTATTAAAATTTGCCCTCAAAGGTTATTACTGACACAGATCCCCAAATGACCTCTCATACCATTCAAAGTGGCATTAGACCAACTCAGGTATCTCACTCCAGGAATGATGAAAAGCCAACAGAATGTCTAGCAATACCAAGAAATCTATTGGGAAAAAGCTTGTCCTGGTGATGAGGGACTATTCAGAGATTGTTAAGATAAAAGGCAGATAATGAGGCAGATCCCAAATGGAGTCACTTGTGCCTCTTTACTTTCTAATTAGATAGGAGCTTGCACCCTTTTCTTTCACCTGCTACATCTAGTGATTCAAAGAAAGCCCACAAGTTTCCTATTTTTTAATTTTTAAAAATTTTTATTAATGTTTAGATATGTATTTTAATGTTTTTTTCTTTCATGAATGTGTTTCTAACGCATTTATAAGATTATCTCTTTGTTGCTTTGTATGTCCCTCCCCCACAGTATAACCCCTGCTTTCACTATATTTGATGTCAGTATAACTTGAGGAGGAGATGGGGAAAAACCAGTTGTTTAAGGATACAGGTGGACCTGTTGCAACAATGAGAAGTACAAGTTGTCATGTCCAAAACGAGCTTTACAACGTCGGGGGGGAGGGGGGGAAAGGGGAAGGAGAAGGATTGGGATTGGGGGGGAAGGGGGAGGCTGGGAAGGGATGTGAAGGGTAAACAAAAGGAGGAGGCTGCAATGCTTGGTAAGAAATGTACACATTATCCTGCCCATGTAATTCTAACCCCTCTGTACAGTATGTTCACAAATAAAATAAAATAAAAAATTTTTATTAATGTTTTTTAAGTTTCCTTTTCTTATTGGACCTCACATTATTATTTTTATTATATATGTATATATGTATGTATATGTATGTATATGTGTATATATATATATATATATATATATATATATATATATATGTATATTGCTGATCCTGGAGCTTGAACTCACGGCCTGGGCACTGTCTCTGAACCTCTTTACGTTCAAGGCTAGCACTCTACCACTTGAACCACAACACCATTTCTGGATTTTTCTGTGTAGTTCATTGGAGATAAGTGTTTCACAGATTTTCTTGCCCAGGCTGGCTTCAAACCGTGATCCTCAGATCTTAGCCTCCTGAGTAGCTAGGATTACAGGAGTGAGCCATTGGCTCCTGGTACATTATTTTTTTAACGTAATTATTTTATTGCTATTTTAAAATCATGTTTGTGTCCTGTCATCTCCAGGCTAAGGTAGAGATGATAAAATAAGACATACTGCAAAACAAGATGGCCTTTGATATAATATGACACAAGACAACATGGATGCCCTCATAAAAAATAACTGCAGTGTTCACATTTCAGACAGTTCAGCCAATGTGGCTGAGCCCAGATTAATGAAACGTGACTCTGCTAGAAATTTGGAGTATCCCTCACCCTCTTGGTCTTCTGGTTCACATGGTGAGAGAAAACAATATTGTTTTAATATTTTTGCCTGGTTATAAGCACTTGCGAGAGATCTTGTTCTGTTTATTTACAGCTGTATCTTGTCAGTCAAACAGATTTTTCTTGGTGTTTCTACAATTTGGGTCCTCTTTCTTAAACACAAATACCACTGGTTATCATCTCCCAAAGATATACCACCTTCTCTAGTCCCTGTCTCCGCTCATCCAAGATTTGGGGTCCCAGGTATCCAAGCTTCCCCAGTTATTCCTATCAAAAGAAAATAAGGACTCCTGACATGGTCTTATAAACCAACAGGAAGTAGGCAAAGACCAACTTCAACTGATTATTCCTTAAAAGATTTCAGGGTTGCATGTATTTGAGAGGGGGGGGGATGATGGGTAGCAGTTGATCATAAGCAATGGGAAATGCAAAGGAAACCAAAAATGGAAGATGATATCACACGTCCTCTGAGAGAAAACATTGTAATTAAACTTTCCAGTTAGCCTACATGAACTGCCATACAGATGATGTGATATACCAATGTTGTGGAATGTCACAAGCTGGGTTTTATGAGTACTTCACCCTCCTAAAGAGAGATAGGCTACATTGCAGTCTAAAGTAGGTCAGTGAATAGTTCTAAAACAATAGATTCTTAATTTATTCATCCAGACAATTTAGCTAGTAAACAGCAAACTTGAATTTTTCAATGTATATGTAGTCTATCTAGTCTAACTTCTCAATTATTATTCCATAGTGTGCCTGACCTAAACATAAACATGCTAAAAAGCAAAAATATATTACACAGATGACACAGCCAATGTCCATTTACTCATACTTCTGGGGCTACATAGGAGGTGAACTATAGAAAGAACACCATGATCTTAAATTTTATGGTTGCAGTGGTGGATTAGGGAGTATATTAGGGACTGTATTAGGACTTCATTCAGTATGCTGAATGGAAATTCAGTGGAAATTAAAGTGGCTCATCCATGCAGTAAAACAGCTTAATTGGAGGTTAGGCAGTTCTTTTGCTTGGAGCAAAGAAGGACTCAAGATTCTGTACCTAGAAAGAATGTAGATTATAGAAAGAATGTAGATTATGTCATAGATAGGTTAGCCCCTTAGCTTGTTTTATTTGAGAGTATCTGTGGTAGTCATACCCTGCTGCTGTGAGGAATACTTGAGAAAATTAATGTAAGGAGAGATTTATTTACACTCATAATTTTCAGGATTTCAGTTCATGGTCAGTTTGCTCCATTGCTTTAGGGTTAATGGCATGGTAGAAATGTGGGAAAAGTATAGAGGAAGAAAACTGATGACCTCATGGAAGTCAAGAAGCAGAGGAGTAACAGGAAAAAGGAATAGTCCCAGTGAACTACTTTCCTTCTGGCAGAATCATGCCACAATATAAATCCCATAAAGAATTAAGACATTGACCAAATCCAGTCACATTCCTAAAACTCATCATCCCACAAATAAGTCTCAACACATGAGCCTTCAGGGGTATCTTTGACTCAAATGATCACAGTGGCTTGTATCTGTGTCTCAATGCAATTTTTTTTATTTTATTTGTGAACATACTGTACAGAGGGGTTACAATTACATGGGCAGGATAATGCGTACATTTCTTACCAAGCATTGCAGCCTCCTCCTTTGGTTTACCCTTCACATCCCTTCCCAGCCTCCCACCTCCCCCCCAATCCCAATCCTTCTCCTTACCCCCTTTACCCCCCCACCCCACCCCCCGCACCAACGTTGTAAAGCTCGTTTTGGACATGACAACTTGTACTTCTCATTGTTGTAACAGGTCCACCTGTATCCTTAAACAACTGGTTTTTCCCCATCTCCTCCTCAAGTTATACTGACATCAAATATAGTGAAAGCAGGGGTTATACTGTGGGGGAGGGACATACAGAGCAACAAAGAGATAATCTTATAAATGCATTAGAAACACATGCATGAAAGAAAAAAACATTAAAATACATATCTAAGGGTTCATTTTCCTGACATCACATTATCTGACCTTTTCCGCTTGATTCATACATATACTAGATATTGCAAATAAGGGAAACCATGGGACCTATGTTTCTTTGGGCCTGGCTTACTTCACTTAATATAATTTTTTCCAAGTTTTTCCATTTCCTAACAAATGGGGCAATGTCATTCTTTCTGATGGAGGCATAGAATTCCATTGTGTATATATACCACATTTTCTTGATCCATTCATCTACTGAGGGGCATCTGGGTTGGTTCTATATCTTAGCTATGGTAAATAATGCTGCAATAAACATTGTTGTGCTGGTAGTTTTAGTGTGGTTTTGTTTGTAAACATTTGGGTAAATGCTTGCATGGTATGTGCAAAGAAAGCTCTGGGTCCAGTCCCTACATTGCAATAAGTAAAGAAACATTAAATAAATCAAACATTTTTACTCCTCAATAGAGAACAGATAGCTTCAAATGACTTTTAATATTCCTTACAATTGCCTAAACATTGTTGTCATGCTATGCAATCAGATATAAACTAAGATATCATCAAAAATGATAAATGGTAAAAATACCAAACCCAAACAAGCTCATCAGTTAAAAGCCCTAGCATTAAAATGTAGAAACAATAAGCATCTTGACTTTTCTTTCCCTTCTCTGAGAAGCTGTGAAGTCTATGTTAAAGCAATGCCTTCTCTTACCACCAAAAGAAGAAATCCGATGTTACTTTATAAGTAGTCAGTTGCTTTGATGTTGGATCAGTGAGTTAGCACTAGAAAGTATTCAAACTGTCTATATCTGAAGATCACACCTTTGTGTCAGCCTTTGTTTGGGTCCTGGGAAAGTATCCCTGAAGAAATTATTGTCTTTCATCACAATTTCTATCAAGAGATATTGTGAAAAAAATTGAAAATGCAATGAACTCACATTTTCATCAGGAAAAATTTGGTAGCAGTAATTAAAAAATGGAAGTCCTTACAAGGTTTTTCTTCATTTTTAGAAGACTCTGATTTTTCTATTGAAGGCAATAAAATTTTAGAACTTGAATGAAAAAAGTTTGGTAATCCAATTTGAACCAGCGCTGATCACAAATCCATTCTTCTTTTAAGAGAAACTTCCAAATAACCCCAAATGTAGCCATTTTTTAAATAGATAAAATGTGAAACACATAGTTTCTTTTTCTGTGTTTTTATTATGTTTTTGGACTTGGTTTAATCAACTGTAAACAATTTAGTACAATTTTGTCATTATTAAGGTGCTTTTCAGAGGGACTGCCATTCCATAAGTCAGGTAATGGTACCAGTGCATTTCCTTTTCTGGACAATGCCACTACTTCCTTCACTTTTCCCCAGACTGTAAGTTTTTAATAGAGTGATTTTTGCTTTTACTTGAGGAACTAACAAGAGTGTGACTCTCCTAGGATTATTTGATGGAAAGAGAAGAAAATCTTTAAAACTGGCAGAAATGGGCTGTACCTATATACTTCTTATTCCTGTTAAAGTTTCTCTTTGCTTTGATTGTCCTCTACAAATCAAAAAAGGACTCTTCTACTCATGCACATTTTATTTCGGACAAAAAAAAAATCTAACACCTTGAATGGATTTTGTCTAGTATCTCTGAATATATTTTGTTGAAGATTAAAGAGCACATTATTTCCTTTTTATCCCATTATAATTTAGAAAATCAGAGTTTTCTAAATTATCAGTAAAAGGTACACACTTTCTGGAATTCTGGCTTCTTGTAACTAATCAACTCAAAGAAAAGTCATGCAAAGTTAGTACAAAACTTCAAACACAATACATTGATATAGCTTTTTATGCTTTCATTTAAATTGAGGCATGGTTTGGAAAATCATAATTTATAATAAAATAAACTTCTCTAAACAAACAATGAACTTTATTAGCATGGTTACTTTTCAGCAGAATTAAAAGAACCTGGGTTAAAAAATAGTATAATACTATAAAGAGTGCTTCCTTTACAATAGATAATTATTTGTGTACTTTGTACAATGTAAGTCCAGAAAGCACAGAGATCGTTGAGTCATGGAAAACTTTGGATGTTCTTAGGAAGGCAGAACACAAATTTACACCAGAGATTCTGATTTACAAAAAATGTGTATCTTCCACATTTGTACATCTGGATGATAAGAAATAATGTTCAGTCGGCCAGGTTTTATTGGCATGTTTCAGAATGAAACTCAGACAATTTGCATTCATATTTTATTGACTTTCCCATAACCCTCTGAATCTTTAAAATAAATAGCCTTTGGCACTCCATTTCCATACTTCTGCTGAATCTACTGTTTTTCTGTTTGCTCTGACTTGTAAAATAGACTGTGACTCTCTGAAATCACTTTCTCAGCTTCTAAAGAAACTGTTATTCTACTCTTCATATTTAAATACATTTGTTGGTGTTTTCTAAAATAAAAAATTTGCACAATTATTCAAACTCCATTATTTTTTAGTTGTATTAGGTTTTATTAGTTGGGTGAAATAAAATAACAATAAGAATGACTGGGGTAATTATTATTTTACACTAATAAAATTTGGGATAAGATTTTATGTATATGTGTATATATATATGTATACATAGAGATATATAGTTATTTGTATCCATGCATATATATGATATATGTATGTTTACATATGTACATATATACATATATCCGATTCTCCTATAACGATATATACATATATGTACCTATGTATACATATGTGCATATACATGTATATACACACATTTACATACATTTGTTGTACAGAGAGGTTACAGTTACATAAGTCAGGTAATGAGTACATTTCTTTTATGAACAGTGGCACCTCTTCACTGGTCTTCTCCCAGTTTTCCCTCTTGACGTCCCTCCCTCACAAGTTGTACAGTTCATTTTCAACATAGTATCTAGTGAGTATTACTGTTGTTGAATTTGTTCAACCTTTGTCCCATCATTTCTGTGATCCTCCTTACCCTCCCCCATACAGATGAACAAAAGGTACAGAAGTAAAAAAACAGCAACAAAGGAGAGAAAATTAAGAAAGCAAAATAACAAAACCCTCATCTCCATTTCTTGTTCATTTCGATGAACATCATTTTAAATGATCATATGCTCATAGCTGTTGAGCTGTAGTGATCTTCTCCTAAGAATATCCTCCTTTGATCTCACTGTATGAATGTTAGGGTCCTGTATAGTTTATCATGTCCAAGTGCAATATTTTTGTTTTTTTACCATCCATTGTCTTTATTGGATATTTATCCAAGAGATCACAAAAAAGTCCACACTAAAGCTACCAGCATGACCATGCTCATTGTAGCATTGTTTGCCATAGCAAAGATATGGAATCAACCAAGATGCCTCCCAGTGGACAAATCAAGAGAATGTGGTGTATATACAGAATGGGATTTTATGCTTCTATCAGAAAGAACGATCTTGCCCCATTCCAAAGGATCTAGAAAGAGTTGGAAAACTATATTAAGCAAAGTAAGCCAGACCAAAGAAACATAGGTTGCTTGGATTTCTTCATTGGTGGTAATTGTGCCTAAAAATCTACAAGTAAACACAGTGAAAGGGTATATTTGGTAAGCATGGTTCGTATCTGGAGCTCCCATTGTTTATCCTAGTCCAACCAGTTTTGGCTGGAAGGCAGGTTCATATGATAAAACATTACTACTCTGCTACTTCAGAAGATTCTATGAATAAATACAATGTGTCCTGAAGGGGATGTTAGACATGGGACACTGAATGGTTCCATATCAGTTATGACTGGGTTAAGATTTTTTTCCCCAACAAATCTTCATACATATGATTTCTGGCAGGATATCCAGGAATTCAATTTTATCAAGATTGCTTCACTTGCATAGATATACCCTTATTAATTTTTTTTCTTGTTGATCGTGGAGCCTGAACTCTGGGCCTGGGCGCTGTCCCTGAGCTCTTCAGTTCAAGGCTACGCTCTACCACTTGAGCCACAGTGCCACTTCTGGCTTTTTCTGCTTATGTGGTGCTGAGGAATGGGACCCAGGGCCTCATGAATGCATGGCAAGCACTTTACCACTGAGCCACCTTCTCAGCCCCCCCCTTTAGTTATTTTAATA
Organism: Dipodomys merriami; assembly: GCF_024711535.1. Lineage (NCBI taxonomy): Eukaryota > Metazoa > Chordata > Mammalia > Rodentia > Heteromyidae > Dipodomys > Dipodomys merriami. The sequence goes on from NW_027206290.1 coordinate 25,786,735, forward strand.
AGTACTTTTTACCAGGTATTACCATTAGTTCTGATAAAGATTAGAAACTTTTACTATAGTGGAATGAAACAGACAACGCAAAATAAACAAGCCAACACAAAAGAATATAAGGAAATGTTAATGTTATCGTCTATGATTATTATGAAACTGGGTGATAGACTTAAGCCCAGTTTAAATATTTGACATGCATTAACTCATTTTCCTCTCACATTTAGCTTGGAAGTAATTATTTATATTCTCCACAATTAAAATACCAGAATACAAAAGCAGGCACAGGCTGGCTTCAGACTGCTATACTCAGATCTCAGCCTCCTGACTTGCTAATGAGACATTGGTTTCTGGCTAAATATTCAGTTTAAATAAATCTTACTAATTTTTAGGCTATATTTCCTTATCTAGGTATTGTATCATGTATGTGCCTTCAACTTCTCCCATTCAGTGTTTCAAGCCATTCCAAGAGGTGAAATCGCAAAGGATTTTTGTTTCCACCTTCTCAGATGGGGATAATACCATACTCAAATTTAGAATGCATATAAAGGGTTGCATAAGATAGGTCAACTAGCTAAATATTTTAAAGAACTTTTCCCATTTGAATATGCCCCCCTACAGTATTAACAGATTTATTTTGAGTTCTGGAGATCCATTGCCTATTGAAATGGATGGAAGTGGGAAGGAATGGTTGATTGCTTAGATTTCTTCTTGGACGATTGCCATCACCATTTCCAAAGTCAGCATATTGTTGGGCCCTGTGTGTATACAACAGACATGATTTCTAAACTTCTCCCTGTCCTTTCTCTTTTGTAGTTTTGAACAAGCTGTCACAATAAGGTCACAGTACAGGCCCAGCCTTATGTTAACAACTTTCTGAAGTTGAAATAGAATTCCCCTGAGAAGAATGCACAGCAGCACTTGGCGTGTGAACAAAAAACGATCAAAAGAAAGAATGGCACAGCTTTCCTGTGATGAGTGTACACTCTGTGATCAAGACTGTGGAATATTAATTATAAAGTAGAGAGTGGCTGAAATTTGAAAGAATTCACAAAACAGAAATGTGGGTTTCTAATGCAGTGGAAAAAATTAATTACATAACTGGTTCTATTTATTTTAAAAGAGGTCACAGCTTTCTACATGTTTCTAGAAAGACTTCCTTCCTAGGCAATTCTTTGGATGAAATGAGAAACAGATTGCAAGTGAGAGGATACAAAGCAGACTGGAAAATGCAATATATTTTTATGCCCACAGATAAAACAAATGAATAGGTAAAACTCACCAGGAAGAAAAGTCTCTGGGTCGCCCTCATTTTTTTTGCACAACCCTGCCAGAGGCTGTTATTATCCAAGATATAGTATCTGGTACCATTCAAATTATTGAGGCTGAGGCTATAAGAGGAGAAAACTGGTGTGGTTTGGGAACAGGAGATGGTGAATAAACAAAGAAGAATGATGTGTGTCTATGGCTAAGGAAGACATTTTACCTATGAGGGATATAATGTGCATTAACTCACTAAATTTTAGATATAATTGGAAACAAATTTAGACTTACGGGTTATGCAATCTTGATCATCTTTGAATTGGAGCATAATGCACAAGATTGTTTATGACCGCACCCTATTTGACATTTTAGACCCATCCCCCATAACCCTTATTTCACATTGCACCTTGATTGTACTTAGGATTGATTTTAATTGAATTATTTCTGATTAATCAGTTTTACTCACCCCTTTCTTGTTTGAATAAATTACTAAATTTTAAAAATTCTGTCCAGTCCTTTTCGACATAACAACTTGTACATCTCATTGTTGCAGTGGGTCCACCTGTATCCCTATTTAAGCGATTTGTTTTTTCCCTTCCCCTCCACAAATTATACCAACATCAAATACAGTGAAAGCAGGGGTTATACTGTGGGAAAATCCTTTCTGAGGATTTATGAGCCTATTTTTTGAATAAAATGTCAGTGACAGCATATGATAGCAATTATTTTTATCTGTTTACTATGCTTGCTTACTCACCATTTCTATTACAGCTCTGCAAGTTCTGACTATAGCAGAAAAAGCACATCAGAGAGCTTTACCAAAGTTATGTTAACTGGAACTGGAGAGGGAAGATTACATTGCATTTGGGTTACTAAGATAGAAAATCATTAAGGGAAATCACTTTGGTACAATAAAAGACAGTAAAGAGAGAAATAGAGGAAGGAATTGGATCACAGTCCATTATATGCGTTTATGAAAATATCACAAAGAAATCTGTGTAATTAGCATATAGGAATGTATAAAAAGAGAAAATATAACAAAAAGAACAGGACCCATCTCTAAAATAAAGACAGTAAAGATGTGATAGAATTTTGATGATTATAGTATTACTTCAGAATCTTTAAAAAATGTCCTACAAAGTTTCACTTACATTTTGGAGATTCTTTTTTTTCATTTTTTAAATATGTAACATACCTGTGACTAATGTAATTATCACTTACATACTTTCCACAGTATTCTGAACTTGCCTCTATTTTATCTTTTTTCATTTTAGTGGCATAAACTCAGCAAATATCTTGAAAAACCGAACTCTTCCAGATGATATACTCATGTTCTGGTCATTATTAAAGTGTGAATCTGGAATAATATTACCATTTAATAGTACTTAGTCGATATAGGAACCAATTAGACCAGTAATCCCAAGCAGTACTCTTGGGGGAGATTGTTAACTGCTGAGATATGTAGACTGTATCCCACTTAAAATGGTTCATCTTTTGGTCGTTCTTACTTTCCAATGATGCAAGAGTAATGTGAACAATATGTTTGCAGTAAAAATTCAGACCTGTACTTTCAGCTTTGAATTTTGGTTGCGTCCTTGGGTTCTTTTTTTTTTTAAATAAATATTTTTTTGAATAGACAGTAAACATTTATTAAAATGAATAGTTAAATCTACAGAAACAGGAAAATTAAACCAGGCAAGAGCATTGGGGGGGTGGGGGGGAGGCCTTCCCCGAGGGCCTGAGCTGGTGCTCGCTCGGGGGACACTCAGGAGCTTCTGAGTCTCTATGTCCATATCCAGACTTACACCGGGCCTGGCTGGCACGAAGGGGCCCCGCGTGGGTCGGGGGGGTGGGGCGGTCTGTAGGAAACAAGGTCGGTAGGAGCAGCCAGGGCGGGCGGTCAGAGGTCGGAAGCCGAAATGTCCCAAGTGACCTTGGCCCCTGGGCACTGGAGGTGAGTGGGGGCGTGAGCGGCCTCTTCAGTCAGGGGCCACCGGGGGCAGAGGATTTTCTTGGTAGGCGTTGGCCAGAGACATCCAGTGATGCCAGCCTGCTCTGGCGCCGCGTGGCGGGATGTCCTCCTCCTCCTCCTCTTCCTCTTCCTCCTCCTCCTCCTCTTCCTCCTCCTCTTCCTCCTCCTTCTCCTCCTCCTCCTCCTCCTCCTCCTCCTCTCCGGGCACACAGTCCGTGTCGGATGCGCTGGACAGATCCAGGTCGACTGCTCCCAGTCGAGGGTCTTCGTCTTCCGACGGTGGGGCGGGAGACTCCGTCTCCGACGCCGCGGGGGACTCGAAGTCCTCCAGATACAGTTCTTCCGCCGCTTCCTCCAGCGACGAGGGCGGGGGCACCGGCAGGGCCGCCCCGCCGGCGCCCGGCAGAGCGGCGTCCTCCCAGGCCATCAGCAGGTGCCCGGGCCGGAGCGCCGCCGCCTCCCCGCGCTGCTGCAGTGCGGACCACGCGCCCCGGGGCGGCGAGGCCGGGCGGGGAGACCCGGCCTCAGGCCCGGCGGGAGGGTCCCCAACAGGACAGAAAGTGGACAGGGCCACGGCGCACTCCGCAGCAGCCGAGTCCTCAGCTGCCGCCGCCTCGGCCGCAGCCCGACACAGCTGCAGCTTCCGGAGCTCGACCCACTGGGCGTCCACCGCAGTGGGCCCCGGGGCTGGGAGCGGCAGCGGGGTCACAGCGGCCTCCCCAGCCCTGCTGCCCTGGCCCGGGGCGTCAGCAGTGGCCTGCCGCCGGTCTCTCCACACAAAGGGCCAGAACCTTCTTCTGGGTCTGGTCTGGGTCTGGGGTCTGGCTCGGGGGTGGATCCAGTGTCTGCAGGTGTCCACCAGGCGCTCCCTGCAGGACCTCCCCGAGTCCGACCTGTTGAAAAACGGAAAACAACAAGAAAACATCTTGATGTGGGGACAAGTCTGTGTGTTGGGGCCAGCTTGGGAACGTGGCTGGCTGCCCGGATACCTGGGTTCCAAGTTCCCTTGGGTCTTCTGTCCAGGATGAGGTCACTTCCGGGGGGCTCTTCCCTAAGCCCCTCAAGGCAAACGCTCTACCACTCCAGCCAAGGCGTCACTTCCAGTTTTCTGGTGATCTATTGGAGATAAGAGTCTCAGGGACTTCCTGCTCCGGCCTGGCTTTGAACTGTGATCCTCAGATCTCAGCCTCCTGAGTAGCTAGGATTACAGGCGTGAGCCACTGCCGGGAGATGCATGTGAATTCAAGTTAATAGGTTGGTCTCTCAATGTCATCATGTGTGCATATGAGATCTCCAAGACTTAACTTCTTATTAATGCAAAAATACTAGGGACAAACCGATGACTAGAAGAGATACCATAAGACAAAACCCTTAAAATTCATGGAAGCCTTCTTTTCCAGTTGAGAGACAGACCACTTACCTAGATGTTGTACTATATCTTTCCTAGGTTTTAATACTTAAAGAAACTCTTACAGTTCCTCTTAAAACCAATTGGCTAAATTATAGAAAAAGAGTTTCATTTTGCTCATGACTCTGGCTCAAGGTTGAGAGACTCATCTACATGGCTTTTGTTGAAAGTCGAGTTCTGAGGAGGTACTAGGTACACCAGAGCAAAGGATAAATGAACCCCAAGATAAGTATTCAGATGGTTTTGCTTTCATGCAATAAGATGATTTCTTATAACATAAGATGATTTCTTTGTTGCTTTGTATGTCCCTCCCCCACGGTATAACCCCTGCTTTCACTGTATTTGATGTTGGTATAATTTGTGGAGGGGAAGGGAAAAAAAACAAATCGTTTAAATAGGGATACAGGTGGACCCATTACAACAATGAGATGTACAAGATGTTATGTCGAAAAACGAACTTTACAACTTTGGTGGAGGGCCGGTGGAGGGGGTGTGGGGTAGAGGGGGGGGTAAGTAGAGGAGGTGGGGGGGAGGGGGTAGATGGGAAGGGATGGGAAGGGGAAACAAAGGAGGCAACAATGCTTGATAAGAAATGTATTCATTACCTTGCACATGTAATTGTGACCCCTCTGTACAGTATTTGCACAATAAAAAAGACTGCTTTTAAAAAATTATCTTTAAGTAGTTATACAAAGGAGTTTACATTCACTGAAACAGGTTATGAATACAGTGCATCTTGATCTATGTCATTCCTTTCAACATTCTCACCCACCACTCCCATCCACCCCTTCCCTTGCTTATCATAATTTTAGGTTATATATTGATTGTTTTGCCATTTAATGAAGTAGTTTGTGTGCAAAATGCATCTTTAAAAAAACATTGTCAAGGTGATGTACAGAGGGTATACAGTTACATCCTTAGATTCTTAATGTGCTGGACATTGATGGAAAGCCACAGCTCAGACAGTTTTGTGGTTACTGTGGTGAAAAGCAGATTTTTGGGTATGGCGTTACTAAGCTACTATGTTTGGCAAGCTAGTTGTATTAAATGCAATTGCAGTTTATAATTTGTAGAGCTATAGCCCTGTTACAAGACCAATATCGGTGTATAGTATTGGCTATTTTTGTGGGGCTTTATTAGTTAGCCGTCATTAATTTTCCTTAAAGCAGGTTAGTATTTTGAGATGACAGTCAACAATGAATCACACACACACACACACACACACACACACACAAAATATTTCTTCAATGTGAAATAAACTTCGTTTTATTATTATTATTGGGAAAATACCGTACAGAGGGGTTACAATTACATGGGCAAGGTAATGAGTACATTTCTTACCAAGCATTGTTGCCTCTTCCTTTGTTTCCTCTTCCCATCCCTTCCCAGTCACCTCCCACCCCCCCTCCCCCATGCCAAAGTTGTAAAGTCCGTTCGTTTTTCGACAGAACGACTTGTACATCTCATTGTTGCAATGGGTGTACCTGTATCCCTATTTAAATGATTTGTTTTTGCCCTTTCCCCCCTATACATTATACCAACATCAAATACAGTGAGAGCCGGGGTTATACCATGGGGGAGGGACATACAAAGCAACCAAGAAATCATCTTATAAATATGTTAGAAAGAATAGGAAGAAAGAAAAACCCTTTGAGTCCTTATCTTGGGGTTCATTTCACCTAACATCAACTTATCTGACCGTTTCTGCTTGTCTCAGACATAAACTAGTTATTGCAAATAAGGGAAACCATGGGACCTATGTTTCTTTGGGCCTGGCTTACTTCACTTAATATAATTTTTTCCAAGTCTTAAAAACTTGTTTTCTTAAAAACTTGTTTTCCGGGTTGGTTCCATATCTTAGCTATGGTAAATAATGCTGCAATAAACATAGTTGTGCTGGTAGCTTTAGTATGGTCTTGTTTGTGATCATTTGGGTAAATGCCCAAAAGTGGGATTGCTGGGTCATAGGGGAGCTCTATGTGGAGTCTTTTGAGGAACCTCCATACTACTTTCCAAAGTGATTGAACAAGTTTACACTCCCACCACAATGCAGTAGGGTTCCCTTCTGTCCACATCCCCTCCAGCATCTGTTGTTATTAGAGTTCTTGATTATAGCCATTCTAAATGGTGGAGGCAGTATCTCAATGTTGTTTTGATTTGCATTTCTTCATGTATCTATTGGCCATCCTTCTTTCCTCTTCAGAGAAGTTCAGAAAGAATGACATTGCCCCATTTGTTAGGAAATGGAAAGACTTGGAAAAAATTATATTAAGTGAAGTAAGCCAGGCCCAAAGAAACATAGGTCCTATGGTTTTCCTTATTTGCAATAACTACTATATGTCTGAGACAAGCAGAAACGGTCAGATAAGTTGATGTTAGGCAAAATGAACCCCAAGATAAGGACTCAAAGGGTTTTTCTTTCTTGCTATGCTTTCTAACATATTTATAAGATGGTTTCTTGGTTGCTTTGTATGTCCCTCCCCCATGGTATAACACCTGCTCTCACTGTATTTGATGTTGGTATAATTTATGGAGAGAAAGGGCAAAAAACAAATCGTTTAATAGGAATACAGGTGCACCCATTGCAACAATGAGATGTACAAGATGTTATGTTGAAAAATGAACTTTACAACTTTGGCGCAGGGGCGGGGGTTGGGGGGATGGTTGGGAAGAGGAAACAAAGGAGGAGGCAACAATGCTTGATAAGAAATGTACTCGCTACCTTGCTCATGTAATTGTAACCCCTCTGTACAGTATTTTCACACACAAAAAAACTTGTTTTCTATCAATCAAAAATGATTAATAGCTTTGATATCTTTGAGAAAAACCATCAAACTAGGCATCAAATATTAGTTGGAGAATTAGTTTTTTTTTCCTTTTGTAAGTAAAAATTTTGTTTCCTTTGCAAGTTAAAATTTCTGATGTAAGTTAAAACTTTGTTTCAGAATTTTCAGGAACAAAAATATTTTTTTGAGGCAAATACTAGTGCTCATGCTTATAATCCTAGCTACTTAGGAAGTTGAGAGTTTAGGATGGCAGAAAAGTCTTCACAACTCTCATCTCCAATTAACCAGTAAAGTGCTGGACTGGAGGTGTGCCTTAAGTGGTTCAAAAGCAGTTGCAAATGAAAAAGATGAGTAAGAGCATGAGTCTATAAGTTCAAACTCTGCCCCCTCCAACGCACACACATTCTCTCTCTCTCTCTCTCTCTCTCTCTCTCTCTCTCTCTCTCTCTCTCTCTCTCTCTCTCTCTCTCTCACACACACACACACACACACACACACACACACACACAGAGTTTGGTGATTCCCTCAATGCATTTGCATTTTAAAATATGTTTTTTAAATCAAGAGATTAAGTTTTAGAATTTGAGTGAGAATCCAGCTGTTTCCCATTACTGCTTATATAAGACTTATGGAATGAGGTAACTGACTTATTATAGTCTGCCAAGGAGCAGAATAGAGAACACTGAGTGTGACCTAATGCTATCTAATTTCTTCCCATTGTCATCTGTCAAATGGACATAACAACATGTAGTTAAGCACCAGTTCTCAGGAAAATACTAGCATTGTTATATAGATTAAACAGGATAATCAATGGAATTATTTGCATTATGTGTAGTACATGGTATGTACATGATACGTAGTATGGGCAGTCATACATAATCTACCAATGACAATACATCCTGTTAGGCAGTTTTGTTATTCTGCAAACATCCAATAGTGTGCTTACTGGGACTGCTACAAGGTCACTAGATCATCTAATTCCATGGGACCACCATTGTTACGTGATTGTAGACGGAAACATTGATGGAGGGCATATGACTGTATTCAAAACATGTTAGCCTTTGCTAACAGTACATTATTTCCTAAATGAAGGACTACTAACTTAAACAGCCAGGAAAAAAATTAAGAAAAATATGCAGATGTACTAGGAACTTATTTGAACCTTTTGAACCCAGGTGCTATGCTGTTTTCAGAGTTTGTATATTTAGTGAAGCTGGTAGATTATAGGAGTGAAGAAAAACAAATATCATATTTGGAAGATCCATTGGAAGTTATTTACTTAGAAGAAGAAATAAGCTTAATGGTTTTGTTTAAAAATTATCAGTGATTTCATTTTTTTGGTGACAGACTATTCAATGTAATAATGGTTGTAATTGTGAAGAACTTTATATATATATATATATATATATATATATATATTGAAATCAATCTGGCTCCCAGAGAATTATACTCATTGTTAATTGTGTTGCTACTGAGAGCACATAAGTAAAGGTCTAATGTCTCACTGGCATAATGTACCAGATCAATAAAGCCTCTCCCTGCACCCTTTCTTTCCTGCAATCCTTCTGTGCCATTTGGTCAAATCCTGTCAACCTCTCTGAGACCCTCTCTTCAGCACTCATTCCCATATTCCAAAATCTCCTTCATTCTGATACTTAAAACTTTACTAAGTATGTTCTGGTTAAAGGTAAAGTAGGATAATCCTTTTTTAGTTTTTGGTACTTTTTACTCAGTAATGCAGATAGGGTAGAATAATTTTGGAGAAACACCACATTTTGAAAATGATTTAAAGTAGAGCTTAATAACATGTTCCTTTTTAGTATGTGTTAAAGTACAGATCGATTGTTGATTCATATGGATCTTAAATTAAACCCCCAAAAGATTATGTATGGGATGCTGTATTTTTGGACTTGTGCTCTAGATTTTTAATTTAACCGTCCTAAATTCCAGTTAGATTTAGCTCGTAATTAGGGCTTGATGAAATCCTTCTTGGATCCTATGTCTAGCATCAAGCGTATTAGCTTTCTCTCTAATTTCACGTTCTCATCTAAATTTAATTTCTATTTTATAGGAATCTATATTTGTTTGAAATTCTGTGTACTTGATGGTTTCCAGAAAAGAATATTGATAGAAAAGAGTTTTAACCAGCATTGGTATTGATAGCTTTTGGATATAAACACAAGGAATTTATGTTGATTATAATAAATACAGTAGTGAATAGGGAAGAGGATACAGTATTTTTAATTCATTCAATTTATGTCACAACTTGTGCTAACTACCATATATATATTTGCCCAAAAATGTCCTACCATAGCCTTATGAGGAAAGAATTGAATAATACAATGCAAAGAGACTAAGACTCAAAGACAGGAAGTATATGACCTAGCACTGCATGAAGAATCACGGTAGTGATGCAGTTTGAGCCTAAACCATGTTCCATGTTCCTCTTTATGAGACTGAGATCTACAGTAAACATCTGAGAGTAACCATCTTCCATTCACATTGTTGGACCAAAGGCAGTCAGTAATTACTTGTTTTTAGAGACCAAGGGAAAAAAATAGATTAAGATGATTGTAGTTTCTGGTTGGTTTTTAAATAAATAACAAGTTACAGTTAGTAAAATTAGTTGGAAGAAATAAGCTTTCATTTTCTACTTAATTGGGGGGGGGGAATCCTTCTCTATCAGGGGAAGAATTGTTTCATGTGGATTTAGCTCTGGGGAGACAAAATGAGATTTGTCTTTCAGTCCCCTAACAAGGCATTCATGGTGGTTTTATTTTCAGAGTAGGAAATTTAGCTGAAACAAGGGACACAAGAGTACAGTGGAACTGAACTGTCTGGCAGCTTTCAAATCAGGTGAGAATAGCAAGATCAGATGTTGAGGAAGAAACACTTCTGGCAATTTCTAACAGTTCCTCAGGGGCAATGTTGGAACTGAAGAAAGAAGATCCATCGGATTCCAGTGACTTCCACACAAATTAGACATAGGGACATCCATGTGGATACTGCCAGCTCAACTCCAGACAAATTAACACAAAAAAAGTACACTAGGGCACTTCTTTGGAATATAAATACTTATCTATTCTCCACTGTCTGTAAATATTTGTGTGATGGAAAGGAAATCCTCAAGCCTTTTAATCAGATTGTGCATACATATCAGACGTACCTCATTATTTATTGAGTCTTTAAGTGCATTTATTAATGGCTGGTTCTCAATAAGGGGGCAATAATTTTAGCATAAGCTGTTGTAAAGAATAAATTTGATATCATGTGAAGAAGGTCGCATAGGGATGTATTAGATTGTACATGTCAAACATTTTTATTTTATTTTATTCACAAATAATGTATCTTATAAAATACTCTGACTGTGGGCTGATAGGGAATATTACAAGATTTAAGTGTTTAAAATTTAATTTTAAAGACTGAAAAGAATATAAAGGAAACTGTACTTGGGGTTCAAAATACAATATTTGGAGTTAAATAATCGGTTTCAGTTCTGAACTGTTCACTTAGTAGATACACCTATGTGTATGTATATATATGTATATATATATACGTGTGTGTGTGTGTGTGTGTATATGTGTGTGTGTGTGTGTGTGTGTGTGTGTGTGTGTGCCCTTGAATGAGGAAGTAAGCTCATTCATAAAATAAGAATGGTAGTAGTAACAATTATTACTACCTTCGTTTTCTCATTCATAAAATAGGAATGATGATAGTAACAATGATGATTGTTTCAGGGATTAAACAATGTGAGAAAACCATTTACCATTAGCTGCTTTTGTTCTTGTATGTCTTCCTTACTAGACAATAAATTTCTTGAAAGTTGGTCTAACTTGTAAATCTCTGAGCCTCCTGACATTGAGTATAAGCAATCTATGTTGAACTTAGCGGATTGACATACATATGTATATTTTGTTTGTTTGTTTGTTGTTGTCAGTCATGGGGCTTAAACTCTGGGCCTGGGTGCTTTCCCTGCATTCATCAGCTCAAGGCGAGTGCTCTACTGCTTGAGCCACAGCACCACTTCTGGTTTTCTAGTGGTTTATTGAAGATAAGAGTCTCAGGGACTTTTCTGCCCAGGCTGGCTTTGAACCGTGATCCTCAGATCTCATCCTCCTGAGTAGCTAGGATTATAGGCATGAGCCACCGGTGCCCAGTTTGACATGCATATTTAATTTCCCTTCAACTGTGGATCCTGCATTTACAAACTTCAAGAATAAGTTAATTTACTTAAATGTTTCTGTTGACCTTGAAACTTATAGTTGTGATGTGGTTGAACGGTTTGTCAAGATTTTGACAGTGAATCCATACAGAGAAATATTGGTGTTGAGATTATAAAGTGCAGCAGATTGCAACAATGAGATGTACAAGTCGTTATGTCGAAAATGAACTTTACAACTTTGGTGTGGAGAGGGGGTGGGGGAGGGGACAGGGAGGGGGCAGGAGGATGGGAAGGGATGGGAAGGGGAAACAAAGGAGGAGGCTACAATACTTGATAAGAAATGTACTCATTATCTTGTCCATGTAATTGTAACCCCTATGTATAGTATTCTCACAATAAAAAAAAGAGAAAAATATGAAGTGCAGCAGATAAGCAATGTTTCAACAATAAAAACCTACCAAATATTTTGTTTTTTAATTTTTTTGGGGGGGGTCCAGTTGTGGGGCCTGAACTCTGGGCCTGGGCGCTGTCCCTCAGCTCTTCAGCTCAAGGCTAGCACTCTACCACTTGAGCCACAGCACCACTCCCGGCTTTTTTCTTTATGCTTATGTGGTGCTGAGGAATTGAACCCAGGGCCTCATGCATGCAAGGCAAGCACTCTACCACTGAGCCATCTTCCCAGCCCCCTACCAAGTATTAGAATTGCCATTAAGACAATGGAAAAGATAGGTATGTGCTATGGTATGCAGTCATTTTGGGCACTATGGGCCAAGCCTATATAGTCATATAATCATGTATTTTGGAGACAATTTGAAAAAAAAAAAAGATCTGGTTACACTGAGTAACTCAAATATAGACAACTACAAGGTTTGTACAAGGTTTATTTTTTATTGAATTTGTCCACATTTAAACTTTGTATCTCAGCTGAGCACTGGTGGCTCATGCCTGTAATCCTAGCTACTCAGGAGGCTGAGATCTGAGGATTGAGGTTCGAAGACACCCTGGGCAGAAAAATCTGTGAGACTCTTATCACTGATGAATCACCAAGAAAACAGAAGTGAAGCTGTGTCTCAAGTGGCAGAGTACTTGAGCATACATGTTGAGTTCAAGCCCAGGACTAGCATACAAAAACAATTTCTCTTGTTTTTGGATCTCTAGGAATTCCATGTGGTTGTGAACACTGCCTGTTAGAGAGTATGGATATTTTAACAATATTAAGTCTTATAATCCATTAACATACTTCAGCTTTTATTACTTTAAAAGTTCATTTTCTCTATTTTAAAAATAAAATTCCATGTAGAATTTTTCACTTTACTAGTTTAAAATTACAAATATTAGTGAAAATTCTCAAGTATATTTTGTTACTGTTTTAAACATTACTACTTAGCAAAATTATTTGCTAATTTTAATTTCTAGTTTACAGAATCTAATACAATTGAAATAACTGATTGAGTTGGCATTCTGAATTTAAAGTGTAAGTACAGCAGTTTTTATAGATTCCTTACAACTTCCTACATATAAAACTTCATGTGGTATTAATTTTTTCCTTCCTATTGCTACATGTATTTCTTTCTTGTAATTCTAAGACTTCTGTTGTAATGTTGAAAGGAAGAATAAGAGCAGAGATTCTTACCCTGTTCCTGATTTCAGGGCATATAATTCATATAATTTATCACTATAGAAGGTGGCTAAAAGTTTTGCATGAATGACTTAAATCAAATTGGAGAAGTTTTCTTCTTCTATGCCTTGTCTACTGAGATTTTAATGTGTGCATAAAAAATTTTACCCAATGTTTCTCCTTGGTTCTGTAAATAGTATAAGTCACATTGATTTGTTTTTAATTATCAACTGAATCTTGCGTTTTTTGCTTACAGTCCTCTAGTTCTTAGCTGAGAGTTTGCTCATAGAGGACCAATAATTGTACAGAAAAAGGAAGATTAAACAATGATCATATACATTCAGATTTTAAGGTAACTTTTTGAGGAAAGATATTGTTCAGGCCAGTTACCTTGTTGAAAGACAAGAGTTTAAGTATCCATACAGTTAGAAAATTAGATTTAGCAAAGTGTAGCTATATCTGAAAATGTCTTAGAACACAGCCAGCCATGTGGAATTGGAGCACAATGCATAAGCACATATGTGTGAGCTAAGAAAAATTAAACCTTCAAACACATAAGGTTGTGAGATAATTAGTGATCCACTCAGACTTCCTGATGGGATAGATCAAAATCTATCCAACTGTGCCACATCAGCGTGAAAAACTGATTTGAGAAGAGGGTTATCCACATTACACTCCAGATTTTCTTTTGAATTTTAAGCGAGGTTATCCCTTTTTGGATTTATCCTATCTCAAGTTTCCTAAGTAGTACCTGGAAATTCTCAAGAAGGGATACTGCAATTTCTGTAAAGAGAGAAGTAGTATAGAATAGTGGTGATGAACAAGAACAGAAGTAAACAGTTCAGGTTAACCCTATGTCTACCACTCCTCAGCTCTCTCACCTTGATAACAAGATAACAAGAGACGAAATCTCAATGTTGTTTTACTTTGACATGTTTCTAAACTTCTGTATGGCTTGATAATGATGATGATCATCACAGGATTTTGTCAACACAATAGTTAATATACTTACTACTATGTTATCCATGTCTAGAATATAGGAGTGTTTAATAAAGGTCATGAGTAGAGAATTATGCTGCTAGTCTATAAGCACCCAAAGTCAGAAATTTTTGTATTTTTCTTTCACTCCTACATCTTCAGAGCCTACAAGAGTGCCCAGAACAAAGGGACACTTTATAAAAAAGTGCTCTATGCATGAATGCTCGTGTCATCTAGAACTGATGAGTAGCATGCTATTGATAATACGTAGGCATGCAATCTAGCAATTTAATGGGTTGGCTCTTGCTGAGGCGACTACATACTAAAATTGGACAGATGGTTGGGGTGAATGCCAGTGCTTGCCCTCCTGCAGGCATTTTCTGACCTATAAATCTCATGCTTTGGTTCAATGTGATTCTGCACATCGAACAACCATATGATGTGTAATAGAAACCAAATTCTTTTGAGAATGAAAGTATTGCCCTGACACCAGGATAATAGATGTAAGCAGAGACAAACCAGGGCATCTGGCCACCTTAATTTAGTACTATTGGTGCAATGATTGGATTAAAAGATTGGTGACATTCCTCAAAACAGTTGTCTATTGAGTAGATGGCATTCATGAATAGGACTCTAAGTGCATTAGATGGAGACTATCTAAGGCAATTGTGTTCTCTCACTGGGGTATTTGAAATGCAAAATCACCGAGAGTCAAGTAGCAAATAAGAGAAGTCGAAAGAGGTGAAGTTGAATAGCTGAATCACCTAATAGCCCACACAACCTTACTGCAGAGGGCATAAAAAACAACTGCAGCTATGTCTGTGTCTGGAGAGCCACTCCGCTGCTCTGGTCTCAGATTCATGCCAGATATTTTCCATTACTTCAGCTCTCTGGTGCCTGAGATTCTTTACAGTTCTTGCTTCCTGATAATCCACATTACAACCTTTCATTACTCAAGAGGAATTCATTCTATCTTTGTTCCTTATCTAAATAAGCCTAACTCATAGACATAAAACTAGGCTCAAATATTTATATTTTCTCCAGCAGTTCTTGCTCTCCATGAGTGCTAGGTCTTGTTCTGGATTAAATTTAGAAACTGTGTTAACTCTCAATACTGAGATGCTGCTTTGCACTTTTTTCAACATGAAAACTGTTTTGGAATGAGATTAATTTAGAAATAATTAATGAATATTGTCTTTCTTAAAGTTAACAAGGGGTTAAATGAGTTTGGTTCTGGCATTTAAAACATCTATGACATTGCTTTCCTGAGGGGAAAAAAAAGGCATTTCTAATTCCAGCCAATAATGCCAAGGCATTATTAAAAAAAAAAATCCAGGGCAGATGGTTTAATAAGTATGAATGCATTTACAAGAACAATAGGGCAAAATGTTTGAAAATGAGATTCTCCCAGAAAGGCAAAGCTACGTGGAAATTATAAATACCAAAACACAGGGATGAGTTTCAAGTCACTGTAATAGGGGCATTATGATAGGAGTAATACTTAAAAACTACACTACAGTAATGTCAAATGCACCAGAAAAGAAAATATGCAGGAGTTGAGAATAAGGGGTAAATGGAATGAAGCAAGACTGGGGACAGAGCTTTTGCAGGGCAAATCTGCTCTGAGAGAAATCTTTGTTGGTAATGTCTCTGTATGGACATCAGTGGGGAGAGAACTGAAAGAGTAGGATTCCTGTCAACGTTGTTCCATGTGACCTAATAACTTCTTCTTTAGACTCAGTTGATTTTATTACACAGGAGGATCAGGTTTGAACTTTGAAGGACCTACGGGATTCTTTGTAGGTGCTTTCTACATTGTTCTCCAAGCAAAAATAAATTTAAAAAAGAAATTTAAAGTAGAGTTTAATGAGGAGCAACATGATCAAAGGACATTATGTACATGTCATAAATATCACAATGCAAACCCTTTCACAATTAATTTATGCTAATACAATTTTTTTAAGCAGAACTTCCCCTGCTCCTAGGCCTTTGGAAAACTGAATAAAACCCATATCTATTAGTCCAGAAGCTATTTTAACAAATCTGCCATTTTCATGTGCTTATTTAGGAAGAGAAAAGGTCATTGACTCTGAAATTTTGCTCTGAATCTATTTTACTAGCTCATGACTGTTCCAGTGGTGTCATTCAAGAAGATTCCAAGCTGTTAAAATATTTTAAAAGCTTGTTTTTCTGAACAGTCTTTAAAAATAGTTAAAAGTCTAAAAGGTTAAATGCAGCGCAATGTGCAATTTTAAAGTTAGAGGGCAGCAATTAGAAAAATTACACTGTTACAGATTGAAGATAAGAGTATTTTGGAACAGAAGTTCACAGATAATTTACATCAGGAGAATTCCATAATGGCACTTTTTGATTTGTTCATTGTCTTCTATGTTTCCTTTCCTAAGTATACTTTTTAAATGAGCAGAACATTAGTGTTCGGGTTCAGATGGACTTTCTAAGTCTGCAAAATCTATTTTTTTTGAGAAAATGTTGAGGTTTTGGACATATGTGAGATATAATATAAAGTGTATTTATATGGTTGTAAGAGATGCCAGAGAAATCTGAAACTTGTAAGACTAATTTTGTTGTTGTTGTTGTTGTTGGTCTTGGGGCCTGAACTCTGGGCCTGGGCACTGTTCCTCAGCTCTTCAGCTCAAGGCTAGTGCTCTACCACTTGAGCCACAGGGCCACGTCCAGCTTTTTCTGCTTATGTGGTGCTGAGGAATCAAACCCACAGCCTCATGCATGCAAGGCAAGCACTCTACCATGAGCCACCTTCCCAGTGTAAGGTGTGGACAGGGACACCTCCCTCTCTTTTGGCTAAGTTTCCGCCCAGTATCTGTTACCTAGGTAACTGGCACACCTGGAAGCAGTCACCTTCCCCCCCTTCTTGCCTTTTCAGCCATACTTCTCCACCATGCATGGCGGAGGCAGCAGTTCAGTAAACTTCTTTTCCTGCCTGAATAGCACGTGGTGTTCTCCTCATCAGCTACCCAATGAAACCTACCTATTTAATATACCTTACATATGGTGCCGTGACTCGGATGGGGTTTTTGAGTTGGAAATGTTAGAATTTCCTAACCACCCCTTTTCTGTGAACCTAACTGCCTGGAGACACCATGCGAGACTTCTCACCAATACCATTGCTGGCCTTCACATCTACGTCCACACCACTTCTCTACTCTAGTGAGTGAAACTACTCTCTATGATTCACTGTTGCTCAGTCTCTGTCCAGACGTGGCACCATGCCAGAGAGCTCCTATGGCCTTTAGCTGAAAGGCCAGTCACTTCCAAAGCTGAGGATGCTTGGATTTGGGGGCCATTTGGATTTTGGCCATTTCTCTCTAGAGGGCTCTGGGGGAAGTCGGGACGCTGCTTCTGCCTGGTCAGCTCTCCTTCACTCACCAGACTGACTCTCCTACACATTTAATGGGGTGCTGCGAATCACGCCTGAGCCGTTAAACCCCTTTGAAATGTCTCCTGCACTCCCTGGAAAGCCAGAGCGCCTCATTTTTATGCCATTCTCAGATGTAGACAGTTTTGCTACTGCAATGGTAAATGGTCAGAAGTCTGTTTACTTTCAGGCTCTCTTTGCTCTCTCTCTGCCAATCATGTCTAACTTTCTCTATCTCTCCCTTTCTCTTTTCTACAACATTTTGGCTTCTGCCCTGAAGAGTGCGACCTTAGGCTGGTCCCAGGTGTAAGGTCCGTTTCTGGATGGCCAGCAGACTCCACCCTCCTCGCAGCAAAGTCTCCACCCAGTACCTGCATTACCTAGGCAACTGGGACACCTGGAAGAGGTCACATCTGCATCCGCTGAGGTCACATCTGAATTTGATGTGTCCACACCTTTCTCCACCCATACCCTAGATAAGGCCTAGCCCAGGCCCAGAGGCCCTCTCTTGCTGCTCTTTTCTAGCTCTCTGCTCTCTTGCTGTTCTTTTCTAGCTCTCTCTATCTCTCTCGCTGCTCTTTTCTAACTCTCTTCTAGCTCTTTCCTCTCTTTCCCAGCTCTCTCTCATTCTTAGGCCTTTGCCAGCCACGTGGAGTGCCAACCTTGCCTGTTACCAGCAGGTCTACTGAATAAACCTACCCCTTACCTGAATACCACGTGAGTGATGCTGTTCTTACTCGGATACCTCTCTCTCTGCTCTTGTCTAGCTCTTCTCAAGCTCTTTCCTCTCTCTTTCCTCTCTTTCCCAGCTCTCTCTCATTCCCAGGCCTTTTGCCAGCCGCATGGAGTGCTAACCTTGCCTGGTCCCAGCAGGTCTACTGAATAAACCTACACCTTACCTGAATACCGTGTGTGTGCTGGTGCTGTTCTTACTCAGCTACCTCTTTTTAAAAACCTAACACCTGGGACCCCCCCCCTCTAGGTTCCCTCTCAAAGGCTAGCCATTCTAGTTTTGAAAATTTCCATTTGTTTAGGTTTTCTTTGCATTTTTTCAGAAATTTGCCATCTTGAGTTTGCCATCTTGGCCACATGGTGGGTTAAGGATTGGGTCTCATCTGACTCTTAATCTTCCACCAAGCTTACTACTCCACCCACTTCTGCAGCCTCCCCCGTGAGGCACCCCCATTTGCGGCCTCCCCAGCAAGGTACACCCCATTTTGTAGCCTCCCCTGTGAGGCCCTCCCCTCCTTTGCAGCCTCCCAAGTGAGGTGCACCCCCCATTTGTGGTCGCCCCAGTGGGCCCCCCTCTGTTTTGCAGCCTCCCCCATGAGGCATCCCCCCTTTTGCAGCCTTCCCCACAAGGTATCCCCTCCTTTGTGGCTTCCCATGTGAGGCCCTTCCTCCCCATGATCTCTCCTGCAAGGCCCCCTCCCCTGCAGGACCCTTCCTCTGCCTTTGTAGTGGGGGGTGGAACCTGAAGCTCCATGTGCGCTAGAAGCAATGCACCCTCACTGTCGAAATCTTTAGCTCTCTCTAGCACTGACCATGTGGCAAATGCGCCATCTTGGCATCGTGGGAGCTCAGCTGCTATTTTCACATAAATTCGATTTCACACCGACCTCAACTTGATTCTGTGTGTGTATGCCTAAGTGTGTATGTCTGTGTCTGTGTAAACTTGTTATCTGGCATTGTAATCAAGTTATTTGGCCTACATTGTCTGAGATTCCTGAAGTTTGTTCAGTTTGGATTTGTAGTTCAGTGCCAGCCAGTTTACATGCAGCCAGATCCAGTCCATCTCCTCCAACGTGGAAGATAGGCCTCACTCCTGCCTAGACCGTCCTGACTATCTCCAGCATGGTAAAAGTAGACTGGAATCTCGCTTGGCTCCATCACACACAGCTGATTTCCTGGTGAAAGATTGCTTTGGACTTGCAAAAGCTAAGGCCCTTTCTGTGTCTTTGGTTAACTTAAGCACTGTTAGGGTTACCCCCCAAAAAATCAATACTGTATCTGTGCTAAAATTCTCATCACATCTAACAAGTTTTGTCATTTCAGAATATTTGTTGGTCAATTCTTGATAAAAAAAAAAACCAGGTAAACTCTACCTATTCTACTTGATCTCCTTGTTGCTTTAATTGGAATAGGTAGGTTTCATTAGTTAGAGCACTCGCCTTGAGCTGAAGAGCTAAGGGACAGCGTCCAAGCCCAGAGTTCAAGCCACATGACCGACAAAAAAATAAAAATAAAAATAAATAAAAGTTTTTTCTTTTAAAGTTTAATTTATTTTTCAAACTATCTGATTTCAGAATGTGTCCACTTTTGGCCTTAGTATTTCCATGTATGAAATGAGAAAGAAAACACAAATATCTTGAGGAGTAAATACAAACTTTATGAGCATAGACTCTATCTGGCCCTTGGACACTTAGATAAAAAGGAAACAATGGGATAATTTACTCAACTAGAGTAAGCTTCTTTTTCTTTCCAGGTCTTTGCAATTAAAAGCATCTAGGTAAATTTGTGTATTCAGTGACTCCATAGGACTTCATTATTAGAAGACACTGCACCTTTTACTTCACAAACTGGAAACTTTTAGTTAAGTTCCATCAAAATATAGAATCAGCTATCTCATGATCTCAAAGCCAGGACTAATTTAACTTACATTTTACTTACCAGGAGTTACTTTGGGTTGGAGATAATCAACCTTGCTGTTCCAGATGTCCAAAAGTACATCTCTTTTTAACCACAGACTAAAAACCAACACATCCATGAATCATGTCCTACATATGGGCAGGAAATTCCTACCTAATCACCAACTTTGCCATGATTGCTCCAGCCAGTTAGAGATGATTCCATAATTCACCTGTTGTTGTTTAATTCACTTAAAAAAGCATAAGCAACACTTACTATGGCTCTCTACACCCATATGAACAGCAGAAGTCTAATTTTCAAAATTATATTACAAATTCCTACTCTTTAAACCCGAATGATGCTTGATAAGAAGTCTGGAAAATGCCAGCGTGAGTATGAATGATAGCTGAAAGAGTCTATATTATTTTGTTGTAGTCAGTACATGATTGATTCAGGAATCTCATCTAATCTATCTATAGATTCTTGCTCATGGGACATTTATCTTTTATTGGACTACATATAAAAATCACATGAGCTTAATGATATTGTCAGCAAGATGGTGAAGGAGAAAGCCCTGAGAATTAGGAAGAGGCTGAGAAAAATCAAGAAAGGGCTATGAAGAATGCTTAAAAGGAATGGACTAACAGGTGGAGGAAACACAGTGTGGATTTGAAGAATGAGGATGACAGAATGGAGATTTGTGCATTGGATTTGTTCCACTTGTATCAGAGAGGGTAATTTCAATGGTGTGGTTGAGGTTGAACCCTGTTGCAATTAGCAGAGGACAAAGTAGGAAGTAAGGAAAACAAAGTCAGAGATTGCAAATGGCTTTCCTGAGAGGATTACATTCGTCACTACATTTAATGTTCTTCTGGTTAGGAACTTCTTGATTCTTCTCCATGTTTTCAGTCAGTGTCTAGAATAGAGCCAGACATAAGGAAGACCTGAGGATTCTTTTTTTTTTCTTTTATTAGATAGTTTTTTTTCTTGTTTTTATTGTGAAAATACTGTACAGAGGGGTTACAATTACATGCGCAAGGTAGGTAATGAGTACATTTCTTATCAAACATTGTTGCCTCCTCCTTTGTTTCCCCTTCCCATCCCTTCCTATCTCCCTCCCCCTAACCCCCCTCTTTTGAAGAAATGCTTCTTCCCCATGCCCTTAATACTTTAACTAGAGGAAGAAATCAATTACAGCAGTTTTCTTTGTCTTTTAAATTTATCATCCTTGGCAGGGTAGGAGATTTGGCAGGAGAAATCAGACTTGTTCTGCTTAGTCTCTCTCTCTCTCTCTCTCTCTCTCTCTCTCTCTCTCTCTCTCTCTCTCTCACACACACACACACACACACACACACACACACACACACACACACACACACACACACATGGTTTAGGGATATAGCGGACTTTCCTAATCATGTTCCACCTGGAAAGTAGAAATTTTCTAGAAGAATTTATGACTCTAGTAAGTCACAGAAGTCTGTATTTATCTACTGGAAATAAAGACCAAGTTGTAAATATCTTGTAAAAAGATTTTAAAATGAAATGACAGAGATTGCCTACTCTCAGAATTTTAAGGAATGTCTTTCCAAAGCATTTTTGTAATGTCTATTGCTCTTAAGTTTAATTAATGAGACTATTTAAAATGTTTTATTTTTTCTCTAGATTCATTAAATCCTTTAGTATACATGATGTAAAAGATTTATTATCATGTTCATGCATGACTTGGAATATTTTTTCTTTATAATTTAAATTCAGTTCTTAAGTATTTTGTTGACTCTTTTCATGTCAGGGTTTATTTTATGATTTTACATTTAAAAAATATCAATATATAACACAATTAAATGATATTTTTCACATAATTTAAATATATTTCAATATATACCTCCAAATGGTGGAAAATCATGACAGAATTAATCCGATTTGAATTCATTTGGAGAATCCAAATGAATAAGCTCCTACACATACTCACATATTCCATTTATGCTATACACACAAGGCAAATAGTTGTAGAGCTGATGAAGCTAGTATGTTAAAAATAATAATATTACTACATGGAAATATAACCAATTAAAATAAATTAGTGTAGAGTTGATTAGGCAGCCACATTTAGTTTTCTAGGTTTTTTAAATTTTATTTATTTATTTATTTATTTATTTATTTATTTATTTTTTGGGTCTGGTTGTGGGGTCTGAACTCTGGACCTGGGCACTGTCCCTCAGTTCTTCAGCTCAAGGCTAACACTCTACCACTTGAGCTACAGCACCAATTCCAGCTTTTGTCTTTTTGCTTATGTGGTGCTGAGGAATTGAACCCAGGGCTTCATGCATGCAAGGCAAGCACTCTACTACTGAGCCACCTTCCCAGCCCCTCTAAGTTTGTTTTTTTTTAATGTGGCCTGCTTTGCAATTTTACTGCAATGAAAGAATTGACATCAGACTAAAATGTAGAATGATCACGAAAATGTGGTAAATGAAAACTGTAGAATATGTGGTGAGATTCTGCATGAGTTTATTTTACTAGCAATATCATGGAAAAGAACTTCAACTTTACTAATGATTACTGTGGTGGTATTCATTTTATGTGTTCATCTTACTTGCAAGGAAACAGGGACTAGAGCAAAAAGAAGGAAAGAAATGTTTTATGGCAGAGTTCACAAGTTGGGCAGGAATCCCAATGCATAAACTTTAATGGGTCCCTTTCACATATAGTGAAAGGGAAGAGCCTAACGGTATGTAAAATAATAATTAATCTCCAAAAAGACCACTGATTCACTCCTTGAGGCTGTTGGCCTGTGGTTTCTTAGTTCCTTCTCTACCTGCAGTTCCATGAGATATTCAAAAGCAGTCCCAACCTTTTTTAGTCTGCAAATCATTTTAAGAACACAAGGTGGGAGATGTATAGTAGTGAAATATTGTCAGTACTTGGAGCTAACCATGATTTGAGCTCTTGGCATTGGCACAGACTAAAGTAAGCTTTATAAAATACTCTCTTTGTTGATTTGTAGATTCATATTTCTTTCTCTTTCTTTTGGTTCACTTATAATTCCTATTTATTTGCTTTGGTATATATAGTAGCTTCACTTGATGAGAGTTGATATCTGGTTGAGAGAAGGGTTTTCACTTTATGATCTTCTGAACTCACAAAGAAACTAATTGTCAATAGTTCAAGTTAAGACAAAACACTCCCTTGAAGCTTATGATTGATCTTAATACACTTTTTTTTATCCATTTTAGTAAAAATATTACATAGGTGTTTGTAACAGTGCTGGAGGGCAACAACCACCTAAAATAACCTCATGAGTTCTAAGAACTTGAAGGTAATGCTTCAAGAGTAGTGTTCTAATTGGGTGTGACTTTTTCAATTTATCAGCATAGGATAGGAATTGGATTCCATTTCCATTTCTCAAAGGCAGGTTTTATATGAAGGCCGAGTAAGCAGCTGTTTCTGTACAGGGACTTGAAGGATATTGCAATCATTTCTCTATCTCAAGCTTATGTATTTCATCTCTCTAAAAATTCACAATCACAAATGGAAAAAAAGTATTTTAAAGCTAGGCACAGGCGGCTCACACTTGTAATCCTAGCTACTAAGAAGGCTGAGATCTGAGGATCACTGAGACACCAGTTCTCGAAAAAGAAAAATAGTCCATAAGACTCTTATCTCTAACTAGCAAAACCCCAAAAGTAGAGAAGTAGCGCAAACAGTAGAGCACTAGCCCCGTGCACCAAAGCTAATGGAGAGCCCAGGGCCCTGAGTTCGAGCTACCCCCAGCCAAAGCAAAGAATCTTTGAGATCTGTAATCTAACTTGTTTAGAATGAAGCAAAAGAGATAAAAGAGATTAAGTCAAATACCTTGTGCAACCTCATCTTTCAGCAGCTTGAAAAGATGTGCAAGATAAATACAACAAAGAAATCTATAAAATGTAAGGGGAGTTAAACTGGAAGTAATATTAAGATGTTTATTGTAATGACTCATTTAAGTGTTACTTTTGTATGAAATCAGGAAAATTGAGTCACACAATTCACAGTAGTAATAAAGGAAAAAATCATTTAGTTTTGAGAGAATACAATTAGATGTGAATGTTCATATTCTGATTAGACAGGAATACTTCTCTAATATTGCTTCATAAAAAAGATTTCATGTGTTCATGTGAAATGAATAATTTTCCACTATAAATCATGAAAATAGATATAACTATGTGTTACAGGGAATTGTTCTTTATAATCTTCAATAACATATAATAATATATGTAACCTCTTTCATTTTGTTAGAGATCAAAACAAGGGTCTCATTCTTAACTGATCTGTTTGTATTTGAGAAATATAGTAAAATATTTTCTTAGCAGTTTAACATGCTTTTGCGTAGAATCAATAAAATATTGACATTAGTTGGCATGTTTGATGAGCTCTGACCTTTTCGTATCCAATGTAATTCAAGTGCCTCATGGAAAATGGTCAGTGTTAAAAGCCATTCTTTAACAGTTGTATGCATTGGATATAAATAAAAATAGAAATTCAACTGCCAGAATAAAAATAACTCAAAAGAAAAGATAGAAAGTTTTAATCTAGAGAATTTTAATTTTAACCTAGGAATCTAGAGATTAGATTTATGAAACTTTAGACAATGGGAATCCAATAGGTTAACACAGAGGTTCAGAGAGGATTGCGTTTTCACTGAATGCTGTAAAAGTAAAGCAGGTGAAATTTTCCAGCAAATTTCATTTTCAGTGAGTTTGGAAGCAATATTTCGTTTATTTATTCATTCACTCATTTACAAATTATACGTTTTTATCA
This sequence comes from Dipodomys merriami, assembly GCF_024711535.1. Classification (NCBI taxonomy): domain Eukaryota; kingdom Metazoa; phylum Chordata; class Mammalia; order Rodentia; family Heteromyidae; genus Dipodomys; species Dipodomys merriami. Next base: position 25,811,729 of record NW_027206290.1, read on the forward strand.
TCTTTAAGTCTTTGTCCAAAGGAGTTACCATTCAACAAGTCAGTTTATAGTATAATGCATTTGGATATTGTCACTCTTTTAATCATTCTCCTCTATTCCTTCCAACCCAAACCAACTTTATTTATTTATTTTTTTATTGTGAAAATACTGTACAGAGGGGTTACAATTACATGGGCAAGATAATGAGTACATTTCTTATCAAGCATTGTAGCCTCCTCCTTTGTTTCCCCTTCCCATCCCTTCCCATCTCCCACCCCTCCCACCTTCCACCCCCCCACCCCTGCCAACGTTGTAAAGTTCGTTTTCGACATAACGACTTGTACATCTCATTGTTGCAATGGGTCCACCTGTATCCCTAGTTAAATGATTTGTTTTTCCCCTCCACAAATTATATCAACACCAAATACAGTGAAAGCAGGGCCAAACCAACTTTATTAATTTCATAGGATATACACTGAATATTATGCCTGCAATCTTCCCGCTACCTCTCTTTATTCACCTTCCTCCATCCCCTTGGCTTCTACCCTTCACTGTCCCAGTGTCACTTTCCTAGGATACATTTTTTTGGACTGTGTTAGTTTTTCTAAGAAATCATCTCATTCGACTTCTCCCCTGCAAATAGCATACTTTGGTTAATACATTTCTGTACATTTTCATGCAATCCCATATGTATTGACTTGTGCCTTTATAAATTAATCCAAGTTGAGGCAATAATTTAAAGAGATTAACCCACCATCAGCTCATTTAGAGATCTCAAAGTATAATTTCTCTTAAGCCTTCACATTCAAAATAAAACTTAACATATTCTTGCATCACATCTATTGTTCTATAGTATCTACTTGCTAGAAATGTTTCCTTTGTTTCATAGAACAAGTTCACTGTGTAGGGTGGTGATGTATGATGCACTGTTTGTTTTGTTTTTAACATCCTACAGGTAATCCACCAAGAAAGCTACTGGTATTCTCTTCAGTGATATTCAAAGTCTGATTATTTCTCAGCAACTTACTTCACTGGTGAATTCAACACAATCTCTCACACACAATTTCTTACTTCTGATACAACAAAAGTCTCCTAATTGATATTTCAGTTGCTAGCCTTACCTCATCCTCCCAGCTTCAAATTCATTCTCAATCAGTAGAAGCTTTTCCACATAATGGGAATCAAATCACATCAAATTGTTTTCCATAAATCCCTTCCATGGCTTCCTTAGTTCTCTGAAATGTAAACTCAGATTCTTACTGTGTCTCTCAAAACTCTGTGCAATGGAAGAGGAATTTCTAATAGCTCCAGCCTTCTGCCATTCTGTGCCAACTTCATTGCTATTCTTCCTGCTAACATATGCAAGCCAAACTTGTCTATCATGGAGACTGTAATATTTTAATGCCTGTGAGTCTTGTCTCTGATATAGTAGACTATGTCACAATTTAAGCCTGTGTGTAGAAGTTCCTTACTGACCATTTTTAGAGTATCAGAAAGCTTTCAACATTTTTAGGACTCTATTTCATTTTCTGCCTTGTGAATAGATTAATATCTATCCCCTTCTAGAATATACAACACATCGATGTAGGGAATTTATCACATTCATTGCTATAATATCTAAGAATAGGTATAGTTAAATCAATGCATAATTAAGAGATGCTCTAGAGCTGGGCACTGGCGGCTCATGCCTATAATTCTAGCTACTCAGGAAGCTGGGATCTGAGGATCATGGTTCAGAGTCCATGAGGTACTTATCTCCAATCAGCCATTAGAAAACCAGAAATGAAGCTATGGTTCAAGGTGGTAGAGTGCTAGCCTTGAGCAAAAGAGTTCAGGTACAGTACCTATGCCCCATGACCAACAAATAAAAAAAAAGATGCTCTTGTCATAAAAACATTTTACTGCTAATTTAGAGTTAGTACAATCTGTGTCACAGGTAGCAGATACAGGTACAAGTGTGCAACCAAATAATTTGTCTGGATTTCTTTTCACTAAAGAAAACTGTTTCAAAGAGGTCTGGATATGATTTTAGTACAATGTAAGTTAGAATTTATATATAAAGGTGCACAATTAATTTTTGAACATGGTATCAATTCATCTTTCTCTGCTCAATGGCCCAGTGATTGGGAAGTGAATTGAGGGTGTGTGAGACAGTAAATAATACACATGAACCCACATCTCACTATGTTTCAACAAAAATGTTTTGAATTTATGATGCTGTGAAAGTGATATGAAGCTGACCTTTGAATTTTTTATTTTGATCACTTTCTCAGCTAGCAATGTACAGTATGGTTCTCAATGTTAGGAAACGTGAGAAGCAGCAGCCTCTCCCAGTGAGTCATGCCGCTACAAGAATGAGTGAGAGGTTTTTCACGGTGTTTCTAAGCTATATGATGTTTGGTAGGCTAAGTATAGTAAGTGCATTTGGACTTAGGACATTTTTAGCTTACTCTGGATTTACTGAGTTGTATTTCCATTGTAAGTCAAAGAGCACATGAATATTTTTGGGTTTCTGGTCATATCATCTGGTTATAGAAAACAGTATCAAAGAAGAGTTATGTTAACATTGTCCTAACAGGACAATGGTTCCTAACAGGATTTAAGAACAACCTGATTTGTGTTGATCTTTACTAGGATGGAACACCTATAAATGTCATGACTCTAGCATCCTTTCTGATAATTTTCCTCTCCCTTTTACAAGAAAGAAGGCTCTTGGGTGATAGTATATGAAGCTAACTCAGAATGATGCTGGCATGGATTTATGCAGCCCCAAGATTTGTAAATCACTTAGAAAAACTGTGCTGCTCATTACAGTCCAGTTTGAAATAGCTCTTATTTGTTGAAAACAGCATATGCCTTAATTCCTTGCATAACTTATTTGTCAACAACCTGACATTTACCCTAGAAGAAATATAGGACATTTGGATAGTATTCACAATTTACATGTGTGAGAATAACAGATTGCAGTAAATGTTCATTAGCACCAACAACAATATTAACAGATAACATTAAATTTGTTAAAAAAGAAGGACTCTATATTTTAGTACTTTCTAAAATGGATCATGGTAGCCAGGTGCCGGTGGCTCCTTTGTACTCAGGACGCTGAGGTCTGAGAATCACGGTTCAAAGCCAGCCTGGGCAGAAAAGTCCGTGAAACTCTTATCTCCAATAAACCACCAGAAAAGTGGAAGTGGCACTGAAGCTCAAGTGGTAGAGCACTAACCTTGAGCTGAAGAGCTGAGGGACAGTGCTCAGGCCCAGAGTTCAAGCCCCACAACAGACAAAAATAAATAAATAAAATGGATCATGTTGCAGACAAATATATTATTCAGAAAGGATGTTAGAACATCCTACTGTTTTAAACCTATGCAGGTGAGTGCTAATGGAGAAGCTGTTACAAGAAGAGACATTAGGCAATGTCTTTCACTTGTGACTTCATGAACAAGTCCACAGGTTTGGGATTGGGGGTGAGAGTAGAAAGCTATCCAAGTGACTGGAGAAAATGTTACCTTTAGAATAACCCTACTGTGGGGTTAGTGACATGTGTTTTTGGTACTCTTGGTCTCTTTTACAGTTCCATATTGTCCTTTCCATAGTTTTGCTATCCCTTCTTTCACAAATTACTGTTTCCTCTTGTATATCTCAGAATTCCATCACTATAACAAAATACTTAACATATATATATATATGTGAACAAAATATTTGACATATATTTAAACAAAATACATAACATATATATATATATTTATGTATATGTTCTAATTTGGTTCACAACTAGCATATGGATGCTAGTTTCCACTAGATATTTAAGTTTTATAATTAATTGTGGAAGGAATACTATTATCTACTGTTAAACAGGAGGTTAGGTCAGGTCAATTGGGGGCAGAGCCTTCCCTATTGGTCCTAAATTCAACCACTTCCATCAGTTCTTACTCTGAGAATCTGTCTCCTCAAAATCTCACAAATGAATTGGCAACTGCAGCCGGGATTTTGTGTATGGATACTGATATTTTTTCAAATTGAAGTTTTTCTTACTGAACAATGAGATAACTGCAGCAGTGCAAGTAGACTACAAATATCACCCCCATAAGATGGTTTAACAAAATATAAGGAAACTGGGAGTAAATACTACTGTAGATTTCTTTCCTGCTTGTTAGTTGACATACATTGATTATCCTACTCAACCAATGTCTATGAATGAGCTCTTAGTGTATGATTCCATTGGAATGATCTTTTTCTACACAAAGTGTGGAGGAGAGCAGTAACAATATAATGGTTTTATGCTGTCTCAGTATATGTGGCAGTTCTGTATGGAACACAGTCTTAAATACCAGGCACTGTTCGAGACACTTGCATATATTTTCTCATTTGATTTCTAAATACCAACCTATGAAGTGAATTATTCTTCCTATTTTACTGTAATACACAGAGGTGGTAGAGAATTAGGATCATGACCACCATGCCTAATCATAACTTGTGCTCTTCATCAGTGTTTTCATCATGAACCACAAATAAACTTGTTAGCAATGATAGACTTTTGCTCCAAAACCCTGCTCCAATAAGCAAGGTTTGGCATCCTTGGGGGGTTTCCTGAAAGACTGACTCTGATCTTATGACTGGTTGGATCAGAATTACTGGATGTGTTTGCTTCAACAATAAAGTAGAGACTTTGGGTTTGTAATGTCTTGTCATGCGTAGTCTTTTTCACATGAAAATGTTTAAGAAGTAACCAGAGATCTGGAAGACAATTGGAAAACAATTCCAAATGAAATTATTTTGAAATTCCTTAAGAATACTAAAAGCAGCATAGGACAGAGTTTGGATATTCAAGTAGAGAAACCAATGATAATCTACTCATGGCTTGTTTTACTTGGATCAATGCCCTGCGTACAAATATAAATCATAAAATCTATTTGCCTTCTGTTTGTGCTAGTTGGATGAAAAATACATGGGTAATTGAAATTTAGGCATAAATAACTCTTAGTGCCCTATCTATAAATATTGTCTTGGAGTACCAAACACAAGAATTGCTAAGTGGAAATAAAAATAGCTTTCTGGATTTCTCAGTAGTGAAAGATCCAGTAAAACTCTGTTTCCTTTTCAGTGAATTAAAAATAGCATGAACATAAATACTATGTCCACAAAAACATTCTGTGAATTAATGAATTAAAAACAGAAAAGCTATGCCCAAACAAAAGCATTAATTTTTTGAATTTTAATATTTTATTAGATTAAATAAACAGTATGCCACACTTATCATTTGAAAAAAAAATCGTAAGTGAAAAAGTGATATTCTTGATATTCTCACTTTAGATTTTCAGTAATTGTATTTATTATTCTGCACGGTATCTCTGCACTTCTTTGGTGTATGTTTCCCACTATAGTATATCTCCATTTATTCTTTTAATATGATCTCTTTTTTTCCCCACTGTCAGATTTAATAATCTTTTCTCCTTTTTCAGACTTTGTGCTTTTTTTTCCACCTCAGTGTACTACTATTATATTACATTGTATATTAAAAATACAAATGGGAAGCTTCAGTATTGCTGGTACAGATTATGATTTTTAAGAAAATACATGAATGCACCAACATATACTATTAAATAATGAGGAATAACTCATTTGAGGAAATAATATAAATTTTTCCTTAAATCTGAATAATTATGAAAACTACTCCACAAATCAGCATGAATATATATCAGAAAATAATGTGTGCTAAGATAGACGTGATCTGCAGAATAATATCACTAATACAATATACTAGTAGAAAACTATGCCATGCCTCCTCATCTTCCTTTATAAATAATTTACTCCTAGTTAAAAAAAAAAAAGCATGTGGTCCCCCTTCCTGAACCCCTTCCCCCAAGAAAACAACAAAAAACAAAAAAGGACTATTAGATGTCTTTAACGTTTGGGTCACCTCCCAGCAGCCTCTGCCTTATCTAGCCTGTAGTTATCTCCTCCCAACCCCATTATAACAAGGCTCAAGCCCTGAGAGAATGCCACCCAGCTGCCATTTCCCAAAGTCATGCAAGAGGACATAAGCCTACTTCCTCAGGTGGAGACTGTCTGGTCTTTAGATAGCAATTATCTTAAACTCATCCTTTGAATCAGTCTGGAGAAGACAGGGAAGGAGGGCTCAGTGCCCAAGCCTGCAAGCTCTTGGTGTTGCTGATCAGGCAGCAGCACCAACCATCTGCTCTGCTGTGGGGCTCTTCAGAGGTGCCAGGCACCTCAGCCTCTCCTTGGGCAGGCTCCACATTGTCTTCAAGTCATCGCACCTCTTGGAACTTTTCTGCTCCACCATGACTTCCATCTTTGTGGGGCCCAACAGGTCTGAGGGGGCCTCAGCAGCAGTGGTATGGGGTGGCTGCCAGCATTTTGTCCCAGCACTTGGTGCCTTCACCTGCAAGGTGCAACAGCAGCAGCTGCTCCTCCTCCTCCTCCTCCTCCTCCTCCTCCTCCTCCTCCTCCTCCTCCTCCTCCTCCTCCTCCTCCTCCTCCTCCTCCTCCTCCTCCTCCTCCTCCTCCTCCTCCTCCTCCTCCTCCTCCTCCTCCTCCTCCTCCTCCTCCTCCTCCTCCTCCTCCTCCTCCTCCTCCTCCCCCCCCCTCCCCCTCCTCCCCCTCCCCCTCCCCCTCCTCCTCCCCCCCCTTTGTAGAAAACTATGGACTCTTCAATGGTGCTGATGTGTTCTGCCAGCTGGCTGCATCGATGTTGGAGGTCATCTATTTGACTCTGGCAGTCCACCTTATGGAGCAGATCATGGGCGGAGCAGATTTTCAGCTTCTTTTTGGTTACCTGCATGTCCTGCTTCCTGTGCCAGACACCCTATGGTTCTAGCTCTTGGAGGAGAGGACCTGGTGCTCCAGCTCTCTTTGGCACTGGGCTGCCAGGTTCCCCAGGCACTGGCAATGGGCCTGCTGCTCCTACAGCTGCTGGCTTAGCTTCATCTTCTTTGATTCAGCCTTTGCTAGCACTTCAAGGTAAAAACCCCACATGGTTTGCAGTTTGCCTTTGTCCTGTGGGACTGTCACATCAAGGGGAATCACCTCCTCACCCCTTTCTTCTTCTTTACTCCTTCATCTTCCCTAGGGAAAGTCAGGAAGCTCAGCTGGGCCTCCAGCTGCTCATTCTTCTGTCTTTTTGCATCCAGGCACGGCATGTCAGTTTGTTCTGTAACTTTTGAGGGACTATTTGGTCTCCCAACTTGCTCTGCCCTTGCTCCTGCTCCAACTGCCCCAGCAGCTGGGCCTGCCTCAGCAAGTGCTGCTGCAGGGCCTCCTTCTCTGAGGTCAGCTGCTGATTGGCAGCCAGGTGCTGTTCACAGGTGGCTCTGAGCTCCAGCAGCTGGCCCAGGGACTGGTCATGCAGCTCCTGCAGATTCTGAGCTGTTTGGCTCTTGGACTCAGCTCTCTTTCCATTCGTCTAACTTCATCTCTAGCTGGCCCAGCTTCCCCTGCAGGTATGTCTTCACCTGCTGCTCTGATTGTGGTGATGGTGAGCTCCTCCTTCTCACTGCTCAGCCTGTGGAAGGCATCCTGCAGCTGGGTCAGCTGATCTTTCAGCTCTTGGTTCAGCACAATTGTGTGTCTCATGGTCTCCTGTTGCTTTTCCATTGTCTCAAGGATCTTGTGAGGATCCTAGGCATGCTGATCCCATTCCTCAGCCCTCTTCTCAACTGTCTACAGCCACTGCTTCTGCTCCAGGTTCTGGAGACTGAGGCTCTGGTTTTCCTGTACCTGGATGTGAAGTTGCTCTTCTAGGTTCTTGAGTTCCTTCTGCAACTGGAGGGCCTGGGCTTGTAGCTACTGTTCATCCCAAGATGGTCCTGCAGGGAGTAGTGGCGGATGCAGCTCTGCCCGCTGCTTTCTCGGTTCCACCAGCTTGCTCTATAGCTCCAACACCTGCTTCTCCCCCCTTCCTCTTTCTCCTTGGCTCCCCTCCTCTAAGAGCTGCTGACCCTTCTTCTTCACCCTTGGAACTCTTCACTCCCAAGCCCTCCCCGAAGTTGATTCTCTCCAACTTTAATGTTGTCACCAACTCGTTCATGCTAATTGTCTTTCCAATTCTGCCCACTTCTCTAGAGCGGGTTGTAACTTGTGAATTTTGATCTTCATATCAGCCTTCTGTGTCAGGAGCACTTTCTATCCTCGCCTGTTCTTTTCCTCCGCATCATCATAGCTTCTGGTCTTTTCCTGGAGCTGCACCTTCACTGTATTCATGGCTTTCATGAGTTCTAGATTGTTCTTTTCAGTCTCGTTCTGCATGATGGAGACTGCAGACAATGTCATCTCTAGCTCTGCCCTGCGCTGCTGTGAAGCCTGCAGGCTGCTGGCAAGATCTTCCTGCTCCAGTTCTCTCTCATTCGTCACCTGCTGCATGTGGGCCAGGGCAGACTGTAAATCAAATTTTTCCCAAGCCAACATCTGTATTGATAGCTGTGGAGCTCCAGCTCTGCTTACAGTGCTTTCTGCGCACAGGCCATCTTGTCATTCTCTTTCCCCTGTTGATCCTGCAGGTCTTTCTTTTCCTGTTTCAAGTGTTTGTTCTCACTATAGAGCTGCTGATTTTGATTCTTCGGGAGTCTAGGGCAAGCACCTGCAGCTAATTTTTTCGTCTTGTTTGTTCAGACATCCCAGCACTGGGATGCAAAAAAGTTGGGGGTCAACATTCCCAGGCTCTCAGAAATCAATTCTGTCCTCACAATCACCACTAACGATGTCTACTTTGATTCCCAACTATGTCACCTCAATCCGTTCCCTCACCATGCAGCACCTCTACCTCCCTCAACTGCTGGGAATAGCAGTGCTACTAGGCAGCATGGGATACGAGTGTGGCTCTAATTCCTATATCTCATTGGTCAGAGAGAAACATGAAAACTAGAGAACCTTGTGACCCACACAGAATGGGTGAGTCACACTGAGAGCTCCTCCCCCATATGACCCTATCCAGCTTGGTTGGGGGAGGGATAGGACTCGATTTTGCCCTGTAAAACAGTTTTGCAGGGCATCTTTCCTGGCTTGCTCACACAACTATGGTCACCAGAGTTTCCACCAGGCTTCCAATTGCTCTTTCAGAGGTGGCACCAAGAAACACAGCTATCTGCCCATGTTCAATGTCTTCAGGTCTTCACTCCATAAAAAATTAATTCTGCGGTTCTGACCATATTTGCTGATACTTGTATTTTGATCAGAGAATGGGGTTGAAACTGGCCTTGATCTACCCTGCTCTTCCAGTTGCTCTGGGACTGGAGGGTGCAGGGATATCACAGGTCCAGAGCTCCTCTCCATGAGTATCAGCCATGCTGCACATCTAGGCCAGGCATAGCACAGCAGGTGTTCATACACTTTGGCCAATGATCTTTGAGGCTTTAGAAGAAACATAGCCATGGAAGGAATGAGACTCTCTAAGAATCCATGCTGCTGCTGTCCAGAATTATGTGAAATCCATATCAGCACAGAAAGAATGATAACTGCCAGATAACGGAAAACAAATCTGTTAGCCAGTCAACTAACTGGTCATATCCAAATGACGTCCAGTGTGTCCAAAGTCTAGGCAGCCCTCTACTGTGCACATCTACTTCAGCATTGGAGTGATTAATTTTCCTCCAGTGATTGGCTGAAGTGATTGATGAGTTCATGTTGTGTGGCTAGCTTTTCCTTGTAATGAAAAATTCATCCTGGTTGTAGTGGTACATACCCCAAGTTCTCTCTGCTCAAGCCACATCTTTAGATTAAGGTGTTGTCTCCAGGGTGAAATGCATGTAACTGGGACTTGGGCAGTGGGGGTAACTCTCAGTCCCTTGACTAAGATGCCAGCTGGTCCAAGACCTGACCATAGGAACCAGAGAGAGTTAGCAGCCAGCACAGTTATTCTTAATCCATTATATATGTACAAGAGGATATAAGTAGAAATAACATCATATACCTATAATAAATATAATAAATAAAGCACATTTATTGTCACTGAATGATGACAAAATTATAAAAATATTTCAGATAATCTATCTTGATATGATTAATTAAATACATAATTTATTTTGAAATACTATAAATGTAAAAAATTCACTTTCAAGTTGTGTACTGGTGGATTATGTCTATAACTCTAGCTACTCAGGAGGTTGAGATCTGAGGATTAATGGTTGAAGCCAGCCTGGGGAAGGAAAGTCTGTGAAACTCTTATCTCCAATAAATGGCTCAGAAAAAGCCAGAAATGGTGCTGTGACTCAAGGGGTAAAGGGATAGCCTTGATAAAAACTAAAATCTCAGGCACAGCACCCAGCCGGTGAGTTCAAGCCCCAGGATTAGCTTGCATAAATGTGTCTACACATGCGCACACACACATGCACACATAAATTCACATTCAGATTTTTAATCTGATTATTATATACAGGGCAAACATTTGAGGGTTTTTGATATGTCTCTGTATAAAGGTATGAATAGGTATAAATCTTATGATTTTCACTAAGTCCTACTAATGATTAGTTGTAATATAAAATTATAGTGCCCAAAGTATATATTTAAAGATGATATTTCTTCACAATTTACAAAAACTAACTTCTTTCTCTAAAAATAGTAATGTGTTCATGCAGCTGAGCTTATGAGTGAAATCTTTGCACATTATGGTGTCTAAACCAATTCCCCTTTCTATCCCCATCACATTCAAATCTCATTTACCTGAAACCTTAAAAATTTTACAGGACAAACACAGATGATTTTCTCTCCCTCACTCTCTGATCATAAATTAGGCAAATGAACTCCAAGGACATTGATTGAATAGTCTTTTCAAGTGACAGTAGAGAAACTAGAACTTGGGCTTTCAGCCCTTATGGTTATAAGGAAAAAGAAATAAAAAATATACAGCATATAGATGTTTGTACACAAATGTCAAGGAATTATGAGCTGTTAACATATATTTAACATGACATTAAAGTTCAGAAATTATTTTACTTTTATGCCCTATTTCAGATGTTTTTACAATAATAGGACATATTCCTTAATTTTATGCATGCCATAAAGTTAATAAGTCGAAAACATTAAAAAATGAAATGAAGCAATTTCATAGGTTCAATTTTATATTATCTTAAGAAATGTACAAAGTCGAAATTTTACTATGAATTTCCAAGTTGTTACAATGCAGGACACTTATAGAATCATATCACAAATAATAAGAAATGTACTAATTATAAAAAAAGAGCAAGCTTTTCCCTGATAGTTCTGTGTGTGTGTGTGTGTGTGCGCGCGTGCACGCACGCGCGCTCACATGCATGAATGTGCATACTGGTAATGGGGCTTAAACTCAGGACCTTATAATCTCCCTTTTTTAAATTTATATTTTATGTTTAAAATTTTTTTTGCTCAAGACGATTCTCTGTAACTTGAGTAATACCTCAACTTGTTTTTATTATTACTATTGTGGGTAACACTACCACCCACTGAGTTACAGATTTTGGACTCTAGTTAATTAAAAGAGTAATTTATGTAGCTTTAAGTACAGTCTATTGATATTTGTATCTTTATTCTAAATGTTTTTCATTCCCAAGGCCATCATCACTGTAGTTTTCTTCATCCATTTTCCCTTATACTGCATTCTTTGCACTAGACATTATTAACTTAACATGGAAATATAGCTATGTCGTTCTCCATTCAAAATATCTTATAACTAATAATGCTGATGTCTCAAACTGTGGAGGGCCTTGTTGTTAAGTAAATGATGGATCTTCCTCCCTTTCTAGGCCAGTCTTGTGCTAACTCTTTTTCAATTCCCTTAATTCTTCAAATAAGGGAATATTTGCACAATCTGGAAATAATATATGGAATTTCCAATTTCTCTCCTTACTTAATTGTTCTTCTTTATTCATATCTTTGTGATATATACAATTTCAGATAGCATTTTTCTGAGGTTTATGTATTCAAGAAGCTGTTTTATGCACTTTGCATATGTATTAACTCATTTATATCTTGTCACAGCCCAAAAAAGTTTCTAGTATTAGCACTATTTACCAAGTAAGAAACAGGTCCAGAGCAGTTAGCAAAGTTAAGTGACTTGCCCAAAGTCACAAAACTAGAAGACCTGGAGCTTAGATTTAAAGTTAGAGGTAAGACATAGCTCTACTCTTAATAATTTTTATTATTGTTAAATAGTTATACAAAGGGGGGTTTCATTGAACATGTCAATTTTCTTGTACAACACATTTTGATCAGTGAAAAATAGCTCTACAACTTACAAATCATTGAAGAAACTATTCAATTCTGCAAATTATGTCTACTTTTTATAGACATAAGTAAAACACACACACTCACAAGTCAAATTAGGTGTGGGAAAACAGTAGGCATGTGATTAAAGTGCATAACAGTTATAATGACTCATCGTGCAAGAAATACTTTATGATCTATCTTCTGAATTAGCAAGTAATTGCCATGGGATCAGAGGCAATTTCTTCCTTGTGGGCCGGCCATTGCATCTTTCAGTATCTGGTAAGTTACTGTGACAGAGCATGTGCAACCCTCTCTAAAATGAATGGACCTTGAGATTTCACAGAGCAAGAATTCTGAATGTGTAGCTTCCATTCTTAGCAGAACCCTGGTCAACAGAAGATGCTGTGTAGGTATACGTTCAGTTAACCCTCAGCTAGCTACTGTTAGAGCTTCACCAAAATCAAATTCCAGTGTGAAAAATAAACTTCTGTTGCTTATGAAAAAAATCAAATTCCATATTATACTGTCTGCTCTAAAGAAGTAGCATATTTATCTTGATAAGGGCTGATGGAGGTAAAGGGTCTTGGTGAGGGTACAGAGGGTGATAGTTTTAGCTATTCATGCCAATTTTTCACTTCAAGGCCATGTTTCCATTTTAATTTTGTTATAATGCTGTATATTTGAAAAAGTTGGGTCATTTTTAATAGCTTTACTCTCTATAGCTCTTCATTTCTCTCCCTTTCTTTCTCTCTCTCTCTTTCCCTCCTTGGCAGACTACAATAGCCATTTGTTTGTTTTGAGTCTCCTTCTTTGGATTCTTATTTGTAAATATGATGGGATTTGTGTTTGTTTTGGAATGCTTTTTATTGGTTATCTCTGCAGAATTTTTGACACTTCTAAGGCAAGAGCTTCACAGGCCATAATTGTACTAGTACAGAGAACAAAAGGAAGGCAAAACTAGTTTGGGTTAATATTTTACTCCTCTTCTCCTGCCCCTAACCCACTCCCTAAAACAATTAAGAAATGGCTCAGAGGTCGTATTCATAGATTTTACTTATTACAGCAGAGAAAGGAAAGTAGCAAAGAATAATGAGTGATTCTACAGCCCTGCCCTTAATGAGTGCTTCTAAGAACCTTTTAATAGGGAAAGAGTCTTTTAAATGATTTGAGGGGAGAATAAAACCTAGCATCTTCCTTTAATGAACACATATATGGAAATAAGGCATGGAAAGGATTTCAATATAGAGTCTCTTTATTTCTCAAAGGAGATTTTCTAACATGCATATGTTATACAAAACATCCTTGCAACGCAGCATCTCCACAGCCAATAGTGTTCTCAGTTCCTGTAGCACCGAGTTATTCTTCTATTTAAGACTCACTGACGCCCGGTGCTGGTAGCTCATGTCTTGTAGTAGGAAGACCCCTACTCAGGCAGGCAAGCCCACCTAGTCATCTGGAGTGACAGAGCCCACCGCAACAAAGTTGTGATTAAAGAAGCAACTTTATTGAGAAGGTTCCTACACTGACCGGCCAGGGCCGCAGCACAAGCTCGGGAGCTGTGCCGAGCAGCCACGTGCTTAGGTTTTTAAAGGCAAAAATCACAAGGTGAAGCCTGGTCAAGTAGCCGACCAATGAGATTTTCACACACCCAAAAGACTGCACAGTCATACCAAACGACACGCAGGTGGCCAGTGAGGTTACACTTTGTCACATAATGGCTGTTTAAACCAGCCTGTCACTTTTGGTTTAAATGACTCACGAATTCAGTGGTAAAGCGGAGCTTAAGGTAAACATACACAAAGGAGTTTAGTGGAGTTTAACATAAGCATGTGAAAAAGGTAGTTTATAGTAAACTTGGTATGTTGCCAGCATGCCAGCATGAGCAGGATTTAATCGGTCAGTCCTTAACAGAACAATGAAGGAGTCTCCTCTCAGGGCCTACTTCAGTGTGTAATCCTAGCTTCTCAGGAGGCTGAGACCTGAGGATCATAGTTCAAAGCCAGCACTGGCAGGAAAGTTCATGAGACTCTTGTTTCCAATTAACCATCAGAAAACCAGAAGTGACTCTGTAGCTTAAAGTGGTAGAGCACTAGCCTTAAGCAAAAGCGCTCAAGAACAGTGCCCAGGCCCTGAGTTCAATGCCCATGACTGACCCCCCTCCCTAAAAAAAAAGATTGACTAGTAGTTGTGAGCTGTGTTGTTGAAGGTGTAGCTGGTCAGACAGTAACAGAGCACCAAGACTTTATATTTGAATGTGACTCTACGTAGGTATGTGCACATGTTTGGCATGCACACACACTAACACATGTGAACATTTAATTTCTTCTCCCTCTAAGGTAGACCATGTGTGGGGATGAGAAGTAGAAGGAGGGTGAGACATGATATGGAACATACTGCTGAGAATTCATTCAACAAACATTTAGCAATATTAAAAACACCATTGGTCAAGCACAACAGCTCATGCCTGTAATCCCAGCTACTCAGAAAGTAGAAATCAAGAGGATTAAAATATGATGCCAACCCAGGCAAAACATTAACAAGATCCCATTTCCACAAATAAGTTTGGCATAGTGGTATGTGCCCATAATTCTACTTATGCAAGAGAGTATCACAGTCCAAAATTGGTACTCATCAGAAATCAAAGACTTTACCTTTTCTGAAAAAATAAACTAAAATAAAAACAATGTCTGGGGATGTTGCTCAAGTCATAGAACGAATACCTAGAAAACATAAACCCCAATAGCCGGGTGCCAGTGGCTCACGCCTGTAATCCTAGCTGCTCAGGAGGCTGAGATCTGAGGATCACAGTTCAAAGCCAGCCCAGGCAGGAAAGTCCATGAGACTCTTATCTCCAATAAACCACTAGAAAACTGGAATTGGTGCTGTGGCTCAACCAGTAGAGCATTTGCCTTGAGCTAAAGAGCTGAGGGACAGCGCCCAAGCCCAGAGTTCAAGCCCCATGGCTGACAAAAACAAACAACAAACAAAAAAACAAAAAGAAAGCATAAACCCCAATACCACCAAAATAAATTATTATTAGGAAGTACCTTTATTTGGGCAGTAAGGTTAAACTTAAGTTTATTGCTGTACTTTTAAGTTGAAACCAACATTGATTCTTCTCCATGCCATAGCAAAATTAGAACAGTACTATGAACAATTATTTTTAATAGACACAAATGAAATGTATGCACACATACAGAAATCAAGCAGCTTTCAAATGGCTTATTCAGAAAGCAACATCTATGCTTAGAGAAAGGAGAGTCTCCCTAAATTAAAATATTTATGACTATTCTTTTTTTTTTTTTTTTTGGTCGGTTGTGGGGCTTGAACTCTGGGCCTGGGCACTGTTCCTCAGCTCTTCAGCTCAAGGAGAACACTCTACCACTAGAGCCACAGTGCCACTTCTGGTTTTTGAGTGGTTTATTGGAGATAAGAGTCTCACAGACTGTCCTGCCCTAGATGGCTTTGAACTGTGATCCTCAGATCTCAGCCTCTGGAGTAGCTAGGATTACAGGCATGAGCCACCGATGCCCAGCTCATGACTATTCTTATTGTGAATATTGTTTTAAGGTGGATAAGACTGGCTATTTTATTTGGAGAATTTTTAGTAACACCATCTAAATTCTTCCATATAACTTTGGAATGATCATAGCTTTGGTTTTAAATTAGCTCTTAAGAAAAGGAATGCTGTGGACCCATTGCCTACAGCTCAGGTTTGATAGCAGTTGTGTTTCTTCCAGTCAGATAACGAATTGTATGCTAGACTAGTGTCCACCTCAGTTTTGCATGCATTTTATTTGTTTGTAAAGATTTCAAAAATCCTAGGAGCTACTTTTACAAATCAGAAAACTTAATTAAATGTACTTGCTGGTTTCAATCTGCATTTCCCTAGCTCAGTAGTTTGTATTATAGCTATTTATTTTATTTTAAAAAAGTCTTGGTTGTAATAATCTGACAAATATTCAGAAACTTCTCCCCGAACACACACACACACACACACACACACACACACACACACACACACACACACACACACACACACACACACACACACACACCGTAATTCTATATTTTCTTTTGTGTCTTCAACTTTCAAGGGATCTTGAATCTCTGAAAGTCATTCACAGACTTCAAAATTAGGATTTTATTACCTGGCATAGGGGGCTTCCTAAGTCCCTATAGCTTGATTTCATGTCCAATCACCTGAAAGACAAGGCATGGTTATCCCCAGGGGGTGTCAACCTATCTAGCTAGCTAGCTAGCTAGCTCATCAAGTTGAAAATGTTTTCCTTCTGTACATGAATGCTTGAAACAAATATTTTACAATTTAATTTACCAAAGTAAAATATTGTGAATTCACTAGACATTATAAATTCATTCAAACTGATGTTTGGTGGGAATATCTTGAAAATACTATTTATTTCCTTATGGATTTGGTGTTTATTTATTTTTAGTTCGGAGGCTGGAACTCAGTGCCTCTTCCTGGGGAACTGGAGATGGATGTTTGTGAATTTTTCTGCCTCAGCTATCTTAGGACTCTAATCCTCCAGATCAAATATCTTAAGTGCTAAGCGTGAGCCACTGGCAAATTCAGCATAATTTTCAAAGTACAATTCATAGGTTAAATCTCTACATTTCAAATTGTTTTCCTACAAAATAAGGTTTAGATGATGTGTCTTATGTTGTTCATATGGGCCAAGGTATACATAATAGACAATCATGATTGATTCCTAACTCATTCTAAGCTGATTTTCCTTTTGCTCATTTTGACCCTTCATCTTGTCTTCCTGGATTTATCAAATGTGGCTGATTTTTTTTTTTTTGAAACAATCATTGAGGCTAATTACCAGTCAGGACAGGAAAATCCGCAATCGATCCTCATGAGGTCATGTGAGTTGTTTTTAACTGAGCAAAGGTTTTTTAAAATTCTGGCCTCTTAGGATTTAACTTTTCTCCTGGTAACAGAAAACACGAGGAAGACCCTAGGGAGAGGCCACTATTAGTAACTTCAAAGCATCTCAGCTCCTCAGAGAGGATGGGAAAGCAAATCTCTAAATCACATTGCCAAGGTGAGCTGAGACCCTCTTTCTTACTGTCTGCCTAATTTGCTCCTGGAGGAGCTAATTCTTTTTAAGTGTTGAAAATCCAAATGCACTATGGATAAACACTGTTTTTCCTGACCTTGTTTCAGCTTGTTCTAGACTTCATTTACGACGTCTTAAGCCAGATCAAAGGGAAAATGAACCTGTGCACTTTGGTCTCCAACTGAAATAGTTTCCTAAGTTGTTTTCTCCACCCATTGTGCTTGGCTCCCTCCATCCCCTGAACTGCTAGGGTCATGTTACAGAGCTGCACCCCACAGAATGCATGGTTGCCCACTGTCTCCTTGTGATCACCTAAGTCCCACAGGTGGTGTCTCTAAAAGAAGGCTTCATTACTTTTGCCCCTACAGTGCCTTCTTCATGCCCTCAGTGTCAGCTACATAGAATTATTCTCCAGGACCACTGCAGAATGGTTGTATTGTCTGTGCACTGCACAACAGCAGAGGTATAGTAGGCAAAACTTCAGCCTGTGCTCCTTCCTAGCTGGTCTCTTTTAGAGTTGTGTCTGTCCAAAGTAGGTACTTCCGACTACCTTACCCTCAAATGAGATAAGCTGGCGCTGGACTTATTAACTCAATATCTCCCAAATATGCTTTACCTCTTCCTATGTCTAGGACCTTATTCATGTGTATCTTTTGTAGATTCCTGACCTTATTTTCCTTATTTATTTATTTAGTCGGTCATGCGGTTTGAACTTAGGGCCAGGACACTGTCACTGAGCTCTTTCACTCAAAACTAGTGCTCTACCACTTTGAGGCACAGCTCCACTTTCTGGTGATTTAATTGGAGATAGGAGTTTCATGGACTTTCCTACCCCTGCAGCTTTTCACCTCAATCCTCAGATCTCAGCCTCCTGAGTAGCTAGGATTACAAACATGAGCCACCAGCACCCAGCTGTTTTTTTTTTTTTTAATACATTACTGTTGTCATTGAAACTCTACAAGTAGATTAGTTATTTGTTAGTTAGTATTTGAAAGCTTTTAATCTCAAGATAATTTGTTGACCCTGATCTTTAAGTTTCTCTTCTTCATTTTTTCTCTGACTTCCCTCCCTTCCTCCCTTCCCCTCCTCCTTCCCTTTTTGCTCCCCTTCATCCTCTCTCCCTTACTTCTCTTATAATATCTTAATAGATATGTCTTCTGGATTCCTCTCACCCCATCGCACACACTTGAACCTTAACATGATTTATTCCTCACATTTTCAGTCTTTGTCTTTTTCTGTGTCTAGTCTATAGATTTTCTCTGATTGACCTTACTTCCTAATGATATGTGATCTTTGATTCACATACAGTAATCAACTCTCAGTTCTAAATTAAAAATGTCCTGGCATCTTTTTTTTGAATTCTAGACCTGTGTCTTTACTATCTGCATAAACATCTTCTTCTCACAAATATCCTTAAATGAATATGTCTAAAATAGGATGTAGTATTTCCCTTCAAACAAACTTACTCATCTTTTTCCTACCTTGGTGTCTAGAAGCATGGTCCACAAATTTCTGAAACTATTAGCTTCTGATAACTCTCTCTCCTTTCATTCATGAGGCAATTGTACTTTTGAATGGTTGTCATCATTCTTTCTTTTCTATCTCAACCACTCTTGCTTTAGTTCTGACATTCATCTTCCTTTGGCGTGACTACTGAAGAACAATGTGATTGTATGTTTCTCGTGATTCTTGATATTTCGATCCATCTTCTGCATTGCTTCCCTAATGATCTCTCTATAACATTTATTTATCATGTCAGCATTCCATCTCCCAGCTGAAGAAAACAAAACACTTGTTTGTTGAGAGCCAATTCAACATATAGTGCTGGACTCTTCACAAACACTTGTCATCTCACAGGGATGTGAAGATCACATTGTGTCGTGGTTAAGAAACAAAGGCTTGCCATGGACCAGTGTCTCCAACCTGAAATCCTAGTTACTCAGGAGGCAGAGATCTGAGGATGATGGTTCAAAGCCAGTCTGGGCAGGAAAGTCCATGAGACTCTTATCTCCAATTAAGCACCAAAAAGCTGGAAGTTGAGCTATGGCTCAGTTGGTAAAGCACTAGCCTTGAACACAAAAGCTTAGGACCTGAGTTCATGCCCCAGGACCATCATCAAAAGAAAAAAGAAAAAAAAGGAAGAAACAAATGCTTTCTGGAGGATGTAGGTAAAGGATAGAGCACTTCTTTAGCATGCATAAGGCCCTGAGTTCAATTCCTAGGAAAGGAAAAAGAAAAATGAAACCAAGTCTCCAAACAGCCAACTAATTTTCTCCTATGTTGGTGGCAGAGCAATATTTCAAAGACAATCTACTCTGATTACAGAATTCTATATTTCTTTTAAAGCTCATTGTCCTCAGAAATCTGAAATTTTGTGCTATAAATTGCTTGCCGCATCACTTAATAACGGTAATGATTGGAAAAATCATGGGCTTTTTTCTTAAGAAAAGTAAAATACACAGGACATGCTCACAAACAGTAAGTGCTATAAGGAGGTAAACTGTTATTACTACTGACCTTTCACGATACTGAGGATAGCTGCTTTCTAAAGCCTTCTTGATATGCTAAGTCCATGTGATTCTTACTTCTTCAGTGTATTCATTGTATTTAGTGCATATCTGAGTTTATTATCTTCAAAGTTTTGCTCGACTAACCTGAATATGTTTTTCTTTTGGAGGACAAAAGCCTATTATCATGATTTCTATATGCCCAATACCTATCAAAGTGCCTGAAAGAGTAGTTTAAACACTATCTGCCCCTGAGAAATCAAACAAAAATCCTAAGTTAAAACTAATGCATCGATATGAAAGACACTTAAATCCAGAAAGCTATCCTTTCACCTTTTAAGCTGGTAGGGGCTTAGAGAGCAGAGACAAAACTGCAACGAGAAGATTTAAGAAAAGAAATCAATAGACTCAAGATCTGGTTCACAATCTAAATACAAATCATTCTGAATTTTACTGTGGAAGACCTCCTTACCACTTAAAATTTTCAATGTCAATTTATCTATTGAAAACAATTAAGGAAAAGGCTTGCCCTTACTTAATCTAAACTTATACTGGAAATAATACACTCTTTTTCCCTATATCTTTTAGGGCTCATGAAGATTGTTTTTAAGAAAATCTAGGACTTAAAAAACTATTTTAGTAATCTTTTGAAATTAATCAAACCCATGAATTAGACTTTCTAGCTAACAAAGTTTGTTTGTTTTTTTTTGGTATGACTTCAGAAGTAAAACAGTATATTTTGAAATATTTTTTGTGCCAGTCCTGGAGCTTGAAACTCAAGCCTGGCACTGTCCCTGAGCCTCTCTGTGCCCAAAGCTAGCACTCTACCATGAGACACAGCACCACTTCCAGCTTTTTCTGTTTATGTGGTACTGAGGAATCAAACCCAGGGCTTCATGCATGCTAGGTAAGCACTCTAACACTAAGCCATATTCCCAGTCCCCTACTGGTGATATTGTAGAAATTACTGGAACATGTGCTCTGTGACTAAACCACTAGTCAGATGGCCATTACTATGAACTGAACATGTACCATGCATGTCCAACCTTGGATACAAGGACTGAGTGATGGTCAAACGAGTCATGAGTAGCATTGATATGCTGTGTCTTCAGACCTTAATCCATTCCATATTAGTATCACTATTGTTACTATAAGCTGTGAGGTCAAAAACATTTTGAGCTCAAAAATATGAGTCTTCGGTTAAAACGTGAGTGAGTTTAAGGAAAAAAATGTTACTCATTAAGAAATGAAGTTTTATTAGGACATAAATATTATCGTGTCCATAACTGAGAAGAAATAACACAAAGAAAATTTAGCAGTAACAATATGAATACTTTGAAAACCTTCAATATTAAGAGTCTAGAAAAATTTATTTTTGTTAACTGAATCCACAGGTATGAATTCCCAAATATAGGTATAGAAAAAAATGTAGGTATTAAAAAAATGCTTTGATGCATGCCCCTACCTCTAAATTCTAACCCACTAATCCCAACTCAAAGGGAAACACTCTTCGGAATTTAATGACACAGATTATATTTGTCACTTTATGGGTTTTTTTTTTTTTGGGTCCGGTCGTGGGGCTTGAACTCTGGGCCTGGGCACTGTCCCTCAGCTCTTCAGCTCAAGGCTAGCGCTCTACCACTGAGCCACCTTCCCAGCCCCTCACTTTATGTTTTATGAATGCAAGTAATCTAGTAAGTATTTTAATCTTACTTTTACACTTCATATTATTTTCAGTGTTCCTTATTGTGGTGCCATATAGTAATAGAGTGGTTGTTAATCATTTTCAATCATTCTGTATTACTTGAAAATAAAGTTAAATTTTTCTTGCTTAATTATTGCAGATGTTTTTGCTTTGAGTCTGTTGTTGCCTCTATATACATTTTTGTTATGTATGTATTGATGCTGGGGGTTGAACTCAAGACCTTGTACTCTTGCTTGGCTTTTTCCCTCAAGGCTAGGGCTCTACCACCTGAGCCATAGCTCCATGTCTGGTGTTTTGCTGGTTAACTGGAGATAAGAGGATCTCAGAGGGCCGGGAATGTGGCTTAGTGGTAGAGTCTTTGCCTTCTATGCATGAAGCCCTGGATTTGCTTCCTCAGTACCACATAAACAGAAAAGTGGCACTGTCAGTCAAGTGATAGAGCACTAGCCTTGAGCAAAAAAACCTCAGAGACAGTGCCAAAGCCCTAAGTTCAAGCCCCAGGACTGGCATATGCGTACACACACACACAGACACAGACACACACACACACACACACACACACACACACACACACACACACATCACAAAATACATGAAATGTGGGATTTTTTTGTTGGACCATCTCAAATTTCTTGGTAAATATTGGATGACTGAAAAGTTCTCTCCTTAACAAATCATTAAAATAGGCAGGACTGAGTTAATGATTTCTGGGTGGCAAGAAAATATGTATTAAGGATGGAAAGCTAGAGATCTAGTCAGGCTAAAGTTTTGTTATGTAACACGTGGTGAAACTGCATTTGCTTGCAAAGTTATCAACTGTGTTAGTCTGTACTCTCAGGGTGCTGTGTGCTGTTTGTTCTTTATTTCATAAGGCAAAGTGTTGAAAACAAATAAATATAGGATGAATTAGAAGTTTGAAAATGGAATTAAAAGGGATTTAATAATAGTTATGTAGAATTACAAAAGCAGTCTTTTCCTATATCTTAAATTTTAAAAATGGATTTAAAATTTTTTGAATAAGGGTTTCCGGGAAGATGGCGGAGAAGAAGCTGGAGGCTAAACAAGCTCTTGCATAGAAAGCAGTTTTAGAGTTCCAGTGAACAGTCCTAAGCCAGAGAATCACACCAAGTGTGCCATCACAGGACAGAGAGTTAGGCCAGAGAGGGAAAATCCAGGCAAGGAGACAGATCTGAGCACGTGCCAGCAGCCGCTGCTGTGGCGGCAGCGGTGGTGGCGGTGGCGGCTATAGCCACCATACCTGAAACACAGAGAGTCCTACCTGAAACACAGAGAGTCCGGGATGAAGGAGCCAGACGCAGCAGGCTCAACACCAGCAAGGAACAGACATCTTCATCCTGCAGTTCACAGACCAGAGACAACCCAGGAACCAAGACTCAGCATGAGTAGAAGCCTAACATCCTCACTCCTTCTCAGGGAGCAGAGGAGGGAAGGCCACCCCTCCCCCCCTCCCCACCACCAGAGATCTCCATCTTTTTTGGGGGGGGGTCTGGTTGTGCCTGAACACTGGGCCTGGGCGCTGTCCCTCAGCTCTTCAGCTCAAGGCTAGCACTCTACCACTTGAGCTACAGTGCCACTTTTGGCTTTTTTCTTTTTGCTTATGTGGTGCTGAGGAATTGAACCCAGGGCCTCAGGCATGCAAGGCAAGCAGTCTACCACTGAGCCATCTTCTCAGCCCAGGAGATCTCCATCATTGATACTGACAAAGCTCGGTGGAGCTGCTAGCTCCAACTCAGGTCTTGGAAGAAAACTAGAGTCATTTAGCAGAACACAAGAACCTAACCTGACCTGCCAGACTCAGCTCCACCCAGGGAAAAGTCACCCAGCTAGGGGGCCAACCCCAGGAGTGGCTTTCTTCACTGGGTAAACAGAGCCACAGGCTGCCCCTCCCCTTAGCAGCATTAACAATCAATTGAAATTCAGTAAACATAAACCCTGAGAGTGGCTCTAGGCTGAGCTCTGTGAGTTTCTCACAAGCTAGCTCCTCAGGGAAAAGCTACTGTTTGCTGAAAGGCCTCAACTCTACCCAGAACCTAGCCTCATCACAGCATCTCCAAATATGAGGAAACAGCCATCTCCCTCTTTTGTGATACTCAAAGCAGATCTCCCTCCCATTGAACTAACCTGGGAGGAGGATCACAAAATCCTGGGTAAAGCAGAGCATTTTCTTGCCTGTTCAAACAAACTGACTTAAGAAACCAAACAAGCCACAGGAAAATCAAACACCACAAGCAGACCAGAGACTCCAACAAGAGGCTGGTTATGGACACAAGGGAGATACAGGATTTTTCCCACCCCTCCCCCCAAAAAAAATCAAAGAACTTTTTTTTTCTTTTTTTTGTACCTTTTATAAAAATTTTTTTTCTAAAACTTTTTTTAATTTTTAAGTTTTACCTTTTTTGAAAAACAATTGTTTTCTAGTAACTTTTTTCCGCTTATAATTTTTATTTTAAGAGTATATGTGTGTGTGCATTTTTTCTTTTTCTTTAAAAATTTTTGTATTTTGTTTAGCTCTACTGAAATTCTAATCTTTTTTCTTTCTTTCTTACTCTTTTCACCTTTTCTTCTTTTTCATTCTTCTTTATGTGACTTAATTGCTGTTCTGTACATCCTCAGATATACCCATAATCGATTAGACCTTATCCCCCATTGTGTACACACTTAATCCACAAATTTATTACTCAATTCAAAACCTCTTAGACTTAAATTCCTTAATAGCAGTACTACCTCTTTATACCTATATAATATTTTAAGTATTTTTATTTTTAAGTTTTTCACATCTCCTCTATGTCCCTCCCCTTCTCTCACTATATCCACGTTCTTCTCTGATTATTTCGTTTTCGATTCTGCATAATATTTTTAATTTTTACTTTTCTATTTTTTCTGGTCTCTTTTTTTCCCTTTCTCTTTCTTCTTTTTTTCTCTCTCTCTACTTTCACCCTATCCAACCTATTTCCTGTTTTGTGATTAGGACTTAGTTAACTCTCCCTGTGCCTTCCCACATCTCTCTATTCCTATTTTTACCCACATCTCTCCCTAAACCTAATAATTTTGGGTTTGCCAAATTCTTTTTTGTGGTACGTAGCCCATTAATATAGTTGTTTGATGTTAAATAGATGTATCTGTTGAACTAGATTGTATCTACAGACTATTGACTGGGCAAATACAGACTTTGGTTGATGCCTGCCTTAAGTTGTGTTCTAGCACAGAACCAGTGTTATTTTCATCCAAAATGGGCAGACTTAAGCTGGAAAACCACAAGAAAAATGGCAAGTCTGAATATCTCAACTCCCACTCATGATAATCAGGGGACAGAACAGATATGGAATAATCCAGAGGAGAGTTCCCAAATAGCTCTACAAACACTGCTGGCAAACATGATAAATGAAAAGATTGAAAACATACAAAGGACTCTGTATGAGTGTGATAGGGAGAGAGAGGAGGCAAACAAAAGGTCAATACAGGAAAAGGTTGAAAACCTACAAAGGACTCTATATGAGCGTGATAGGGAGAGAGACAAGGCAAACCAAAGGTTTATACAGGAATATTATGAGCGTGAGGAAGCTACTTAAAAACTGATGCAGGAATTGCGTGAGCAGCTTGAGAATACTCAAAAAGAAAGGCAGGAATGGCGTGAACAGGCCGGGAACACTCAAAGAGAACTACAGGAATGGCATGAATGGGAGGAAGCTAAGCAAAGAGTAATACAGGAATTGAGAGAGCAGGATGAGAATACACAAAGATCACTAAAGGCATTCATGGAATCCATTAACAAAGAGCTGAAAGAATTCAGGGAGACCACAAAGGGAATGATGAATGGAACCCAACAGAAGGAATGGGAGTCCAAGGAAACCATAACCAATCAACTAAGTGATTTGAGAATAAACACTGAACACCAAATTAAGGAAGTAAAGAAATTCATACAAGATCTAAAACAAAGCTTCAACAAAGAAATTGAAGCCATCAAAACTGACCAATTAGAAGGAAAAGAAATAAAAAACAAATTAGAAAGTCTTGACAGCAGTTTAGACCATGCAGAAGACCAAATCTTGGGGATTGAAGACAGCCTAGATATTAAAGAGAAAGAACATACAACCATCCAAGACAAGTCCAAGAAATATGATAGATCTATCCAACACTTGGAAGACACCATCAGGAGGCCTAATCTGAGGATAATGGGTGTAGAGGAGCACCTAGAAACAGAAGTTAATGGTATAGGAAATTTGTTTAACAGGATCCTAGCAGAGAACTTCCCAAACATGCAAAAAGATAGGCCTATTTAGATACAAGAAGCTTTTAGAACTCCAAATAGACCAGACCAGAATAGGACATCCCACTGGCACATTATACTCCACACAGGATCACCTCAGACCAAGGAAAAGATCCTTAAAGCTGGCAAGGAGAAAAGATTAATCACCTATAAAGGGAAACCAATTAGAATCACCTCAGATTTCTCAGCAGAGACAATCAAAGCAAGAAGAGCCTGGAATGATGTAGGCCATGCCCTAAAGACAAACAACTATCAACCAAGAATACTGTAACCAGCTAAACTCTCCTTCATAATGGAAGGCCAAATAAAAACCTTCCATAGCAAAGAAAAATTGAAACAATATATCTCCATCAAACCAGCCCTACAAAAGATTCTTAAGGAAATCCTACACATAGAAAACCAACAAGACAACAATAAAGGCCAAGAAACTGCACCCAAACTGAGAATCCAAGAACCATAGGAAAAACCCAGTTTTCGCAGCCTTCAAGAAGGTGGATAACATTGCAGGAACTCCCAAATACCTCTCAGTCCTATCTCTCAACATTGGACTTAACTCTCCAATTAAGGGACATAGAATGTCTAGTTGGATTAAAAAGCAAGATCCTTCTATCTGCTGCCTTCAGGAGTCACATCTTGCCTGTAAAAAACACATTTTCAAGGTTAAAGGCTAGAACAAAATCTACCAAGCAAACGGTCCCCCATAAACAGGCGGGAGTTGCAAGCCTAATATCAGATAAAATAGACTTCAAATTAAAATTCATGAGAAGAGATAAAGAAGGTTGCTACATATTAATTAAGGGATCTCTCCTTCAGGAGGTTATTATAATTCTAAATATCTATTCACCAAACAATGGAGCACCCAAATTTATCCAAGAAACACTACTTTCCCTCAAAACCCACATAGATCCAAAGACATTAATTGTTGGGGACTTTAACACACCACTCTCACCACTAGATAGATCAACTCGGCAAAAACTCAACAACTGCATAGATCAAGTAGATTTAACAGACATCTACTGAATACTTCACCCAGCAGCATCAGAATACACGTTTTTCCCAACAGTACATGGAACATTTTCTAAAATAGACCACATTTTAGGCCACAAAGCAAACTTATCTAAATTCAGAAACAATGAAGTTATACCTTGCATTTGCTCAGACCACAAAGGAATAAAATTAGAACTCAACACCAAAAGCCACCAAAGAAAGTCCGGTAACACATGGAGGCTGAACAACACACTGCTGAATCATGAGTGGGTCATGGAAGAGATTAGAAAGGAAATTCAAATGTTCATGATATTCAACAAAAATGAGCACACAAATTACCAGCTCCTCTGGGACACAGCAAAAGTAGTACTCAGGGGCAAGTTTATAGCTCTGAGTTCCTACATCAACAAATTGGAGATATCTGAAACCAACAATTTAATGAGACATCTGAACCTCCTTGAAAAAGAGCAGCAAGATAAACCCTAATCCAGTAGATGGAAAGAAAAAATTAAAATTAAATTAGAATTAAATGTATTAGCATCCAAAAAAACTATAGAAAGAATCAACAGAACAAAGAGTTGGTTCTTCGAAAAAATTAACAAAATTGACAGACCCTTAGCAAATCTTATCAGAAAAAGAAGATAACACACCCAACTAAATAAACT
Organism: Dipodomys merriami; assembly: GCF_024711535.1. Lineage (NCBI taxonomy): Eukaryota > Metazoa > Chordata > Mammalia > Rodentia > Heteromyidae > Dipodomys > Dipodomys merriami. Next base: position 25,839,142 of record NW_027206290.1, read on the forward strand.
CAGATGAGAATGGAAACATCACCACAGAAACAACCAAAATTCAGAACATTATAAGGGAATACTTCTCAAAACTTTATGCTAATAAGTTTTGAGAACTTGACAGAAATGGACCTTTTCCTAGCAAATATTGACATGCCAAAACTAAACCAAGATAAGTTAAACCATCTTAACAGGCCCATATCAAGCATTGAAATAGAAATAGCAATAAGAGACCTCCCATATAAGAAAAGTCCAGGACCAGATGGTTTTACAGCAGAATTTTACAAGGCCTTCAAATCAGAGCTCACACCAATACTCCTCCAACTCTTCAATGAAATTGAAAGAGAAAGTTCACTACCGAACACATTCTATGAAGCCATCATAACCCTCATCCCAAAACCAGGCAGGGACTCATCAAAGAAAGAGAACTATAGACCCATTTCTTTGATAAACATTGAGGCAAAACTTCTCAACAAAATTTTGGCTAATCGACTTCAACAATTCATCCAAAAAATCATACACCACGATGAAACAGGATTCATTTCAGGGATGCAAAGCTAGTTCAATATATGCAAATCAATTAATATAATTCATCACATCAACAGGAGCAAGGAAAAGAACCACATGGTTATCTCACTAGATGCAGAAAAAGCATTCGACAAGATCCAACACCCCTTTATGATGAAGGTTTTGGAAAAATTAGGAATCCATGGAACATTCCTCAATACAATAAAGGCTGTATATGACAAACCTACAGCCAGCATTATACTTAATGGTGAAAAACTAAAGCCATTTTTTCTTAACTCAGGAACAAGACAAGGATGTCCACTCTCTCCACTTCTCTTCAATCTAGCATTAGAATGCCTAGCTACAGCAATAAGACAAGATGCAAACATAAAGGGGATCCAAATAGGGAAAGAAGAAGTAAATCTCTCCCTCTTTGCAGATGACATGATCTTGTATTTAAAGAATCTGATAGACTCTACTTCCAAATTACTCAAGCTGATTCAAAACTTTGGCAAAGCAGCAGGGTATAAAATTAACCCCCCAAAATCAATGGCTTTTCTGTATTCCAACAATGAGAAAAGTGTGGCTGAAAATAGGAAAGCAACCCCATTTGTAATGGCCCCACAAAAAATAAAATACTTAGGAATTAACTTAACCAAAGAAGTGAAGGACCTCTATGATGAAAACTTTAATAATGTGAAAAAGGATATCAAAACAGAACTTAGAATATGGCAAAAACTCCCATGCTCCTGGACAGGAAAGATCAACATCGTGAAAATGGCAATACTTCCCAAGGCTATTTACAAATTCAATGAGATACCTATCAAAATTCCAACCTCATTCTTCAAGGAAATAGAAGAGGCAATCCAAAAATTCATATGGAACAATAAAAGCCCCCGAATAGCAAAAACGATCCTCAAGGGAAAGAACACTGCTGGTGGAATATCAATACCAAATTTCAAACTCTATTATAAAGCTATATTAATCAAAACAGCTTGGTACTGGCACAAGAACAGACCTCAGGACCAATGGAACAGAATTGAAAACCCAGAAATGAACCTACAGACCTATAGCCATCTAATCTTCGATAAGGGAGATAAAACAATAGAATGGAAGAAAGACAGCCTCTTTAGTAAATGGTGCTGGCAAAATTGGTCAACTACTTGTAGAAAACTAAAGCTAGATCCTTATATATCACCCTGCACCAGAATCAACTCCAAATGGATCAAAGACCTTGGAGTCAAAGCAGACACTCTGAAAACATTACAGGAGGAAATAGGAGAAACCCTAGGTATCCTTGGTGCAGGCCGAAATTTTCTTAATAGAGACCCAGAAACACAACAAATCAAAGAAAGGTTGGACAAATGGGATTGCATGACGTTGCAGGGCTTCAGCATGGCAAAGGACATAGCTAGCAAGATCAATAGAAAGCCTATGGATTGGGAGAAGATCTTCACTAGCCATACAACGGACAAGGGTCTTATATCTAAAATACACCTGGAACTCAAAAAATTAAATCCCCCAACAACAAATCCTGGAAGAAACAACTTCCCAATAAATAAGTGGGCTAAAGACTTGAAGAGAAACTTATCTGAAGAGGAAAGAAGGATGGCCAATAGACACATGAAGAAATGCTCAACCTCCCTAGCCATAAAAGAAATGCAAATCAAAACAACATTGAGATACCACCTCACCCCTGTAAGAATGGCAAAAATCAAGAACTCTAATATCAACAGATGCTGGAGGGGATGTGGACAGAAGTGAACCTTAGTGCATTGTTGGTGGGAGTGTAAATTCATTCAACCACTTTGGAAAGTAGTATGGAGGTTCCTGAAAAGACTCCACATAGAGCTCCCCTATGACCCAGCAATCCCACTTTTGGGCATTTACCCAAATGTTTACAAACAAGACCACACTAAAGCTACCAGCACAACTATGTTTATTGCAGCATTATTTCTGTAGCTAAGATATGGAACCAACCCATATGCTCCTCAGTAGATGAATTGATCAAGAAAATGTGGTATATATACACAATGAACTTTTATGCCTCCATCAGAAAGAATGACATTGCCCCATTTGTTAGGAAATGGAAAGGCTTGGAAAAAGTTATGCTAAGTGAAGTAAGCCAAGCCCAAAGAAACATAGTTCCCATGGTTTCCCTTATTTGGAATATCTAGTATATGTCTGAGTCAAGCAGAAAAGTTCAGATAAGGTGATGTTAGGGAAATGAATCCTAAGATATGTATTCACATGTTTTTTTCTTTCATGCAATTTTTTCCAATGGCATTTATAATATTATTTCTTTGTTGCTTTGTATGTCCCTCCCCCACAGTATAACCTCTGCTTTCACTGTATTTGATGTTGGTATAATTTGTGGAGGGAAAGGGGAAAAACAAATCATTTAAATAAGGATACAAGTGGACCTGTTGCAACAATGAAAAGTACAAGTCTTTATGTCGAAAACGAACTTTTCAACTTTGGTGGGTGGGGGGCGCCGTGGGAAGGATTGGGTGATGGGGGTGGGGAGGATGGGAAGGGATGGGAAGGGGAAACAAAGGAGGAGGCTACAATGCTTGATAAGAAATGTACTCATTATCTTTCTCATGTAATTGTAACCCCTCTTTACAGTATTTTCACAATAAAAATAAATAGAAATTAAAAAATTCTTTTGAATAATTAAGAGAAATTAAGCCTTCCAAGGAAAGCCCCTCTGTGACAAATATCAGACTATGTGTGTTTTTGTCCAAATTAAGTATAAAGTGACTAATGGCTTCATGCTCTACAACACTGAAAAGAGAGACAATGGCCCGTAGATAAGGAAGTGATTAAATCAGTTTAACTTGAAATCTATCCCAATGAAAAATTTGCTTGTGATTGCTGGCAGATGGGAACAACTGGAAAGAAATGAATCAGAATTATCTCTGCTTTTGAATGCTTATTGTCAAAATCTCCACGAACTTGTCCTGCAAAAAGCCTGTGACTGTAAAGCTATCTTGTAATTGCAAGACTTTTTCCAGCAGAAAGAAGTTTCTACAAATTACAGCGAATGCAAAGATGACTCATTTTGCAATGTTCACAGAGATCAAGGGATAAACTCTTAAGGTTAGAGCTGACAGAAAGCCAAAGGAGACAATAATGGGCAAGAGATTTGTTTTTTTGGGTCCGTTCGTGGGGCCTGAACTCTGGGCCTGGGCGCTGTCCCTCAACTCTTCAACTCAAGGCTAGCACTCTACCACTTGAGCCACAGCTGGGCAAGAGGTTTTTTACCAGAGATGTTTTATAGCTATATCCTCTACTGGACAGTAAGTGTGGGTTACTGCTTACACAACAGAAATTATTATGAAGTTACTATTTTCTATTATCTTTTCCTGCAGGTCAATATTATTAGTGTTCTCCTGCTCCTTCTCTTGAATTTATATAGACACAGAGGAAAAGACAGAGAGAGAGAGAGAGAGAGAGAGAGAGAGAGAGAGAGAGAGAGAGAGAGAGAGAGAGAGAGAGAGAGAGAGAGAGAGAGAGAGACATACAGAGAGAATGGAGAGAAGATGGTATGTAAAAAGAAGCTAATTTAATTATGAGTCATTTGGGCAGATAAAGAAGGGGTCATTTCAACTGGACAGCCTGAACTTTGACCTGAATTAAGTATCTTGATAAAACAGAATTATGTTTCTTGCAATGGGCTTGATTATGTAAAAAAATATATATATATATATTTACAGACATATATACATGTCTATATTACAAGAGAAAATTTGGCCAGACTATTTAAAAGAAGGATAGTAGCCCAATGCATTTTTTTTCTCCTTCTATAAGGTGTAATTATTCCTGGCATGTGATTATTTGAGCCAGCCCTTTCCTCAATGTTGTCTTTCATTCCCAGGTGAGGATTCTTCAAAAGCCTGTATGCCTTCTTTCCTGGCCTTTTCACTGTCTCCTAAGTGGACACAGAAGAGCATGGGCACCACGGATGTCTCATGTTGAAGGTGTCAGAGTCACGTGTAGAAGTGTCATCCTTGAATTGCCATTTGGACGACAGTTTTGTCAGTCAGGAAAACCTCATGGTCTTTGTAGAGGCCAAGAAATAATTTTTTTATTGTGAAAATATTGTACAGAGGGGTTACAATTACATGGGCAAGATAATGAGTACATTTCTTATCAAGCATTGTAGTCTCCTCCTTTGTTTACCCTTCCAATCCCTTCCCATCCTCCATCCCCACCCCCACCTAGCCCTCCTCCCCCCCCCCCAAGCTGTAAATTTCGTTTTTGACATAACGACTTGTACATCTCATTGTTGCAATGGGTCCACCTGTATCCCTATTTAAACGATTTTTTTTCCCTTCCCCTCCACAAATTATAACAACATCAAATACAGTGAAAGCAGGGGTTATATCGTGGGGGAGGGACATACAAAGCAACAAAAGAAAAGAAATAATCTTATAAATGTGTTAAAAACAATCACCTGAAAGAAAAAATATTTGAATACATATTTTAGGGTTCATTTCCCTAACATCAACTTATCTGACCTTTTCTGCTTGACTCAGACATATACTAGTTATTGCAAATAAGGGAAACCATGGGACCTATGTTTCTTTGGGCCTGGCTTACTTCACTTAATATAATTTTTTATAAGTTTTTAGTGCATTTAAATTAATCTTTTTAGTTTAAGGGTAAACATTATTTAGCCAAGAACCTGGACATGAGTTTCTGCTTATTTACAATTATAACATAGTAGAGAAAGATGTAAGGGAAAATAATGTCCATAAGAAGTACTCTGGTGGCATCAAGCTGGATAGAAAGCTGTAGGCTTTGGAAACTAGTCCAGTGTGACTCAAAGGACACATTTTACAACTATATACTAATTATTTGACTAATGATACATAAACAAGATCAATCATGTTTTCAAGATCCATCAATACTTAAAGATAATTGATTACAAAACAGATTAAAATATTTCTTCTAGCTGAGAAATCAATGCAATTAAATTTAATGTCAACTGGGGATTATTTCCTGATAGAATGCTTGACTATATCTGGGTTTGTTTCTTAGAAATGAAATAAAATGACATAGGAGCAAGAAAAGGAAATTTCTGTCTTTCTCTTCAACAGAATGAGTAAGTTCCGAATGAGGAAATATTTTGTATATGTTGATCCTGGGGCTTGAACTCAGGGCCTTGTGCTCTTGCTTGGTGTATTTCCCTTAGGGATGGCACTGTATGTACCACTTGAGCTTCAAGAAGATCTGATTCAACAGAAGTTCATATGAAACACGCTGAGAGTTTTCACTGACCATAAATTTAACGCAAACAAAAAAATAAGAAAACACTAAGAAAAAAAAACGCAATAGAAAGACAATGATCAGTTTTGTTTTTGAATAAATAAAATTTGAAGCTGTAATGGACACATGAATAAGCCTTGATCCAACAATATCTGAAGACTCATTGACAGACCTGACATTCTAAAAGGAAACATTTCTATGTGGCTGAAGTATGCAAGATTCTCCACTCTTGTTATTTCTGGATCATTTGAACAAACTGAAAACATAAGTTCTAGAACAAAAACTGAAGCTTTTAAAATGAAATCTTAACAGAAACTTAATGTTTGCTTTCTAAGATATAGTGCTTTCATATGAAGATAAAGTGTCTATAGCTTCAAATGTTGGGCTTAATATCAGTTCCTAGAAGTTGGGATTGTTTTTAAATTTCTTTTTTCTAGAAGTTCCTTCAAAAAGAGTTTTTTTTATTTTGTTTTGTTTGATTTGGAGCCAGTCATGAGGCTTGAACTCAGGACTTGGACTTGGGTGTTGTCCCTGAGCTTTTTATGCTCAAGGCTGGAACTTTACCATTTGAGCCAAAGCTCCATTTTTGCATTTTTTGGGGAGAGATTGGAGGGTAGTTAATTGGAGATAACAGTTTCACAGACTTTCCTGCCTGGGCTTGCCTTGAACAGTGAATCTCAAATCTCAGTCTCCTCCATAGCTATGATTTCAAGCTTGAGCCACCACTGCCTGCTACTGACCAAGTTTTTAAAAAAAATATCAATATCAAAGACTGTGTTATGGAAATCATCCACGTAAAGCCCACTAGCCTTGTGCCAGAATGGCTGAAGCTAAGAATTATTTTTTGTTAATTTAAATAATTTCATTTCTCAGGTCCTGGATTCCAGTCCACTCTATATCATGACACACATACACACACACACACACACACACACACACACACACACACACACACACACACACACATACACACAAAACACCCCAAGATATTCTGATCAACTCTGAGCAGCCATGGAAAACAGAAGCAACTCAGCCCACATATGTGATATGTGCTAAAACTACTGTGTATAGTGTATGCCACACTGCTGTGACAAAAGTAATGGAAAAACTTTGTCCAAATAGTGTGTCTAAGTGAAATGATCTCCAAAAGAGGGTAGAAAGATTGAAGATAGTTAAGAAGTGGCTTTCACGTTGGAAACAAAAATGAGAAGAAATATAATAAATAGACATTTATAATTTCCTCATGATTTTTTTTAAAGAATTCAATTCTGCTCAACTTTGACCATGAATGGAACACTGAGTGTTTAGTATTCTGATCATTCTGGGAACTCATCTCCCAAATCAAGCTACTACTCCATAAAAGTCAATTGATTTATAAACCAGTGTAAGAGAAACAAATCAGAATATTTTGTTCGCGGCAAAGCAGTCAGGGTTTCTGCAGATGAAAATCTGCTATGCACAATAACAGAATAACAAATGAAAATATCTTTTCCAGAGAGAGCGCACAGTGCAGCAGGTTCTTGGCCTCTGTCCATATTTACTTTCCCAAATAAGTTTTCAATTTTTAACCTTTTAAATCAAAGTTTCATTTCAGCTTTCAGGATTTATAGCTAATTATGTCCTATAAAAGACATCAAGTGTGCTTAAATTAGGAAGTAGTCCTTCAATAAGTAGGGCAAAAAGTGCAATGAATTTTCTAACTCTTCCTAGTTGAAAACTTGACTTCACTATTTTATAGCATTGAAAATGTGAAAGTACACACAAAGGGGTCTGCAGTCTAGAAACATCCAGGCAACCAACCAATCCACAAATCAACCAATAAATCAACCAACCAGACAAACAGAAAAGCAACCTTGGAGACTTCATGCAATCAGAGACCTCACATTCTCTTCCCCAGGAGTTTTTTTATTTTTATGAGTATCTGCAAGATGGAAATGTTTTCCAACTTTGCACACTTGAAATCACCAGTGATCAGGACAGAGATGTCTTCCACTCTCACAGATCCTCTGAGAAGTCTTTTAGGGTCAGGCCTCCTGGACTAGCCTCCCATCCAAAGTGGAACTGGCATGTCTGGCCTCAGCAATAATTCAACCTCAGACCTAGGACTGTCTCTATGTACTTTTCAAATCCTCCCAATACTTCTCCATTGTGCTATACTCTACTAGCCAACTCAAGGGTACAGCATCATCCGTAAGTCCAAATGATCTTCCAAGCAAAAAGTGTTGTAGAAACCACCGTGTTCATCCTATCCAATGGCAGTGCAGAACAGATGACTCAGGCCCCAAGATGATGGTTCTCTCCCTGGCTGGGGACCATTTCCAGCAGTGCAGGAGGTCAGCCTGTGACAGAATGTCTTTCTCCATAGTCTCTTCTGTTGGGAGTTAAATAGCAAACAGCTGTGGACCTCCAAACAAGGAACACACATATCTGAGAGTCTCTGAGTTTTAACCAAAACTAATGGGTTCTCATCTTGATGAGTACAAAGCCAAAACATGAGTAGAAAAAGACATGGAACATAGGAGTCATTTTCAAAGTAGTGTCTTCCTTCAACATAGCAACCGGGGGGCATGTTATTCAGGAAGCATGCGTTCATACAGGAAAATAAAGTAAGTGTAGGCACACATTTCCTGGGCATGCTTCAGTTAAGGTTATGATTAAAAAGATGGCTGCTGCACACATGAGCCTGTGGAACTCAAGGTCATGAGAACTTGTTGAAAAAGCTGAAGTGACAGAAGGAACATCTCTAGGCATGCTGAGCTTATGTCCAAGTTTTCATTAAAAATAAAGGAAAGGGCACTTGGAAGGTGCACTTATATAGGAGTTTGTCCCTAAAGATGGCTGCCTCCTTAGAAGCCCACAGCTCAAATCCCTACTGGTGACTGAACGGAAAGAGACCTTTGTTCTCTTTTGTGTGTCAGACCCACTTTCCACCAGATGTCAGTTCCAATGCATTTGATTCAAAGTCTTCCATCATAATAGGATTATCTCTGTAGGCCAACACTCATGCCAGAGTCTGACTCTTGTGGGGTTCCTTGAGACACCAAAATGCAGATACCTTTGACTACCAAAGAACTTCACAAATGGGCTCAAACAAGATCTTCTTAAACTATCTCCATGATACCACACCTTGATTATATGTTGAGAAGAAGAACCAACTCACCCAGGCCAAGCATGTTACCCAATGTGCTCTGCTCTGCTATGCAGGTCCCCTTTCTCTTTGAGTGTACTGTACTGTGCTATTTGAGTGTCTTCCTCTACCATGTTGCCACCACACACTTCTCTTCTACTCTGCAAAGTTTTGGAGGTTTTTCAAGTCCCTATGAGATCACAGTTCAACTTTAAAGGCTTCCCGTCTATCTCAAATAACTGCTTTCCAACTGATTTGGTTCCTTTCTGGGAGAAGCTGGTGATTGCTGAAGGCTTCTAATTTTCTCATTTGAAGTCTTTCTACTGGTTACTCTTATGAAAAATGCCAAGAGAATCACCATTATCATTTTAGTTGTAGTATATTTGTTGCTATATTTATCTTTCTAAATTATACCTGTTATACACACATTCTGAATTTCTTTTAGAAAAATAACTATTTGAGAAAATTCTCCATACAATTCTTTTAATTGGAAATTTTACCTCTAATATCAATGCTGTCAGTATTAAATACTTGGATTATCTTCACTTAGTTTGTATTTGCTTCTTTTCTATTATTACTTGTTTTAGTTCGTATTGGTAAAATTTTTTCATTTTCCATGTTTCTTTCTAATTATGGAAGTGATTTTAGCTATAGACCCAATTTATTTAATATTGATAAGTCCATTGAGATAGTTACTTTAGCTTGGATCAATTTAGATACTATGTCAAATTGTTTAACATATCTCCTAGACATATGAATATGAATATTATATTTAGAAAAAGCAGGATAAGAACAGGTACAAACATTTCAACATTACTCATGTTAGAATTGGTAACTTTGGTGGTACTTTATTATTTCTTTTTTTTTGGGGGGGGGTCCGGTCATGGGGCCTTAACTCTGGGCCTGGGCACTGTCCCTCAGCTCTTCAGCTCAAGGCTAGCACTCTACCACTTGAGCCACAGCGCCACTTCCGGCTTTTTTCTTTTTGCTTATGTGGTGCTGAGGAATCGAACCCAGGGCCTCAGGCATGCAAGACAAGTCCTCTACCACTGAGCCATCTTCCCAGCCCTACTTTATTATTTCTGAGGAAAAGTCTGGTAATTATACTAGTTTTCAGGTTGGGGCAAACGCTCAGCTTTACTCTGGGAGAGCTGGGCTGTGGGTGGTGAGTGCAGTAGTTCTATAGACTTTGAAAGTCTGCTACTTGTTATTAGCTGTTCTTGGAGACTAAGCTCAGAGATTTTCTAGGCTGAAACAGTGGCTCCCTCTTGTATTGCAATTTCTTTATGTTGAGTTCTGGATTACAGCATGAAGACCTGTTTGATCTGTCAATAATGTCTGCCTACTGATTTCTAGTTTCTTCCCTCACAATCATAGATTGATTTCCTTTTTTGTAATTGTGTTTAAACAGAGTCAAAGACATTGACTTATTCCTTAACCTTGAGTTGGAGACTGAATATTTATTGGAAGCAAACTTTTATTGCTTGTATCTGATTATAGAAGTAATAAGGTACACTTTAGCCTACATATACATTAGAGGATTCATAGAGAAATTTAGAAACTAATACATAATTCTGAAGCCTAGAGAAAAAGATTACAAATACCTGTGTATTTGTCTCAAATATGACAAATATTTTGAGGTGTCTCAGATGAGGCAGAACATAGAATCTGACAATAGGCTGATATGTGTACTGACTGGTTTAGAGGTTTGGAATCATGTATTTGTTTGCTTATTTATTTATGTAGCTTGCTTGCTATGTAGCTAAGACTCTCCTCAAACTCATGATTCTCTTGCCTCAGCCTCATCAACTTTGGGATTACAGGCATGAGCTACTATTTCTTGTAGGAAACATATTTTTTAAGTATGGTATACTAAGTATATTATATTAAAATGTTAGGTGTGTTATACATAATACTAACATAATTAACAACGTAATATTAAGCATGAATTAATACTTTACTACTAAGTATTAGTTCATACTTAACACTTAGTAGTCACACTTAGTATTAAAGTATTAATTCACACTTAATATTGAAACATTATAATATATTTAACACAACAATAAGTATGTATAAATAGTTACTATTATAAATTTAATACATAGTTAATATTAAAATATTAAGCATGCAATTACAAGTAAGTGTAAGTATTAATACTTATGTTTTAATATTTATCATAATCTCTTTCTCTCTCTATATATATCTAGAATTAATATCAAAAAGTTCTGTGACATGAAAGGGTTTAGAAGTATTATTCTAAGCAGAAAGTCTGGCTTTAGAATCGAGGTTCTTAAACAAATTTACATTCCCACCAACAGTGTAGTAGTGTTCCCTTTTGGTCACATCCCCGCCAGCATCTGTTATTGTTAGTGTTTGTGATTATAGCCATTCTAATTGGGATGAGGTGGAATCTCAATGTTGTTTTGATTTGCCTTTCTTTTATGGCCAGAGATATTGAACATTTGTTCATGTGTTTATTGGTCATTCTTACATCTTCTGAGAAGTCTCTCTTTAAGTCTTTACCCATTTTATTAATTGGATTGTTATTTCTTCGAGGTTTATTTTTAGGAGGTTTAATTTTTAGAGCTCTAAATATATTTTAGTTATGTGGCTTTTGTCTGATACATAGCTAGTAAAAATCTTCTCCCATTCTTGGCTTTCTATTTATCTTGCTAGATATGTCCTTTGACACTGTGGAAAGCAGTATCCTTAAAAAACTAAACACAGAGCTTCCCCATGACCCAGCAATTCCACTCCTGGGCATTTATCCAACAGACCACAAACAAGGTCACACTAAAGCTACCCGCACCACAATGTTCAATTGCAACATTGTTAACTATAGCCAGAAATTAACTCAGATGCCCCTCAGCAGACAAATGGATCAAGAAAATGTAGTGTATATATAATAGAATTCTATGCTTCCATCAGAAAGAATGATATTGTACCATTCATAAGGAAGTGGAAATATGGAAAGACTTGGAAAACATAATATTAAGTAAGATAGATCCAAAGAAGCATAGGTTGTATAGTTTCCTTCATTTGTTCTAACTATAATGTGCCTATAAATCTACAAGTAATCACACTAGGTGGATAAAAACAAAAGTTTTACACTTGGACATAATAAGTTATATAGGACTCTAGACATTCACACAATGAGAACAGAGAAGGATATTCTTAGGAGAGGATCACAGAGATTCAATGTCTATGGGCATATGGTCATATAAAATGATGTTTACTGAAATGAAATCCAAGAAATGGAAACAAGAGGTTTTAGGTTTTTAAATGTTTATTTAATTCTTATTTTTTTCTCTTTTGCCATTGTAAGGCAATGTCTTCTTTCAAATGTCTTCTATTTTTCTTTGACAGGCTTTCTTTCTATAATATCTTGCCCCTCTTAAACTACATGAATGTCTTTGCAGTGTGTTTTAGTACTTTTTTTAGAAGAAATGTTGAGTATGCTTTTGTCTAAAACATAAGAAATGGAGGGATAAAGGTTGAACAAATGCAGCAGTGATACTCACCAGATACTATGTTGAAAATAAACTATACAACTTGTAGGGGAGGGACGGGAGGGAAAAATTGGGAGAAAATGAGGGAAGAGATGACACTGTTCCAAAAGAAATGTACTCAATACCTGACATATAATTATAACCTCTCTGTATGTCATCTTTACAATAAACATTTTTTAAAAGAAATGTACTCGTTACTTGACTTACGTAACTGTATTCACCTTTTCAATAACAATAAAATAAAATTAAAAGAATCCATGTTCTTAACTAAATGCCTCAGTCACGATGGAATTATTCTTCTTGTATAATAATGTGCAAAGGGAATGTAGTCTTCATTTACAGAATTTATCTATTGAAGAATTTCATGAACCAGTACCGGCACCTTCACCCAGTGTCCACTATGCCTGACTTTTTTTCTCCTCTCCCCTTCTCACAAACAGAATAGAGATCAAGAACTAAATAGCCTAACCTGGGAAAAAAAAATCATTCTGATCTAATATTTCAAGTACTACCATTATTTTTCTTCTTGCTCAGCTCTTCCTGTAGGTAGCAACTGAAGGTCTGACAGCTTTCTTTTGTAGAATATTTTGTCAGAGGTGAGCAGCTCAGTGGCCCATCTTCTTTTCTGTCTGTGTGGGTGATGGGAGGGGCAGGTGACTCCCACTCAGAATGTTCATGATAGGCTTTCAAAATGCATCAGTGATTTGTCTGATCCAGGTTCTTATCTTTCCTCTACTTTCATAGGGAAATAGCTTCATATGCCAGAGGTTTTATGATCTTTAAAGGAAAAGATCGTCTTTTCTTTAGCCTTATCATCCTCATGTTCAAATGTCTTCTATTTTTCTTTGGATAGGCTTTCTTTCTATAATATCTTGACCCTCTTAAACTACATAAATTTCTTTGCAGTGTGTTTTAGTACTTTTTTTTAAGAAGAAATGTTGAGTATGATTTTGTCTAAAACATAAGATGAGTCTTTTGCTTTTGTGTATATGTCTGTGTGTATGTGTGTCTGTGTCAGTAGGGGCTTGAACTCAGAATTTGAATGTGTACTGTCTTTTTGCTCTTTTGTTCAAGGCTGGCACTCTACCACTTGGGCCGTAGTTCCATTTCTGTATTTGTGGTGGTTAATTGGAGATAAAAGTCTTATGGACTTTCCTGCTCAGGCTAATTTCAAAGCCTCAGTTTTTAGATTTCTGCTTCCTGAATAGGCATGAGCTACCAGCCCCTAGCCTGAATCTTTTGATTTTTAATTGGTGTTTAATTGCTACCATGTGTACAGGTTTTACATTTTTTGCTTATTATTTAATGAGGTATCAGATTGATAATCTTACATGTTTATACTCAGAAAATTATTTAATTCTATTTTTGATTTATTTCAATCTACTCATATACTCCTTCTTTTTCTCTGTAGAAATACTAAGGTATTTTGGGAGGTATGAAGGAGAAATCTATTGTTTTGTGTTTCCTTATTTCTTGATGTGCAAAAGGTTGTACAACAGGGTTACAACAATGTGTCTAGTGCTTCTTGACCAGTTACCTTGCCCATCATTCTCCCCTCCTTTTTTGTTAAACCAGCTCTTGTTCTTAATTCCTTAATTATACACTCTTCTTACCACCTATAAACTCTTTTATTTTCCTCTGCTTTCTTAGAGGATTCTCCAGAGTTTTCTCTAAGGACCTATGTGGTGATTCATGGTGGCGACTGCTTCTTTCTCAGCCTTCTCTGGGCTTTACTTATGCAGTAAGATTGTGATCTTTTGTGGCATTTTTCTAAGTGCAGCCAGATTCTTTTGCATCTCTGCTGTCAGGGAGGTCATTTCTTTTTCTAAATACAGACTATGTTCTCTTGAACATTGTCCAAATTTTTCTGTTGTATCTTAGGAAAAAAGATTTTTCAGAGCTGTTTCTTTTTCCTCCTATGCCTTCAAAGCAAAGATGCCTTGTCAGTATAAATATCCTTTCAGACATCACGGCCTTTGTCTGCCCCATCTACTCACTCTTGAATAAATGGGTTTCATTTTCCAGCAGGTCGACAGGTGATGGATGTAATGTCCTTAGCCCCTTTCATCTTAGCATTTGGCCCTGATAGACACTTTTGTGTTCTCAGCCCTTAGTTCTATTTGTCAAGCACCATGACCATTCATATGTCAAGGTCAGCTCAAGGACTTCTCTTGGCTTTAGTTATTGGTATCCTTGCCTCTGTAAGTGGCCTGAACCCCACTGTCAGTCCTGCCTTCTAGGTGAGCAATATGGAAAACTATATCACAGTAATGTTATCATTACTTTCATGTCTACTTCCAATATTTTCCTTACTTTACTCAACTGTCCTGCATGCAGTATTCAAACCAGGAACTCCATTTATTCTCATACTAAATTCTATAGGTTTTACTCTCTGTATAGATTTGAAAATAAATTATATGACTGGGAATAGTAAGGGGTGTTGGACTCTTAAAATGGAATTTATGATTCTAATCTAGTTTATCCCAGTCTTATTCTATGCTTAGTATAGTTCTTGTCTCCAGTAAGTAGTGTGACTTGCGCTTGTAAAAATATTTGTTCTATCAGTTTTAGAACCAGCTCTTGATTCCTAATCCATGTTTACTACAAGTTAACATGTGTAATAATGTAGTCCATGTAATTATGGAATTTCCAAAGTTTTGATGTACAATGCCATCAAAAGTTTATGACATTTTATGGACTTTGGAAATTGCTCCTGTAGTGCCTTCTTTTTTATTATGTGGTAGCCAGGGAGAAATGCTATGTTTTCCCTAAATTTATTTTATTGGAAGTATATTTACACCATTTACACCACCATTTTCTTGAAATATGTAAGACCTCAGGTATGAGACTTTAGTTTTGGAAACAATTGCAGTTAACAAATCTATCTGTTAACAAATTTATCTAACAATCAGCCACCCTACCATAAACATCAGATATTTCACCTGCCTAAATTGAGGAAAAGAATATGGGCAAACACTAGGGAAACCAACCATCAGGTTACATTCCTTTATTTTACAAAAATGAATAGATTTGTGGTGATACTTTATGTGCCGAGAATGGGGTTGGCCATGACAGGATCAAATCAGACTTGCAAAGTCAGTTTTTGTCTGTGTGGAAACAGTGATGGTTATTAAGTACCAGGGACTCGGTTCAGATGTGTATTTTAGGGACTCAGTGACTGGGACAGCCACTGGTGCATTGGGAAGTGAGGATTCTACAGAAGGGAATAGTAGCTGGGGAACTGACAGGGTGCCTTGTAGGGAGTTTCTGAGAGCCCACAGTAAGAAGTGGTAGCATGGAAGTGAGTGACTAGTGGAAGATTTGAAGAAACACAACTGGAAGAACAGATGGTGAATTTGATGTGGGAAACTGTTCTTCAAGCAAGGACCGTAGAGAAGTCTATGGAGGGTCATTGGGCACACGTGAGTTTCTCCACTCATGGAGGAGGTGAAGGAGGGAATACATATCTGGAATTTGGCCTCATGATATCTTAGATGTGAAACATCTGAGGAACAATCAGAGGGAAAAGAATTAACACTCATTACTTATGAACTGTATAGGTGGGTACCATGATAAATGCCCCACACATATTAGTTCATTTATACCTTCCCAACACCACCATAAAATTTAATAACCTCATTCTGTAGATAACTATCCTTTCTACTGTCCAGCTTAGTTAATACACTTGTCAAATTCACTCTGCTCACAGAAAAGTCCTATGATTACTGTATCTGGGTTCAGGTCTTTCTGGACTCTCTAACTCACAAACTTACAGTAGTGAGATGGGGGGGGGGGTTGGGGGAATTCTGGTGTGAAAGAACTAGGGCAGAGCACCCTGTTTCACCTCATGGCTTTAAGCTGTGTGGCTTGGAGGAACATCTTGGGTGCCTTATTTTCTACTTTGATAAATAAAAGGAGAAAACAGTTGCATCTGCCCCATATTGTCTTTTGGTGCTTAAATGATGTATGTATGTGTGTATATCACATATGGACCAATATATGTTTAAATTGATATGTATGCATATATTTTGATCAAGAAACAGCTTCCAGTGTATGTTAGCCCTTAGGAAGTATCTGATAAAAAATATTACTGTGGCTAATCCTGTGACTTATTGACTTGATATGAAACTGTCCCCTTGAGTGTTAACAATAGAAGCAAGGAGGCTAGGAAGAAATGTGGGAGATCAAACGTTGCAATGTAGGTCATAATTAGAATCATCAAACTAGAAGGATAGTATGATTCTAATAGTTTGCAGCATATCCATGAATTTTCTGAAAATATAAAATTCTGACTTTGCAGAAGAAGACTTCCTTTGGTAAAATAAACTTTATATCTCCTCTGAGGCATATGCTTTAGAAATCATCACCTATGCCTTTATTTTAATATATTATCCATCCCCTTTTGGTGTCTTTCATAAATTAAGTTTGTGTTGGTTTTCTAGAAATGCATTTGGGACTTTAGTGAGCAAGGTAAAAACCCCAGTAGTTTCATATGTAAGTATAAAGCGCAAAGCAATCATTTTTCAGAGTAATATAATAAAAGATCCACACAAATCCTGATGGATTCAAGCTCCTGATCGTATACAGTATTTCGGCAGAAATTACGATAAGGGGAAAAATGTGAGACCCATAGATACACTGAACTGGGGTTTGCTTTCAAAATTTCCTTGCGTGAGATGCTGAACTTCCGCCTATGCTGTTATTGAGTCGGCTGTATGAAATCCTCATTTTGTGACTTCATTGATGCAGCAAAGGTTTCTGCAACTCCTTTCAGGCTCTGGTACTGTGAGGCGCACTCAGAACCATGAGGACAGTTCTTTGCAGCCAGCAACACACAGTCATATGAGAAAGACAAAATGGATTGCCTGGTGCAGAGAATTAGGGAACACCAAGCAGACAAATGAGAATATTGAGAGGAGGTCTTCCTTGAGGAGATGCCACTGGTGGATTTTTAAAAATCAATGTTAGGTTAACAGGTGAATGAATGATGGAGAAGAGAGGGCCTAAGTAAGATCACTCAAGTGAGATGCAGCCTGGGAAAAACAGAATCCTCTTATTGTTGCTTTTGAAGGACAACCCATGGCTGGCGAGAGGGTGAGGGCGTCAGGTACATCAGTAGTGGAAAACATAGAGGAAACAATAATAAACCCACTTCACAACTGTTTACTTGTTCAAGGAAGGAGACATCCATGATTAAAACTAGGGAGAAGGAGATAGATAACTTTATGTCATAACTTTATGACAATGATTCCAATTATGCTAGTGATAAAAGGTAAACTTTTTGGTACATATGTATGTATATACATGCAGGTATGTGTGTGTATGCGTGTATGTATATTCACACACATATACTGTTGTTATATAAGTCAATAAGAATTATCCAAGCAAAGCTAGGCATGGAAGCTCACACTTACAATCCTATCTACTTAGAAGGCAGAGATCAGGAGGATAATAATTTAAGGTCAGTCCAGGTGAAATGTTCCTGAGAACCTCATGACCAATAACTGGGCATGGTAATACACACTTGCCATCTAAGTGAAAATAGAAGGTGTAAGTAGGAGGATCGTAGTCCAAGCCTGCCCTGGCAAAAGTGAGACCTTATCTCAAAACAACGAAGAGACTGAAGGCCTGGCTCAAGCAGTAGAATTCCTTTCTAGCAAGTGTGAAGCTCTGAATTTAAAACTTCAATAATACAAAAAAGTGAGTAAAATGAAACAGACATTCAAAGGGATTATTCTTTCTACAAGAAGAGCTCTTATTTCTCTGAAGACTCAGGACCCAAAGAGTGCTCCTCAGCTCAGGCTAAATTTTCTCTCTCTTACCTGCCTGTAATTGTCTTCTGTAAGCCAAGTGAGATGAGACCTTCTCCATCGATTCTACAAGCCAATCTGAGAAGGCAGCAGAGAAATCATGGGAGCCACAACAAAGAAAAACTTCTTGTGTCCATGTCTTGGAGTACATTTTGCTTAGCATTATCTTATATAGTCATATGTACATAGCTGTTGAACTATTCTGCTCATCTGCTAAGATTGTTCCAGAGTTGTTCTCAATGTACTATGTGATTTCTTTTTTCTTTTGTGTTTCCCCCCTAAGGTTTATCTCCTGTTGTCACTGGATTTGGTACCCTGGGTATTGTATATATGTTTATCTGAATTAGGGAAGGGAAGAGGAACAACAAAATGGTGAGACAAAGGACAAAGGGTGAACTAATGCAACAGTGAGACTCACAAGACACTATTTTGGAAATGTTCTATACAACTTGTGGGGTGGGGGATAGGAAATGAGGGAGAAAAACGAAGGAGGGGGTAACAAGTTTGACAAGAAATCTACTCGCTACCTTACTTAAGTAACCGTAATTCCTCTGTACATCACCTTGACAATAAAATTAAAATTAAAAAATCATGAGAGACTGTTTACCTTTTCATCTCTCTCATCCTTTAAGTTGGTATATATAGTAGGACTACATGTTCAAATGACAAGTATAAAGTGTGTCAACTAGGAGAAATGTGTGAAAAGATGAAGACAGCATACATTTAACCTAGAGAAACCCTTTATATAAGAACAATTACATTTCTCTCATAGGACCAGAGTATCTTTTTTTTTTTTTTAAAGAAAAGGTATTTGTATTAAAACAGTAAGATGATATCTTTTACAGGTGTAATTTCTATTCTCAAGTGTTAGTGTAGGAATTAGAATTATTGTCATTCGAATTCACTGGACACTCAAGCAAACTGATTTACTCACAGGTGTAATTCAGAAAAGAACAAGATGTAAGTCTGTCCTTCAGTGACTAGCATGGTATAATTTGTCCATGTTTCCTCTAGAAAAATAGTTTTTCAGACAAATTAATATATGGAATTTACAAGGCAAAGATACTTTGTTGGAACTTTATTTGCATGCATCTATTTTGCTTTCCTTTTGTGAAAAATATTAGATTCACTTTAACAGGGAAGATAAATTACAAGGGAGCCTAAAAAGGGAAGAAAATACAATTTCTATTATATATTCGATATACATTTTCAATATCTTCTTTTTACCCAATAGGGAATCCAGTGCTCATATCCTATTACAGAAGACAGATTAGGTTTGTAAACTAAAAGAGCTTTGGAAACAGGCATGATCATAGTTTGTGAGTTTAAGTTGAGTTTCTATTCCAGAATAAGTTTTGTTCCTGTTCTCAGCAACTAAAGAAGTGCATGTATTTATTTGATGTCTTCTCTGCTTGCTCTGTTTTAGATACATTTGATAGAAGTGGTTACATTCCTAAATTAAAAAAGTAGGCTATGTAATTGCAAATAGAAGACATAAAAATAATAAAATAAAACACTCAACTCTTAAGTAGTGCTACTTGAAAATTCAAGGGATGGTCTTTAGAATAGTTCGGTGCACAATCTAAAGAAAGGAACAGCAGCTAAAACAGGTACAAAGGGGAAACACTTATTCTAAAATGTCATCCATTTGCTGAACCTGAACTGGGTAAGGATTCAGACTTGTTTCATTCAATTACTGTTCCCAGCAGTGTTCTCACCAATGTATTGCTTTTTTAGTTTTTATTTTTTGGCTGCTCAAGAAAGCTGAAATAGACTGGATTGTATGCAAGAAAGACCTCAGAAAGAAAGAGCAGGTTATTGACTTTGAAAACCATAGACAGTCCATTTTGTACTTCCTGTTGTTTGAATGAAGTGAAATAGAAGCTTTTTTTGTAACCTCAGGAAACAAAGTCATAAAATTGACATTAAGTCCAAAAATCAGACTCTAAAAGTCATCTTCTGTGTATTTCAAAGCATAGCACTAGTTTTATGATAAAATTATTACGCACTCTAAACAGTATAGAAAAAGCACAAGATTGAAATTACAGAATTATATTCACGTACTTTCTAAAACTCTTAAACCCGCTTTTTATAAATAAATTATTAACTGCCTTATATGTAAGAGTTAATTTACTATATTGTGCCATAATGTACTTTATTAATTAAAAATGATTTCTGAAAGGGATCCTGTTTACTAACACTTGTAAAAAAGCTTCATCTAGTATACCCTGATTATATTTTACATTTTAGTTTGCTTTTACCTGACAAAAAGAATTGTATGTCAGTTTAATATAAAGCATATATATATATATATATATATATATACATATATATGTCACTTAGATTGTGGAATGGCTGCTATATCCATTAGTAAATTTATTACTTGTCCATTAAAATATGAAAACACTTAAAAATCTCCTATCCAATTCATTTCAAACATACAGGCCACGTTAAGTGTAGTTTCCATGATGCTCAATTGAGCTTCTGAAGTTATTCCACTTGTCTAACTGAATTTCTGGATTCCTGGAACACTATTTTCCATTGACCAGTATAGTTGCGTGCACGCACACACACACACACACACACACACACACACACACACACACACACACACACAACATTCTTAACAAACTTTCAGTCAACTAGACAAATTTGAAAGTTCTAAGATGCTAGAGTAGCCATATGAAATTTTAAAATGAACACTGTAGTAAGCTTTCTTTAACATTAGTTACAGGTGAAAATAATCATTTATTAAGAAATTATTTGACTGGATTCATTAAAGTCACAGAGACAAATATTTATTTGGCATATTTTGTTCCTAATATCCTGAAATACTTATTTAAAAAAATCACTTAACCTATGATCAGAGAACAGAAATGTGAATACTTGTTTCTAAGCAGAGTTCGCAGAGTTATAGCTGATGGATTTAATTACATTGAAATGATTGCACTGGCATTTTACTTTTTAAGATTGTGCCAGTGGACATATATTATGAAAGAATCAACCACTTTGTGAAGAAAAAATATGTCCTATGAGTCATTTCCTAATGTATTCTGCTGTGGTGAGCTTTAGATTTTCACAATTTTAATAAAAAAGTTTATAGAAAGGTCTTCCCTCAGAATATCGTGGCCATATATAAGAATTCTCCCACTCCTGACAAATGAGTTTCACATACAATATGAGTAAAATGTGATGTTATTTAAAGATGTCTTTTCCCTGCCTCATAAGTATGAGATGCCTTTCTCTTAACCATTAATAAAGTATTCTTTGGTGTCTAAAGAATGTAGGTTTTGATCTTGTTTCTTTTAATTTATAAAGTTTTTCTTGTTACTAGAAAGGTTGCAGTTACATAACTCAGGTAATGAGTACATTTCTTTTTGGGCAATGTCATCCCTTCCCTCATTCTCGCTCAGTTTTTTCTTCCTGTCCCCTGCAAATTGTAGAGTTCATTTTCAACATAGTATCTACTGAGTATCGCTGCTGCGTTTGTTCACCCTTTGTCCCTCCATTTCTATGCCCCCCTCTACCATCCCCAAGATAGATATGAACTTGGTTTTTCAACAATGACAAGAGTTTTTTGTTTTGTTTTGGTTTTACCATACATTTTTTAATGAATTATAGAAGACTTACAGACAAATGAAGAGAGGAAGAGGGACTAATGCAGTCATAAACGTCAGTACGTCTCCTACAAACTTAGGGAAATTGAGGGAAGATGTGGCGTTGGGAGGGATGGGGGAGAACAAGATGTGCTATATTCATATGGTTCTTGGTTGAACAGCAGCTCCTTTGTATAACCACTTTAGATAAAAATTAAAGCTAAAAAGAAAACAAAAGAATTTTAAAAGGCATATATACAGGCATGTAGTAATGTCTAAAGATTTTAAAATAAAATTGCATTCATTAAAATGTAATGCTAACAATGTTTGACAGGAAATTTACTCATTACTTTACTCATGTAACTATAACACCTCTGCACAGCAGTTAAAAAAACATAATACTTACATGGAAACAAAATAAATACATTTTCAGTACAAAGCCCTTAGAAGTCTCAGGTAGACTATGAAATGAATTTTAAGCTTCCTCATGAGCTAACTGCCAAGGTGCTATTCTCTGGGTAGGTGGTAAGTTATACAAAGATTGACACTGCCTCAGGAAGTGTTTCTAGTTGTGATGGAGGACATTGTCCATTGGGCACTGTTGCTTGGTATTGAGGCTCCAAATGAGCTATCTTAATATAGATTACTTTGAATGGTAACTTCCTAAAATTCCACGAGTCTCTGGCATTGACTCAGTTTGGCAGAATCCAACTACCTCTATCCATTTCAAAGAGAAAATGAGGATCCTAATAAAGCAATATGATGCTCAAAATAACTCAGCTTTAGCAGACTAAAGAATGATTTCCACCTTATAAGATCATAGACCTAGGATTTGATGTGATACAATTAGATAATGATTTCATATCTCGATTAATCCTGTAGTTTTACAAGGACATCTACAATATCACTCAGGGAGTTAATAAAAGTCTATATCAATATGCAGTGATTCTTCCTTTGTACAAAATAAGCATGATTAAAATATTTGCTCCTTAGGAATATTTTCTAAGAATAATCATATTAAATAGGATTCAGAGTAATTTTCTTGTTACTGTATTGGTTATTTGAACTGATACATCATATACATTTGGAATCTCCTGAACTCATTTGCCTATAAATGTTTCTAGTTTTTGTTCTATTGTACTTTTTTTTGTAATTATGACCACTTTCTTACTTAAGAGGCTGGATTATGGATATTTAGTTCTATTTCAATGTGGGAAAGAGGGGCTTTTCCCATAGCACGTTTTCCCCACTACGAGTGTCTACAGCATTGAAAAGAAGCAATTCATATTCTCATATATCAACAGAAGCGAAGTTTGTGCATATGTAGTTTAAGCATTACAAATCACAGTGTCAGCAAGATTTTCCATATTAAAGAATGATCTTGTGTTGAACTGTGTTCCAAAGCATTTCTGCAAAGCTGGCTTTGTAATGCTCTCTCAGAGATTTGGCTTCATTCTTTCTTTAAGGCCCAACTTGAGGCTTGGGAAGTGTCCTCATTATGCTGGAATACAACTGTTATCCCAGTTATACAAAGAGGCAATAAACACTGCCAGGGATCAGAATTACTATTTTATAATACAGCGCCAGCCCAACAGAGGTCATTTGAAGTTGATAAAAACAGCTCTTAGAGGAACAGAGACCTTTGACTTCAACAATGAATACAACTACAGTGTCTCCAGTGAATTGTCTGACTCTGTGAAACTGTTTTGTCAATAAAAAATACATATATTTCTGATTGGAGCAAGCATTTCTCTCAAATACTGTCTTCACATTGTAAATGAACTTAGAACAAAAACCTTATACATATATGAATCTGAGATACTTTTGTCTCACTCGCCTGTAGCTCACCTTTGCAGAAACTGCTAAGAGTGCATTTACTGCTTCTTCAATAAGACCAGATTGCTCCTGAAAGTTCTGGCCAACCACCTACAGTCCCTGCCTCTTCCTATCCTAACTTAGAGCATCTTAACATCTCTCCTCCTGTTTGACGACTAATGTAGCATTTCAGACAGTGAAAGGAGGCCACAGTGGGAGATGCTTGAGAGCTGGAGGTCTGCCCAGCACTCTAAATACCAGGCTGAATAAGCCAAGACCCAACCAGTGTTTCCAGAGGGCCCAATGCAGGCTGGTTAGCCCATCTCAAGTGGCAGGACAGGGCACTGGGTGCCAACACCTTTGTGGCAACAGCCTTAATATTCAAATTACTTTTAGTACTAATGATAGCTAAATTCATCTGACTAAATAAAAAAACACTGGTGAAACTGGCTAGGGTGTCAAAGCATCAGGGAGGCATGCAAGCTGATCTGAAGTGAATGGGAATGGTGACAGAGAACAAGGAGACCCATGAAAAGCAAAGATAGCTTTATGTTAGGGAAAAGAAACACGGTTGCATTCCTCACTATGTCCCCTTCATCTCCCTGGCCCACATCTACTTCACTCCTGTTGTATCTGTGGGAATTCTGAGTCTCTCCACTTCGCACATTCAGGCAATGGGGTCCTGAGAACTGTCTCATGGATATTGAAACAAACCTTTTGTTTATTTATGATCAGGAACAAGAATGTCCCCAGACACACGATTCTCAGTGTGAAGATGAGGGCCACCTCAGGGGAGCTGGGATGTACTGTGGGATCTTCTCTCTCTTTCTTCTCAGTACAGAGAGCTCTGGTAGCTGTGGTAGCTCAAAGAAATGGAAATATGTGACTTGTAAAAATCAAAGAACCATCATTTATCTTGTTTGTCGCTAGACTAGGTAATACATGTTTTCTTTTCTCCTCTCAGTTTTTACATGTGACAGATGGAGACAATGAAGTCCATTCTCATTGGCTCAAACACGTGGGGGAAGCTCCATGCAAACAAGCATTCAGGAACATTCAAGAATGTGACAACATTCTTTTCACTGTGAAGTGATACACATTTTCTTTTCACAAGTAATGCAATTCCAAATTTTCACCAACAAAGTGACCATCTCCACCCTTACAATGGAGGTCTGTATTTGAAAATTTGTTATATATATTTATATATATATATGTGTGTATGTATATATATATTTATATTTGTGTGTGTATGAATATTTAGGATTTGTATGCCCTGGTTTAGTTTCCGGTCATATTCATTGCTTCCTGTGGGTGAAGTACACTTCCTGGACAATGGCCACATGTTATATATACAAATGCCAAAGGCCTTTGAGGGTCTGTGTTACATTTAAGTGAACACATTTTTCTATTATTTTCTATTATTTTCTATTATTTGGACTGAGCCCAGTGCCTTGAGCAAGTTAGGCAAGCACTCTACTTTTAAGCAATGTCCCTAATCTTGTTTTGTTTTGTTTGTCTTTAGGACAAAGTCTCAGCATTGCCTTTGCCCAGGCTCAACTCAAGTGCATGAGCTTCCTGCCCTTGCCTCCTGAAATGCTGGGATTAAAGATCTAAACCAACACCCCTGGCTATAAATATATTTTAAAACCTTTTTATAAACTTAATATCAGATAATTTTGACTGGGTCAGCATAGTAAGGAAAAGTCAGATACTACAAACATTGACATACAATGTTTATGGCTTAATTAGTCATTTTAGTAAGTATGGTAGATCCAGTAACTTTAGTCTGACTACCCATAGGTTACAGAACAGAGCTGGGTTAGATATGGCACATTCCAGGAGAAAGACATCATTCTGTGTCACTTCATATTCTCCTGCTCTATAGAAGTAGAGAACGCTCTGATACACACACACACACACACACACACACACACACACACACACACACACACACACACACACATTATATCTAAGTAGTACAAATGAGTTTCCATTTAAGCAGTTTATGAGTATAATGTCTTTGGTCAAATGTGGTATATATACACAATGGAATTCTATGCCTCCATCAGAAAGAATGACATTGCCCCATTTGTTAGGAAATGGAAAAACTTGGAAAAAATTATATTAAGTGAAGTAAGCCAGGCCCAAAGAAACATAGGTCCCATGGTTTCCCTTATTTGCAATATCTAGTATATGTATGAGTCAAGCGGAAAAGGTCAGATAATGTGATGTTAGGAAAATGAACCCTTAGATATGTATTTTAATGTTTTTTTCTTTCATGCATTTATTCCTAACGCATTTATAAGATTATCTCTTTGTTGCTTTGTATGTCCCTCCCCCACAGTATAACCCCTGCTTTCACTATATTTGATGTCAGTATAACTTGTAGAGGAGATGGGGAAAAACAAGTCATTTAAGGATACAGGTGGACCTGTTGCAACAATGAGAAGTACAAGTTGTCATGTCCAAAACGAGCTTTACAACGTTGGCGTGGGGGGAGGGGGGGCGGGGGCTGGGGGGGAGGCGGGGAGGATTGGGGGGGTGGGGGGAGGCTGGGAAGGGATGTGAAGGGTAAACAAAGGAGGAGGCTGCAATGCTTGATAAGAAATGTACACATTATCCTGCCCATGTAATTGTAACCCCTCTGTACAGTGTGTTCACAAAAAAAAAAAAAAAAATTAAAAAAAAAATAATGCCTCTTGGTCAACATCATTGCTCTCCCTCATCCCTCTCAGCCCCCATATCTTTCTTCAATGTCTTAATTTTGTAGGATGTTCATTGAATTTTATGATTGCATTTTATTTGTTTTTACTTTTATTTTTTTGTGCTAGTTCTGGGGTTTGGACTGAAGGCTTCCCACTGGTGTTTTACCACTGGAACCACACCTCCACTTCTGGCTTTTTGGTGGATAACTGGGGACATTTTACCCATGCAAGCTTTGAACCATGACCCTCAAATCTCAGCCTTCTGAGTAGCTGGGATTATAGGCATGAGTCATGGGCTCCTGGCTTAAACATATAACTGAGTACCCATGTCCCTTGTTAGAGGTGGCCTTTCCAGTAAGGAAGTAACAGCAGGAATGAACATTTTTCTCTTTTCTTTTTGGCAGTAATGGTCACGGACTTAGACTTACACAACTTGACACATTTCTGTTATGGCAGGCAGCTTCCAATGTAGGCCTCAAGTAAATAATCTCCATCTTTTAGAATTCATGGCCTTGTGTATTTCCCTTTCCTCAAATAACATGCTTCTAACTCGCACTACTATACCTCAGTGTTACACAGCTGTCATTTCTGTTGCTAGACTTCAAAAGATCCTGACATATCTGGGCAAAGGACTCTTTCCTTTACTGGTTGTTTGTTTGTTTTTGTAGGTCATGGGGCTTGGACTCTGGGCCTGGGTACTGTCCCTCAGCTCTTCAGCTCAAGGCTAGTTAGTGCTCTACCACTTGAGCCACAGCACCACTTCTGGGTTTTTCTGCTTAGGTGGTGCTGAGAAATCAAACCCATTTCCTCATGTGAGGAAAGCACTCTACCACTGAGCCACCTTCCCAGCCCTCCTTCACTGGTTTTGATAAAGAAAGTTGCACATGGGAAGGAGCTCAAGTTAGCCCTTGCCCAGTTGCCAAAAAGCTTTTAAGCTCTTAGTCACCCACCAGGAATGAAATCTTGCCAATAACCATGCGAACTCAGAAGGAGATCCTTCCTGGTCAGGCTTTCAAATGAGAAGGTAGCTCTGCTGACTCACTAATTATAGTTATGTATGAGAGACACCCAGGGAAGCTGTGGCATAATAAATGTTTATTATTCTAATCCTCTCAGCTTGTGGTATTGTTTTCCACAGGGATAAGTAACTAATGCCATTCTGACTTATTCATTCAATCCATCTGTTCATTCTACAATGTTGATGAAGTATTAATGCTCACAACAATGTTGGCTCTGGGAATATAATGGTGAAGAGCAGACGTGGTTATTGTCAACTTGAAGAGAACTGTTGGTGGGACAGATATATGATCCTATTAGATATTTCCTTAAAGAAGGAATGGCTGGAAATCACGGAGTTCTGTGGGTCCATATGGCTGAAAAACCTGACTGATAAGATTGTATCGGGGAGTTTTATAAGAGAGTGTCATCTTTCATTTGGAGATTTAAGAATGAGGAACTTATGAGGTGAAAAATGAGGGAATTTCTCTAGGAAAGGAAAAGGTATTTGATGACCAGAAATAAGAGAGTATTTGAGGAAGTGACAGAAATCCTTTGCATTTGGGGACAAGAGAAGAAAACTTATTTGGTTAACTTAGAATTGGATCATAAAGGTCTGTTAGGCCATTTTATAGAACTTGGACTTTATCTTAAAAGAAATAGGTTACCAATTGGCCATTTTTCATAGGTTGTTTTAGTAGGATGTTACACAATTTGTCTTTGGAAAGAGCACACTAATGGCCCTGTGAATGGTGTGTATGTGTGTGTGTGTGTGTGTGTGTGTGTGTGTGTGTGTGTGTGTGTGTGTGTTATAAAGAGAGAAAGATCAAATGGGAAGTGGAGTTATGAGGATCTTATGAGAATAGAAATTTATGACAGGAAATTAGCATTATACAAATGTGAGAGAATCAAAAATACAAAGATCTAGAAAAGGCATTTTGCCTGGAAATGGAGCTAGCCAAATCCACTCCTCCATTGGAAGCAGTTGTTCATTGACAGGCCTCTGGTAAGTGGCTGTTTCCATGCCCCTGTTTCCTCTGGTGTCTACCAGATCTGTCAATGGGCTTGCTAGCAGGCCAGTTGGGAAAATGAAGTGGACTTTCCCATGCTCTCGTCTACTTGTACATTTATCTATAGTGTGCATCACCTCTTAGCCTACTATGTAATGTCTTTTTCCCTTTTCTTTCTGTGGTACTAGGGTTTGAACTCAAGGCTTTATGCTTGTCAGACAGGTGCTTTTTAACACTTGAGCCATATACAATGACTTATACATATACAATGACTTCCTGGGGCTGTGGTTATGAAATTCTGCTAGAAATGAATGTAGGAATCATGGGATCAGGTGGATTATCACATGGAGATATGGGTGATATGGATTCCTCTTATACTCTACATCTTCATCTTGTTTAACTCCTCTTTGACCCCCTTTTACCGTCAGCCAGGTTTGCTCTGGTTATTTTTTAAATAAGTTCTCACCTTTTGTCCCAGGCTGTCCTTGGCCATGCTTCCTGTAGACATTGAGTGACAGGTGCACATGCCGTGCTCAAAGTTACCTGTTGAGATGAGGATTGTGGACTTTATATTTGCCTGAGTTGGCCTCCAACTTTGATTCTCCCCACCTCAGTCTCCTGAGTACATAGGATTACAGGTGTGAGCCATTGCAGTCAGCTTGTGATTTCTTTCTTTATTATGTGTAATGATCGTTTCGTAATTAGAAATACACATAAGAGGTAGTGATGGTTACATAAATGAAGTTCTAAAGTACATGGAGGAACTACTTGTTGCTCATACTTTAAACTCATCAGTTGGCTCTGTTTTTCTTAGGTTGCAATGATAGGAAGTTCTCAAACATCGTTAACTATTTGGAAATGTCCATAAACCTGGAGTGAATATATTTCATTCCTTGTTCTTATTTCTTACTGCAAAGCTGGAAATGAACTTAGGACAATCAACAAAGGGCAGTTTCTTTCCCCCTTTGCAAATCCAGATGACAACCAGATACATTAAAACAAGAAGAAATTATGTGCCTAAATTAATAGTCACATGAAAACATAGTCATTTCTTTCTCTGTAGTATTTATCTTCAGTTCATATCTGATCAATTTACTTTTGATGATTCCATTACCCAAGTATGGGCTGTGCCTGTGGTGCTGCACTTCTGTATTAGAGACTCCTGCAACAGTGGTAATTTTCCTAATTCTTATGAAGTTCTTATAGTTGCTCTGCATATTGGGACTTAGATCAGGTGCCGTAAGTTTTCGGTTTCCATTAGACATGATGTCTTGTTAAGAAAAAGCGATTTCAATAACTTGTTCTCTCAAGGAAAAAAAATAACCAACTTTGAAGTTTCTTGAACAACTTGCCATCTTAGTTTTCATTATTGCAACTCAATCTTTTTGTTGGCCTCTGAAGTCTTTTTCCATATTAATGTTGGGAAGATCAGTCTGGTTTTGATTCATGGAATCAGGTGTGGCTGCTCATTACTTGCCCACAGGGAAACTCCAATGAAAGGTCTTTTTGAATATGAGCTTGTTTTCATACATATACAATGACTTCCTGGGGCTGTGGTTGTGAAATTCTGCTGGAAATGAATGCAGGAATCATGGAATAGGGTAGATTATCACATAGAGATATGGGTGATATGGATTCCTCTTACTTTATAACTTCATCTTGTTTTATTTCTCTTTTACCCCCTACATCTATTCTACTTCATTAATTTCTGTGCTATATTCCAAAGCATTCTCTAGAGATTGTAGGAACAGATTTTGAAATGAGATAGTCTAAGAAGATAAATTCTTGCTCTGTCAGCAAGAACCATTGACAAGCTACATGGGTACTGGACATTTTGCTTAGTTTTGTTGACCTATGTTTTCACACTTGTAATGGAGATGTTTTTATATCTCAGAATATTGTGAAAATATAATTAGGCCTCGATGTGTTTATATCTACAGTTGCTGAAACACTCTAAGTAGTCAAATTATTTTAGTTAGTATTAAAAATAAGATGGATATATAAAATAGGACACAAATCTTTAACCAGCCTTTTTACTAATGTCGAGAATAGATTTAAAAAGATGAACATTAAGAGTGCAGATCATATGCTCTTAAGTAAGAAGCTAAGGGTGTAGATCAGTTATAGCATGCTTGCCCAGTGGGAGGCCCTGGATTTGATCATGAGAGGGAGGGAAAGAGGGAAATAGAGACTGACAGAAAATCAGACCAAAGGATGTCCATAATAAAGAATTACTTTTTCTAAATTAATTCTAAACTTAGTTTTTTGTCTTTTTCACTTTTATTGAAAAATGAAAATAGTATATGTAGATTTAAGATATATGAGATGATTTTATATACATGTACATTATGAAGTGATTAGCATGATCACAAAAAAGACAAAGAGAAGAGGAGAAAACAAGAGATAGGGTAAGTGTCCTGGACATCTTTGTTTTATATCCCGGTCATTACATGACCGCAGCCAGGTGTGAGGTAGGCTAGGAAATAAGAGGCCACAAATTTAGCTAAATGGATATTTGGGGACAATTCCCAGTCTCTGCTGCAGCAGATAGTTTCTTCATATCCCCATGTCAAATTCAGAAAGAGTATAAGACAGAACTCTTTAGTTTTAATTAGCAGCCAATCAATAGTTGCATGAGGAAGGGGGAGGGTGTTCATGGTGGCATTTCCACACATGTGCAAATGAATCCCAATCACAATCAACCTCATGCCCTCTGTCAGTCTCCCTTACCCCACTCCTCCTTCTTAAAACAATTTCAACAGGCTAAATTTTTCTAGTCATATACATTTAAATAAATTCTATCTATCATATTCATCCACATTCATCATTTTCCTCAGTCTTACTGGCAGTTTTAAAAAAATTATTATCATTTCCTTCTTTCTTTAAAAAATTTAAATTATATATGCATAACATTTTACAGTTTTTAAAAAGGTGATGTACAGAAGTGTTACAGTTACATAAGTCAGGTGAAGAGTACATTTCTTTTTGGACCATGTCACCCTTTCTTTCTCTTTCTCCCAGTTTTTCCCTTCCTGTCCCCACCCACAAATTGTATAGTACATTTTTAACAGTGTCTAGTGAGTACCACTGCTGTATTTGTTTACCCTTTATCCCTTCATTTCTGTGCTCCCCTCTTCCCCTCCCAAAGACAGATAAACAAATAAGACAAAAAGGAAAGGGAAACAAAAACAGCAACAAAGAAAAGAAAAAAAAAGCCTCTTGTTTCAATTTTCTAGAGTTCATTTCAATATTATTATTATGATTACTTTTTGTGTGTGTGGGGATTGTGGGGCCTGAACTCTGGGCCTGGGCGCTGTCCCTCAGCTCTTTAGCTCAAGGCTAGTGCTCTACCACTTGAGCCACAGCACCACCTCGGCTTTTTCTGCTTATGTGGTGCTGAGGAATCGAACCCAGGGCCTCATGCATGCAAGGCAAGCACTCTACCACTGAGCCATCTTCCCAGCCCCAACATTATCATTTTATATGGTCAGACACACATAGAGATTGCTCTTTTGTGTTATTATTATTTCTTTTAAGGTAGTCACTTCCACAGCCAGATTATGCGTACAATGCATCTTGATCAAAGTCATTTCCATTTTCTCCCATTCTCTCTCTTCTCTCAAGTTACCTAGCTTAATTTTTACATAATGCACATTGAATATAATGACTGTATTTTCTCACCTTTCACCTCCATTCGTGTGCTCTCCTTTTTTCCATTTCCCCCTCTCAAAACATGCTTCAGCTTCCTGGTATTCATTTTGTTACACCATTGGACTCCTCCCTTGAGCATACCATCCTTTAGTCAAACAAGGCAGTTTCTTGCTGTGTCCACTGAAGTTCAAGATGAGACTCTACTCAGGTAAGTCTACTTGCTCCAGTGTCCCACTGCCTGCTCAGATCAACTTCTCCGATGTAGGCCGATAAACGGTAGAGAGTACGAGCTAAGTTGAAACATTATCGCAGGAAATGCCTCAAGAAGTACAGGTTTTACTTTACCCTAGTTTAGGTCTCCTTTAAACTTTCTTTTAATCAGTGAAGAAGCCTAGGTTGGGGTCTCAGGTATGAGGTAAGTGGCAGAGCACGTGTATAACAAGTGTGGACGGCCCTGAGTTCCTACCCCACTACCATCACACACACAGACAGAAAGTTGGACAGATGCTGGTGACTCACGCACTGTGATACTACCTACCCCAGAGGCTGAGATCTGCAAACTCAGGCAGATAAATCCAAGAGATTCTTATCTCCAATTAACCAGAAAACAAAAGCCAGACGTGGGGGTGTAATTCAAGTGAAAGAATGCTAAACTTGAACTAAAAACCAAGAAGTGTACAAAGCCCTGAGTTCAATCCTTAGTGCATATGAGCACACACACACACACACACACACACACACACACACACACACACACACACACACACAGAGCAAGTTGATTTTAATTTTTGTGTTTTCTATCATGTCATGATAGGATGAATTAGAACTGTCATTATACATGTGACTTAAAGATATTTCCAGGGGAAATTTATTATTGCATCAAGATTTCACACGAAAGCCAATTTTTTCTCCTGTATTTTCTCTCTTTGCAAATGGTATTTTTTCCTCACTTACAGTTTTATTGTTGCTATGGACCTCTGAGCTGTCTGTCTTTATATAAGGAGCTCATTTCTACTATTCTGCCTTATGTGAAACTCCAGATCTTACTCCTTGTCTTGTAACTGGCATAAAAAACAGACTATTTAACTGAGATCAGTAAATCATCTTGGATTATTACCAATAACTTTGGAGTAGCCTCACAACTTATTTTCTAGTTCCATATTTATTCTGCCTCTGGGATGTCTCCAAGTTTCTTGTGAATTCAGCTATATCTTTAAAATTATGTTTCTATATTTCATAGATAATTTCTAAATGTTTTATATAGGGAGTATTTAAAGGCATATGTTTGGCCAAGATTTGTAATTGAGAATTTCTTTTATGTCATAAAGAAAAAAATACTCTACTTACTGGATTACCCCCTTAACAATTAACTGGAAAAATCCAGAGAGACTTTTTTTGGTTTTATGGTTTTTGTACATTGTCTTTCAATTCTCAAGTAAATACAATAAAGCTATCTAATTTTAATTTTCTTATATTAAACAACACCATACACATTTAATGTTTTGAATAATGCCAAACACATACTAAGTCATCAGTACTAGGTAGCCATTACTTTGACTAGGACTACTGGTACTATGGCTGGTCTTTGAAGGGTGTAGTTCTAAGTATGATATTACGTTGACCATAATTGATGACTATTATCAAGTAGCTTTCCATCTTCCATGTTACTTTTGATCATGATTCAATAACTCTACTACAAAGCCATAGTAATCAAAACAGCTTGGTACTGGCACAAGAACAGACCTCAAGACCAATGGAATAGAATTGAAAACCCAGAAGTGAACCCAGAGACCTATAGCCAACTAATCTTTGATAAGGGAGCTAAAAAAATAGAATGGAAGAAAGACAGCCTCTTCATTAAATGGTGCTGGCAAAATTGGTTAATCACCTGTAGCAAACTAAAACTAGATCCTTATATATCACCCTGCACCAAAATCAACTCCAAATGGATCAAAGATCCGTTTGGATCCTGAAAACATTACAGGATGGAATAGGAGAAACCATAGGTCTCCTTGGCACAGGCCAAAATTTTCTTAATAGAGACCCAGAAACACAACAAATCAAAGAAAGGTTGGACAAATGGGATTGCATGAAGTTGCAGAGCTTCTGCATGGCAAAGGACATAGCTAGCAAGATCAATAGAAAGCCCACAGATTGGGGGAAGATCTTCACTAGGCATACAACGGACAAGGGTCTTATATCTAAAATATACCTGGAACTCAAAAAATTAAATCCCCCAACAACAAATCCTTGAAGAGGAATTTCTTCAGAGTTTGAAGGATTCTGAGATTTCATCTATTAAAGTTAGGTTAGAAAGATTTCTGGCAACAAGTTCAGGGAGATTTATAGCAAGTCTTTCTTGACATCATACATATAAAGCTCACAAAATGTATTTTCTGTTGTGATAACACAATACCTAAGACTGGGAAAGTTATGAAGACAGTAAGTCTCTTTAGTTTACAGTTGTGGGGGCTGTAAATCCAAAAAGAGATGGCTGCATCTGAAGAACGGTTATGGTTGGAAGCAAAACAGGAAGCTGTGTTAGAAGTACTATGCACTTTCAGAATTATATAAGAATAGCCTTTTTATTAAAAAATGACATTTGTAACTAAAATTTATTTCCAAGAATTATTGACAAAGTAACCCAAGAAAGAGGAGTCAGGATTAGCCTTTAAATGAATATCATCATTCAGTGTTTTGAGTTCTAGCGTATCTCTAAAGATAACTGATTTTGGACCAAAAACCAATGTATTGAAATGATTTGAATGGTTCCAGTGTCTTTTTATTCTGACTGGAGTTTTAGAAGCATACGGAATTACAAAAGCATTTTATTGTGATTATAAAGGTGATATACAGAGGTTTCATAGTTAAATAAGTCAGGTAAAGAGTACTTTTCTTTTGGGGCAATGTTATTCCTTCCTCATTCTCCCAGGTTTCCTTCCCATTCCCACCCATACGTTGTGTAGTTCATTTTCAGCATAGTGTCTAGTGAGTACCACTGCTACATTTGCTCATCTTTTTTTTTTATTTTTTTTTATTTTTTGGGTCCAGTTGTGGGGCCTGAACTCTGGGCCTGGGCACTGCCCTCAGCTCTTCAGCTCAAGGCTAGCACTCTACCACTTGAGCCACAGCGCCCTTCCAGCTTTTTTCTTTTTGCTTATGTGGTGCTGAGGAATCGAACCCAGGGCCTCAGGCATGCAAGGCAAGCACTCTACCACTGAGCCACCTTCCCAGCCCCTATTTGCTCATCTTTTGTCCTTCCATTTATGTGCTTCCCTTTACGTTCCAAAAGACATATAAATGAACAAACAAAACCAAAAAACAAGAAAATGAAAACAGCGACAGAGAAAAAACTACTTGTTTCCATTTCCTAAAGTTCATTTCAATACATATTATTTTGTATTGTCAGATACACTTGGGCATCGAACCTTTGTGTCCCTCTCCTAAGAGTATCATCCTTTGGTTTCACTGTGTATGAATGCCTAGAGTACTATATAATTCATCATGCCCCAGTGTAATTTAGTTCTAGCTTCCTCATATGACAGGAAACATGTACCATTTGTCTCTCTGAACTTGGCTTATCTCATTTAACATGATTTGTTCTAGATCCTCCCATTTCCCTGCAAATAACCTAACATTATTCTTTTTAATAGCTGTGTAAAATTCCATTGTGTATAGGTACCACATTTTTTGATCCACTTATCTATTTATCGTAGGGCATCTGGGCTGTTTCAACAACTTAGCTGTTGTATAATGAACATGGAGGGGCAATGAACATGGATATGCAACAACCATGGATGTGCAAGTGTGTTTACAATATCCTGGCTGCGGATGCTCAGGATAGATGCTGAGGAGTGGTATGGCTGGGTCGTAGGGAAGGTCTATATTTAGTTTTTTGAGGAACCTCCACACTGTTGAACATAGTGGTTGCAGTAGTTTACATTCCCACCAACAGTGCATGAGGGTTCCTTTTCCCACCATATCCTTGTCAGCATTCATTGGTTGAGTTCACCAAGTTGGCCGATCTAACTGGGGTGAGGTAGAATCTCACTGTTGCTTTGATTTGCATTTCCTTTATGGCAAGGGATGAGCATTTCTTCATGTGCTTCTTTGCCATTCTGCCATTTTCTGAGAAAACATAAGAAATTTGAATGGTTTTCTGGCATTCATTTCTGTGAGAAGGACCTCAGACCCCAAACCAGCATTGGTCACTCGTAAAGGTTTATTTACTTGAAAGCTCCTACTGTTGCTCAAGTGCATTCCATCCAGAACCAAATTTGGACATGGCTTTAGGAAGGGACTAACCATATTCAAAGCATGGCAAAATAGCTTTAGTTTATAGTTCTCTTTTTTTTATTTTTTGTTGGTTGTGGGCCTTGAACTCAGTGCCTGTGTACTGTCCCTGAGCTTTGTTACTCAAGGTTATTGTTCTACCACTTCTGGTTTTCTGGTGGTTAATTGGAGATTGAACTGCTTTGTACTGCCAGCCTTAGATCTCAGCCTCCTGAGTAGCTAGGATTATAGGCATGAGCCACTAATGCCTGGCCATTACTTTTCTTTTTTTTTCTTTTTTCTTCCATTTATTTTGGAATGGTAGGTACAGTAATGTAATGATCCATATATGAAGCAAAATGTCATGACTTGTAGTGCTAGCTACTGGACCTTGACATAGTTCTTCAGAAAAGAAACCTGTCCCCAGATGATGTGCTCTTTCTTTAATTTATCTTTGGACTTTTTCAGGACATGGAGTTCAGAATGCTTTCTCAATCCAGTGGAAGTATATGCTTGTGACTCAGGCTTATAAAAGGTCAAGTTCAAAAACTATATTCAAGTATTTCCGTTGACTCATTTAAGATCTTTTTAAAAATTTAATATATGGAGACATAGATTAAATACCCTTTGGTAGAATGCCCATATAGATACAGCATGATGTATTAAAGCAGGCTTTCCAAGCCAGCTTCACAAAACAGGTATAGTTTTAAGCCTGACATGGTTAGACCAATTGTTGTAAAGCAATGTATTTAAAAAATTTCTTCTTGTGTTGTTCTTACAGTGACATTTTCATAGCTTTGCTTTAAAATACAAGAATGAGTATTACAGATTCTCTTTTATTTCTATCCTTCTGGCTTAGTTTTTAAAGCTTCATAAAATAATCAGGGAAATGGTCTCCACCAACAATTATGAGTGAAGCTACTGAAGTTGAAAGGCTCTAAGCGAAGTTTTGAGAATGATGTTAATTTGTTGTAAGACACATTTTTTGGGAGAATTATTATAAAAGGAGAGAAAAACAATGTAGCTGGATATTTGCAGCCCCTAAAGACCCAGAAGTGCAGTGTAGAGCAACTCCCTTCTCTTTTCTCTCTATCCTTTAATATTTTGAGTGAAAAATAGAAAAGCAACCATTTTCAGTGATGGTGCTAGCAAGGGGTCACTCCCAAGTCAAGGTGTTTCTTTTAAACTTCAAATTCTGTATCTTTTATAGTAGTGATGAAATATGTCACTTCTGCTCCAATTCCTGTATATGAAAAGAATCCAAGATTTTCATTATAGCACTCCAAAAATGTCTATTTCCTGGCACAATGTAAGATTCTTCTTCAAGTGCTAGCAACATTATTGATGATGTCAAATAAAAGGGGTGGTTTTCTTTCTGGACAAGGACCATATCTTTAGCAGTAATAATTTTCTCTTTCTTGGGAACTAACATTGACCAGCATTTACTCAAGAATGATTTAACAATCTTTAATTTTGGAATGGGTGAGCTTCATATCCAGTGACTTATCATCATCTGAAACATCTACAAAGACTGCTTCTCTAAGTTTGAGCTTATTATCTTCCCTCCAAACCTTGCTTTTCAGATGCTGAATGGATGTGAAAAATTGGTCACTCCTTTAGGCCTTATGCATGAAGCAATTGTTTCTCCATTACCCATTAAGCAATTGTTTTCCCATCTTCACCAGGGACCTTCCTTTTCCTCCTTCTTCCCCAAAGACAAGTGGCCTCCATCTCACAGCATTCTCTCCTTCACTTTCTTTGTCTGGAGCACACATCTCCTTTTGGAACTCTTTATTTATCTCCCTATCATCTTTACTCTCCCAGCAAACATTCTCAGTCCAGGAAGAGATACAGGTGGCAGAAAGAAGAGCTTCATATGGAAAAACATGATGGCAGAAACACCATTGTAATAAGCTCTCTATATGTCCTTTTTACCTACCTGTTTGTGAACCTTTTGAGATCATGCTCCTTGTCTCATTATCATGGCTTTCACATTTAACCAAAATTCCCAGTAAATATGACTGTGCTTTCATTGTTTAAAATAGATGCTCAGTAAATACTTAGTAAATACATGTAGTTCTCCTATCCGTAATTACAGAAATATTATGATATAAATCTTGATAGCATTTTTCTTTCCCTTCTCAGATAAGCTTCAGTCACCAGCGCACTGACAAGATTCAGATTTACATGAGATCATAAATTCAGAAGCAGAATCCCAGGTGCTTTGTGAAATTAGCATAATATAGTTCACGTATTCCACTGTAGACTGATTTTGAAATGCAAAGCTACAGTATTAAACTGTGGGACAGACAAAGCTCTTAGAAGGAATTTCTATGAGGGAATTATTCCTTCCACTCACAAGGGACTTCCTTTCCTTAAATCCCTTGCAGGATTATATTTTGCTGTTGATCCAAGGAAGAGAAACGCTGGTATAAAGTTCTGGTCCCTCTATGCACAAACTATATAATTAATGAAATTTTCTTTGAGGCTCAGTGACCTTATCCACAAATGTAGGTAATAATACTTGCCATGATTAGCTCATGTGGACATGGTGATATTCGAATGAACTGATGCACAAAAAAGAACTTTGAAATATAGAAATGGTTGTAAAACTGTAAAATATAATTGGTAATTTATATGTTCAGTTTATTTGGAAGATAAAAAAAGAGGAAAGCAAATGCTTTAGTGTAAAAATTGATAATATTTCTGAATTGATTTGAAAAAAGTTTTCTTTGTCTTTCTTTTCCTTTTATTTTATTGTATTTGTGTGTGTGTGTGTGTGTGCGTGTGTGCGCACGCGTCAGTCTTGGAGCTTGAACTCAGAATCTAGGCACTGCCTTGAGCTACTTTTGCTCAAAGCTTGTGTTCTACCACTTGAGCTACAGCCCACTTCCAGTTGTGTGTGTGTGTGTGTGTGTGTGTGTGTGTGTGTGTGTGTGTGTGTGTGTGTGTGTTTTAGTTTATTGGCTATAAGAGGGTCATGAACTTTCCTGCTTGGGCTGGCTTTGAACTATGATCCTCAGATCTCAGCCTCCTAAGTAGCTAGGATTTCAGGCATAAGCCACTGGTAGCCAGCTCTTGAAAAAGTTTTCTCAATAAATATATTACCTAACATTGCTCCATCTGTTGAATGTTTACAGTGTGTCAGAACTCATGTAGATGATCCTTTTCATTATAAAGCTGCAAATCTATAAAGTAGAAATAATTACAACCATTCCTCTACTGCTAAGAGGAGCACTGCAGATACTAATATGGTCATCTATATTATTGACACATTTTAGCATCCAAGCTTATTTTTTTTTAAGTTGTCACCATAAAGAATAGACTAAAAAGATTCTAGAATGTGAGGGTGTTTTCTCGTTTTTATTTCTCCAAAGTGCTTTTCCAAGTATTATCATAGGTATGTAGCACGGAAGTGTTTATGTATACCCAACTTTGTGGGGGAGGCTTGAATTTAAGGCCTGTGCTTTCCCTTAGCTTTTTCACTCAAGGCTGGTGCTCTACCACTTGAGTCCCACCTCCACTTCCATGTAGTACTTACAGGGAACAATTAATAATAAAAGTAGCATATATTAGGATACTAGAAGGGGAAAATGGTTGCTAATAATTATCTGTACAATGTGCTCTACTGTTCCTCTAAACTTAGTGTTCCCTTGAGGCATCTTTTTCTAGGTTTCCTAAAGCAGGATGTATCATTCATTGGTCTGTTCTTCCATGTAGAAGCAATGGGCTTTGGCCATAACCAATGACCCATGACCATTTCTTCTAGGTTACACAGATTTTCAGAATCCTTTTTTGCCATTTGTTTTCTATCACACTATTTCGAGACAAATTGTCCCTTGTCTAGAATACAACGAACATCCACATTAATCATACTGAAGACATTCTTTAATACAACTCATTCTTTAATGGTTAGATTAATTTTTTTACATTATAGATAATATGGTGCTCTACCTTTGCTTAAAAGGGTTTGTGGATGTCAGTTTTTCTTCAAAAGCTGTGATACAGAAATTAGGTCTGTATGATTTGTTTTACTCAATCACACATCTATTACCTATGATTGCATGTCTTACTGTATATCTTCTCCAAAAGCTGGATTCATTTCAGTTCAGTCAATGTCCATGTTTCTTCTAGCCATGGACAGCTGTCTGTGTTAAATTCCCCTGTCTGGAACACCCTGTCACCCTCAGTTTATCCCCTGGGTACCAAGGACTCTGTCATGGCACCCAATGCCAGATGCTACTTCCTCATGGAGGTTTCCTTCCACCAGCCATAGATCAGATCAGCTTCTCAGTTCACTGTTCTGTAGGGCGTGTGCTAATTCTTAATGTGATAATTCTTAATTATGAAAGAAATTATCCACGGGTCCCCCATAATAAACAGGATTGTTGTTTCTCTTAGGTCCTTTACTTCAGAGATGAACAGAAGGTAAGATGGTAAATGATCATTAATAACTCTGCTGTAAAACATCTGTGTTTAATATCTGCTTAAAGATAGAACTTCTATTTTGTGTGTTGTGTTCAGTGTTCTATCTTGTTTATTTGTGTTCTGTGACTAGCACAGTGCTTGGCGCTCAAAGCATTGACAGAAGATCTGGTAATTAAGTGAAGATGGAGAGTTTTTATATAGATCATCCAGAATGTGCCAATTCCACCCAGGATAAAATAAAATAGATGATGATCTTTACTACTTTGGTGAGTAGAGGTTATACTAAACTTTTATCACAAAGGTTCCTCTAGCTATGTGAGCCAATCTTTTTAATATTTTTTTTTTGCTTTTTGTGATCTTTGTTGACTTTTTGCCATTTAATTTTAGAAATACTAAACTTCCTATTATTATTTTACATATAAGATCACTCAGTCCTAACTATCCTCCAGCTCCTTTCTCTCTTTCTCTAGTAACAGGACTCTGATTCTTACATTTAGATATGGCTATGAGACTAATTCTCCCCAGCATGGAAAGAATGGATTTCCACATGCACTTTCTCTTTCTTCCTTCCTTCCTTCCGTGGGGCTTGAACTCTGAGCCTGGGCTCTGTCCCTCATCTCTTCAGCTCAAGGCGAGTGTTCTAACACTTGAACCACAGCGCCACTTCCGGTTTTCTGGTGGTTTATTGGAGATAAGAGTCTCAGAGACTTTCCTGTATGGGCTGGCTTTGAACCGTGACCCTCAGCTCTCTGCCCCCTGAGTAGCTATGATTACAGGCATGAGCCATAGGCTCCCGGGTCACTTTTTCTTTAAAAAAAATTGATTTCTATTGTGAACAATATTTAAAATTATATTTTTTATTATCTTTAAGTAGGTGTACAGAAGGTTTCCAGTTCAACATGTCAGTTTGTGAGTTCAACGCATCTTTGGCCAATGTCACCCCTTCCATCACTCTCTCCTAGCCTTCCACCCCATCCTCCTCTCAATCTTTCCTTTCTTCTTTTTCAAAATAACCCAGGCATATTGCAACTCGGTCTGCACAAGACTCAAGGAATGGAAAACCCGGGGCTGCATCTCTGAATCTTTGCATTGAGGAGAGCACTTTTTGGGTGAGGAACAGATAGGTGATTAAGCTTTCTGAACCATTCCAATTTGGGGGTCCAGCTTTTCCAGTTCTCCTAAGGTAGGCTCAGACTCTTCAGTTACGTCCTCAGACAACCAGAGGGCGCCCAAATCTCAAGACTCGCAGACCCCCCTTCGTGGACCCCTCCTCCCACCCCCCAGGGCCTCTCTGGTGAACACACAATTTAGAAATGTCTTTTTAATTTGTATACCTATTTAACCCTGATCCATCTATCCTAGTTGTAATGTGATTACCCCTCCACTCCCCCTCCCCTTTTTTCCCCCACTTTTTCGATGCTAGCAAGTTTCAATTATTCATCCAGTCATTCTTTCAATTAACTTCTAATGAATGCCTTCATTTTCAGAGCGCCCATAAAGACTGGTTAAATAAAGTCTCTGCTCTGAGGAAGCCTATTGGTGGTCAGAGGGAGAGGTAAGGAATGCTAAGTAAACAATGAGAACCCAATTTACAAAGCAGTTCCTACACTTGAAAAGTGAAGGTCCGACGGGTGCTAGGAGGAAATGCTTGTCATGTTGACGTTAATATTAGCGGATGATTAATTAGCC
This sequence comes from Dipodomys merriami, assembly GCF_024711535.1. Taxonomy (NCBI): domain Eukaryota; kingdom Metazoa; phylum Chordata; class Mammalia; order Rodentia; family Heteromyidae; genus Dipodomys; species Dipodomys merriami. The sequence continues at coordinate 25,881,510 of NW_027206290.1, forward strand.
AATATCCTGCCTGATTTATTTTCTACCTTCCAACCCAATAAGGTCAGAGCACTGCTGACATCTCTATTTGGGCTGGGGCTGACAAAGGCCACAAAGAGGAGGCCTTGGATGGGACTCTTGTCTTCCGTCTAACAGTCCTTCGACATTGAGCTGTATGGGCCACTAATGAGATTTAAATTGTGTCATTAGGCAGGTAGTTTGGCTTTCATTATCACCAATTCTTTCGATGTGGCATTGCTAATCTTTCCAATTAACCAAGGGAAATCCCCGCCAACCAATCAGGTAGCTGGACTGATGAAAACCTGGTTGTTTCTGAAATAATTAGCTCTAAAACTTAATAATTTGTTCAGGAAACTTTTGAGAGGAATGAGTAATAATCCTATGGAAAATGTCTGTACCCAGACAGTCTAAAAACAGGTGTGAGTGATGTTGAGTGGTTTGTCTTTGGACAAATACACAAAATAAAATATTGTGCACTTTCTTCTTTTCTCTGCATACATTGTTGTTGTGTGTTATAAGACAATGCACAATACACTTATGTCATCTGGCATGCACATATATTTATGTTATGATATCATCTGTAATGTCAAGAGCATTAGATGAACAAGTCCAGTTTTAAACTCATTAATTTACTCACATATTTTAAATTAATTTAAAATTTATTTTGATTAGAAGCTGATGGGCAATTGCTGGGTACCGATGGCTTATGCTTATAAACCTAACTTCTAGGGAGGCTGATATCTGAGGATCACAATCAGAAGTCAGTCAGGGAAAGGAGATTATGAGTCTCTTATCTCCACTGAACCTAGAAAGCTGGAAGTGGGGACTGTGGTTCAAATGGTAAGAGCATTAGCTTTGAGTGAAAAAGCTAAGGGACAGCACCCACAGACCCAGTTCAAACCCCAGTACCAACACACACACGCACACACACACACACACACACACACACACACACACACACACACACACACACACACACACACACACACACACCAGATGGAGAGAGAGGAAAGAAAAGGAAAAGAGAGAAATAGAGAAGCAAGATTCTATTCATTCAGTTGTCTCTCAATTGTCTCAGTGCAAATCAGAATGTCCCCTTTTGCTTTCCATACTCAAATTTCTCCTTGTTTTCCAGAGCCATCCAAAATCAATAGAAACCATTATAGTTAATGCAAGAGAAAAATACAAGCATGGCTTTTGACATGTTTGCTTGTAATCGGATTGTAGAGCTGCCTAAGGTTAACAAATCATGGGATAACTCTTATTTTGTGGTTTTAATCTCAATAAGACCAATGTAAAGTAACAGAAGTAAAGTTCTAGCAATAGAGTATGTTAAAAAAACAATGTCTCTTGCTATAAAATGAACCTATCTTGAATTGCTCCAATATTTCTACCTGGCAAATCATAGTGAATGTTTTATAACTTTGGCATTCATTTTAAATTTTACTATATACTTTATAAACACAGGACAAAATAGTAAATCTAGATCCTATTGTGCATGAAGGTTCACAGAGATAAGCTTTCCTATCTAATCCCATCTCTCTCTGCCCCTTCTGTTTGTTATAATATATAAATATGAAAATGATAAATATTGTCATCTCCACTAATACTATTTTCTGTACTTTATTTGGTTTACTGTCCTTATATCTTATATTTCCACCACTATTTTAGAGAGATATTTTATGCAAAATCCTCATTTTCCATATTTCCTTCTGTTGCAAGACAAACTAGGCTTGTCTAATGACAGTACTGAAACAAATCTCAGAAGCCTTTATGTTGTTTAAATCGTTTTCATAAGAGCTTGGCCTTGATGACTCATTCCTGTAATCCTAGCTAATCAGGAGGCTGAAATCTGAAGGTCACAATTCAAAGCCAGCCAAGGTAAGGAAGTCCAAGAGACTCTTATCTCCAATTAACAAGCTAAAATATGAAAGTGGAGCTCTAGTTTAAGTGGTAGAGGGACAGACTTCAGTGAAAAACCTAAAGGAGAGCTCCCCTATGACCCAGCAATCCCACTTTTGGGCATTTACCCAAATGATCACAAACAAGACCCTACTAAACTACCAGCACAACTATGTTTATTGCAGCATTATTTACCATAGTTAAAATATAGAACCAACCCAGATGCCCCTCAGTAGATGAATGGATCAAGAATATGTGTTATATTTACACAATGGAAGGCTATGCCTCCATCAGAAAGAATGGCATTGCTCCATTTGTTAGGAAATGGAAAGACTTGGAAAAAATTATATTAAGTGAAGTAAGCCAGGCCCAAAGAAACATAGGTCCCATGGTTTCCCTGATTTGCCGTTACTAGTATATGTCTGAGACAAGCAAGAAATGGTCAGATAAGTTGATGTTAAGTGAAATGAACCCCAAGATAAGGATTCAAATGTTTTTTCTTTCTTGCAATTGTTTCTAACACATTTATATGATGATTTCTTGGTTGCTTTGTATGTCCCTTCCCCAAGATATAACCCCTGTTTTCACTGTATTTGATGTTGGTATACTTTGTGTAGGGGACAGGAAATAACAAATCGTTTAAATAGGGACACAGGTAGACCCATTGCAACAATGAGATGTACAAGACATTATGTTGAAAAACGAACTTTACAACTTTGGGGAGGGGGAATGGGAAGAGATGGGAAGGGGAAACAAAGGAGGAGACAACAATGCTTGATAAGAAATGTACTCATTACCTTGGCCATGTAATTGTAACCCTCTCTATGGTATTTTCACATACACACACACACAAAGAATGCTGTGGGGAAAAAAAAAGGACAGCGCCCAGACCCTGACTTCACGCTCCAGTACTGACACACATATAAAATATATTTTCTCTAGAAATTAGGTTTTAAGATAAAATCTACAGTAGCAGTTTAGACTCTTTTGTGATTAAATTCTTGATACTCAATGAAGTATTTATGAGGCAGAACAAAGAAAAGAGATTACTTACCTCTGTAAGTAGAATCCCTTCTGGTCTTGTCTACTTGTCCATTTGATGATTCTGTCATATTGAATATGTTTATGCTGAGAGTTAAAGATCACTGTTCGGTTTCCCTTATTTGCAATATTTAGTATATGTATGAGTCAAGCAGAAAAGGTCAGATAAGGTGATGTTAGGAAAATGAACCCTAAGATACGTATTTAAATGTTTTTTTTCTTTCATGCATTTGTTTCTAACGCATTTATAAGATTATTTTTTTGTTGCTTTGTATGTCCCTCCCCCACAGTATAACCCCTGCTTTCACTGTATTTGATGTCAATATAATCTGTGGAGGGGAAGGGGAAAAACAAGTTGTTTAAATAAGGATACAGGTGGACCCGTTGCAACAATGAGAAGTACAAGTTGTCATGTCGAAAACGAACTTTACAACTTTGGTGGGGGCGGGGGAGGATTGGGTGGGGGGCGGGGGGAGGCTGGGAAGGGATGGGAAGGGGAAACAAAGGAGGAGGCTACAATGCTGGATAAGAAATGTACTCATTATCTTGCCCATGTAATTGTAACCCCTCTGTACAGTATTTTCACAATAAAAAAAAGAAAAAAAAGATCACTGAGAGATGAAGGGAAAATTTCAACAAGAAGCTTGAAATCAGACCAAGATCCTTCATGGGAATTACTTCATGTATGCATGTATGTATGTGTGTATGCATGTGTTTATAAGTATAATTTATTCATGTGTATATATAATTTATTATTTATATATATAAAATTGTATCTTGATCATGTTTTAAGAAACTGAGGTGAATAATTATGTCAGGAAAATGCATCTCACAAATAAAACTTCTAATTGAACTGCAATGCTGGCCTTTAAAATAACAGACATGATTAAATGCATATCGTTAGAGTGGCCTTCTTGCCTAGATGTAATGCTTTTAAGTGTTTCATCCCTCTCTGCGTATTGACTTTGGTTAATATATTCTGTGGATTTACTCTTGATGTATTCAGGAAAGTAGAAAATAATTAACCACCACTTAGGTTACTGTCAAGAATGATGAAGTAACAGAGATCCTCCAGGCTTTCATGGACTGCTTGCCTCATGATGTTTTAAACCTTTAGGATCTCATTAGTAATACATCCAGGACAGTGTTGTTGAGAATGGCTCCCTATTTCCACTTTGCAAAAGGATGACCTTATTTTCATATAAATGTAACTTAAAAGCAAATTTCCACAAAGGTTAGGATTTGATTGACACCTAGCATCTCAGCATTTGGGTGACGGGGGTGATGGAACTCTGTGAGTTGAATTACACTAGTATTAGTCTATCCATCAGGAAGAGACATAAGGAGTGGAGAAAGAACACTTCATTCTCTTCTCTGGAAGGTGAGTTGACTAGTTATGTTTGTTATATGTTATCTACCAAGGATATTCATTTAATCAATAGATACCTCACACCAACCCCATGAAGTAGCAACTATGATTATTCAAATCAGACAGATGCAGATACCTCCAGGCTACTGGTTGAATATGATTCTCAAAGTCCATGTGTCTGGAACACATAATTACAAATGAAACAGTGCTGATAGATAGGGCCTTTAAAGATGATGAGGTTATGACAGCTCTCTCTTCAAAACTAGATTAGTGCCTCTATTGAAGGTCTGGGTTTGTTTCTGTAGGGGTGGGTTCCAGACACAAGTATGACTCCTATCTTTTCCTCCTCTCAATCTTGTCTCTGTCTCTGTTTCTATTTCTTTCTATCCTCTCTCTCTCTGTCTCTCTGTGTCTCCCTCTCCTTCTTCCTCATAACTCTTGACCTTGAACTTCCCAACTTTCAGAACTGTAATAAATACCTTTTTAGTCTTTACGAATTACTCAGTCTCAGATATTATCCAGTGGCACCACAGAATGGAAGAAAATAGAAACTTGGAATGGAGAAGTAGGGCACTTGATAAAAGGAATATCTGAAAATCTAGACATGGCTTTGGAATTGGGTAATGAATGAAAGCTGGAAGAATTTGAAGGATCAGATTATTTTTTTTTAAATCCTAGATTGTTATAAATAGAGAACTATGGTAAATTCTGGTTAGGCTAAGGACATAAGAGCTATAGGCAGAGCCTATGTCTTATTAAGAATTAGTGGGATGATTGCGATCACAATGCTTATAGAAACATAAAAGCCATTCTGTGAGGTCTGTGGTGGAAATGAGGACCTGCGGCATCGAAACTGGGGCAAAGGCCATCTTGCATATTCCGGAAGTCATGTCTGTGCCTTAGGACTTTGTGGAAGATAGAACTTGAATATAATGAACTAAAAATATGTTTCAGAAGAAATATGTAACTAGTAGTATACTTTAAAGGGTTGCATGGTTTCTTTTGGATGCTTATAATAAAATGATAGAAGAAGGCAGAATGATTTAAAGGCAAAATATATAATCACAAGGAAAGCAGAATTGAAAAGTTTGGAAAATTCTCAGCCTGACCATCTAAGGAATAATAAAGCATGTTCCCTAAAGATCACTAAGGCTATGGCAAAACAAGCGCTTAGTAAAGATACTGCTGTGAAACACAGGTTCCATTTATCAACACAATTAGAGAACTTTGCACAAGGCATTTTGGAACTTTGAGACAAGCCAGATGTGAGGCAAAGGCACTCTGGGGAATAGAGGTGACTGTGCCACCTCAGCCTTCACTGCCCTGCTCCGCTTCAGGAGTTACCTTCTGTATTTTGGCAGAACTACTCCAGCCATAGTTCAAGGGGTCCAAGGGCATATTGACATGCTGCTCCAGAAGTCACAATTGGTAAATAAAAATGGTGTCCGTAGAGGGAGTATATGTGTGTGTATATATATGCACATAATCTGTATATGTATGTATACATATATGTGTATGCATATGCATGTGTGACTACATATGTGATTACATATGTATTTATATATATGTATACATGTATCTGTATGCACATATGTACATGCATATATATGTATGTGTATATGTGTATGTGTGTATATATGTTTGTGTATATATATATGTGTGTGTATGTATATCAATGCTAGGGATCAACCCAAGGTCTTGCTCATGCTATGTAGATATTCTACAAATGAACTGCATTCCAGCCCTCCATTCTGCGGGAGTGTAAAATACAAGAATTATGTGGCTATGGAAGCTTCCATCTAGATCTCCAAGACAACCTGAGGCCTGAGACCTAGACGTGTCATGGAGCAGATCCACACTAGTGATCCCACAGTAAGATAATACGTAGTAAAGTAGAACAGTGAGACACCCGATAACATTAACTTGATAAAATTGTGCTAAGATACGCTAGAATCTCTCTAGGTAAACTGAGCTTACAAAATTCTTAGAAGTAGGCCTGCCTGAGGCCTTGTAGTCCCATTCCTTTCAGTATTCTCACAAAGTGAAATTTGAACTTCAGGAAGGGTAATTTGGAGCCTCAGGACTTAATGCACCCCCCCCACCTTTCGGTTACTTAATTGGGATCACTTACCCTTCCATTTTTGTCCCTTATGGACTGGGACCTTCTATAATGTGCCTATGCCATCCTGTATTTTGGAAGCATGTGAGTTGTAAATCCCATAGGTTTACAGTGGAAGAGCAAATGTCATCAGAATCAATTATGTGTTGACCCTCATCAGTATCTGATTCAAATGAGTTCCCTAGACTTTGGACTTCTGAGTTGGTACTTAAAGAAGCTAAGGTTTTGGAGCTGTAGGATATTAAGAATGCTAACTACATGGGCAAAAGCCAGAAAGTTTGGGGCTATCTGTGCAGCCACTGATTGAGATGGAATCACACAAAATTTTATGCTGGGGTTGGCCTTGTGTCTTGCTGCCCCTCTTTTTGCCTTCAAATTAGCTAGAATTATAGGCCTGAGTGACCATGAGCAGCTAATAAAATTTTAACAATCAAAACAAGCAGGAGCCAGGCACTGGTGGCTCATGGCTGTAATCCTAGCTATTCAGGAAGCTGAGATCTGAGGATTCAAAGCCAGCCAAGGCAGAAAAGTCCATGAGATTCTTATCTCCAATAAACACCCAGGAAAGCAGAAATGGTGCTGTGGCTGAAGTGGTAGAGCACCAGCCTTGAGCTGAAGAGCTAAGGGATAGTGCCCAGACCCCCACGACCAGCAAAAAACAAAAACAAAAACAACAACAAAAAAGACAAGCAGTAGCTTTATTTGATGGACAATGGAAACAAGAATGAAGGGGAAGGCCAAAAGGAGAGATAGAGCAGGGTAAGTTTAGGCTCAAGTGGAATAAGAATATTTAACCACACAACTCAACAGAAGCATTTTGCATTTTCTCAGTCATGTCTCATTTGAAAAGTGTCTAAAAAATCTTAATAACATTTTGGCCTGAATGTTCTTAAGGACATACACGTAAATTCAAGTGTCAACTCAGACACAAGTCAGTCCACAATTGTTTTGCACGTGTTGCCTAGCTAAGGTTCTTTGAGACCTTTTCTAGTCCTGACATGATTAAGCATCCATCCTTTTTGTATAATTAGAATGAGATTCACCATGGGACTCATACAATTAGTACCTTCAACTATTAATTAAGAAGTCATTCAAATGAGAATGGGGGATGATGATGCTAAAACCTGTTTTTTTTTTCATTTTGTAAAGCCCAGGAGTGACCCATAGAACAAATAGGAACCTATTTTGAACTGATTGTGCAAGAAAATTACTTAGAATATAATGACAGTTTGGGTTTTCAAGTTAGACAATTCCCACACATGTCCAGAAAACTATTTGGGGTGTGACAATAGCATCTCCAGTGACATTTTTCTGATTTTATCAAAGCAGTTTACCACAAACATGTCATTCATTTGCTTAAATATGTGTTATTCAGGAACAGAACAAATAATCGTGCACATGGCCTCAACCATGACTTGTCTCTAGGCCTTTCAATTTACTCTTATACAGGAAGCACTATTAACATACAAATAGATGAGAAAATGAACATCTCTGCTGTTTTTCACTCAGGTTGGGAATAACGAAGTGTTTTCTTATTAGAGACAAATTGTAAATATCTGGGGCCACGGATGGTCTCTGTGACAAGCCCTTGACTTTGCTGTGGCAAAGATGGGAATGAATGCATGTGAAACTTTCTATATTAAGTGAATATTAAATAAATGAATGCAGTAAAACTTTATATATTAAATACAGATGGCAGTATGATTTGACCTCTGGGGTGGTCATTTACTAAGGCCAAAATTAGATCACCAATCCCAATTTTGGAAAAAATGAATTCTATAGAAATTTTAGAGATTTATTTCAAGTATTCTTCCATTCATTTTATGAGAAAAGTAAGGCCTGGAATCGTTCTTGGATCCTAAGTGTATTTTCCTAGAGTAGAACAGGTTATTGAATCACAGAAAAACAAAGACGATTCTGGTCTCTCAGGCTACTCTTCCTGTGTGATCACTGCTTTGGGAACAGTGAACACAGAAACAGTAATGCTTACCTGAGATGGAGGAAGGACACCCTTTGGATGATGGGCTAGCAGCGCTTCATCTTTGTGCATATCAATATATGCAAAAACATGCTAATTTAAATGGGACCTTTGGCAGGCATTAGGGATCCACCATTTAGTTGCTACTAAGGGGAAGTTATCCCCAAAGACTACAAAGTAGAATAATAAAACTGCTCCAAAACCTGACAATGTTCTTTTATTTCTTTTAGTCTGCCTGCTCATTTATGCTATTCCCCGAGCTAGGTCACCTCTGTGGTTGTCCCTTCATTCTTGGCAAAGATCACACATCTTGCATGCTCAGACTCATCCTTTTCATTTGAGCACGCAGCTAGCAATCACTTACTTGGGCTTGTGGCTCCCAGTGCAAAGGGGAGACTGGAGTCCTTTCAAACTGAAACTTTTTATCTTTTGTGGTAGACTGGAATCCAGTGGTTTTTAACTTGAGATGAGCTTCAGACATGAAAGTAGGTGGTTAACTTTGGAACTAGACTCTTACAGAGTAGGAGATGAAAAGTAAGAGCAATTTTCCTGCAATGGGTTTTTTTTTTTGTTTTGTTTTGACAGTCGGGCACTTTGAAAATAGTAAAGGACAAACTCAAGGAATTGTGCATTTAAATGTGAATATAAAGATTTATGAATTTGTACAATATTAAGGATTACGTCTTATTATCAAAGGAACCATAAACTTACTTTGATAAAGATGACAGTGATAGTAAAAATGATAAGGATTACAGGAAGCCGGCACTTGAAAGAGGTGAGGTGGAGTCAAAGAGAAATGGGTTGATGAATAAAGAAAGAGGGGATAATGCAGTCGAGATTTCAATTTATTCTACAAAAGTCAGAAGAGTAGGGGACAGGGCGTGTAGGGGAGGGGTGAGTAAGAGTGTAGAAAGGGGTCAAGTTGATGAAGATGCATTGTATTCCTACACTACTTTGTTGAATGGCAACTGCTTTGTGCAGCTCCTGAAGATAATAAATAAAAGACTGTCTAATAATGAAAAAAATAATTACAGAGGACATATATATGTGAGACATGTGCTTTCATATATATTAAATAATCTATATTATATCTAAGACCCCTCAATTGGTTCCCATCATATAGGAGAATCAATTCCAAATCCTTCAATTTTAGATCAGTATTGCCCCACATACATTTTTAGTACTTCCATTATTCTCTTTCATATGCCATATGCCCTAGACATTTAGTGGTACTTGCTATTTTTTAAACTTTTTATTATCTCCTCTGGGCCAGCCAGACACTGCTTAGGTGTTGGAAATATAAAAATATAGAATTCCATTTTTACTTGTGAGGAGATGTCTAGCTGGAGAAAAAAACTTTTAGCTAGTTCTAGACCTCTAAATGTAACCAGAAGGAATGAAGAGGAATAAGTCTTAAGTTAAATCCTGATGGCTATTTAATCAAGTTGTTTACAATTACCGAGCATTTTGATCGATCCTTACATTCAAATCTTCAGTTCTCAATTAACAAATGGGCAAACAAGGCTAAAGAGACACTTCTCAGAAGAAGTAAAAATAGCCCATAGATACATGAAGAAATATTCATCATCTCTGCCCATAGAGACATGCAAATCAAAACAACACAGAGTTCATCTCACCCCCCGTTAGCATAGCCATCATGAAGAAGACAAACAATAACAGATGCTGGTGCAGATGTGTAATAGAAGGAGCCCTAATGCCATGTTTGTCTTTTATGTGAACTGGTACAACCACTGCAGAAAGCAGCTTGGACTTAGAAAGCTAGTTCTACTCAAACCCCTACCTTATAAAGACGCTATTCTTACATAATTCAGAAACCACATAATGCTTCTAATATTTTTTATCTACCAAGCAGAGAGAAGGTAGGGGTTTGAGTAGAACTAGCTTTCTAAGTGGAGCCTCAGATCTGTGTAGGTACAGGCTGAGGAGGCAGTGCTGGTAGGCATTGAAATGTCTTAGTATGTTACTGTTCTCTATTCTCTCAACTGTGATAAGACTAAAGTCACATGCTATAGTATTACATTACTTCAATATCCTATACAGTTCTTTGGGTAGGGATTTTGATAAATATATGTGTTTGTTAGTAAAGAATCGCTGGACTTTGCGACATTAACATAGTTCAGCTAAAGCAGTCATTTGGTTGGTGGCACTTTAAGCTGTCTTAGACTTCTAAGATACTTCTGTAGGTATCCTAAACATGTACTCATTATTAGACCATATATTCCAAATGCAGTCATTTTTAGCCTTCAGAATTTGAAGGCATTATAACAGTTAGACAGTTATATGATGGATTGAAATCTCATGCAGTAAGCCTTTCAAACAATTAACAGAGCTGGGTGCTGGTGGCTCACGCCTTTACGGTAATCCTAGCTACTCAGGAGACTAGCCAGGAAAGGCCATGAGAGTCTTGTCTCCAATTAACACCCTGAAAATTAGAAGTGGAGCTGTGGCTGAAAGTGGTAGAGGTCTCACCTTGAGCGCAAGCTTAGGGAAAGTGCCCAGGCAGTTCACAACTGAGTTCAAGGCTCACAACCAAATAGAACCCAAACTAATAATAATAATAATAATAAAAGCAACAACAATGAAAATCCAATTCCCAGATAATGTAACCAAATGAGTATCAGAAAGATGAAATAAATTTGACTAGAGGTAGTAATGGGAGAGGAGTAGAAGAATGAAAAGCAAAAGGAGCAGGAGGCAAATATAGTCAGAATACTCAATGTGCGTATGTGTTAAAGGAAGTGGGGAAGGGGACATGAGTCTGGGGGAGATGTACATGGAGTGGGGGAGATGATGGAGGGGATGACTCATCGAGCAGCGATGGACACATATGTGGACATGTTCAATTGCAAACATTTTGTAAAGCTTTGGGAATTCAGGTAACAAAAGTCTATTTCATTGTCAATTATTTTCATAAGCCTGGTGGAGAGGTTTTACTTTATTCATAAATATTCACTGGCTTTTCTTTTGTCAGTCGGGGGGCCTGAACTCTGGGCCTGAGTGCTGTCTCTCAGCTCTTCAGCTCAAGGCTGGTGCTCTACCACTTGAGCTACAGAACCACTTTGTTTTTTTCTGTTTATGTGCTGCTGAGGAATTGAACCCAGGGCCTCATGCATGTGAGGCATGCACTCTACCACTGAGCCACCTTCCCAGCCCTTTACTGGCTTAAAATAAATATCTTTATTATCTTTAGTTGTGCAGAGCATTTGCCACTCAGTGAAGCAGTTGATGAATACAGTGCATCTTAATCAATGTCGCCCCTTTCAACATTCTCACCCATCCCTCCATCCTCACTTTTCTTAATTTTGTATGACATGCGTTGAACTTTTTTTTTGTCATTTTACAAATATGGTGTATCTTGATCTGTGTCACCTCCTTCAATTCTCACCTCCTTTCTACCCCCCCCTTTCCTTATTTTTCTTAATTTTGTGGTATATGCAAAAAATTCTTGGCTGCATTTTCCCCCCTTTGCTACCTTCATTCATCTATCCCTTTCCCCTTGCTCCCAGCACCCCTTCCTTGGATGCACCCATTTCCTGGTGCTTATTTTGTTGGGCTTTGGTAGCTTTTCTAAAGAAGTATACTATGTGAGCTCTCCATAGAGCCTAATATACTTCAGTAAATGGATTTGTAACCATTTGCATAACACCTAGCGTTACAGAGTTAGAGGCACATTCTAATAATAATCCTTTGTTCCTGTTGGTGCTCATCTGTCTTCTATGTGGTTCATGAGAGGGCTTTTCTGCCTGGGCTTGGATGGACAATTAGACCTTCCAATGCTCAGGCCACAGGAATTAGTTCAGGATTAGTTGTATGATGCAACAACATCTAATAAGATGTTGTATAACTGCTAGGAAGAGCAACTTTTTCTTTCCAACAGTAAGATTAGAAAGAGGAATGATAGAAGCTGGAATCTGGGCTATCATGGCAAATCAGAGGACAAGACTTTTGAGAAAACAAAGCAGAGCCAAGAGATGAAGAAACATTAGAAACATTGAAGGTTGAAAAACATCAATTAAATTCATGATACAGTCACAACTATACCTGCATTAATGAGTCAGGAGAGATTCTCTTTTTAGCTTAAGCAATTTTAAATTAGGTTTCAAACATTTGCTGCCTTAGGAGTATAGAATGATAGACTAAGATGACTTTCTGAAACATAAAGTTGCCATCTTTTGCCATTTGTATTTCAATATAGAAATATGAAAGTTACTATCTTTTCTTAGCCACTATTATTTCATTTAAACAGAAACATTTGCTTTTAAACATATATCAATAAAAGAAAATCCAACAAATATAGAAATCATTTAACTTTTAAAAACCGTTGCACTTACAGTTTACATTTCTTACTAAAGCAAGTGAAAATCTGAACACAGTTTAGTGAGGAATGCCTGGCTAGTAACCAATTGAGAGTCAGGAGACCAGATTTTAAATTTCAGACCCACTATTAGTGTATATATTACATCCTAATAGATAAGGGAATCATTTCAGTTCTCGGCATCTGTGGCCTCTTAATTCACCCAGAAAATAAACTGTTACTTCTTTCTATATTCAGGCTCTAGAGAGAACAAACTAGCCTGGTTTATATAAAAGTGTCTAAAATATTGTCAGTATAGAACATGTGTATTAATTTCTTACCTTTGATTATGACTTGAGGATTGGAGAAATTTTAATTTATCCTCCCAGTGACTTTGATAAGCATAGCTGTTTGCATTCAAGGAGAATCTTTCAAAGCTTAAAACATTTCCAGAGGTCACTCCAATACATACTTTCAAGTTTTGTTTTCTTTTATTTCCCCTCACATTTTGGGTGCAATGAATGTTTTCTCAGTGTTATGAAATGCATATCCATTTTGACTCTGTTGGAATTAAACGAAATAAAATGATATTTTAAAAATGTTCACAATTGTGAGAAGAAATGAACATCTGTTTTATGGGCTAATTAAGGGATGTGTAGCAAGTTCTTTTTTGTTATTGTTGTTTATAGCCTTGTTTTCAAGGATTGGTCAATGAAGCATGTCATAACATTGTCAAAATGGGATTATCATTTACATGAATGAATCTGAGCTTTTTATTCCCTACTCTCAGCAGATTTTCTGTTTTAAAAGTCTTGAGTTTTAAATGGATAGTATAGCCAGAATGAATGAAATAACTGATGTTAAATCATTTTAACAGGCAAATTGTCTGATCTACTGGACTACCATGAATCCTTCGGAGGACACTCTGCTTTGGTTTAGTCCTAGATACCAAGCTAAGTTACTGTAAAAGGGAGACTCCAAAGGAGGAAGCTGTAGATGTGTTTCTGAGAATACAAAACTCCTCCTGGTTTTGAATCACATCCAATGACATTTGGCCGAAGAAAGAAGAAAATGAGGAATAGCAGATAAAGCCATTGCTGAGTGCTACTGAAGGTATGAAGTGTGTCGCTCTTCCCTAATTCTGTGTGGGAAGAGGGCTTAGATTTGCAGGTACCGGAAGCTTACCATGCAAATGAGTGGTTCTCCTTCTCTCTGTTTGCCTTTGATGTTGACTGTGGCTGAGACCAGAGGTAAATGGGCCATTTTGCACAATTTATCGGAGTAAAGTGAAAGCAGCAATTTCTCTTTCAGAAAGTTGCTGAAATGTCACCTGCAGAGATCATGCATTTAGACTCAAGAAGGCTGTGTACTCTGCCATTGAAACAGTTCGATCCAAGCCAAAGGCCCCCAGAGTTTGAAGTGCTATAACTTCACTGGGGGCGATATGATTTGACCATGTCAGCACACGTTTCTTTCAGTTGGACAGTTCTTCATCTGTGTGGGCACTGTTTCATTGTGATAGTGTTCTGAATGAAGCCCATCTATTAAGTCTACCTGTGAGATAAATGCCTGCCAAAGCTGTGGCATTGCTAGATGAAATGGATATAGCTGCTTCCTGGCTTGAAGGATTTGTAGCGTGAGTGTTTCTAGAGCCGATCTGTCTTAACGTTTTACTCAGCGTTCTGTTACTGTGACAAAATGCTTGAGATAACCTGCTTAAAAAGAGGAGAGGTTTCATTTGGCTCATGGCTTCAGAGATTTGACCGTTGGGCCCATTGCTTTCAGATCATGTGCTAAATTCTCATCCTGGTGAGGAGTGGGTGTAATGTAAAGATGCTCACCTCATGGCTGTGTGAGATACTCACATTCCACAGGCACCCTGGAGGCACATCTCAACCCCTGAAGCCTACCAGGACCCACCTCCCAGCATCTTTAACACATGGGCCATTCCAGATCCAAACTATAGCACTTACGATTCAGATCCCAGCTTGGTCTTTCACTAAATGTCTGATCTGGAGAAATTTACTGAATTTCTCATGCCTCATTTTCCTTACATAAAAGTTAAGGGTCATTAGCTCAATGGTGGGTGTGTGGATTAATTAACTTCATGTTAGTGAAACATACCTGGAATATTTTAAGTACTGAACTAGTTCCAACTTATTTTCTTTCCACCAGTTGTGATGCAAATTTGATACTTCAGTTGATTCTGTCCCACCCTGGGGATTTTTGTTTGTTTGTTTTACTGATTCAGTAAAATGAATGATATTGTCACATATTTAGGGCTGGAATGTTTTTTGACTACAGACACTATTTTCAGATAAGCATTGTAAGTATTGCTGAAGACAGAAAAGTTTTGTCAGCTTTTGAGTAACAGGGAGATTTTTGAATATCAGAATAAAAATTGGGGACTGGGGAGCTGGCTCAGGTGGTAAAGTGTCAGCCAATGAACAAGAGCATTAGATACCCACTTTAAGTCCTGATATCAGACAAAAAATAAAAGGACAGGGGCCGGGAAGGTGGCTCAGTGGTAGAGCACTTGCCTTGCGTGTATGAGGCCCTGGATTCAATTCCTCAGTACCACATAAACAGAGAAAGCCAGACGTGGCTGTGGCTCAATTGGTAGAGTACTAGCCTTGAGCTGAAGAGCTCAGGGACAGCGCCCAGGCCTAGAGTTCAAGTACCACGACCAACGAAAAATAAAAATAAAAAAATAAAAAATAAAAGAACAAAAACTGGCAATTTTCAAGACTACTGTGCACTTTTTTTTTGACAGAGCAAGTTGGGTAATCTAGTGAATCATGTATAGTAGTCACTGATACTTGGAAGATTATGGGCTGATACAAAGGTTAATCCTCCTTAGGTGCTGATGAAAGCTTATTGTACTTTAATGTCTCACTTCTATGTATGTAGTTTTAAAAATGAATCTATCATTTGGTTCTTAGCACTGTCTGATATACATGAAATATCTGACCAATAGTGTGTTTTCAATTTATGAAGCAATTTTATAGCTACTATTGATAGTGGACTATTCTGGGATGAAGGAATTTTTATTATGAAAGACTGTCTGGTGTACATGATGGTGGCTTATTAGCATTCTCCCTGGACTCTGTAATCTAGATTTACAATGACCTACCCTACCTACCTTCGGCTATGATAACCTGAAATGTCTCTAGACATTATTAAATGTTAGAGGGTCCAAATTATTCCCATTTAGGTACTGAGCATGGATTCTGAATTTATCCTCACATTTTCAAAAGTGTGAGTGTGTGTGTGTGTGTGTGTGTGTGTGTGTGTGTGTGTGTGTGTGTGTGTGTGTTTTCCAGTTTAGAAGTGTCAAGGTCAACACATTTGAAGTTGGGTAAGTGGGCATGATGTGTAAATAGAGCTGCAGCCCAGCTGATTCTCTTGGGGCAAGGAGAGATCAGGATGCTACTTTTCAACTCTGTAGACATTCTCTGGCCCTCTTAGAAGGAATACATGGCTGCCTTGGTCACTGTGGTCTTTTACACTTAAAGAATAAGGCACAAAAGCATCAATGTTATTGGGAGTTAGAAAGCACTGCCTGACCCAGTTTTCCTGTCCGCACACAGAGCTTCTGGATGTGGAAGAATATTCAGATTGTTTATATTCATGAGAGTCTGATTTCCTTTCCTTTTGAACAAAGCATTCACATATTTACTGAGGAGAAAAAGCAAGGCAGAGAGTACCTAATGTCTGGAGTCTGGTTTAAATCATGTGTGCAGGCTGGCTTGTGAAATACAATCGCTGTTGCTTCTGAGTGGTTTTACAGACACAAGAGAACTGAATTTTACATAACTGTGAAAATAAATTAGGGTCTGCTCCAGATGATGTTCCCTGAACTATAAATCTCCTTTGTAATTTCAAATTCTATCTAAACAACTTGGCATTAAAATTCATTCAATAAGGAGCAGGGCTAGCGTAGGTGTAAGCAATGATCATGGTTAATAGAAAGAGCAGAGAGGAAGATAAAATCAAGCTACAGAATGGAAGATGCTGGAAAGTTAGAGGCCACTGAAAATAAGCAGATGACTGACTTATAGGAGAACTTTAGTAGGAAAGATAGATAAGAGTTCTTGATTTCAGTTCAAAAAACCTTTTTGGCCTGTGTGTCATACTAGGGCTTGAACTCAGGACCTTATGCTTTTACTCGGCTTTTTCTTTCAAGGCTGGTTCTCTACCCCTTGAGCCACAGATCTACTTTTGGCTTTTCACTGGTGAATTGGAGATAAAAGTCTCATGGATGTTTCTTGTAGGGCTACCTTTGAACCTTGATCCTCAGATCTCAGCCTCATGAGTAACTAGGATTATTGTTGTGAACCCCCAGTGCCCAATAATATTTTCTTATATGAATCCCAGATAGCACAAAGCTACAATGATGTCATCAAGAAATATTCATAAATTGTCTCAAGAGGAAAATCAAAAGATTTGAAGCAAAAATGGGATTCAAAGCAGCAAAATCAGACTTTACTACCAGCTAACTGTTTCTTTATATCAGTAACTCCAAGGTTTCTGTCTATATTGAATCTAGAAGATTTTTAAAGCCCCGATTATTGGGTTTCCCTCAACAGTTTCAGATATTGCAGGCCTGGGATTGAGAACACTAAAAACTTGCCTTTATAATAAGTTCCCCTGTGATCTTAAACCATGGGTTTCAGCTACTTATGGGATCTGAATGAGGCCAATTTTGTAGTAGTAGAGAGTCACGAAAGACTGTGTACCATCAAAGTGCTTTTGTGGGGAAGCTGTGTGTTCGAGGTTGTATGTTTTGTGTGTTTATGTACTTAAGAAATCCTCTCAGCTACAATCTAATGTTATTCCTCTCCAGTATCCTACCTTGTTGTAAACCTTAATTAGAATATGCAACATGTGAGAACTGTCAGTGTGCATTGTAGTGTCCTTGTGGACATTTTGCATTATTGAGAAGTTGGATGATAATGATGATGATGATTATAATGATGTGTGTAAGGGAGAGAGAGAGAGGGACAGACAGACAGAGTGGTAATTGTCATACCCTTTAGACTAGCCATTCACTGGCTGAGTATTCCTCTTACCTACTGGTATTTTCTTGACATAATATAGAAAATACTCTTATAAAAGACAAATTCAGTAAACAACAATTCCATAGATAATTGATTATCTACCTCACAACTTCTCAGAATTCTAGACTACCAGAAATTAAGTATAGTCTCATGTTTTATACTTATATACTAATTTATAAATCTACTTTACAACTGGCCAGTAGAGACTTTTAACTTACAGGCTAATATGAATTATATTAGGTTTCTAAAGGACAAATAGTCTTTAAAAATAATGATAATTTGAACACTGCACTCTCTTCATTTTTTATGTAAATCTATAAACAATAAGAGATATTTCAGACATCTAGAGAAATGTATTTGTTTATTGAGGAATTCTCCATATTTCACAAACATTTTGAGCCATCTTTTGGGCATTTCACCAACAGGTGAGAAAAGACATTTCATTAAAGATATATTTCAATGAAGAATTTTTTAGCATCCTGAGGCTTGAACTCAGGGATTGGGTGCTGTCTGTCCCTAAGCTTTTGTGCTCAAGGCTAGTGCTTTATTTATCCCTTGAGCTACAACTTCACTTCTAGTTCTTTGCTTTTTGGTGATTCATTGGAAATAAGAATATCACTGACATTCCTGCCTAGTCTAGCTTAGAAACATGGTCCTCATATCTCAGCCTCCTGAGTAGCTAGGATTACAGGTATGAGTCATGGCTTCCAGCTATCCTAATTGTTTTGGGACTGCGGGGGGTGGGGGGGAGGGTGTTGCTGTGTAGCTTAACCTAGCCCTTGTACTCTTAATTTTCCTGCCTCAATTTTCTTGGTATTGAGATTACAAATGTGTGTCAGCAGGCCTGACTCTAGCACAGATTGTACTATATGAGGAAGATAATTAATAATTAACTAAATATAATTCAATTTGAAATTTGCTGCAATGAAGGCAGCATTGAACCATGGAAGTGGTCTCCATTTAATAAACTGTTTCTTAATTGTTTTTGAAATATCTACTTTTACAATATGAAATTATATCTTTCTGGAGCAGAGCCACCCCTCTGGGTCTAGTTGCTCTTTTTTCTTCCCATTCTTCACTGGTGAAGAGAAAAAAGGCCTGCTACAGATTGAATTGTATATTCTTCAAGTTCATACTCTGAAAGGCTAATCCACAATGTGGCTGTGACTGGAGAAAAGAGTTTCGCAGAAATGTGCATAATTAAAGGACAAACCAGCCCGGGCAAAAAATGGAAGATCTTATGTAAAAACATGCCAAAATGCAAAAGCACTGAGGGTGTGACTTCAGTGATAGAGGATTTAGCCAATACCAGGGCCTTAATCTAATTGGATTATTAGGAAAAGAGGTGTCATTTCTTCACAACATAGGAGAAAAGCATCCATCTCCAAGCTAAGAAGAGAGGTGCTTCCAAAACAAAGCCCTGCTAGCACTCTGACTGTAGAATCCCAACCTCTCAAACGAAGAGAAAATACATTTCTGTTCATTAAACTTCACAGTATGTGGCATTTTGTTTGGACAGCCCATGTGGCTGTCCAATAAGGAGTATGGCTTGATCACTCATTTGACCTGAATGATCTTGATGTCTATCAAATATCACATGATTAACTGAGACTGGTTAAGCTTTTCTAAAAATACCATGCTTTAAAAGGGCTGTGAGGGCTGTTGGTGGAAAGGCTAAAATTAGTGCCTTGTAGCAAAGTCAGGAGAAGTCTACATAGTAATTTAATGTAGTAATGGACTTTTTGCCCTTGGAAATGTCTGAATATTCATCCCGCAGATAATGAATACTTCCTGGTCTATATTAACTTTGTTTGCTCATGGCACTCCTCAAATTCATGTACAGAGTGTGCTGTGACTAATGCAAACAGAGCAACCATCAGCTCCATTTTCATTAAGGAAAGATTAGGTAGAGATTCTGAGAATTTCCCATGAAACTTTGATGCACAATTCATCCCTTAATTAAAAGCAAACAGGATTGCTTTCTGGGATTAGGTACCTAATTATAAGGGAAAAAAAGACAGAGAGAATATGTTGATAAAAAGGACTGAAGTAAAAGGGGAAGAAAACACCATGAGAATTCACTCCCCAGAATTTTTGGAATGCATATCAACACAGGAAATGACAAGTGAATGAAAATCTGAAACATGTTGGAATGATCTCTGCTGTAGATTCTCCCAACTCATGAAGAATTAAAATTCCCAGTGCTGTAACCACAGGCAGGAGTTAAGCTGCAGAGACTTGAAGTCAGAGTGGAGATATTAAGAGACTGTTTGTTCAGACTGTAGAGGACATTTATCTGAGATCTGTGTTGATCCTGCCCTCCTCTGCTAACTCACTCAGTAACCACAGGCAAGTGAGTTAATCTTCCCGTGACTTCTCTCATGTCTTTGTCAAATGGAAATAATAACACTCACTTCCCGGAGAACATTTGGAGGTTTAATTAAATTAGTGCTTTGAGCTTCTTAAATGAAAGTTGCTGTAGAAATGCAAAGTATCATTACTGAAGGCATTTTTCCTTTTCTTGTATGGAACATGATGATTGAAACACATTTATTTTAATTGGAAATGTGACTAATTTGCCTGAAGAAACTCTTTCTCTTGGAATATGATACAGAGGAAAACAGGTGGAACCTCTTCATACTAAACAGGATCATAATCTATTTATTTAATAAAAATAAATTTAATATTTGGCTAAAGGTTATAGATTCAATCCCTAGTTCTGTTCCTGTTGAATTTTTCTGCTTTTTGGTTAAAAACAGTCAAATGAACAACAACAAAAGAGAACAGAGCTATAAGTAGAATTCCCAGTCTCTGAAAAGAGAAAATTTCCACTGAAAAAAACATTTGTGTAGAAACACTCTTGTCTGAGATATGACCATCTGATCATATGGCCTACAATATGGCTTCTGGTCAACAAGGAATCAAGAAGCCCCCAGGTTGGAGTTTCATCTATAGTGTTGATGTACTAGGATAAATTGCTATAGAACAATAAGAATTCTATATCCCAGTGACTTGTCAAGAAAGTCAAACGGATGTTGAAACCTGAGGACCCAAGATAAACTCAACAATAGTTCTATAAAGATGGCAGACAATGTAGAAAGGATCAGCCGAGAGGCTAAGACTCAGATCCAGATGCCTGAGTTCTAGGACCACGTGGAGAGGAAATTGTTATTTTTTTTCAAATTCTTTATTGTGATTAAGTGATTACATAATTTCCCAAATTTCACAGTATTGTGGGATAGTGATGCTTAGCTAAAGTCACAAACACATTCTAACTTTCATGGGGCAAATTGTCTATCATGGTCTATAACATTTATGAGTTCTATGAGCTTTGCAATATAGTTATTTCTTCCACATTGGGTGACATGTACATTTCTTTTGTTTTGCATAGCATCAGCTGTTCCCTCTTTCCCACCTACTCCCTCCCTCCCATTGCTGCCATTGAGTTGCTTAGTTCATTTTGATCAATGTGTAGTGCAGCTGATGGGTCCCGCTGTTATATGTTTTTCCCTGATTCCCTCTAGTTATGTGTTATCTTCCTGGTTTCCCTCCGGTGTGCACATATATACCATATTATGTGATCAGCAGCATGGAGTTATTTAGTAGTGATTCAACCAGATGAGTGGAAGTCCTTTGTTTCTTAAGTCTTGTTGATTTTGTTGTATCACTTTACATTTTGGATTTAACATCTGCTTATCAGGGAGACCATGTGCTATTAGTTTCTTTGCTCAACATGATTTCTTCTAGCTCTATCCATTTCCCTGAAAATGCCATTATTTTGTCCTTTCTAATGGCTGCATAATATTTGATACCACAATTTTTGGATCCATTCATCTGTGGTGGGATGTCTGGATTGTTTCCATATCCTGGCTATTGTGAACAGTGCTGCAATAAACATGGGGGTGCACGTGTCCTTGTATACTGGTTCCTGTTGTTCAGAATAGATGCCTAGAAGTGGTATGACTGGGTCATAAGGGAGATCACTATTTAGCTTTCTGAAAACCCTCCAGACTGCTTTCCAAAGTTGTTGTATAAGTGTACATTCCCACCAGCAGTGTAATAGGGTTCCTCTTTCTCTGCATTCCCTCCAGCATTTGTCATTGGCTGACTTGAAGATGTGGGTCATTCTTTCTGGGGTAAGGTGATGTCTCAGGTTTGTCTTTATTTGCATTTCCTTCACAACCAGGGATGGTGAACATTTCCTCATGTGTTTCTTTGCCATTTTTATCTCTTCTTCTGAGAAGTCTCTCTTTAGTTCCCTTGCCTATTTAGTAATTGGTTTGTTAGGTTTTGGAGGGATTAACTTTTTGAGTTCCCTGTGTATACTGGATATTAACCCCTTGTCTGATATATTGCTGGTAAATACTTTTCCCAGTTAGTTGGTTGTCTTTCTAGCTTGGGTGCTATAGCTTTAGCTGTGCAGAAACTTTTTATTTTAATGTAGTCCCATTTGTTGAGTCTCTCTCCAATTTGTTGTGACCCTGGGACTCTGTTCAAGAAGTTCCTGCCTGTACCAGTAAGTTCAAGTGTCACTTCCACTCTGTCCTGCAGTGGTTTCAGAGATTCAGGTTTGATGTTAAGGTCTTTAGTCCATTTGAGTTGATGTGGGTGCATGGTGATAGGCTGGGGTCCACTTTTAGTTTTCTGCATGTGGCCGCCCAGTTTTCCCAGCACCGGTGGTTGAAGAAGTGATGTTTCTTCCACTGTATGTCTTTGGTTCTTTTGTCAAATATCAGCTGGCTGTAGGCCTGTGGATTTATTTCTGGATCTTCTATTCTGTTCCATTGGTCTTCGGGTCTGTTTTTGTGCCAGTACCATGCTGTCTTTGTTATTATGGCTCTATAGTAGAGTTTGAATTCTGACATCGAGATCACTCCTATGTTGTCTTTTTTGCCTAGAATTGTTTTGGCTATTCTAGGTCTTTTGTTGTTCCATATGAATTTTTGGACTGTTTTCTGTATTTCAGAAATATACATCATTGGTATTTTAATAAGAATTGCATTGAATTTGTATATTAATTTTGGCAGTATTACCATTTTCACTATATTAAGTCTGCCTATCTAAGAGCATGAAAGGTCTTTCCATTTCCTGGTGTCTTCTGTAATTTCTTTCTTTAAGTTTTTATAGTTTTCATTAAATAGTTCTTTTAAATCTTTGGTTAGGTTAATTCCTAAATATTTTATTTTGGGGGGGGGTATTGTGAATGGGGTTGCTTTCTTTATTTCCTTCTCTGCTTGTACATTGTCAGTGTACAGGAAGGTGACTGATTTTTGTGGGTTGATTTTGTATCCTGCTACTTTGTGAAGAGTTTGGGGATGGAGTTTTTGGCATCAGGAAGGTGTAGTATCAATAGTTATCTTTTGAAAGAGGAGCTGGAAAGCTTTTGGGAGACTGAGGTTTGCATTACATCCACAAAGGGTCTCAGCACAGATCACTCACCAATTTAAATTTATTACATTTTGGGGGGGGGTCGGTCGTGGGGCTTGAACTCTGGGCCTGGGCACTGTCCCTACTACACTCTTCTGCTCGAGGCTAGAGCTCTACCGCTTGAGCCACAGCACCACTTCCTGTTTTCTAGTGGTTTATTGGAGATAAGAGTCTCACAGACTTTCCTGCCCGGGCTGGCTTTGAACCACGGTCCTCAGATCTCAGCCTCCTGAGTAGCTAGGGATTACAGGTGTGAGCCACCGCTGCGTGGCTAATTTATTACATTTAAATTACAATATATAATGGTGGATTCCAGAGAAGGGAATGAAGAGTAAAAATAAAAGTAAAAGCAGTAAATAGAAGAAAATAAAACAAAAAAATCCAAAGAACAGCAACACCAGAAAAGTAAAACAAAACTAAAACAATATAAAAAGCAATGTTTTTTTCATCAAAATCAATAAGATTTTCTTTTCTTTTTTTTATTGTGAAAATACCATACAGAGGGTTACAATTACATAGGCAAGATAATGAGTATATTTCTTATCAAGCATTGTTGCCTCCTCCTTTGTTTCCCCTTCCCATCCCTTCCCATCTCCCCCCGCAACCCCACCAAAGTTGTAAAGTTCGTTTTTTGACATAATGACTTATACATCTCATTGGTGCAATGGGTCCACCTGTATCCCTATTTAAATGGTTTGTTTTGCCCTTCCCCTCCACAAATTATACCAACTTCAAATACAATGAAAGCAGGGGTTATACCGTGGGGGAGGGACATACAAAGCAACAAAGAAATCATCTTATAAATATGTTAGAAACAATCTCAAGAAAGAAAAAAAACCATTTGAATATTTATCTTGGGGTTCATTTCACCTAACATCAACTTATCTGACCGTTTCTACTTATCTCAGACATATACTAGTTATTGCAAATAAGGGAAACCATGAGACCTATGTTTCTTTGGGCCTGGCTTACTTCACTTAAAGATGGCCAATAGACACATGAAGAAATGCTCAACCTCTCTAGACATAAAAGAAATGCAAATCAAAACAACATTGAGATACCATCTCTCCCCAGTTAGAATGGCTATAATCAAGAACTCTAATAAAAACAGATGCTGGAGGGGATGTGGACAGAAGGGAACCCTACTGCATTGTTGGTGGGAATGTAAACTTGTTCAACCACTTTGGAAAGTATGGAGATTCCTCAAAAGACTCCACATAGAGCTCCCCTATGACCCAGCAATCCCACTTTTGGGCATTTACCCAAATGATCACAAACAAGACCATACTAAAGCTACCAGCATAACTATGTTTATTGCAGCTACCAGAGCTAAGATATGGAACCAACCCAGATGCCCCTCAGTAGATGAATGGATCAAGAAAATGTGGTATATATACACAATGGAATTCTATGCCTCCATCAGAAAGAATGACATTGCCCCATTTGTTAGGAAATGGAAAGACTTGGAATAAAGCAAATTTTTGTAAATGTAATTAGCTGATCTTTAACAAGAAAGCAGAGATAATTTATTTTTAGCAAATATTGCTGGAACAAATTGACTCCACACTTTACACACTTCACTAATTTCAACACAAAATTGTCTGCAAATGCAAGTATAGAATGTTAAACTGGCCAGGCGCTGGTGGCTCATGCCTAAAATCCTAGCTATTCAGGAGGCTGAGATGTGAGGATCATGATTCAAAGCCAGTCTGGGCAGGAAAGTCTGTGAGACTTTTATCTCCAATCAACTACCAGAAAACTGGAAGTGGCACTGTGGCTCAGGTGGTAGTGGGCTCACCTTGAGCTGAATAGCTAAGGTTTACAGTACCCAGGCCCAGAGTTCAAGCCTCATGATCGACAAAAAAAAAAAAAAAAAAAAAAGGTGAAATGGTCTGAGGCTGCTAGAGGATAATGTAGGAGAAAAAAAATCCATATGACTCTGTGTCTGGTACAATCTGTAAGGAAATACTTGATAAACCAGACTTCATTAAAAGTGAAAAACTCCACTTTGTGAAGGATACTATCAAAATAATAAAAAGACAAAATATTGAAGAAGCTCCTCCATAGCCCAAGAGAATAATATTTGCAAAAGAATTGTTAGCCAAAATATCTGAAGAATGATTAAAAGTCATCAAGGAGGACAATTCTGAAAAATGTAAGAAAGACCTTAACATATTCCTTACCAAACAAGGCATATAGACGGTAAGAAAACATATAAACTAATATTTCAGCCATGCTCTGGTAGCTCATTTCTCTAATCCTAGTCCCTCAGGAAACTAAGACCTGGAGGATAGTGGCTTGAAGCTTGCAAGGGATGAAAAATCTGCTACACTCTATGTCCAGCACAATGCTGGACTGGAGTCATGGTTCAAGTAGTATAGCACCAGCTCTCAGTAAATAAGCTGAGCAAGGTTGAAGCCTTCAGTTCAAGTCTTAACTGCTGGAAAAACATGGTGTCATTACTGACAGTATTACATGCTAATGAATATGCAAAAAACAGGAACACATTCTTAATAAATAACCATATAGCTACTTTGAAAGAGTTTGGAAGTTTCTCACAATGCAATATAATAGAACACAATACAACAAAACAATACAAAATGACATAATAAAACACAGCACAATAGAGTTCAATGCAACACTGTACAGTACAATACAATGCCATAGAATACTCAGCAGCCCAAAGCAGCACAATATAGCAATGCAAGTCTTGATATTTCCGCAAAGGAATTCAAAAGCATCTCTACACAAAAATCTGCACAGCAGTTGTGACAGCAGCTTCATTCATCATTGTCAAACCTTAGAAGCAACATCCTTCTGTAGATGAATGGTTAAATAACCTGTGATCCAGCTACGTTTAAACAATGGGATATTATTCAATACTTAAGCAACACCAGAAACTGAGATGCTATGAAGAGAAAGAAGCATTCTATAAAAATTCTATACAGTGTGACACAAGCTATGTGATGTTATCGAAAAGACAATACCATGAAGACAATGAGAAGACCCGTGGTACCAGTGGTAAGGGGATTTATAGGGCAGTGGCATTGCTCTATCTGATTGTATAATGATGGACACTTGTCATACCATTGTCCAAGTCGATAGGCTGAACGTCACTGAGTGAAACCTAATGGGCACTTCAGACTTTGAGTAATAATGGGTTAAGTTAGGTTCATGGATTGCAAACACAGACCACTCTATAGGGGTGCAATAGAGAGTATATAGTGCATGTAAGGCTGTTCCACAAACAGACTGGCACTATTGGGAGGTGGTAGAACTTTAACTAGGCTGAAGAGAAGCTACAGATCATGAGGGGTTGGTGAGTTGGAGATGTCTCTGAAGGGGACAGGACACTCTCTATTGTTCCCAGCCATGAGGTGAGTATGTTAGTTACTTGCTGCAGTAGCTGAAAGTCACCAGCAAAGAGGATACATGAGGTATTTCTGTCCTTTTTGCTATTTTCTATTAATTCAACACTGGAAACAAAAATAGAGGGTACCAAAAAAAATAAGCACCCCCAAACAAACAAACAAATAAAAACAACATCTAGCAAACACATAGGAAGCTGAGTTAGGTTTAAGAGATGCTACTGTAGGCAGATTTGAGTTTCTGAGGTGAAGGGAAGGCACCCCAGGAGAAGAGGCCATAAAAGTAGGGAAGAAAGGTGCTGGGGTGGCTCATTCCTTTAATGCTAGCCACTCAGGAAGCTGATCCTTAGATCGTGGTTCAAAGCCAGCTGTTGCAGGAAAGTCTGTGAGACTCTGCTCTCCAATTAATCACCAAAATAGCCGGAAGTGGAGCTGTGGCTTGGCGCAAGTGGCAGAGCTCAGAGACAGTGCCCAGGCTCCTAGTTCAAACCTCAGGGCCTGCACGCGCACACACACACACACACACACACACACACACACACACACACACACACACACACACACACACACACACACACACACACACACACACACAAATGGGATTGTTGTCAGTGACCAACTTTACATTCCAGGAAAGTCAGAAGTCCAGAAGTGGAGGTCCAGTTCATGGGGCTTCAGGGTGTTCTTGGAAGAACACACAAAGCACTTTCCTTCATTTCACTTCTTATCGAGAGACCCAAACAGGAAAGGGGATGCAAAGGTTTACTTTAGCAGGCAAGTTCCTCAAAGCTACCTTTGATCCTGGTCTTTGCAATGAGAATAAGCCAAAATTGAGATTACTTCCTCTTCTTTATTACTCTTTCTTTTTTTTTCTTTTTTCCTTTTGAGTGAGTGTGTGTGTGTGTGTGTGTGTGTGTGTGTGTGTGTGTGTGTGTGTGTGTGTGTTTGTGTGTGTGTATGGAGTCAATGATGTGGCTGGAACCCAGGAAGTAGGTGCCATCCTTGAGCTCTTTTGCTCAAGGCTGGTGCTCTACCACTTGAACCAAAACTCTATCTCCAGCTTTATGCTGGCTAATGACTTTTCTGCCCAGACTAGTTTCAAAGTAGGATCCTCAGATCTCAATCTCCTGAGTAGCTAGGAGTACAGGTGTGAGCCACCAGCACCTAGCTTATTTTTTATTATCTTTAATTACAAATTAGTTACTACTCGGTATATCAGTTTTTAAGTACTATGCATCTTGATTCATGCCACTCCTTCCATCCTTCCCAGCCCCTCTAGTTTCTAGTTTCAGGCTATGCATTCTTCCCCTTTCCTCTCTTCATGTCTTTATTTCCCTCCCCTTGAGTCCCCCTATATCTTTAACGTGCCAGTTTCTTGTATCCATTTCTGTTGGTCTTAAAGCTAGTGCTCTACCGTTTGAGCCACAGTTCCATTCCCAGCTTTTCAGTGTTAATTGGAGATATGAGTGTCATGGATTTTTCTGCTCAGATTGGCTTCCAACTTTGATCCTCAGAGGTCAGCCTCCTGAGTAGCTAGCATTATAGGCATAAACCTTGCCATTCAGTTATTATTCATTTTTTAAAGGACACTCAAATGATCAGCCTCAGTATGTACTACTAATTTTTTTTACATAGTTCTGATCAATATACCTGAAAAAAGAATGGTAAAATCTTGTTTCATGGTCGTTTCTCCTCCTTATAAAACCTGTATCTCATATCGGTGATCAACTTCAGTTTTGACAAACGAGGGACTCCATCCATGCCAGCCAGTTTTATAAATGACATTCAGTAAAAGGGAAATCATCGTAGCCCAGTGAGCTTGTTAATGACAAGAAAGGGAGATGCAGATGGCCCTGCTGGGGATGACAAGTCAGCAGTTGGTTCCCATGAGGATTAAATTCTGAAGTCTGGCCACTCTATTGTCTAAGCTGTCAGAGCAAAGAGACTGTCTGAGAGTCAAGTTATATCAGAGGAAAACATTGTCAACATGAACGGAAGGTTTGGTATGCTTTGATTTAAGAATTTAAGAAGACAATAAATGTCGACTTTGAGTGTAAAAGGAAACCTATAGGAACTAAATTTTTCTCTACTGTGTTATTTTTAAAAACTATGGCACTTCCATGACATTTGGGAGGAAAAGAAAACTGGTAAGTTTGAACTATGGGCAAATGACCCAATGTATCCAATTTAAAATCAGACTTGATACCTATATCATAATAGCCCTGCAAACCTTATGCCTTCTCCACTCTGTTGTGATCTGTTCCCTGAGATCATTACATTACTCCTACAGGGCATTTGTTTTATTTATTTATTTTTTTCTGGCAAAGTAGGGGATGTAGGCACTCCTTGGCAGGGTACTCTGGGGAGATTCTAAAGGCAAGTTACTTACTACTGAACAGATGTTGATCACTTTTAGGGAAATGCAGAATTTATATGGTGAGTCTTTGCCTCTCTTAGGGAAAAATAAGGAATTTCTGATTGCCTGCTAGCTTTCAGGACAGAAGGGCTGAACAGCCTAGCTATAAAAGAAGAAACACTAAAATTCTGAGAAAGAAAAAAAAAAAGAAATAACAAAACCTCATCTCTGTTCTTATTAGAGAGGAAGCAAATTTCTCTCTGTGGTTCACTCTTTGTTATGGCTCCACCGATACAATGAAGAGGAAAATGTTTAGCTTAATGGGCCAAAATACTAATTTGTGTTAATCGATTAAAGACAATAATTAAGCTGACCACAGAATTGGAACAGACACTGTTCATCTTCCCTACTATATTATTTGGTATTACTATGAGTAGTGTTAGAGTCATGTCGATAACAAGTATCATGACAAATAGTACCCATAAAATAACAATTGGATTGTGTCATTGCAGAGGCAAGACTTGAAATTTCTTGCTACTTAATCATGGAATTTATTTATTCATTTTCTTATTTATTAATTTATTTCTTTTTGATGTGTTCCATATCTTTTTGTTGGGGGCGAGGGGCGCTGGTCCTGCAGGTTAATCTCAGGGCCTAGCTGCTTTTGTGCTCAAGGCTAGCACTCTACCACTTGAGCAACAGCTCCACTTCCAGATTTTTGTAGTTAATTGAACATAAGAATCTTATGGACTTTCTTTTTTTTTTAATTAAGTTTTTTATTATGAAAATACTGCACAAAGGGGTTACAGTTACATGAGCAAGGTAACCAGTACAGTTCTTATGCAGCATTGTTGCCTCTTCCTTTGTCTCATGGACTTTCTTGCTGGCTTCATACTATGGTCCTCAGGTCTCAGCCTCCTGAGTAACTAGAGTTACAGGTGCAAGCCACAGGTGCCTGGGTCCATATCTTTTTAAAGTAGTTATACAACAGAGTTTCAGAGCTACCTGTCAGTTTGTTAGCTTATCATGGGTACAGTTCATCTCGACCAACATCATCCCTTCAGTGTCTCCTATCTGTTCCCAACCAACCCATTCCCTCTAGTTACTTGGTTTCATTTTCACCGATGTAACATGCATTGACTATTATGACTCTATTCAGCCACCCTTCTCTTTGTTCGTTGCCTGCCTCATCTCCCTCTGATAAAACATGTTCCAACTTCCTGATATTCATTTTTGTAAGTTAGTTGTTCTAAGGAGTTTATGTCATTAGACTCCTCCCTTGAGTATACCATACTTTATCCATTTATTTGTTGTATCTATGTATATGGCCTTATAAGTGTTTCCACACATGTTTATAATATATATATAATCTTTCTGTATAGGAGAAAATATGCACCCTTTGTGTCTCTGAGCCAGATTTGCTTCTCTTGAAATAATTTTTCAGGTCTATCTATTTCCCTGCAAGGGACATAGTATTATTCTTCCTGATGGATATGTAAAATCCGTTGTATCATTCTATGTGTGTGCCTGTGTGTATTACCTTTTCTTAATCCATACATTCATTATAGGTCCATTGTAAGACATTTTGGCTGTTTCCATAACTTGGTTGTGGTACAGCAATAGCCATAGGTATGTAGATGTTTTTACCCATCCTGATTTGTAATCTTTTGAACAAAATGCCCAAGAGTGGTATTGTTGGATCATAGAGTCATTCAATGCTTAGTTTCTCGAGGACTCTCCAAACTGCCTTCTAAATCACTTTGTGTTAATAGCAGATACTTAACCCTAATTATGAATATGAATTTAAAACATCCACAAAAAGTTTAGCGTTAACAAGGAAATAAGGAACTGAGCATAGGTCACTGAGATATGTATATAGCTTGGAGTTCTGACTTGAAGGTGATTAGTTTTTTTAAACAATGGATTGCTTCATTCATTTGTTTGTAAATTAATTGACTCAAGGGGTATTTAGTAGGGAAATTGCTTTATCCTAGGTACTAATCTAGGTTCTAAAAATGAAACATTAGTAAAACAGCTGTGGCTTCTGCCATGATGGAATTTATGCACTGGGTAGCAGTGTATAAAAATTAGAGAAAATAATCAGATTTGATGATGGGAAATTGAGTCTTGCAGGTGGATCTGATTAAGAATCATTTAGCAAAGTGACCGGTAAAGAAAAGAAGGCTTTGTCGCTTACAGTGGGAAGCAGGAAGGTTCTCCTGGTAATCAGTGGCTACATCTGCTCCCACAGAATTCCATACCCAGGCTCACTTACCACGGACTGAAACGTTTACCACAGGAGCCCCGAAATCAGCCTGTAATTACTTTCTGTGTGGTATTTATTTCCTGACCACACAATGAAACATTGCCGAATGAAGAAACAGATTGTTTCATATCACACCCAACTTGTACATAACCTAAATGGCTTCTTGGAATTCTTATTTAAAAGCTTTATCTTATCAGCTTTCTTCCCCACCTTCTTAATTTTTATTCATTACACATTCTGATGTAAACTAGTTTGGGGATCTCTCTTGTTTGGGTGAAGCTGAGATGTTAAGGTTTCAAGAAGTTTCACTGGAGGTTAAGTTTCAAAATCCAAAGAAAACTCTAGAAAAATAAGGGTCCCCAGGAGGGCCTGTCATCTTAGGTCAACTTTATTTATACAATAATAAATACTCCAATTTCTTTTGGAGATTCGCTGGAGAAGTTTTTTTTTTTTTTTTTCTGATTAGAACTGGTACTTGCAGCTACAACCTAGTCTGTGAATTGATGTGGCCACAGCGTTGCTTGAGCATTGATAATCAGCTTCTGTGAAAAACTAACAAAACAACTCACACTTATCTAGAACATCATTATTTGAACTTTAAACAGTTAAACACAAGGTTGTTTGTGTCTGTTTTATAAACAGGTGAACTAGTCCTTTCCTCAAAAATCATTTCTACTCTGGCAAAGGACAAAACCATCCATTTTATGTAAGTTAATTTGACTTTTGTTGACTCTTCCTAAATTTTCTGGGTAGTACTGGGATTTGCACCCAGAGCCTGGTGGTCACTTGACTTGCTTGCTACACTGGTGTTGTACTGCGTAAGCCATGATTCTAGCTCTGTGTTTTGTTAGTTAACTGGAAGATGGAATCTCACAGGCTCTTTTGCCCATGTTGGCTTCACACCATATTCCTTCTGATCTCAGTCCCCTGACACGCTATAATTACAGACATGGATGTCCATGTTATACATGCAGTCATTTAGATGAGTCAGGCTTTATTTGTGGAGGAGGACCGGGAAAGAAATAGGACATTCTGATTGTGACCACCTGGTGAATTTAGAGGATAGAAGTGGTGAGCTTATGGGTATGAAAGAGCACTAGCTGTAGGACAGAACTAGAGAGAGATCTTTGGAACAATGAAAACTAACCACGCCATTGTCAGGTGGTTTCAGTCAAAGCAGCTACCATTTGGTGCTAAATGACTTGTTACGACTTGTTACTGTGCAGAGGAATATGTCACGCTTCATTGAGAAGAACCTCATGTTAAGGATGCAGGTTAGATTTTGCATAGAGAGATTGGGGACAGATATATCATCCCCAATTTATAAAACCAGGGTGAACCCATTAGATGGAAGAGAAAAATATGTCCAATAAGATATTTTGTGCCAGTACTGGGGCTTGAACTCAGGGCCTAGAGGCTGACCCTTAGGTTTTTTTGCTCAAGGGGTCATAGCTCCATTTTTGGCCTTTTGGTGGTTAATTGGAGGTAAGACTCCAAGACTTTTCTTGCCTCTTGGGGTGGCTACAAACTGTGATCCTTAAATCTCAGCTTCCACAGTAACTAAGATTGCAGGTATGAGCCACAGATCCCTGGTTTAAGCTTAAGGCTTTTGGTTGTTGTTGTTGCTGTTGTTTTGTAAGAGTTTTGACACAAGGAAAGAAGGTAATGGCAAAGTTAAATACATCCAAGAGTATAGTGATAGTGTTGATGAAATACAATCATTTGGCTGGTTAAGCCAGCAATGACAACATTTACATATTAACAGGAAATACTACATTAATATAGATATCTTTCTTGACTCTAGGAGACCCATATTCTAGGGTGGAAGGAGACAAGCCTGCTTATTTGTAGTTGTGCTTTGGTAGCAGTAACTACAAGCTAAAAGCTCCTACAAACTATATATGGCAGTACACACAAAAGGGAAAAGAGCGAAGCTAAGGGATGTTAGGAAAGCTGTTTAGAAGAAGTAAAGCCATAGCTACTCTTTGAAAGATAGGATGGAAGTAACCACATAAAAAAGACTTAAAGAGAGATTTCTCTGAAGAGGAAGTAAGAATGGCCAATAGACACATGAAATGCTCAACTTCTCTGGCCATAAAAGAAATGCAAATCACTTTAGCACGTTTTTCCCCATTTTTTGGAAGTGAACATTTCATATGTAGGTGCCAAAAATGAATGGGGGTAGGCCAAGCTGGAGCTTTTTGTATTTATGGTTGTTATAGAGATTGTGGGAATTACCACCTGACTCCTGGCTATCAATCTTGTATCACTTTCCGAAGAATCATGGGCTTTTAAATCCCCCCCCCCAAAAAGAAATGCAAATCAATACAACATTGAGATTCCACCTCAACCCAGTTAGAATGGCTATAATCAAGAAATCTAATAACAACAGATGATGGAGGGGATATGGTCAAAAGGGAACCCTATTGCATTGTTGGTGGGAGTGTAAACTTGTTCAGCCACTTCAGAAAGCAGTATGGAGGTTTCTCAAAAGACTGCACATAGAGCTCTCCTATGACCCAGCAATCCCACTTCTGGGCATATACCCAAATGAAAATAAACACAGCCATACTAAAGCTACTAGCACAATTATGCTCATTGCAGCATTATTCACCATAGCTACGATATGGAACCAACCCAGATGCCCCTCACTATATGAGTGGATCAAGAAAATGTGTTATATATATATATATATATATATATCACATATATCTATCATATATATCTATCATATATATATATATATATATATATATATGAATTTTATGCCTCCAGAAAGAATGACATTGCCCCATTTGTTAGGAAATGGAAATACTTGGAAAAATAATATTAAGTGAAGTAAGCCAGTCCCAAAGAAATTTAGGTCCCATGGTTTCCCTTATTTTGCAATAATTAGTATACATATATAGGATAATCTCATCAGATGAGCTGAAAAGCTCAAAAGCTATGTACATATGTGAAATGAATCCCAAGATAGGGACACAAGAGGTTTTATCTTTGTTGCTGTTCTTTTTAATGAACTTATAATGTACTATGTGATTTTTGTTGTTGTTTGTTTGTATGTTCTTCCCCCATGGTACAACCCCTGTTGTCACTGTATTTGATTCCAGTGTCCTGCATCTTGTATATCCATTTTTCTGATTTAGGGAGGGGAAGGGACATAACAAAATGCTGAAATAAGGATACAGGATGACCCATTGTAACCATGAGAAGAACAAGACAGTATATTGGAAATGAACTTTACAGCTTTGTGGGGGTGGATTTGGGGGAGGGAAGGCATAGTGGAATAAAAAAAGAGAAAGGGTAACAATGATCAACAAGTAATGTCCTCATTGCCTTGTTCATGTAATTGTAACCTCTCTATACAGAATCCTTACAATAGAATAAAATTTTTAAACATGTAAGACATGTTACAGGCAAGAGGAATAACATGGGGAGAATGAGGCCCAAGTTTTCACTTGTAGAGGGTGGCAGAGGGCTGTGTGAACTTCGCCTGGGGTATAAGACCCTCCACCTAGGGGTGTAAACATCATAGAAGTTGCTTCTCTAGTGGATATGAAGCTATAGGTTGCTAGAGTATTTCCATATGAGTACTGTTTAGGTAGTTAACAGTTCTAAGGCTGGAGATCCAATATGGAATTGTAAGTCATCCTGTAACCATGGTTAAATCATAAAAGCAATGCAGAGTGAAAAATAAGTTGGACTTGAACAATGTTTAAAGCTAGGAAGTTTGAGTTGAATAATAAGGGAGTAGTAGGAAATGTTTGTTTTGGTTTTAATGTAAGGAACTCTCTAGAAACTGCTTGAAAAGATGTTGGAAATTAAGTCAGTAAACTTTTACTTTCATCTCTCCCTTCCCTGTGGTATTTCCCCCATTGGTCCAAACTATACAAGTATCCAAGTCTCAGTTCATGCACAGCTCTTATTGATCTTATAGAAACACAGATCAGTAGAAGTTTAGAGTGAAATGAAACCTTGGATTCCGTCTAGTTAAGTGCTTTTCATACTCTTTTTTTTTAAAGACATCAAAGTGTTTCACAAAAATAAAAGCTTAACTTGGGAACACTTTAAAAAGTAGAGAAGTTACTTTCCTTTTGTGTGTGTGGAGGGCGGGGGAGGGGGGTAGTTTGTGATTGATACCCTACCTAAATGTTCATCTATTCCTTCATGGTAGATTCTCAGAGAATCTCACGGACACCCTGGCTCTATGGGGCAGTTTTTTAATATGACTGGCAAATGCCATGCTTTTATTTACATTATACAGAAATTTGTTCAACTGCATGTCATTAGATCAATCTATGTTTAAAACAATGTTTCATCTTCTAAAGAGTAGCTTGCAGTGTGTAGGAAGAGCTGATCTTTCCTGTTTCTTAAAAGGCATTACTAAAACTGGCCTCTAGGGGCACAGGCCTATCTTTCTAGCATCTCAGGAGGCTGAGATCTGAGGATTAAGGTTATGAAGCCATCCTGGGCAGACAAATCCAAGAGTCTCTTATCTATCTACAGTTAACCAGCAAAAAGCCAGAAGTGGTTTGGCTTAAGTAGTGGAGTACCAGCAAAAGAAGCTAGGCAAAAGCATGGGAAGCATCGCAAATAGGGAAGGGTGGGAAATATGAGGGTAGAATGGCTCCTTCCCCTTGACCAGGCCTGGTAGCACATAGCCCTTGCTTAAAATCACGTTTGTTTTGCGAAAAACAAAGCATATGTCTTCTCAATTATTATTAACTTACATATTAGTTGTACAGAGGGAGACTTCATTGTAAAATAAAGCATATTAGAAGAGAAATATTGACTTATAGAGGGAAAAATCCTACTTAGGGACTTAAAAGTTGAATAGGTGAAAAGCTACAATGGTTTTATTTTTTCTTTGAAAAATGAGTATTATTATGGCAGATAATTAGAAGTACTCTTTTGACATGTGTCCTGTGGTAAAAATCTGTCACATCAGGGAGAGACAACCACATTCAGAAAAGTAAACTAAATTCTGCTTGCCTTCTTGATAATTCCTATATTTAGAATGTTAACTACATAGGAAATAGAAATTCATTTCCAACACAACACATTTGCAGGTGTTATTTTTCCATGTCTTTAGAATGCTCTAAATATTTCGGAGTTTAAGTCTTGACCGTATAGTCTCACAGCTCTTACATAATGGCCGTTTACAGTGGCATCATTCTATGTGACTCCTGTTTCTGGAAATGAAATGTCAGGAGAAGAATGTATTGTTCCCCCTGACAGGGCATACTGACAAATGTAAAGGAAACAAATCACTGCAATGTGAGGTGATAATTTTGGCAATATAAAACCAACAGTGGGAATACAAAAATAACCTTTGTATGTCCTTCAGAAATAAGGCAACATTAAAAATGAATTTTGAAGGATGAGTAGGAGTTGAATCCCAGAGTGAAAGGTCAATTTTGAGCATGAGTTATGAGAGGGTAGGTGTATGCTTCACCTTTGACCTATCTGCCTTAGTAAACCTGATATGTGATCAGTAAACATTTCCATACAGCCATAGTTAATAAAAGTGGTCTCTGACTAATGGAAATAGCAGAACTATTAGAAGATAATAGTATATAGAATATTCATTCTCCTTTTAGCAGAACTATATGGGAAAGGAATCAGTGATCAATGAGTAAATTATCTCCAAAAGATGGAAATCTGAGGGTTGAAGCACACAAATTAGAAGTTAATGTTTGGTAACAAGTACCTAGAACAGTCATTGATTTACATGATGAGCTTTAATCTTTTCAAAAAAAAAAGTATGTTAATGATCCAGGTGCTGGTGGCTCACGCTTGTAATGCTAGCTACAGAGGAGGCTGAGATCTGAGGTTTGCAGTTCTAAGTCCACACAGTCCAATTAAGCACCAAAAACAAAAAAGCCAGAAGTGGAGCTGTGGCTGAAGTGGGAGAGCATCTGCCTCAGTCTTGAGAGAAAAAAAATAAAGCTCATGGACAGTACTCAGGTGCTAAGTTCAAGTCCCAGGACTGGCACAAAAGTAAATAGATAAGTAAATAAATAAACAAATGGATAAATGAATGAATAAATATATAAAATATTAATGTAAGGAAGTGGAGCTTTGACTCCAGTGGTGGTGAACTACTTAAGCAAAAAGCCTCAGCACCTAGGCTCTGAGTTCAAGTTCCAGGAATGGCACACATAGCACACACACATACAAAAGTATTAATGGAAGAAATCGTTTACAATATTTTAAAGTGCCTACTACCAAAAGCCATTTCTAGTGGAATTTAATATAAAGACATTCAAGAGTGAAAATAGTTTTCCCTATCTCTTGGGAAATTAGCCAAACTTTTTGAAGCAAAAGAAACATTAGGCCCAGCCTGAGCTATATAGCTAGACACTATCAAAGAATAAAAACATTTAATAAAAACACACAACAAGAAAATATTTACTTTTTAAAATTATTTTTGGTTTATTTCAGAAGGATATATAGCTATCAGGCATTTTCTCATGTCATTTGGAAGTCAAATAAAGTGAGCATTGTTGGCAGAAAATCCTCATTTCTCTCTTTAGTGTGACTTTAACTACGTAACAGTAGCTGGATAATTTTTTTAATGCATTAAAAAATATTTCTGAGGCATGCTGTACACCAAATGCATAACAACTAAAAAAAGCTTCTAATCCAATGCAAGTGTGAAAGCCTTTTTCTTTGCTCTTCGGTGGCTAATTTCAGAAAAGCAGTTCACTGTTAAATTTGATAGAATGCATGGTATCTGCTCAGTTTTAGTCAGAGTCCAATGACCTTCCACAAGGTTGCATTGGGATTACACGATATTGCTTTCTGACACAAATAAGGAGAGGACAGGCCTGGTAATAGAAACTACTGGATCAACAAATTTGGCAGTAGTGTGCCTAAAAAGACTGGTTTGCCTTCCCTTGCTCGCTTCCAATCACAATCTTTGGATCTCAGCTTCCTGAGATCTGAGTAGTTAGGATTATAGACACATACCACTAACTCCAGCTCCTTCATGTTTTGCTTTTTTTTAAAAAAAGATAAAATCTAATCATGTTAGATCATCATATGATGATCATCTGGATTAGACAAAAATCTCTTCAGTTTTATAGAAAACAACTTAAATTTAAATTCTTCTGATAGAAAAACATATGTGATATAATGCTAACATTCTGATTTCTCTTGGGAAGCAAGATGAAATTTCACAAATATTCAGTGCTTGTTGGAAAGATACAGTTGAGATAACTTATGTCAGTCATGGAGAATCTGATGAACATTGAAATCTTTCTACTTTCTTAGAAAGCTCCAACCACAAAGACTTGTTAAATTTGGCCTGTGTTTTTTGGTGAATCAAGATCCGTGTAGTGCTTTCTTGAACCAAAATTTGAAAAGCAAAATATATCAAAAGCTCTGAAATTTTGCCATGGAGAAAAAATATCAAAGAAATTTGCTTGATGGATTTCTCGGAACAGGAAGGAAGACGTAAAAATGTTCACTCTTCTCAATGGTGGTGTCCCATTCTTTGAATAAACTTAACATAGGAGGGAGCTTTGCACAGATGCCTCTCTTAACTATTCCAATTAAATATCATCTCTTCCTACCTGGCCATGGAAAACATCCAGTCACTCTTTACATATTCGATTTATTTTTTTTCTTTCCAGCAGTTAATGAAATCACAACTTAGTGTTCATTCATTTTTGTTGTTCCTGAACCCTGTTTTCACCAGATTCTGATGTCACAATGTCCTATTGAATATTTACTAATAAATAATCTGCTGTACGAGGTTTTAAAACCCCTAAATCATCCCATGGAATTATAAAAAATTCATATCAAGTTAAGAATGGTTTAAACAGCTGGCTATGTTGGCCTTAGGCTTCTACAGTAAGTTTCAACTTAAAATGGTAAGCATTTCATTAAGCTCACTTCTTGTTCCATTTACAGTCTTTTATCAAATATATTTTTAGAAAGATTTGTCAATGTGCAATACTGGTAAGTCTGAATTATAGTAATATATATATATATATATATATATATATATATATATAGTGGAAAATATTTCAGCCACTTAACAAATGGAGGTCAGGGTGGGCCCAGTAGCTTATGCTTGTGTAATTAAGGGGCAGAGATCAGAAGAACTACAGCTTGAGAACTTCCTGGACAAAATGTTAGGATTCCTTTCCTTTCCATTCCTTTCCTTTCCTTCTCTCTCTTTCTCCCTTTTTTAAGTACACATATTCTGAAATACTCCCACACAAGCAAGCTTGTGAAATTAAAATTATTTAAATCTATGCAGTCAATATTAATTTGAGCAAAGCTAATGCAGTTAGAGCAATCATCAATAGTTTATAAGAACCATAATATTTTTGTTTACTAGGTTGTTGGGAACACACAATATTAATCTTTATTAGAAAACTGCATGCATATTAAAACATCTTTAGAATTTTAACTACATTTTAAGGCATTAAATATAAGACTTGTCTTGGCAGGTGACATGCAAACAATAACAAGCACTCTCCTTCCATCTCTTCAGCTGCTGGGCTGCTAGTTAGGCCTGTAGATTTAATTCTGAGCTTTTTAATTAAACACACTCAACTCATTTTACTATGACATTGCCTGGGAAAATGTGTAGAATTTTTCTAACAGTCTAAAATTAGTTTATAGTCTAAAAAATTTTAAAACAAGAAATATAAAGAAAGAAAGCTATCAGGTATTATGAACCTAAAATCCTAGCACTTATGAGGCTGAGGTGGATTTGTCATGACTTTGAAGCACTGTCAGAAAGAAAGAAAAGGAAAGAAAGGAAGAAAGGAAGGAAGGAAGAAAGGAAGAAAGAAAGAAAGAAAGAAAGAAAGAAAGAAAGAAAGAAAGAAAGAAAGGAAGGAAGGAAGGAAGGAAGGAAGGAAGGAAGGAAGAAGGAAGGAAGGAAGGAAGGAAGGAAGGAAGGAAGGAAGGAAGGAAGGAAAGAAGGAAGGAAAGGAAAGGAAGGAAGGAAGGAAGAAAGAAAGAAAGAAAGAAAGAAAGAAAGAAAGAAAGAAAGAAAGAAAGAAAGAAAGAAAGAAAGAAAGGGAAGGGAAGGGAAGGGGGGAGGGAGAAAGAAAGAAAGGGAAGGGAGGGAGGAAGGGAGAAAGAAAAAGAGAAAGAAGAGTAGAGAAGGAAGGAAGGAAGAAAGAAAAAAAGAAAGAAAGTTAATTTTGGAGCACTACTCTTGAGGAATATTGAGTAACATTGTCCAGGCCAAGAGTTCAAACCCCAGAACCAGCAAATAAAGACAGGGAAACAAAAGTAAAACTTAAAACAAAACTTAAAGTAATTCTCTTATTTTAATAAGGAGTCACTAGTCTTATAGTTCTATTGTAAGCCAGCAACAGAAGGTCTGTGGTCCAGACCAGCACTGAGGGTGTGATGTGTGTGTAGAAGAGACTTGGGAGCTGCTGG
The DNA here is from genome assembly GCF_024711535.1 of Dipodomys merriami. NCBI lineage: Eukaryota > Metazoa > Chordata > Mammalia > Rodentia > Heteromyidae > Dipodomys > Dipodomys merriami. The sequence continues at coordinate 25,922,122 of NW_027206290.1, forward strand.
ATGATGGGTATGAGGAGACCCCATTTCAATAACAACAAAAACAATGCAAGAGTCTTGCTACCCATGTAGTAGGATCAGGTAGTAGGATCAGGCCAAAAATAAAAAAGCAAAAGTAAATATAGTGCAGGATCCTATTTAAAAATTAACCCATCGCAAAAAGGGATGGAGATTTCTTCAAGCATTACAGTGCTCTCCTCAATTCAAAACCCCAATAGTATTAAGGATGATGATGATGATGATGATGATGATATTAATAATAATAATAAAAGGAAGCCAGGCATGATGATACAGGCTTGAAATCCCAGAACACAGAGATGCAGACACATTTATATATACATCCCTCTCTAAGCTTTTTCTTGCAACAACAAAGCTTTGGCTTTGGTCAGGATTTAAGGTGTACAGCTGTTGGCATATGCCTGATTAACTAGGCATGTTCATTCTTGTAGTACTGAGCTTTATAGAGAACCCCTCCTTATTCACTGTATATCCTTATATGTCTACCTAAGTCATATTTATCAAAGCTATCGTATTATTACTTGACAAGACAAAACTTTATACTAGTTTTAACACATGGTTAGTAATAAAATTTGTATATGTGAGACTTATTTGGCCCTTGGAGAGTGAGTTTGAAAGGTGGTAAGATTTCTGCAATCAGTTTGACATTTTGGAACAAGGCAGATTCCAAAAAGGATTTAAAAAATCCATTCACCGGATGGATGGAGCAGATCAACTGAGAGATAAATGGCATAACAGATTTTCAGATAAAGCAGCTCTATGAGCACAGATTTCAAGAGGATTTTCTGATTGGCTTAATGGTAGAGCAAGTAGCCTTCTAATCTCTCTCTCTCTCTCTCTCTTTCACATACACACACACACACATACACATACACACACTTTCTCTGTTTCATTCCCTCCCTCCCTCCCTCCCTCCCTCCCTCCCTCCCTCCCTCCATCCCTTCTTCCCTCCCTCCCTCCCTCCCTCCCTCCCTCCCTTCCTTCCTTCCTCCCTTCCTTCCTTCCTCTCTCCCTCCCTCCCTCCCTTCCTCCCTTCCTCCCTCCCTTCCTTCCTTCCTTCCTTCCTTCCTTCCTTCCTTCCTTCCTTCCTTCCTTCCTTCCTTCCTTCCTTCCTTCCTTCCTTTTTCTCCTTTTCTTGCAGAATCTTACTATAGAACCCACATTGGCCTCACACTTCTGGTGTTCCTGTCCCAGCTTTCTGAATGCTAGAATTTCAGATGTTCAAAATCACTCTCAGTTGTTTTCTGTTTTCTTTTTTTGGATTGTTTTCATATAATGGCTGGGCACTATTTCAGATCAACTAAACAAGTCTAACTGTATGACAGAAGTTTTCTTTTATTCATCTAAGAAATTTTTAACAGATTCATTTTTCTTTCCTTATTTTTCTTCCATTCTTTCCCTCATTAATCTGTTCCCTCCTTCCCTTCTCTCTATTTCTTTCTTTAATTTTTTAAAATTTTATTTTATTTTATTTGAGTCTTTAATTTTTTTTTGCCAATACTGTGTGTTCAAAAAAAATCTCTAAGTAGTTAGACAGAGGAGTTTCAGTTCAACTAGTCAATTCATGGGTATAATGCATCTTGATCAATGCCCCTCTTCCATCATTCTTCACCCATTTATCTCAATCTTACTCATCCCCTCAAGTTATCATATTGCTATATTAACTCAATGCCTTTTGCTTGCTAGGCAGGCACTCTACCAATTGTCCCCCAGCCTATTTTGCTTTACTTTTCAGGTAATATTTTGCTCTCTCTCTCTCTGTCTCTCTCTTTCTCTTTCTCTCTCTCATTGTTCTCCTCCTCTCCTCCTCCTCCTCCTCTTCCTCCACTTCTCCTCCTCTGCCCATTTCTGTTGTGCCGAGCCAGCCTAGACTGTGATTTCCCTACCCCAACTTGCTTACTTGCTGAGGTAAGGTTTTGCTAAGATTTATTCCCAGGATAGATCGTCTTGAACTACAATCCTTCCAAATGTTGCTTTTGGGGTAGCTAGTCAGATACATAAATTCTTAAATTCTTAGATAAATAATAAAACAATATTTTTTCTTCCATATGCCAATGTCTTCATTATACATTTTGAAATTGCAACAACTCAAAAGAAAACACTTTCTATAGAACTTAGAAAGTGGGAAAACCTCCCATGCTCCTGGATTGGAACGATCAACATCATGAAAATGGCAATACTTCCCAAGGCTATTTACAAATTCAATGCGATACCTATCAATATTCCAACCTCATTCTTCAAGGAAATAGAAAAGGCAATCCAAAATTCATATGGAACAATAAAAGACCCCTGAATAGCAAATACGATCCTTAACAGAAAGAACAATGCTAGAGGAATATCAATACCAAATTTCAAACTCTACTACAAAGCCATAGTAATCACAACAGCTTGGTACTGGCACAAGAACAGACCTCAGGACCAATGGAATAGAATTGAAAACCCAGAAATGAACCTAAAGACCTATAGCCATCTAATCTTCAATAAGGGAGCTAAAAAAATAGAATGAAAGCAGCCTCTTCAGTAAATGGTGCTGGCAAAATTGGTTAATCACTTGTAGAAAATTAAAGCTAGATCCTTATATATCACCCTGCACCAGAATCAACTCCAAATGGATCAAAGACCTCGGAGTCAAAGCAGACACCCTGAAAACATTACAGGATAGAATAGGAGAAACCTTAGGTCTCCTTGGCACAGGCCAAAATTTTCTTTAAAAAGACCCAGAGACACAACAAATCAAAGAAAGGATGGACAAATGGGACTTCCTGAAGTTGCAGAGCTTCTGCATGGCAAAGGACATAGCTAGCTAGATCAATAGAAAGCCCACAGATTGGGAGAAGATCTTCACTAACCATACAATGGACAAGATCTCATATCTAAAATATACTTGGAACTAAAAAAATTAAATACCCCAACAACAAATCCTCAAAGAAACAACTGCCCAATAAATAAGTGGGCTAAAGACTTAAAGAGAAACTTCTCTGAAGAGAAAAGAAGGATGGCCAATAGACACATGAAGAAATGCTCAACCTCCCTAGCCATAAAAGAAATGCAAATCAAAACAACATTGAGATACCACCTCACTCCAGTTAGAATGGCAAAAATCAAGAACTCTAATAACAACAGATGCTGGAGGGGATGTGGACAGAAGGGAACCTTACTGCATTGTTGGTGGGAATGTAAACTTGTTCAACCACTTTGGAAAGCAGTATGGAGGTTCCTCAAAAGACTCCACATAGAGCTTCCCTATGACCGAGCAATCCCACTTTTGGGCATTTACCCAAATGATCACAAACAAGACCATACTAAAGCTACCAGCACAACTATGTTTATTGCAACATTATTTACCATAGCTAAGATATGGAACCAATCCAGATGCCCCTCAGTAGATGAATGGATCAAGAAAATATGGTATATATACACAATGGAATTCTATGCCTCCATCAGAAAGAATGACATTACCCCATTTGTTAGGAAATGGAAAGACTTGGAAAAAATTATATTAAGTGTAGTAAGCCAGCCCCAAAGTAACAAAGGTCCCATGGTTTCCCTTATTAGCAATAACTAGTATATGTCTGAGTCAAGCAGAACTGTCAGATAAGTTGATGTTAGGAAAATGAACCCCAAGTTAAGGACTTAAATGTTTTTTTCTTTCTTGCTATTGTGTCTAATATATGTATAAGATAATTTTTGTGGCTTTGTATGACCCTCCCCCATGGTATAACCTCTTTTCACTGTATTTGATGTTGGTATAATTTGTGGAGGGAAAGGGAAAAAAAGAATTGTTTAAATAGGGATATAGGTGGACCTATTGCAAGAATGAGATGTACAAGTCATTATGTCGAAAAACAGACTTTACAACTTTGCTGTGGGGGGGAGTGAAGGGGAGGATGAAAGGGAAGGATAGGAAGGGGAAACAAAGGAGGAGGCAACAATGCTTGATAAGAAATGCCCTCATTACCTTGCCCATGTAATTGTAACCCCTCTGTATGGTATTTTCACAATTAAAAAAAACTTTTGTAAATCCTGCCTTTTCCTGACACACAATTAACTAATAGTTTTATTCTTGCTTTAGTTAAATTTTAGAACTCAAAACCATTTCATGACATGTTGCCTCGTACCTATAATCACACTCTGATCTTCACATAACTAGAAAATGTTGGTACTGAAGCTGTGGCTCAGGTGATAGAGAGCCAATAAAAGCTGAGCGTGTAAGGCTCTGAGCATAAGCCCCATAATCAACACAAAGTGAATAAAGTAAGTTTCCAGGTCAGAAGTCAGAGGTTAAGGCTTTATTTTTTTATAGCATCCAAACAGAATAATTAATTGTAGTCCTTCCATTTCACCTATCATGAGCATGAAGATAGTGAAGTTTCTCTTCATTGTAAATGTCTCTGGAACTTATTTTGCATGTGTGATAAAGGATGGAATTGTATTCACCTCTTCCAGCCAGAAAAATGTCATTTTATTTTTTCTTTTAAAAGTGTCCCTTTGCTAAAATGCATGATTTTAAAACACTGCAATGATTTTATGTCTCATAACTGCTTCAACTTAAAGGGATACTTTTTATTTTGTTGTCAGATGCATTCATATTTAACATTTACAGACACGATCTGGTAATCCTGAATGCTAAAAGACTACATAAAATTTTTACAAAGCTTATTCCTTAAGGGCAGTAATGTTCAAGCATCATTCTATATAAATATATTATTAGGGGGCTGGGAAGGTAGCTCAGTGGTAGAGTGCTTGCCTTGAATGCATGAGGCCCTGGGTTCGATTCCTCAGCACCACATAAGCAGAAAAAGCTGCAAGTGGTATTGTGGCTCAAGTGGTAGAGCACTAGTCTTGAGCTGAAGAGCTGACGGACAGCACCAAACACCAGAGTTCAAGCCCCACGACCAAAAAAAACTGTAGTAGGGAAATAACTGATTTTTACTTCAAAGTGAACATGAGCACAATTTTATTCAGTTATATTTTAACAATTCTTGTTGAAAAATTTGTAATTGAAAGTTTGCCAGTAGGGCTGGGAAGGTGGCTCAGTGGTAGAGCACTTGCCTTGCATGCCTGAGGCCCTGGGTTCGATTCCTCAGCACCATATAAGCAAAAAGAAAAAAAAAGCCGGAAGTGGTGTTGTGGCTCAAGTGATAGAGCGCTAGCCTTGAGCTGAAGAGCTGAGGGACAGCACCCAGGCCCAGAGTTCAGGCCCCACGACTGGACCCAAAAAAAAAAAAAAAAAGAAAGTTTGCCAGTAGTTCCCAAATATGAAGACCTGCTTCTTGTTAAGAATCAGGTGAATCATGAGAAAGGGGTAACATGAATCAAAATGTAGTGTACGCATAAACTGACATATTGAATGGAAAACTCACCTACTTTAAGGCAATAATGATGATGATGATAAGTCAGCCTCAACAAAAGTTAACATTTTCTGAAAATAAGACATTTCGGTGAAAGGAATCCTGTCAGTAGTCATGAAGATAAAAAGACTAAGTTTGGAGGAAGGAATCTGATCTTTGGAGACTCTGGTAGATCAGGAGAAATCACTTGGGATTCCCTGTGTATGCAATCAATCTCATTAATTGACCTTTTATTTCTGACATCATGAATATAAATGTAGGGACCAGTCATACACATAAGAACAAAGGACCACAAATATCAGTACCACAGAACACAATGAGATCACAAATATACTGTCACTTGGATAACGTGGACACTTGTTGCTAGTCTGGTTATTCAGAAAATACCAATTATACAGTTTACTTTGTTAAGACTTTCAGAGTTCTGACTCGTTCATTACTTGGATTATGCAACTGACTGAAAAATACTCATTGTGTAAGCTCACCAAATGTACTTTAGTGTTTAGAGATTTAGGAGAAAACAAAACAAAACCAAAAAAAACAGTGATTGGATTCTTTTTTTAACTCAAGCACAAAACTAAAAATAATTTACTAAGGAAAACATTTTTAAATGGTCAACATGTAATGCAAGACACATCTCTAGTGCCACTAAATCTTTGCTTGCTTTGGCAATGCAAACACTGCCAATGGGAAGAAGTAACAGAACCTTACATGGGAACCACTGAGACTCTTTACAAGCTACACACCTCACACATAAGCCATGGGTATCCACATTTTGAATGTACATATTGCATGACATCTTTTATAAGTAAATGAGGAATGAAATAGATTTTTTTAATCAGAGGCCATCCACTTAAAAGTTTTTTCAGGGGCTGGGAAGGTGGCTCAGTGGTAGAGTGCTTGCCTTGCATGCATGAGGCCCTGGGTTCGATTCCTCAGCACCACATAAGCAGAAAAAGCTGGAAGTGGTATTGTGGCTCAAGTGGTAGAACGCTAGCCTTGAGCTGAAGAGCTGAGGGACAGCTCCCAGGCCCAGAGTTCAGGCCCCACAACCGGACCCCCCCCCCAAAAAAAAAGTTGATTCATTGCTAAACTGATGAGATTTTTTTTCTTTCCTGATACACATGCTATATACAAAGTTCTGGCTGGATGTATGGTGGTCAAATATTGGGATACATGAAATCTTAAGTTTGCCACTTCTTGATAATACAGAAAAACATACATAAACTTCAAAAAAGAGAAGACAATGGAACAAAGGTATCCACAGGGCTTATCAGATCATGCTAATTTTTTGTAGGCAAAAAGAGAAATCTTTATTAAATTGTATTGGTTTCAATACTGGGTTATTACACTATAGGTTAGCTAGTGCTATTAGTCGAGAATGGCTCCTCACTTACGACATTGAAATGACTTACCCTACATATTAGTGCTGCTTTATACAGTGCTTAATCTGCATTATTTGATCCTTACATTTCAAAGAAAACTGTGACACTATGTATATGTGCAACTAAATATTGACAATAATATGTTACATATTATTCACCATTGAATACACTTATCAAATTGTAAGATCAAACCCTCTTAGTTTTCATAAAGCTGCCTTAGAAGAAATCTTTTTATACATGGAAAGTAAGTACATCTGAAAGTCAATGACATGTTACTATATATTGATATATGTTTTGTGAAATCATTAACATAAAGTATTAAAGCTTTCCTTTTAAGGTACATTGTTTCTATGAATACAATAAAGCAGGTAACAAGGAATCACCTTCTCACCTCAGTTTCCAATTCAAAACAAGACAACGTCCAAGTCATTTCCATTTTTCCCTCTATTGCACATTAGTCAATAATTCTCTAGCATAATATAAATCTAGAGGATATTATGGAATTGTCAACTTTAAGAGTTTCCATGGGCTTTTCTATTTTTCCTACAGGAATTACATTATTTCAAGCCATATCTAAAATAGGAAAAAAAGAAATTAAAACATCCATATGTTTAATTGTGAAGAACAAAATCATCTGGTATAAAATAAAGTTGACTGTCAACTCAAATCCAACTGTTATAGTTCAAGCGGTGGCATCTTTTGTAGACATCTCTGGGGGTGGGGTTTGGGGTGGGGAATGCTTTCTGGGAACAGACTAACTTGGTTACCCGAGATCATTTTTTGCCTTCAAAGCAAAGTCCAATAAACTTGGGATAAAATAAAACTCTGTTAAGAATGGGTGGTTTGGTTATCTTCTTTTATATATAATGCTTATGCAAAGGGGTAAGCCAAAAAGAGTCTTCCCGACCACACTTAAAAATTGATTCAAAGAATAACTGAGGATAAATTTCAGTGTTATTTATAAAAAAAATACTTTCACAGAAGTGAAGGAAATACACCTTTGTACAATGATGCTTACCATGGTAGAAATACCTATTGTCAATAAAATGTTAGCACGAGATTTAAAAATGACTATTACAGCACCACATCAGAGAACTATGTTAACAGCAAAGTGATCTACTATTATTTTCCTAGAAATAAATGGGGAAGTGCTTTTTCCTAACCCTAATTCCTACTAAAACATTTCCTGATGTGGAGCAAAAAAGACATTAAAAATGACAGATTAAAAAAAAAGAAGACATTCATGCATTTAAGCAACCATTAGTCTCTGACTGCAATATAAGGCAGAACATTAATCATTTGCACAATTACGACTTTAGCCTCTTAAACTCTTTTATTTTAGTGCTTTTCATGACAAGGACATGATAGGCCTTGTAAATTTAGCCATTGAGATGTGTTTGCCATACATTAACTTAGACAGACTAGGCTGTTTTTTTTTTTTTCAACACCGATTTTACAACAGAAAAATAAATGCATCCTGTTGGAGAAATGATGATAAAAAGTAAACAGAGAGGGTCTTATAAGAGTTGGTCACAAATGATGCCGTTTGGAGAGTTGCAACCCAATCACGTGTGCTTATGTATCATCCTCAGTCTTAATGATGTGGAAAAGAGTGACATTGAAGAGGACTTGGTGACCATTGTTCCAGGCGTAAAGAGCTCGATCTCTGGCATTGTAGTCAAGCATGGATATGTGAAAGTACTGGTTGTGGAAAGGGATGTCTGTGTACTCATACGTGGAGGTTTTGGTGGAGTAGGAGTAATACACCTTGGCTCCGGTCAAGTGGGAGTTGGTGACATAGAGTGTGCCGCAGATCATGAACGATTCCCCCGCGCTTCTCTTGGGATAGCCAGTGCTCCAGCTCTTCATCACCTCTAGGGTATCTTGGTTAAGTTGGCTGATGACAATATTGCCTGCGTTCTGGTTAGTTGCGTAGACGGCCCAGAGCCCAATTTCATCAGCCATTAGGTCAATGTCTGAGAACCCACCCCACGTGTAGGGGTAAACGTTGTGGAAACCAGCATACTCCAAGCTCCGTTGGGCCAGCACCCTCCCCAAGTCAAAGTTGTATTTGATGACGATGTTACTCTGGTATTTGTTAAAATAGAGCGAGCCGTTGTACACAACGTGGTTAGTTCCTGCCCACTTGAAAGGGAGATTGTAAGTCCTGGATTCCGCTCCACTGACGAAGTCTGCCATTGACTTGTACTCACGGACGATTTTATTGTTAGTGTAGCTGTCCATGTACCAGACCTGAGGAGGAGGAGAAGGAAAGCAAAGGGACTTGAAGACATCGTGTACTTCTTCGAGAATTCAAAAAGTAAAGGTAGTGAGAGTCAGGCACGTTAATATCACAAACAGCTTTCAACGCCAAATTACCCTGCTGTTTAACTGCTGCCCAGTAATGTGAAGTTATTGTGGGATTTTGTAAAAAAATAATATTAGCATAGTCTATGTGGAAAAGAAACAACTGAATTTATTGCCTTGAATTCTACCTTCTGTTTCTTTTTGGGTTTTTTTTTTTAGAGTTTTTGGTAATTATTTTTTATTACTGTGTGTATACATATGTCTATATATGTATATATATATTCCAAAGTAAAGCATATCATCTGATTTATGATGGAATAAGATATCAGTGATATCTGAAAATTGTAATTCATTTATTTTTTTTTAAGTGCCGGTTCTGGGGCTTGAACTCAGGGCCTGAGCACTTTCTTCAAGTTTTTGTGCTCAAGGTAAGTGCTCTACCACTTCAATCATAGCTCCACTTCCAGTTTTTTTGGTGTTTAATTGGAGATAAAAATATTAGATTTCCTGCTTTGGCTGGCTTTGAACTGTGATCCTTAGGTCACAGCCTCCTGAGTCACTAGGAGTATTGGAATGAGCCACTGGTGCTGGCTTGAAAATTGTTTTATTCTCTCCTTTACTTTGAAAAATGCCTGGTTGAATTTTACCTGTTCTACTTTATGCATATCACAAAGCCTTCAAGCAACATTTATTCTATGAAGCAGCTACAGATACAACCTTTTAATGAAAGTATTTTACTAATTTAGTAACTAATCTCATTTGGTTGAAATCATTAATTGATACTAATTTGTGTACTAAGTGGAGATATGTTGAATTTCTAATGTATTCGATTAAACTCTGGAGGCATTACCAACATTTGAAAACATCTTCTCTAAGTTTCAATGTTATTTCTTTTAAAAGCAATTTCTAGATCCCCAGGATATATTAATTTATTTAGTCAATTAGTTAGTTCTTGACATTTTCATTATTTTGTGTTATTTTTCCATACTAAAGACCATGATTCATTAAAAATATATAGTAAATTTTATGTGCTTTTCGCTGGCACTTTTCAAACAAATAACAGGTTCACCTCAATAAAAAATAGAATATACAATGAAACATTTTACTAACTGTTGGTTGCTATATACTTTTTGAAATGCTAGTATTATCAAATAGGAGATACATACAAATTGTGTGAAACTTTCAAGTTAGAACTAATATATCGGAAGAGAATGGTCAGGAGAAAAAAAGGTGTAAATAAAACATAATTTTAAGTCTAAGGATTTGTAGAATCAACATACTCTGTTATTTTTTTCAGATGCTAAAGGATCCGTCATCCAAGCACCAAATCGAGTTCCAGAGGTCTTGACTGTAATGGGGCCTGTGATTTTCATCAATTTGCCACATGCTGAAACAAGAGGAAGATAAATATGTTGGATGAACAGAGCAATGATTCCAACACATACACTCATGTCAAGAATAAAGTATGGCATGGAAAGACAGATTAAATCCCTGGATTTATGTCGCACATTCTGTATGGCTGAACTTTTATATTCACACATTTCAGCGTCCTTGGAACCATCACTTGTTTTTTCAATCTGTAGTTCTAAAGTATGTGTGATTTTTAATGGGGAAATGACTGATATAATCTGTAAAGAAATGAATGAGGAAAGTCATCATCATTATACCAATTTAACAGCTGCTTCATCCAAAGTAAAGAAATCAAAATATTAGATAATTGTCCAGGAGCTTCCTTTTTTTTTCCCTTCACCTTGTGACCGTATATAATTTACATATGCCAGAACTCTAAAAGCTTTCAAATTTTCAAATTGTATCAGAATACAAAATATAGAATGAGCAGTTCCTTTGAAAAATATCCTTTATATATATATATAAATATAGCATGTGTGAATGTGTATAATACAATAAAATAACACTTTACCTGAAAAAGGTATATAACAAGACCTGACAATGCAGTAGTTAATATATAAAGACAAAACTTTCAAAATCTCAACACATTATCATTTTTACAACATATTACATGATCATATTTACATTATATGACTACAAAGGCTAGCTCTCTACCACTTGAGCCACAGCCCCACTTCTGGTTTTCTGATGATATATTGGAGATAAAAATCTCATAGACTTTTCTGTCTGGGCTGGCTTGCAACCGTGATCCTCAGATCTCAGCCTCCTGAGTAGCTAGAATTATAGGCATGAGTCACCAGTGCCTGGTTAATAACAATCAATTTTTTTTAAGATGGAAGTAGAGCTATGGCTCATGTGGTTTAGCACTAGCCTTGAGCACAAAAGCTTAGGAACAGCATTCAGGCCATGAAACCAAGCCCCCAGGACTGGAACAAATAAAGACTATGACATTAAGCTGGAAAAGCAAGGAAACAAGCATAAAAAAGAGTAGAATTGTTCTTCAGAGATAGTAAGACCCTCTAGGAAAAGCTGGACATGCTGAAGGCAATTATTGATGTATATAACAGACTTTATTTAGCCTAACTCTCCTTATATATATCCTGTGATTCAGAGTGATATTATAATACTGAATTTAGAGAGGAAGGGACACTGTCTGAGTTCATCATTCAGCTTCAAAGGAACAAAAAAAAGCATCATTGTAGCACTGTAAGCATGTGTGTTTAACTTGTACCATCAGCTTATGAGCTGACTGTAGAACATCTGACAGATCTTTCTTCTGCTTTGTGAACACAGAAAAGACAAAATGTTTCCAATGATAGAATAGAAGACAGATAAAAATTGCATTGTCAAGAAAATAAAATTGTGACAAGAGATGGAAATGTAAAAGTCTGTCGACATATTTTGTTAAAATATGGTAAAAGATTTTTCCTGTATTTGATGACAAAATAATGGAGAAATAATAGGACCTATATTCACAAAATTGATATTGGTCAGACTATGAATTGTCATAAAAATCATGTTGAGAAAAGACAGGAAAGAAAGTAAGGCTGCATAAGGTAGCTAAATCTTTCTCTTGTAGGGCAGGAAGTTAATAAAGAAGATATATAAAATTGGTAAAAACTGTAGAAAAATAACATTATTGGAAATATATATCTAAAATTAAAGGATTAAATGTGGTTAGCTTTGGGAAGCATCTGAAGAAGATGACTCTTGATTTCCATTCCAAGCTTTTTATTTTAGTTGAAGCCTACAATTTTCTATCCATGTGAAGACACTATTTAAGTTATAATTTAAAAGATTAAAATAGCTGCACAAACTTCATAGCTGTTAAATCTAAAAAGTAAAATAAAAATCACTCATATATTGACTGTTGAAAAATATTTTCCAGGCTTTATGTGTCACAGTTCTGTGCAGAGCTACGCAGTAGGTAGAAATGTAAGATGTAAAACACCTGCAGAATAAGGAGTTGTGATTATCCTACATTTATAGTTAATCTTACTTCTTGCATTTATTTGAGTGGAATTGTGTTTTTTAAACTTCCAGCTGTTGAAGTTGACAAAGCAATCTCTTTTTTTAAATTTTCATCCTGAAAAATATAAGAATTCTATGAATTATGACCTTTCTCAGTTAACTACATATAGGTGTTTCCAAACAATCAATCTGAAGGTTTACAAATGACTAGCTTTTGTTTGTGTATTTTCTTTTCAGGTATGAGACTGGGACTTGAACTCAGTACCTGACACTTGCTCATTTACCAACTGAGCCATGCTTCCAACTCCAGAAGGAATAGTTGCATTGAGTTTTGAATTGAGTTATATGTTTCATTAAATTTCACTGATTTTGTCCTATACATATGTCCTAGTAAAAACTCTATTATCTACACGAAGGACATAAGACTGCATTAATCAATTTAGTTTTGCAAACTTTTGTGGACATTTTGTGAACCAGATTTTTAAGTGATAGGTAAAGGGTTTCCAAAATGTGCATGTGAAAGCTTATGAGTTCTCGTTTTACATCCAGTCTCTGGCTAGGGAGGATCTATGAGCATTCAGGAATTTGTGTTTTGCCTTCACTGGTTCTTCCACATACCATCCTCTTTTTATCATGTCCTTCTTTGCCTATTTATCATCTTCTGGAAGTCTCCCATTTTCCCAAAGACACATTAGACAATGCCAGGTTTTCCTCATTGGCTCCCTCCTGTATTATGCAAATGTACTTTAGTTTTCCACTGACTTGTGGACAAAATAATTTTCATAAGTGTCTCCCCCTTGAATAACTTGGTGGGGTTCTCTTTTGGTGAACTGATTTTTTTCTAATAGGGAGCTATTTTGTTGAGAGTAATTGATTCCTACTCCAGTCAGTTCTACCTTTTAAAGAGAATTCTTAGGTGTTTAAAATAAGAATGTCATATTTATTCACTGTTTTAATTTATAAGTCCAGTTGAGATTTTTGACCCCTAAACATTGTTCTACTTTCAGTAACAAGGGGAGTGTGTTTCCCCTGGTGCAAAGAAACTTATGTTTTGGATCGAATATACTAGCAAGCTAGCTAACTATGCCAAGCAAAAACCACATTAAATATAAATTGTTAAAGAGTAAATGGGAGCTACTTTATTTGATACCAGTTAGAACTCAGGGTCTGCACTTGAGGTAGAGAAGGTACTCTACTATTTGAGTCATGGCCCAGACCTTTCTTTATTTAGCTATTTTGCGGACAGTATCTTTTTCTTTCTTTTCTATTGTTATTGGAAAGTTGATGTACAGAGTGGTTAAAGCTACATAAGTCAGCGAATGAGTACACTTCTACTTCTTTTTGGACAATGTCACCCCTTCTCTCACTCTTTTCCAGTTTGGACAGTATCTTGTGATTTTATTTATTTATTTATTTGCTCAAAGTTGGCCTCAGACTGAAATCCTTCTATTGACTCCTCCCATGTAGCTGGGATTACAGGTTTGAATGCTAGAGGAGCTACTTTATATTGAAAGGTTAAGGAAAACCTTTTGGAATCTGAGATTTAATTGACAAGAAGTGAATTGTGGAATAAAAAAAATTAAAGGGTAAGATAACAGGCATTTAGTTTATTTAGAAAATTCATTTAGTGGATTCAGCCATTCTGTAGATCTGATAGGGGAATATAAAAATGTAAAAGTATTTGTGTGGGGGGGTATGTTTCACCCTCCGAATAATGATTCTCTCGTTTATTCTCAAAAGACCTTGAATAGTTTCGTGACTTCTCAATGTCTCATGTGTAAAACTATTAATCAAATCTATCTCACAATGTAATTGCAAGATTAAAGAAGAAACACCTGCTAACTGTGTAGAATACTGTTTGGTACATAGATACTTAAAATATATTCACTAAGTCAATATTCTTGCAATGCAGTTGAAGGTTGGATGAAGGTTGGGGAGATGAATAGTTCATACATGAAGTCTATGAAATCTAAGTGAATATTTGGATTTTATTCTAAGCATGATTGAAAGAAAATGTAGGATTTTAAAAGAGAACAGGAGGAGAGCAATAGAATGCGAACTGCATTTTTGTAGGATGACCACCCCCCCCCAGCTCTTATGTGAATAATTAATTGTGAAGGACAAAGTAAGGGCAGAAAGTCCCATGTAGAGCTTTTCCCATTGGTGCAGATAGGATATGGAGACAGAGATGGAGATGGAAGACACAGTGTAACTGGACTATGTGTTTAAGATAAGTTTGTGTGACCTGCCTGTGGATTGAACATGAGGATGGGTGACAAAAAGCTCAAGTAAAAATCTAATATAGATTAAGTGATACAGGATTCTAGACACACACACACACACACACACACACACACACACACACACACACACACACACACAGTGAGGGTTAGGAGAGGAACACAAAGGCACAATCGCTACATGCCTCTTTATATTTATATAAAATTACATACATATGTATACATACATATGTATATCAAAACAAACACCAAGACATGGAAACAAGAGATCTCTTTAATTTTAATTTTCTGATGATTCTGTCTTCTTTTCTTTACATATGGTATATTGGCATGTATCTCTTCAGGAAGGCAGGGGAGGACCCAGAACTTGAGGGAGAAAGGACGAAAAATGCAGCATTGGAGCTCAATGAACACTGATGAAAGTGAACTATACAACTAGTGGGTGAAGACAAGAGGGAGGGACTGGCAGAGAATGAGGGAACAGAAGATACTGTATGAGAGGAAATGTACTCATTACCTGACTCATATAATTGTAATTTCTTTGTTCATCACCTCCATCATAACCATAAAGAAAATTTAAACAAAACTACAGAATAGCCTTCAGGCTTTTGTGTTCCTCAGTTTGGCATGCTTTAGTGTCAGTTACTCAGATGAAATGACTTCAGAAGGAATGGTTTTAAGAGCCAAAAAAAAATCAAGAATCACATGCAAGCTACTTTAACTTTTTCTTGATTAGTGTACATGTCAGTGGAAATAGTATATATCGAGGGAGCAGATATCTTTTTAAGATAATGATGTTGACACTCCTGACCAGAATGATGGTACTGAAAACCAGGGCTATGTATAGTTTCTGTATCTAGAGCAGAGCTCTGTGATTCACCTTGGTATGGGGCCCAGTAGAAAAGCCCCAAAAGAAGCCATAAATAGGAAAAAAAGATAATAGTGTGCTATTTAGATATCCAAGGGAATAAAGTATTTTGAGAAGAATGTGTTACTGACCTGTGGAGAATCCCACTGGGATGGCTAGCAAAATACAGTCAGAGAAACATCTGTAGTCTATGGTGGCAAGGTCTCATCGGTGATTGTGTGACTCAGTGATGAGTCAGAATTGGGATAAGAATAAGTTCGGAGAAATGATAAACCAAGGTAGCAGATTCAGCAGATTCACTGAAAAGGTGGGCAAGGAGGTGGAGATGGGGAGAAAAACAAGGAGTCATGGGAAATTTTTGTTATTATTGTGCTAATGTTATTGTCCTTGTTCAATGCAACTTTGTTTGTCTCTAGGAATTATGTAGTGGAGAGGGGACATCATCAGCTGATGATATGAAAGACAATGATTAAGTAAATGAAGCCCTAGAGTAGATGACAGCTCATCAATTTAGTAGCCAGGAGCAGACAAGTCGCTAGATGTTCTTTGAGACTGCACATGTGCACGTGCTCTTTTCCCCTTCATTTTCCAGGCATACTGTTTTTGTGCAGTTAAAACCCTGAGGCAAGGAGGGAGGAAAATCTAGGTCATACTATTAATCACCATATGTTAAGCATATGATGGAATGGGATTTCATCATCTATGAAATGGAAGTTCTGGAGTCTGATATCTTGCCATTTTCACTAAAGAGAGTCCATCAACAAACTTTTATATGCCGATAAGTAGAATGTAAGTGAAATCTGTGGTTGTCATCAAACAAGAGAATTATCATCTGCTTGATCATGGTCGTGTTCGTTATTGCCCTGTGTTTTTAAAGACAGGCAGAAACATCAGAGAAAGAGATCTCAAGGTTGATGTTTTCCCATAGAAATGTCTTTTTAAATGGTTAGTAATTGTTTTTCTCATCAAATGAAATGAGTAAAATTAAAATTACAGGAATTCATAACATTCCTGGACGCTTTTTCAATTATAGTTTTGTGGGCCCTCATGTCAGGAAAACACAGGTAGCGGCAGATTCTAATGGAGCACAGAAATTATGAAAACAAAATAAACAAGAACAGTCATTTCTGTTTCCCATCTCCCTCGAACTGGCTTTTGTTCAAATGAGTCATTTTATCTTTCTCACTTCACTCTCACTTTCTTAGGAAGACAAAGGGAACCCAACAGGAAAGAATTTTTTTGAATGCCTAGGAAACAAATGTGCCTTTAAAAGTGGAAGGCAAAGAAAGAAATCTAGAGTCTTGCTTCTCTGATCTTTTCCTGCATGCTCTAACACTGCCAGGAGTGAGACACAGGGAAATAAAAGTGTTTATAATACATTGCATATATGCATTTTATGTATTCAGATCATATGGTGAATCTGAATATATTCAAATCATATAAGTTGTAGAAGGAAGAAACTGGTTTATTTCTCTGATGACTTTCATATGTTATTTTTTATGAGCAGCTACAGCCATAATTATTAATCATTAGCTGAGGAAAAAAATATCAGCAGGAACATTTGTTGTTTGGCCAATGAAGCCTAAAATCCATCTGTCCTGTCTTGTGTTTATTCTTTCAATATATGAATGTATATTGTAATCTCCTAGTAGAACAGCTCGATTTAGACCAGAAGGTCATACTTATATAAAGGACATACTCATATATAAGTAAGTTAGATGGAATAGTGACTATGTTTATGGATAGAATTATATTTCTATCTACTTTAGGCCATTGGAGAACTTTGTAAGAAATAGAAATGACTTGATTTTTATTTATTCATTTATTTATTTGTCAGCTGTGGGACTTGAACTCTGGGCCTGGGCACTGTCCCTCAGTTCTTCAGATTAAAGCTATCACTCTACCACTTGAGCCACATTGCCACTTCTGGTTTTCTGGTGGTTTATTGCAGAGAAGAGTCTCAAGAACTTTCCATCCCAGGGTGGCATTGAACCATGATCCTTAGATCTCAGCCTCCTTACTTGCAATTAGGTAAGTATCCATCATACATTTAATATACAGAAAGCCCTGTTGATATTAACTTTGGTCTGCATTTCTAGTCTCACCAATGACATGGCTGACAGAAAGTAGTGAGAAGAAAAATCAACAGAGCATGAGACTCTGTTTGAATAGGAATTTGGTAAATAAAAATCAAGAATAATACAAATATATCTCCATAGTTCATATGATCCAAAATTAACACCATTTTATCATCTTACTTATTTAAAAAGGCACCTGTTATTCTTTTTATGTTTTCTGAACTAAAACTTACATTATGAATATGCCTTTAAAGAGAAGTGTATTTAGTACTATACTAAGTGGAAAATGTGTTATGGAATCTCAAATACTTTGGAGATTCATCCTTGCCTCTGGAAATGTAGGTATCATGCTTTTAAACAGTTGATAATCTAGTTGTTTTCTAAGTGTATATAAGACATAAGGAGGAAGATTTATGATTAAAAACAATGTATGGCAACATTTACCAGCTAGTGAAAAAATGTAGTCCAAATGGGATTTAAGTATTCTCAAAGAATTAATCAAGTACAAGGACACTGGGAAATTGCCCTGTGATGACACAGCTTTTGATATAGGAGTATGCAGGACTGTCTTTATAAAATGGTGCTCAATGAGGTATTTGAAATTCTCTCTATTTAATCTGAGAAAGTTGCCATAAATTTTTCCTATTACGATTCTGAGTTAACTCTCACTCCTTCACCTCAGGCACGCACAGTTTGACTTTTCTGTTAGTTCTCACCTTTGCTGAGACTTGCAGTGTTTCTTGCTTTAAAGTTTGACAAATTATCAGGTGTTTTGGAAAGAAATTCTGAAATTGCCATTGAAGAAAGAACACAGGAAAATGAAAACAAAGATGAAAAGGATGGTATGCTTTTGTCACCATTTTTTTTCTCCCAAAGCTTCCTGGATTTGTCAGAATACAGATACATGTTTTATATTCAATTCACATTGACTTCTTAACATTCTTTATTTGAAAAAAAAATGAGTTTCGTTCTTCAACCCAAAAATAGACAGAAAAAAAATGCCTTTCAAGGAAGTTACAACATGTCTGTAAGGATGTAACCATTTTAAAGTTCCAAATGGGTGCTTTGTATAAAACAGACTTATGACTAAACAAGGACTTGAACTATCCTGAAGACAACCTGGAAAAGCTCTTTGGAAGAATTAGTGCCAGTGTGAATAATGTACAAGTGCAAGCATTTAGAAAGGTAGGGTGTGGAGGCAAAGAGTTCCACAAAAGAGAAGAACTATTTCAATGTCCAGAAAGGTGAAGGCAGGCTTGATAGATAGAGGAACCGGCAGATGGAATGGCTAATGGTTAGGGTGCAAAGAGAACTTGAGAGAAGAGAGCTGGAAAACCCAATTCATTAAGAGGAGACATGTAGACATGTCTGGAATCAGTTTAGATAAACCACTTAAATACAAGTGTGACATTTTGGAGAAATAGTGCACTAATTACTTAGAATGACAGAGAGAGAATTCCCTTCAGCAAACACACATAGGTGAGGAGACCACAGAAGTCATGCTCTTGAAAACAACGAACGATGCCTTACAGAAGAATGCAAAAGAAGATGGTCATAAGAAATGGATGAGAACACACAGAAAAGAAGTGGTGAATTCATGGAGAGCAGAAGTTCAAAGGTTAATCACACATAACAGACTGTGGCTTGCTTCCTCCCCTCCCCCAAACTATTGAATGGATGGTGGTGGTGCTATTCCCTACATTAGAACTTAGTCATCTTTCTTTGTTTTACATGTGTAAAGAAGATCTCTGAAGCTGGGCACCAGTGGCTCATGCCTGGTATCCTAGCTACTCAGGAGGCTGAGATCTGAGGATTGTGGTTCAAAGCTAGCATAGGTAGGTAAGTCAGGGAGACTCTTATCTCCAATAAACCACCAGACAACTGGAAGTAGTGTTGTGGCTCAAGTGATAGAGCGCTAGCCTCTTGAACTGAGGATCTGAGGGACAGCGCCCAGGCCTGGAGTTCAAATCCCATAACCACAAAAAAAAAAGTTCTCTGGGAATTCAGAAAAAACGTTAAGTTCAA
Organism: Dipodomys merriami; assembly: GCF_024711535.1. NCBI lineage: Eukaryota > Metazoa > Chordata > Mammalia > Rodentia > Heteromyidae > Dipodomys > Dipodomys merriami. The sequence goes on from NW_027206290.1 coordinate 25,941,772, forward strand.
AGTTATTGCCTCCAAAGTATATCTTTGGCAGCTAATTGAATTCTTGGAGAATGTTTCCTTAAATTGCCAATTGTAATGCACAGTACTTGCATTTACATTCATTTTTTAAATGAATGCAAAATAGCTGCTATGGACCTGTCAAGCAGTATACCTGAGTGTTGCTGTGGATATCTACTCATGTGTGCACTGTAATGTACAACTAAGAGCTTCTTCACAACAGAGACAAACCTTCCTATTTATCTGTGCATCAGCAAATATCTCACAAACTGCAAGTGCACACTAGTGCGTTGGAAGTGTTTGCTGAATGTGTAGAAAGATGATCAGCTTCCTTAGGTGTTGATTTTGAAGAACTAATTTGGCAAAGTAAGAACAGGAACCTAAGTCTCATCACTGTGACCCTCAGTTTCTCATGCTTTCAGATGGCTCTTTAAACACCACGACTCTAGCCATTGTGTTAGTAGAAAGATGGCTCCAATTCATTCACTAGATGGCACCAAACCATTGCCCTAAAATACAACTGAGGAGAGGGAGTGGGTGGAGAGGGGTGGGTGGGAGGAGAGGACTGGAAAGCTGGTTATAATCTGCATAAAATGTCCATTGGTGATCTCAGGGGATGTGTAAGGGGTTTAACCATGTTTTATTTTCAGGCTAATTTTTACATGCATATAATTATTTTCTCCATGTCTAGGAATGTGATATGATTTAATTAAGCACAGGGGACTAGTCTATTCAGCCTCTCACAGGAGAAAATTAAGCATTTAGGGAAGAATATAACATTATCCCATTCAGACCACTAGGGTGCGATGCTATGGAAACATTTTTTCTGAGTTCTCTTTTCTCCAAAACTTTAATTCACTGTGAGAAACAAACTAAAAGAAGCCCTGGTGCTTTTCATGACTTGTAGTTCCCTCAGGTCCTTATTTACTGTTTGGTAGAGACCTTGAAAGCAGTGAAGCTGGTTTGTTTTGTAGCATGTTAAAATGCAGGTGATATACCCTGTGACATTTTACTTAAAAGCAAACCCACTGGGGGGAGTAAGGAGGGGGACAAAGGTAAATGCATTCATCATTGTTGCGATTTATTCTCTCTCTCCAGTCCATTTCTGCTTTCTGTTAATTGGTTGTGCCTTTGTGAAGAGGAAGATGTGATGTACTATGTGATATATGAGCTGCTGGCTCTTGTTATAAGACCCAAGCCATAATGGCCCTCTCTCTATTTCTGTCTCTGTCTCTGTCTTTGTGTCTATCTCTATCTATATATCATCTATCTATCTGTCTGTCTGTCAGTCTGTTGCTACTCCTTGTGTTCATAGCCTTAAAGTTGGATAAATGGATATTTTTTCTCCCAACACCAGATATATTTTAATCAAACTATAACCTAGGGCCACTTTCAAAATTATATTTGATTTCTTCAACTTCTTTTTCTCATATAGATGTATTAATCTATGTCTATTGTGTATTTATATGTATATATTTATGTATATGTATCATATGTATATATTTATTGTGCATATATGTCTATCATCTATTACCATCCTCTGTTATCTCTCTATCTATAATTAGATACCTTCTTTTAATTAGTAATTCTTTTTAATGGAAAAATATAGAGATTTATTTCTTCACAAAATGTTTTTTACATTGTAATTAGTAGGTATAATCCGGTCAATTGATAAATATCCTCTCTGCTTTGAGATGCTCAGTAAGCAATTTGTTGATATAAATAAGAACCAAACTATAGTTTTTGAGACAAAACCCAAGAGAGTTATAGACTCATTGCTTGTGGCATTGGTCTCTGCACTGATTAAGGAGGGCAGTTTTGCTGATAACTTGAACAAGTTTAAGAAGTGTAAGAACTGTAGTTAGCTTCCCTCCTCCCCAACCTCCACATATTCACTAGTTCCTTATCTTCAGATTAAACCCACCAGGAATCCCAAACATCTGAAAGAATTTTCATCCATACTGAACAGGCACAGACTATTTATCTAGAACCAAACAACATAGTATAATAACTCGGTATGTAACCTTTGTGGTTTGTTAGGTCTTGTATGTGATCTAGAGGTTATTATGTATGGGAAGGTGTGTGTAGGTGATGTGCAGACACTATTCAAGTTGTACAGAGGTGTGAACACCTGCAGATCTGAACATCTGTGAGACTCCTGGAGACAGTTCCTCACAAACACTGAGAAATTAATAATAGTTTCAATATTTTATGGGGACATCTCAACTAACTCAACGAATAGCCATCTCATTAAATAGGAAAGATGAATTCCAATTTGTTCTTAACTGATATTTACATTACATTCACTGCTAGAACATATGTTTTAGAGTAATTAAAATCAGCATATATGAAGCCCGGGGGGTTTCAATGCCCAGTACTACAAGATAAATAAATAAATACATCAACATAAAATAATAAAAGAAAATAAATATTAATCAATGAAGTTTGTCATATTCTTTCAAAACTGGGGTCTAGTCAGGTACCAGTGACTCATGCCTGTAATCCTAGCTTCTCAGGAGACTGAGGTTTGAAGACAGTTTGTGAAGAAAATTCCATGAGATTTTTAATTCTAATTAACCAGAAAATAGCCCAAATTGGAACTATGGCTCTAGTACTAGAGTGCCAGCACAAAGCTAAGGGAGAGTGAAAAGCCTTCAGTTCAAACCCCAGTACTAGTACAAAATCAAACCAAAACAAAATAAAAACAAAAACAACTTCTGATTCATGAGGAAAGGATAAAAATGGCCTAGGATGATAAATACATTCAGGATCAAGTCTTACAGATGCCATTGCAGTAATATCAGTAAGAACCAAAAGGCAGGATTTTTGTCGTCCACCTATTCTCCTTCTTAGTTTCAAATATAATCTTCAGGTGAGTATAGGGAGGGGAATGTGGATTTTGAAAGGAAGCTGTGTGTGATGGAGCAGAGAGGTATGCAGACTTATCCATTCATAACAGAGTTGCTTCTGGCTCAGTAGACTGAGACTACATGGAAGTAAGTTTCATTAATACGTTTTCCCTATTAAGATTGTTCAATATGCTAGGGGTAATTAGCTAGCACTAATACTAACTCTCCTTGTTCCAGCAAACCCATCAATCCTTAGCTGATGTTTTGTTTCTGGGTTTATGATGAGATACTGGGAATGAAAGAGCAAATTGACTCTCAAGATATGGAATGGTTCATCTTTAACATCTTTAACTTTCTTTCACAAAGAAAGTCAAAGCTCCACACAAGCTGTACACAAATCTCCTATAGGACAGGTAACAGATATTTTATGAGATAATAAAATACACATTTTGAGCCTGGCACAGTGGCTCACATCTGGAATTCTAGCTACTCAAGAAGTAGACATGGGGGATAATCACAGTTTAAGATCACCCTGAGTAAAAGTTGGTGGGACCCCCCCCACCTCAACAAATAAGCCAGGTGTAATGCTGTACACCTCTCATCCCAGCTTCCCAGCAGGAAGTGAGCTAGCAACTTAGGCTGGCTTGGGTAAGAATAGCAAGACCCACCTAAAATGTAATAAAAGCCAAAAGGACTGGAAACCTGGCTGCTCAGGTAATAGAGCATCTGTCTAGCATGTATGAAGCTCTGGATTCAAATCATACATCTTCCCCTCCAAAAGCAAGCAGTTGGATACTTCTTTGTAATTCCTGAAGTAATTTGAATGCTATATAATTGCAGTTCAAGATTTTTTTTATCATGTGTGTGTGTGTGTGTGTGTGTGTGTGTGTGTGTGTGTGTGTGTGTGTGTGTGTGTGTGTATGTGTGTGTGTGTGAGTTGTGGGCCCTGAACTCAGGCACTGTCCTTGAGCTTCTTTGTGCTTAAGGCTAGTGCTCTACCACTTGAACCACAGCACCACTTCTGGGTTTTGAGTGATTAATTGGCAATTAGAGCCTCACAGAGCTGTCTTTCAACCATGATTCTCAGTTGTCACCCTCCCGAATAACTAGGATTACAGGCGCGAACCACTTAATTAAAGACATAATCTGGTAATGAGTACTACCTGGGACTTATTTCTCAGTTTTAAAAAATAGGTCATTTTTTTATTTCTGTGCATTTTGTCTTATATGTAAGTTTATCTGATTTGGGAAATGGAAGGGGAAATACAGAAACAGTGGGACAAAGGGTGAACCAATGCAACAATGATACTAACTAGACACTATGATGGAAATGAACTTTACAACTTGGGGGGGGTGGAGAATGGGGGATGGGAGAAAATGAGGGAGAGGGTAACACTGTTCAAAAAGAAATGTACTCGTTACCTTATTTATGTAACTATAACTCCTCTGTGCATCACCTTTACAGTAATTTTTTTAAAAAATAGAATCAAATACAATATGGCTGAAATTCCATAGGTATATAGGCTATTTAGGTTCGATAACTTTTTTTCTCTGCTTAATCTTAATCAACCTATGCTATTTTAGCATAAATATTAAGTGGCTAAGAGGAAGGGTCTTTGGAGTTTTTGAATCGCTATCATACTGTCTCTGCTTCAAAGCTGGTATTCCAAGATGGCCCTAGGATACCTAAGTTTGTTTTGTTTGTTTCTGTACTTGCTGTGCAGGTCATGTACCACTTGTGTACCACTTGAGCCAGAACCCCAGACCTTTTCTATTTTAGTTATTTTCAATGAGGGTCTCCCATTTTTTGCCTCAGCCTGGCCTCAGACTATCATCCTCCTATTTACATCTCTCATAACTTGGATTACAGGTGAGTATCATCACAATAGTCTTGTTTGTTGAGATGAGGTGCTTCAATAATGTTTTGCTAGGGAGGGTTAGGGGAAGAGTGTCCTAGAACTACAGTCTTCATTATTTTCACCTCCTAAGTAACTGGCATTGCAGCATGAGAAATCATAACTGGTTAGTCTCCCTTTATCTTAACAAGCAAAACAGATCATCCTTTGGGGTTTGAAAGAGCTAATATTCTGTGAATAGGTTTAGCAATCATTCCTATGGCTCCCTAAATAATTAATTAATTCAGCAAATATGTTTGAATAACTTCTTTGCCAGTAAGTGTTTTAGGCATTTGGATACAGAACAACTTACAGTAAACAGAATTATTCTGGTCTTCATGGACCACTAGCAGGGCAAAGATATTCAACTGTGCATGAAATTCTGATGACAGATACAAATACTTCATTTTTCGTGAGCGATCAGTGTTTTGGGGGGCATACTGCAGGGATGTAGAAGCCAATAAAGGAATCTGGCAAAACACAACATTGAAACTAAGGCCTGAAGAAAGCAGCATGTACTATGTGTGGTAGGTGAAAGTATGCTGAGAGTGAACGGGTCTTTGGGTGAAGGTACTTCAGGAGAAGGAACCCATGATGGCTCACAATGACCCAGTGAGAAGCAAGCAGAAGGCACAAGGGCCTGGGAAGACTAGAGAAGTAGCAAGGCCCATGCTGGAAGGGCTGGAGAGGAGCAGGGACTAGATAGTTGATGGTTGACCAATTACAGAAGAACATGTGTACATCTTGGCTAATGAGAAATTAGCCTTTGAGTTTAGCTACTATTTTTCTCATTAATTTTTGTTGGATTCTGTTAGAAAATCTATGGCAACTATAGCAGAGTCTCTCATATAATGATACCCATTTTTAAAAACCTCTTCTACCTCCCACCCTGAATTTTTTATTAGCATCAACTAGGTAGACAAAGAAGTTCCCTTTTGACATGTCCAGGTATACACACACAATTCCTTGATCATATTTATCTCCTCCATCACCTGCCCTCCAAATCCCCAAATCAATCTCAACAAGCTTCATTGTCCCATTTTCACGTATGAATATCGTGTATTTTAACTATATTTACCCTCCTTCACCCTTTTCATTTACTCCCATTCCTCCCACTGGTACCCATTCCCAGAACTTATTTTTATCGACATGACATGTAATCTTTCAGGGTATGCTATTTGTGCAAAGGGGTACACTGCGGTATTTCACACACTCATACACAATATTTCAACCCCCACACTCTGAGATTCTGACGATTGAATGCAGGGCTTTGTCATTTGGTTTTTCATTCATCATTCAGAACACATAAGTGACTATACTTTAACACGTTCTTGCAAATGTTCAGATTTTATTAGAAACAAAATTAGAAATATAATTATATAGAAATATAATTAGCCATGGATGTTTTCTATGCTAGAAGTTAATCATTTTTCGTATTTTATTCCTTTGCCTGTTCATTTCTTATTCCAGAGAAGTATGTTTGTACCTTGAAAGAATATGGATTATTGAGTTTACCTTCTTACCCTGTTAACCATGTCAACAACTGACCCTATGTTGCATTCCCTCCTTCTTCAATTCATGGTCACCTACCATCATCTAATAATGATGTTCAAGTTGTAGACTAGTCCCATGTTGATTTGGAAAAGACTTAGAAACGCTAGCCAGATGGAAGTAGGTGGTTTAGCAGGCCACAGCTAGAATCTGTTTCTTTGTCCTCACAGAGAAATAACTATATTTAAATAGGTATTTCCTCATTGGATTTTCATTTTTGCTTTTTTAGCAGATTAAAGCACTAGGTGGCAATTCTGCAGAGTAATTGGTTTGTTTTGTTTGTTTTAATCAGTGCTGTTTTCCACTTCACACTAGGTTAGCTTTCATCTATCCACATCTTCCTCTCTTCCCCTAGTCAGATATTGATTGTCATCACATATTATAAAATTCCCTGCAACTTATTTCTACTCATTCAGCCAATAAAATCGGGTGTATTTTTGAGGCTACTTATTTCAAACCACCAAATGGTGACATGGCGATCTAAAATGTCTTCATCAAGTATTCCTGAGTAACCAAGAAGTTCAATCACTAAGGCACACAACACACTTAAAGTAGGCACTACTGGCGTTCCTCTAACGAGCTACTTTCTGACCAGTAATGACGCCAACTTTCATTGACCCTACTTCAAACCATGGCTTAGAGAGTGTTGTACTCACTTAGCTTTTTCATGCAGTCCCGCAGTCTGGTTTCCAAGCTGAGCACCCTTTGGTGCAGTTCCTCGTAGTCATAAGCCCCAATCTCTTCCTGGATCCCAGTGAGGACCGCAGACAGATTCCGGATTTCGTCCTTGAACTGGGTGATCAGCTTGGCATCTGTTTTGTACTGTTCTAGCACAGGGATCAAGGGCAGGAGTTCATCCATCTTTTCTTTCAATTCCTGTGTAAAGCAGGCGAGAGTCATTTTAAAACACACCAGCTCATTTGTGTGATGATGTGTATTACTCCAAAGTCCCGAAATTCCTCATTGATTTTTTTTATTGAAATTAGTAATCGCTCCACGTAGCCTACCTTTTCCATAAAACAGGTTCTCTTTCAGTGGTTACATGGTTTTCTATGAAACCAATTGATCTTTATCATAATTAGAATACCTCGCTGTCGCTGCAATTATGGGCTTTTACATTATCTCACTTTCTGTCAGCATTGCATAAAATGAACAATGCATCATCTAGTTAGAAAAGAGAAACTGGATCCCATTCTCTAATTGGGTATTGAATAAAGTTAGTAAAGGTAAGTAAAATCTATTACTATTTAATTAAGATTAATTATCCATATATGGAATCTTTGTGTTCTTGAACTACATACAGGAAATTTGGGATTCTGCATAAACTCTGTCCTCACGCTTGGCCTTCTAGCCTGGCCACTCATGCCTTTGTCCTTCCTGTGTTCAAGTATCTCAAGCTCTTTTTAATATCCAACTTGGCACAACTTCATTTGGGAAGTAAGTTCAGCAAGCATAATAAATCACGCAAAGCTTCCCAAAGCTCAAATAAATGTATGTTGCTATTTACCATTTTGAATTATTGCCTCTACTCTGACTCCATTTGTCTTGGCATAGATAATTTAGAGGTCATTATGTAAGGCAGAATGGTTTAACCATGTAGTGAATTAACTCTTTACGAGACAGAGATGCTGTGGTTTATGTAACAAACAAGCCATGCTCAGTTGCTTGAAACATAAATATTGAATTTTTTTTTGTCCAGTGAACAAGAAAAATAGATGTGGACAAAGCAGTGTTCTTTATCCCATGCCATTAAAGGATTAAGGTCAAACTTCAATTTTACCTGGAATGTATTTCTCTTGAACTTAGTAGCTGTGATCAGTAACAATATTTCAGGAGTTTGATTCATTGTGAATTCATTGCCGGTGATACTATTTATGGAGTTAACCATACTTATGATCATGTGAGCGTAATCCATAGATACTGTCAGAAACCGTACTCGACACTAATTTAAAGGAGCTAAAATTGCATTTGAAAATTACATTGAGAAGATGTTATTTCCATAAATGCATTAAAATAGCAGGAGATCCCATGGCTACCCTGATTTATTAGCTTGTATTTCTTATGGGGAAATTTCCATTTGTGGTATAAATTCAGAAATCTTCGAACTTATCTACAAGTGCATATTGTGTGGGAGGATAAAGAATCTTGGTAATGAGAAAGATTCATAACTCGCACACTCTAAAGGCAAAATTGCAGAGGGTTGTTCATTTCGAAATGAACTTATTAGTTTGAACATCTTGTAGTACCCCTAATGGGAGGCACAATTGTTTCATTAGGATTTTAATATAAGAGATCTGTTGGTAATATTTGCTGCATATTATAACCGCTGTTACAATGAAGGTTTTTATATCCTACCTCTGGGCCTCTTTTAAATGATACGTTTGTGTCAAAAGTTTGATAGCATTCATCCTTGCTACATTAAAATCTTTTTACTTCTCATAAATTCATAACTACATTTTTCAACAATCAACTTTGATATTCCAGAAATTGTTAGGAAGTAATAGTAGCCCAACCAAGATGTGAATCAAATACATAAAAGATTAAAGTATAATAGCACAGATCCATGTTTTTGAATCCCTTCCCGAGTCTCACTTTCTGCTGTGCTACCCTGATGGTAGCTGAAATCTTCACAAAGCATTTTTCTTACAGAAATGATAGTCTCAAGTATGATGGCTAGCTTAAACGTTTTATCTGAAGAATTGTAAGGGGGAAGATACCTTAGTATTTGTGTAAGATGAAAAATGTGCAGCAGAAGAGGATTTTGTAAAGATAACTTCCAAAACAACGCTTGCTTTTGGAATCTTGCATTTCTCTTTCTACAACATGTCATTTCTGTACCTGTAGTAAAAACTAATTCAGCCAGATGCTGGTGGCTCACACATATCATCCTTGCTACTCAGCAAGCTGATCAAGGATCAAGGTTTGCAGCCAGGCCAGGCAGGAAAGTTCATGAGACTTATTTCCAATTAACCAAAAAGCCAAAAAAGTAGATCTGTGGCTCAAGTGGTAGAGCACTAGCCTTAAACAGAAATGCTCAGAGACTTAAGTTTTAGGTTCAAATCTCAGGACCAGAAATAGACTAAATAACATCAACAAAATTAAAGTGAATTCATGGATTCATAGGGACTTAATGAATAAAAAATATCATGGGCTGGGAAGGTGGCTCAGTGGTAGAGTGGTTGCCTTGCATGCATGAGACCTTGGGCTCAATTCCTCAGCACCACATAAGCAGAAAAAGCAGGAAGTAGAGCTGTGGCTCAAGTGGTAGAGCTCTAGCCTTGAGCTGAAGAGCTGAGGGACAGTGCCCAGGCCCAGAGTTCAGGCCCCACAAACGACCACAAAACAAAACAAAACAAAAACAAAAACACAATGTTAGGTTCTAGAAACTTACACCTGTAATCCTAGTAACTCACAAGGCTGAAATCTTCAGTTAGCAGCTCACAGCCATCCTGAGAAGAAAACCCCATGAAGACTCTTACCTCCTATCTCCAGTTAAGCAGCAAAAAAAATCAGAAGAGGAGGTGTGGCTCAAATGGTCGAGTGCCAGCCACACGTGGAAATTGCCAAGCAAAATCCTGAGGCCCTGAGTTCAAGCCTCAGTATACATACACATCACACATATGCACACACACACACACACACACACACACACACACACACACACACTGCAAAAAAGAAAAGAAATTCAACAAACGTATGTTGAACATCTAATCATTATTGTGATTTTGATTTTTGTGAGAAAAGGCCTGTTTGCATAGGTAATGTAATATTCATGCTAGATAATATGACTCTGGAAAAATACACATCATCTTTCCACATCAGTTCCTTTATCTGATGGAGATTAAAAAATAATGCTTACCTTGTAGGATTGATGTGAGTATTTAATTGCTTAACATACTTAAACCGTTCAAAAATAGGCTTTACTGATCCAATATTGTTCAAGAAAAATAGCTACTGTTATTGTAATTAATGCTATTGGGACTATATTGATAGATGGCACCAATATATTACATTGACTAAGAAACATCACTACACATGGTGATGTCTAAAAATGAATGTTTCTCATTGGTACTGTGGCTTCTGCAATGAAACTTGTCAACTAGGAATGTTATTTCTCTGTGTTTTTTTTTGTTTTGTCTGTAATTGATTGTTTCATTTTTGGACTTCTCCCAGGAATTCCCAATCATACCTGGGCTCCCTCACTCAATTGCCACCCTATCTAGCGGGGCAACCTCAAGTATTTATTGTGCTCTGTAGAATATTCACAGCATTGTCCCTTTGCACCAACAACCTGAGTTCCTGTCTCATGAGCATGTTCCTTTTGGGGAACTTCCAGCTTACATTTCCTCCGTTGTTGATGACTTCAACTTTGGCATCCCATGATGTTCTGCTGCTGCCGCCTATCTCTTAAATATGAGTACTAAAGTAAGTTAGAATATTTTTTGTTTGCTTGTTTGCTTGGCTGATTTGTACACAGCTGTCACTCTACCATTTGAGCCATGCCTCCTGCCTGACTTATGCTGATTATTTTGGGGATAGAGTCACCCATACTTTCCTTTCCTTGGCTGGCTTCAAACCACAGTTCTCAGATCTCAGCCACCTCTGAATAGTTTAGGATTACAGGCATGAGCCATAGGTACTTGTCTTGGTTTTCTTGATCCACTCTGTAATTTAGTATTTTTGGTATGGGTGTGAGGGTCACACCAAAACCAGCTTTCTTTATTATTCTTTTTCATTGTTGTTGTTGGTCATGGGGCTTGAACTCTTGGCCAGAATGGTGTCTCTCAGCTCTACAGCTCAAGGTGAGTGCTCTACCACTTGAGCCACTGCGCCACTTCTGCTTTTCTGAGTGGTTTATTGGAGATAAGAGTCTCATGGACTTTCCTACCTGGGCTGGCTTTGAACCGTGATCCTCAGATCTCAGTCTCCTAAGTAGCTAGGATTACAGGCGTGAGTCACCAGCTTTCTTGAATCTTGCTAAATCCCATGCTTTCTCCAAGTAAGATTAAGCACCTTTCTCTTGTGCTTTTAAATGATGCTTAGGCCTCTATAGGCCATCCATTCCCTTTGCCTCTTGGGAACTTCCATAGAAAAGTGAGTGTAATCATTAGACACCTAGTACAAGGTTTGGCATTACTTTGCTCAGTGTATATGTCCCCATCAATCCTGATTAAAATCAAAGTCCTTCCCCTAGCCTCATAATCTTCACTGTTTACCATTTCTCATGAATTCTCCATTCATTCCATTCATAGTCTCACATCCTATAATCTTTTAATTTACTGTATCTTTCCTATCTATCTCCAACCTGTTCTAATTTGTTGACTGTCTGGATTTATTTGCTTCTGTCTTCAATTTAAACCATACTGTGGACCATTTCAGCCTTCTGACCTGTCAATTTCCTCTTTCCCTTCTGCTGTGACCTGCTAATAGAACTTTGAAACTGGCTCGGTGTGAATATCTGTCACCTTACACCCCAAATCCAGGTTACTGAGACCACAGAAGGAAATTTCAAATTACAACAGTTTCTGCCATGTTAAAATGTGCTTTATTCAGATCATTTAAGCACATTATTTACTTTTAATATAGGCCAAAGTGGCATTATCAGACCTAGATTCTTTTTAAATTAATGACTCTGTCCTATATAGTTAATAGAAGGTCACACAGCATACCTCAAACATTCTTCCCATTTTCAGAGTTTCCAGATAATTGCCAATAAACCACTTAAAATTAAAAAGAAGAATTTATTTTTGTAAAATTACATGACAATGTTTCTTTAACATACTGTTCGTAATTGAATTATTGTCTCTTTTAATCATTTATAGCCTCTACACTTGTCCCATATTAGTAGGAAAGCTTTGTTAACTTAATTATTAATTTCCTCTTGTCTTACCTATTGAAGTATCTGAAAATCTATTCAGAAACTCTATCTGTTCTAGGAGAAGGAGGCTCCTTTTATAGCAGTGTGCTGTGTGTTCTTTATTTTTTTTAGAAAGCTATTCTTTTTTTATTATTGTGAAAATACCATACAGAGGGGTTACAATCACATGGGCAAGATAATGAGTACATTTCTTGTCAAGCATTGTTGCCTCCTCCTTTGTTTCCCCTTCCCATCCCTTCCCATCCTCCCCCCATTTTGAACAGCTAATGAGTAGTTGCAGTGGAGAGATGATTGAATCCCCAGTGTGGGCCAAGTTAGGGTTATAGAAAGCTGAGTGCTATACCATGTACATTGTACACAGTGTCTCATCTGGTGTGGCAAGATTGTAGAAGTCATGCTTACTTGAAAATGTTTGGTCATTAGTGTCTTCCGATCATCTTCAATCTGCCGAAACTTGGCCTTCAGCCCTTTCATTTGGGTTTCCATTTTTAACACATATTGGAAATCTCTCTGCGTCCTCAAGTTTAAGACTTCAATAGACTGGGACATGTTCTGAACCTGTTAGATAAAATCATTAGCTGTAAGTTATTGCCTGTTTATGGGCATATGAAATCACTTCTTTAGTACCAAAAATGGGATTAATGTAGTGATCCAGGATTGCATTCCCCGCAATAAACACATAACAAATCTACCAAAACCAAGTTATACCTCAACATGACATCTTTAAAAGAAGGACACTACATCATTAGAAATGGCCAAATGTAAATGGGAAGTTAATAAATTTAGTTTAATACACAAGTTTAAAAATAGAGTTATCATCTCCACACTTCACAAATTTGCAATCCCCGAAATGGGGGAAAATGGTTAAAATACATTGTTTCCGTAAGTTGTATTTCTGCCCTCCTAAAGCTCAGGGACTCTAGGCAATGATGGGTGGCAGCACCGAGTCTGATAGTTTAGAAGGCAATACTTTCAGTACAGTTATTTCATGGTGGATCTACAGTGCTGGCAACCACATTGGTAGATATGCAACTAACACATGTTAAAATGATGGCATCGGCTCAGGTTTAGTCAGCCCTGGGCTACTGCAAGCGTGAAGCAGGAGGCCTAGAAAGCATCTGGGAATGAGAGGAAGAAAGAAAAGCACCTCTAATTTTGGTGGCAGCAAAAATCTGAAAACAAAGAGAAAGGCTCCAATAGAGTTCAATGAAGAATGATAGAATACAAACAAAGCTTTCTAGAGATTATATAGACATCTGTACTCAGTGTTGTTTTCAATTTCAGCATGCGCCAGCAGCTTGTCCTAAGTACAGAATTGTGAGACTCACCCAATGCTGCTGAATTGGAATTTTCATTTTGCCAAGATTCCCCAAAGATTCATAAGACTATTAAAGTTTGAAAAGCACTGCTTTATCACGCACGATCTCCACAGGAAAGCAAATGTAAAGATCTTTACATAATTTGATCCTTTCATTTTAAATCAAATAAATGCACACGTATAACAAGAAAGAGAATATATAAGGAAACATTATGAGGAAACATGTGGAAGGTTTAGAAATATACATATGTATGTATATATGGTGGTGGTTGTGACTGATTAGATTTCTGAAGTGCTACAGAAAATAAATACTAAAGAGCAAGGCATATGTAAATTGATATAGCATATGTATAAATCCATTTCCACTGAATATTTTTACTTCCACAAATGAATATCTTAAAGTGTGGGTACAAAAATGGTTGTGAGATTGCAATGAGTTTTACTTTATTTTTCACACTTATATAAGTTGTTCGACTTGTTTATCATGAGCATGTACTCCTTATGTAATTAGTAAAAGGACCAAAAATGTTCATTTCATTGGAGAAAATGTGGATTACAAAGGAATGATTTACTCGGGGACAATTTTTGCCACCAGGTAGTCACAAGTTTAACCTCTGGTTGACACAACCTTAGAATTGTCAAATTCAGGAAAGACAATGAGCACTTTTACCTTGACCTGCCTTAGTTCCTTCATTCTTCTCAGACAAGTCAATTTTCCCTTTTCTTTTCCCTTGGCTGTCTTAATCCCTAGTCCCTGCCCTGTATGAATCCTGTCTTTTTTAGGGCATATCTTAAAACTGGATGTATAATGTGTTCTTGGGGATGTGCCAGGAATGTGGCTCTCAATGTGCTGATCTCTGTGTGGTTAAGGGATGTGTTTTATTCATGTCTTTTATTTCCAAGCCATTACACAGAACCAGATACAGAGCAAGTGCTCTGTCACTGTAAAGGACTTGGGTTTCCAAGAATAACAATAGGTAATTAATATCTCCATATTTTAGGAGGATCTGAACGCCCTTCCCTTCTGCTTGTAAAGCATAGCAGTATATGACCACAAAGATTTCTTATTTTACTATCAATTTTACATCCAGAAAGCTTTTGGTGAAAAAAATAGTTTTTAGTGCAGTACGACATGCCTGAGCCAACATTGAAAGCTGGGCAACTCCATTGTGGATAAACACAGTGCTTTCAGAATAATTTTCTAACTTCATTGATGGCTAAGCATGAACAAAGCAAAGCCATTTGTTTAATAGAAATTGATGACCCATTTAAATATGGCATATGTCTGTAAAGATATCCACTATAAAACATGGCTGATCCTCCTAAGACTCTGTACTCAGACAGAGTCCATTTAGAAAATGATGTAACTCCTTTGAACAACAAACTTACAGTTAAACAATATCAATACCAGGAAACTGCAACATGTGTTATCATGGTGGGGTGGGTGTGTTAAGGGAAGGAGGGAAGAAGAAAGGAAACAGAAAGGCTAGGCAAAAATAGTCACAATATTCAAGGTACAGATGTGAAAATGGAACCTGGTGACTTAAGGGGATGTGTGGGCTTGGAAAAGATGGGGGGCGGATAATGATGGATGACATTGATCAAGATGCATTGTATTCAGAAATTGATAGGTTGAATTGCAACCTATTTAAACAAATAATAAAAATTCTAGCTAGGGGAAAATAATTGCAAATATCCATCACTTAGAAGAACACACAATGCTTATTACCAAATGTGTCTGTACATTGTCTAACAAATGGACTTTTCCAATAGTAATAATGATTGGTGACAAATTTCAAAAAAGTATTTTTGTGTTTCTACTATCATGGTATAAAATATAATTAAAGCAAAATACATTAGATAAAGAAAATGATGTGTGAGCAATGATTTTCTTTTTTGTCGGTTGTGGGGATTTAACTCTGGGCTTGGGAGCTTTCTTTTGAGCTCTTCAGTTCAAAGTGAGCACTCTACCACTTGAGCCACAGCACCACTTCCAGTTTTCTGGTGGTTAATTGGAGAGCAGAGTCTCATAGACTTTCCTGCCCAGGCTGGCTTTGAACCACATTCCTCAGATCTCAGCCTCCTGAGTAGGTAGGATTATAGGCGTGAGCCACTGGTGCCCAGCAGAAATGATATTCTGAAGAGTTAAAGTGGCTTCTGTTTTATCTTGCATTTGACTCAAAATATCAAGCTAATTTTGAAATTAATTTGTGTTGGTGGAAAAACACATTAAGTAAATTTTTTGCTGATATTCATTATGGTAGTTCATATATGATAATTATGAGTAATTATTAAGGCTACAGCTGGGGTGAAGGTTAGAGGTAGAGCTTCCTAAGTGAGGAATCTGGCTCTGTGTTGCTGTTAGCCAGCTCTCTTGCTGGTTGAAGCTGATATTTGCTTCCTACTGAAGGTGGAGCATGGTTTTTCTAATGACACAGGGCACTGGACCTCAATTGTTTGGCTTGTAGGAAGGTGATCTATCTTTTGTGTTTCCTCTTTTAGTGTGCATATCCACTGCAGTTGTGCTGAAATTCAGTTTTCCATGCATGTCCCCCTGCTGGGATTCTGTTAGAATTTGACTGTGAAATATATCCTACAAGCTCATATATTCAGAGCTTGATCCCCAACAAGAGATGATATTCTGGAGGGTTCTAGAAATTTTAGGTAGTGGGTATTAAAGGGAGAAAGTAGATCATAGGTGTGTGTGTGTGTGTGTGTGTGTGTGTGTGTGTGTGTGTGTGTGTGTGTGTGTGTGTGTGATTAGAAGCTGTAACTTTGCTGCCTCTGCGTCCCTCTTTGCCATTTCTTTGCACTCTGCCTCTTGTCTGCCTCCAGGTGAGAAGACTTTATTCCACCATACACTCCCATCACAATGCTCTGCTCACCAAGACCCAGGAACAATGGAGCCACATGCCTATGGATGAAAACCTCTGAAACTGGAAGACGAAAATACATCCTTCTTCTCTTAGTTTTTACCTGCGTTCCATCACAATAACAATCTGACTAAAGTTTGACCCACTTCTTGTCTGCATTCACTGATCATTTTGTGTCTCTGCTTATAAGCTAAATGTCTCTCTGAACAAAAATTAACTTACATTTTGTCACTCGCATTGATTATTATGAAGGCCAGTTTATTTTCGAAAAAGCATTATGGATCAATATATTTGGGTAGGCTTGAGTTTATTTAAAAAAATGGGTTTCTCATTACTCAGGAGGTTGAGGTCTGAGAATTGTGGTTCACAGCCAGCTCTGGCAACATCCATGAGACAATTAACTCCAATTAACCACTTACAAAGCCAGAAGTGGACCAGAGGCTTAAAGCTATGGTACAAGACCAGCCATCAGCAATAAAAGCTAAGGGGGTAGTACCCATGCCCTGAGTTCAAGCCCTACTAATGGTACATTTTTTTTTAAAGAAAACAACAAAAATAAGATTTGTTCACCATGAATTTTACAAACTTTTAAACTGTGCCTTGGAAATCTTCAGTGAGAAAGGGTTATATATAGGTTTTCTCATTTGTATTTATAAAGAGACTGTTGCCCATGCAGTAGTCCAAAAGTCAGGAAATACTGGCCTAAATAAAGTAGGAGCAACTAGCTACCAAATACTTTTTAGATGAACAGTTATAGTATAGCATATGATCTGACATACCTTAGAATTAATTTTCTAATGTTTAGTGGTATACACACTTGTAAAAATGCTTAACAAAACATTACCTAAACTGGTGTAGTTGCTACCAATGACATTCAGGGTGGTTTTTTTTTAAAAAAAAAAAGTCTCAGAAAAAAAAATTAATCTGATATAAGTCTAGTGATATTGGAAAGTTCCTAGACTGATAAAGCTCCAATTTCCTTTTATGCAAACTTACAAAAACAGCTAATCTTTTCTGCAAAGATTGAATGGTATAAAATAATATACTAACAATAATAATGAGGACTACTATTATTATTCTGTGTGTGTGCATACATGTACCACATACTGGAGTTTGAACACAGTTCCATGCTCTCAACTGGCTTTTCATTCAAGGCTGGCACTGTACCCATTGAGTTATTCCTCCACTTTTGTTTCTTTACTGGTTAATTGGAGATAAGAATCTCATGGAGGAAGTGGCGCTGTGGCTCAAGGTGTAGACTGCTTGCCTTGAGCTGAAGAGCACAGGGACAGAGCCCAATCCCAGAGTTCAAGCCCCATGACCAACCAAAAAAAAAAAAAAAAAAGAAGAATCTCATGGACTTTTCTGTCTGGGATGGCTTTGAACGTCAATTCTCAGATTCCAGTTTGAGTACTCTGAGAATTCAGGATTACAGGCCTGAAACACTGTGCCAGATCATTATTATTCCTTTTGATAATATTCCCTTTTATTCAGCTTTATGGTTAAGGGTGAGTGTGCTGCTTCATTTCTATTTGTTTATAAAATCTTGGATATAAATAAAACTATAGACACCAATGACTACTCAGTCTGAAAAATAATGCTTATTTGAAATATTTTTTTGATCATTAAAGCTAATGTCCTTCAGGCC
This sequence comes from Dipodomys merriami, assembly GCF_024711535.1. NCBI lineage: Eukaryota > Metazoa > Chordata > Mammalia > Rodentia > Heteromyidae > Dipodomys > Dipodomys merriami. The sequence continues at coordinate 25,959,781 of NW_027206290.1, forward strand.
ACTATAAAAGTATGCACACAATTTATTACTCCTCTTCTATCATAAAATTACTTTATAGAAAATTTGATAAACCTTGCATGCTCAGATTTAGACTTTGTTAATAATTTTATACATTTTCTCTCATTTGGGTGTTGATGAATTTTTAAAGGCATTACTTTGTGGAATCCCTTTAAAGTATGTACCCAAATGAACTATTAAATAGAATACTAATTTCCATGATTATTTTCAAACAAACTCCTATTTATCCTTCTTTCCCCTATTCATCCACTCCTAATTTCTAATTCTACCATATCTCTGAAATACGTTTCACTTTGGACCTGTAGAGAGGATTATTTACTCTGTGACATTTACACTTTATTTGAATGTTTTCAACTGATTATTGAAGAAATGCTTATTTATATCTAATGCTATACTGAAAAAAATGACACATGAGATAAAGTTATGCTGCTAAAATGTTTCTCTGCATATTTGACATAGAAAAAGATAGTTATATGATGAAAAGTTCAGTACTAGTTGGGTATCAGTGAGTAATGCCTGTAATCCTAGCCATTCAGTAGGGTGAGATCTGAAGATTATACTTTGAAGACAGACTAGGCAGAAAAGCCTGTGAGACTTTTATTTCCACTAAACCACACAAAAAAGGCAGAAGTAGAGAAGCTATGGCTCAAGTGGTAGAGTGTTAGCCTTGAGCAAAAAGAAAATCAGAGACAGCACCCAGGCTCTGAGTTTAAGTTCTAGGACTGGCACACACACACACACACACACAAGATTGATACAGATTGTCAGTCATTTGAGTAGCTATACAATTTAATAGAAAAGCAAAAATGAATTTAAAATATTAAATCTTTTTCTAACCACTATATATTTAAAGTTTTAAAAAAGAAGATAATTGATTGGAAAACAATACCCCTAAGATTATTATAGTTATTAATCAATGACATTTAACAGTTAGGACACATAATAGCTAGAGTCATTAATTTGATCTGAAGTGATGTATAGTATGTTCTTGTCTGCTGATGGATACTGAAGGAGCAGGGAGACTGCAATCTCACCATGCAAGAGCTGAGAGGACTCAGCCAATAGACACTAAGACTTCCAAGACAGGGGAGGGAGAAACAAACTAAGCTTTGTGTAAAAACATGAAAGCAAACTTCTCAATAAGTTCTATCATCAGCAGACTTCCAAACAATGTACCCAAAAGAAATGTATGCTGTCTCTATGGCAGGTGAAAGAAAGTCATGAGAATTGGGCTTGAAATAGTGAAAAATGTCCTTGTCTACATGAACAAGCTAGATTTCATGTTATTTGCTGTCTCGATTTTATGTTGAATAGCTCCTATGTAATGCCATAACTGTTTGGATCTTCATGGAAATAATAAGGCATGGAGTGAATTCGTGAATACGATACCCACTAAAGCCCATTCTATTGAATTTATCTTCTTATTCCTGATATTTAAACTTCCAGCATGTTGTCATCCTTGCCTCATTCTAACCACTCCAGCTGTCCTCCCACAATCAGAGGGGAGCACAGGGCAAGCCTGAATGGGATAATTGAGAGAATCAGTCACTGGATTTTCCCCCTCCTAAATAAACATAAATAACCTCTCATGAGCTGACTTTTATCTGTAGAAGAGAATACATCAAGGGCATTCTGCATTTGATTGTTATGGATTCAGCTTAAGTAAATTATAGAGGGAATGGTCCTGAATGAAATTGAAGAGCTTAATGTTCTAAGGAATGACTTGGAGAATGATGATAAATACTTGGAATTATTCATTATCTGCCCAGAGAGCTTGCATATTGCTTGCCATTATTTAAACTTCCTTGCAAGATTACTAATGGTATCCGAAACCATGAGCTCAAAGAGCTAAGTGTGATCTGATCCTGAGTTGGAGATAAATTTCTGGTATCACAAGAAGGCATGTTGATTTTTCTTTTTTTTTTTGCCTTTAGGAAAGACTGACTATATATTAAGAATTATAGTAGAAAGCCTTGTCTTAAGAAGAGGAGGTTAGGAAAAGGAAAAGTTCTCGAAGTTCAAAAATATGGTAGAAGGCTTGAGATACTTCTCCTTAGAAGTGAGAAAAAATTAAACTTATTTGAAAAAGATGACAAAAATCAGAGGGATCTACTCAGCTACCTGATCTGTCATACTTTTTCCCCAAAGAATGGTAGATCTCAATAAACATATGCAGAGAGGACCCAAGACACCTACCTTTTCCAGCAGTTGGCGAAGTTGCCTGCTTTTGGCATCCCGGGAACACAGGTTTTGTTCTGGGGCCACCACAGTGCAGATACATCGCCCATCAGGATCTTGTGCCGAGCTGTATACTTGCCACCCTTCCTTAGGGCTAATCTGAGTCTGAGAAAAACCAATGGCAAACACACAAAACACAGGCTCTTGTTATAGGATCAGGAGAATGTGAGTTTGTAACATCGTTAGCAAAGCATCTTTGCTTGTATAAAGTTGATGTCTTCATCCTTTAAAGTGAGAAGAGAAAGATTAAATGATTTACATAGGCAGTGTAACTTCATTTAACTACCTTTCTAAAATGAATGTTCTGATGAAAATCTTTTGTCTTTCTTTAGACTCTCAATGAACAACTCTTTGATGATCTCACATTGACTGCTTCCTTTTTTTGGTTTTGTTTTGTTTTGGTTTGGTTTTGGTAGTTGTCTGACTTTTAATGCCATTTTAGAACTTTCTAGTAACCACTTAATCATATATATAATCATATATATAATCATATATAGGCTTCTTTCTGCCTCAGATCTGCTAGCTTGTCATTTTTAACAGTAAATGTCAACTAATAGTATATTTTTTTCCTGATCATTACTCCTGTCTGATGTTCTGAAATAAAACAAGGAGCTTCCTATGTATTGAGGGAGTAATTATTAATAAGATAGGAAAGAAGTTACACGATAATACAGGGTAATAAATCAGTGCTGTTTTGTGAAAGACAGAATTTTAGGGAATGAAAGAGTTGTTTTTTTTTTTTTGGAAAAAGTATCAACCTGTTCCTTCAATAATACCTATGCCCTAACCATATCATATTCTCTCTCTCTCTCTCTCTCTCTCTCTCTCTCTCTCTCTCTCTCTCTCTCTCTCTCTCTCTCTCTCTCTCTCTCTCTCTCTCTCTCTCTCTCTCTCTCTCTCTTTCTCTCTGTCTCTTTGAACCATGGCATGTCATTCCAGTTCTGCCTCAATTTATACTCATAATTTTGCCTCCTGGCCAATAGAAACCCTCATTCCAGCCAACATGCAAGCATGTCATGTTGACCCTCATCATTGCTCATTTCCCTTCTGTTACCTCATTTGTCTACTTCATGCCTATGAGTTTATCCATTCCTTCGATTTCTACTGGAAGAATTGTGTTATTCATTAGGTATTAAATGTGTAGAGTACTGTTGTCTGTAGTTCAGATACCTTAGTTCAACAATTACATATGCCTGGCTATTGGATATATGAACACATCCTGTCTATACATAGCAAGTGCATAGATAATTAACCTCAGTGTTTGTCTCATTTTCTTTCAAGAAGAAGTTTAATAGGTTCTCAAATAATATAAGCAGACAACACTTACTTTCATTCTTCAGCTGTAGAAGAATTTTACTGTAACCAGACTTGAAAATAAGTGAAATAGAAGTATCTGCATTAACACATGGGAAAGGCTTGCCTCTCCTAATTTTTTATGAATAGCTAACTCCTGCCATTGTACAATATAAGCTATAACAGATGAGCTGCTATACTAGTGTGGCTCCCATTCCTATGAGTACTGGGAGCACTGGGTGGCTCATGTCTGCACTGAGTCTGCTTAGAGGATTGTCTGGGCTCCATTTCAGGAGAGACATTTTAATTGACTTGTTGATGCAATGGTACAACAACAGCAGCCCAGATTCCAGGTATTGAGTATTACTGCTATGATTGTGATGATGCCCAACCTGCCTAGAATGTGCAAAATGTAAATAGTGTCTCCGGTCTGCTGCCACGTGCTCTGCTCCAAACTATACATTATAATAGAAGTATACAAGTGTTTCATGTGTTATGTCAAATTTTCTAGTAACTGCATTTGACAAGGAAAGAAAGTAGTGACAGTAATTTCAGTATTTACTTGAATTTATCCAAAATACCTTCAGTTCAATATTTACTATAAAAATTGTTAATGAAATATTAGTAAAATTTCATAGAAAAGAAGTGTCCTCTCTTTGGAACTCTGAATGTATTTTCATTTACAGCACATTTCCATTTGTGCTGATTATGTCTCACAGACATGAAGAGCTTGCTTTGGGGTGGGAGAAGTAGAATTTTAGGTATGTGATTTTTAATTTGTGTGCTATATCCCCATAATAACATGGTGGTAACTATAAATGTAATTTTTAAGAGATTACTAAGATAAATATTGAAAATAAAATGCCTACCAAATGTTGTACAGGTAAATCATCTCCTTTTGTGTGAATTTGTTTTTTTTTCCTGAGGAAATCTGAGACAAATCAAGGGTCTTTCTTACTTATCCTGAGTCCCTTTGTAGAGCTAGGATATGAATTCTATTTATCCTGGTTCTATTTTTAATTCTGTACTGTTCTGAGATATGATAGATAAAAATAATTTCTTGAATCTACAGATGAGGGAAAGCAGTCTTATCTACATTTTTTTTCTGTCCCAAGTTCCAGCTTATCAAGTACTTAACTATAAATCAATGCACAGGTCATTTTTACTTCAAAGGCTCAAATGATAACCAATCTGGGATACTGACAGGTATTCCAATATAAACTAATATTTGGATGCCCATAAACTATAAATTTGAGAAAATCATAAAGACATTATCCTTGTCTTTGTTCTATTATTAAAAGCAAATTGAGCCAGACTTCTTGTTTCAGTGTTTATCTGTCTACTTCCTGCTTTATATTCTTGAGGGGGGTTAGACTCATTATTATACTTCTTTTTCTGTTGTTGTTATTCTACTTACCCTTTCTTTGTGGCATTTGTGCCTGAATATTTAGTTAGCATAGAAAGATGTTTTTAGAATTGTACGTTGTTGGAATCTGGTAATATCTTAAAGATCTTAGCATATTCTTTGGAGTTATAGGGAAAGTAAAGAGATTATCTCCAGAACAAATATAGCAACAGTTTAGCTGAGTATTTTCACTGATATTATTACAAGGTTAAATCAAGTAACAGGATGGGATTAGTTTGTCTAAATATAGGCTCTGGAGTTGTCTCCCAACATTGGATGTAAATTTCAAATATGTCAGAAAATTAAGGTTTGCAGATGGAATAAATCTAGCTTTCAGATGAAGGAGACAGGACCACCCAATTATAATATTGAAATATTTTAACAGGGATGTAAACACTGATTACTAAATCCAGCACTATTAATACTGGTGCTCACTTGCCAAGTATTTGCTAGTTGAAAGTGAAGCTCATCATTGTAGGGCTAGGTGGTGAGGCAGGGAAAAAGTGAACAGTCAGCTGTTACCTTCTTTTTTTTCTATATTTCTTTTTATTAGCACATGTTAGTTATACAGGGAGGCTTTAGTTATGACATTTCCATACATATATACAAAGTATCCCAATCAACATTAGCCATATATCTTCCTCATTCTTATTACATTTTATTTTATTGTAAAGATACTGTACAGAGGGGTTACAGTTATTTGAGTAAGGCAATGAGTACATTTCTTGTTAAAGACACAAGCCCTGTGTGTACTTCCAATTGTTTCCTTGGAAGATCCACAGAAAAGAGGCACGACTTTCTGTACCACAGCTACTTTCAATGGTTTAGACTGTAAAAAGTCACCTCTTTTAACAAGGAAAAGGTTGGGATTGGGGGGGAGGGGGGAGGCTAGGAAGGGATGTGAAGGGTAAACAAAGGAGGAGGCTGCAATGCTTGGTAAGAAATGTACACATTATCCTGCCCATGTAATTGTGACTCCTCTGTACCAGTATGTTCACAAATAAAATAAAATAAAATTTAAAAAAAAGATGAGTGCTAATCATCCTGTGGATTTTACTATTGACCTCTCTCTTAGGGTCAGTGATAAATAGAGGAAGCTTTGGGAGCATCCAGGCTGATTTTGAAAAAAAGAACCAAAATACAGCTAGGAAGAAAGACATATTTGGATGTTTCCTAGATATTCATATTACTTTCAAGAGCAATGATCCAGGTATCAGTAAACTCATGTAATAGAAGAACATTTATTCTTTTTCTGTGATAAAAAATTATCTTTAAGTAGTTGTACAAAGGAAGCACCATATAACAAATATAACAAAGCAGTTTATGAATACAATGCATCTGTTTTTTTTTTCTTTTGCCAGTCCTGGGGCTTGAACTCAGGGTTTGAGGCCTGTTCCTGAGCCTCTTTGTGCTTAAGGCTAGCACTACCATTTGGGCTACAGGAACACTTCTGGATTTTTCTGAGTATTTTATTGGAGATAAGAGTCTCATGGATTTTCTGCCTGGGAGGGCTTTGAACTGCAATCTTCAGATCTCAGCCTCCTGAATAGCTAGGATTACAATCATGATCATTGACACCTCTTTTAAAATGTTCACCCCTCTTCAGCTCACCTCTTCTCTTTCTTTTCTTAATTTTGTGGTACATACAATGAAGTCTTGACTACATTTTTTCCCCCTTTCCTCCCTTCACTCATGTACCTGTCTCTGCTTGGCTCCATACTTGTCTCTTACATGTATCCCTTTCCTGGTGTTGATTTTATTGAGATTTGATTTAGTCTTTGTAAAAGAATATACTGTTGGAGCTCTCCATAGAGTCTAATGTGCTCAGTTAACTCATTAGTAACCACTTGCATACCCCCCAATGGGTTTATATACAGAGTTATAGGTACATTCTAGCTACCACAAATGATGCAAAATGTGCAAACTTTGTTTCTCTAGAAAGAGCATGTATACAACCCTACTACTTAACTTTTTGTGTTTCATTACCTTTGAATAATAACTCCATGGAGCAGCTGATGTCATTTTGCATATTTTACTGATGAGGAGTCTGAGACTTTGCTTAAAGTCAGGCAAGAAAGTCAGCAGAACTGGGATTTGTTCTTGTATAGCCTAATTTCAGAATATGAAGTTTAACCACTATGCTCTACCCCCAATCATTTCTACCCTCCCATAATATGTAATGGTATCCCAGAGCATTTTCTGGCTACTGGGAACCCCAAGACTGAACTGGGATGCCCATATAGGTTATTGCTACTCAAAGCATCCTGAATCTGATTACTGATGCCATCCTCTTTGAACCTTTTGTGTTAATTAGAAGAACTAAATGAACTGGTTAGCTATTCTGAATATGATAAAACTCATGAAATATTTAAGAATACTCTAAATAGAGGAATTAAAATGATACTTTTAACAACTATTTCAACTCTAGGTTCCTTGCTTAAAATTTCATCATAAATTTATGCTTTGTAAATATAAAGCTATCACCTGGTAAATCTTTCATATCAGTAAGAAAATACCCTGAGGAATGAAAAATAAATCAAAATACCTGGATTTTGATAATTTTTCCCTTACCAAATCACTAGCAATTGCATTTATCTTATTCCTTTTGAACAATTTGCACTTAGAAATAGACAATATCTTATTTGACGCATGAAGGAAGTGAAACTCAAAGATTTTTAGGATTTTTTTCCCCAAGTGATACAATTTAGTAAAAGTCATATATGAGACTCATATAAGTTTACTGTAACTTTCAGGCCAGAACTCTAAATGATCATTCTGTAACTCAATGTAGATAGCATATCTATGTTCACGGGCTGTTAGCCATAGCAGGACTGTTAGAATAAACAGACACCTCAGCAGCTCATGACATCCAGATAAGCACAGGCTATCACCCAGCATAGCAGTGGTTAGGAACAGCAAGATGGAGCAGAGGATTCCCATGAAAGGTATTATGATCATTTGCAAGGGTCTAGATTTTGTAGGGAGGAGAAATCCAAGACAGACACCTCAGCAGCTCATGACATCCAGATAAGCACAGGCTATCACCCAGCATAGCAGTGGTTAGGAACAGCAATTATGATCATTTGCAAGGGTCTAGATTTTGTAGGGAGGAGAAATCAAAGGAGCAGGGCAGCAGACAAAGGGGGACAATTTTAATCCTTTAGACAGAAGAAAATTAGTGACTTGAACATTGTTGCATTTTATGCTTTCTGCTGAGTTCCCGGGTCTTTCACATAAAGTACACTTAGGCAAAAGTGATAAAGCTACTGAAAATAGTGTACAAGGTAGAGCCATAAAGCAGAAAAAATTTCATTTATGAAAACCTATTTGATTTAGAGTAGAGATACCTGAGTGATGAAAACCCTTCATAAATTTTCTATCTTAAGGATATGTTTGGTCCCAGAGAAGGAAATGTGGTTTGGCATGCTAATGACATCAGTTGTGGTGAGAAGAGAGATGTGAGGGAAGGAATTAGAGAGAGGTTGACAGATCACACTAAAAGAAGCTGTGTTCTGGAGGAGGTGTTAATAAAGATGTCACTCCTGAGCAGTTTTCTGGCTGTTATTTATAAGAATACTTAGAACTGAGATAAATAAATACTCCTTCTTCAGTGAAATCTCCAGGCTTTAAGAGGGCAAAAAACACAAACAAACAAACAAAAACTATCAAAACAAAACAAATAAGAAACAAAAAAAGTATCATTACCGTCAGAGTAGTTAGCTCTGCCCAGCTCTTTTACAAATCATAATGAATAAGAGTTAGGAAGGACCTTAGAACTCTTATTTAGTCCTATATCTTTCTACTCAATGAAACTTCTGCCCTAAATTCTTGTGTTTCCATTCTCAGTAGAATTGTGGGACCACTGTACCATAGAGAGTTCAGTACTTCCACCGCAGCCTCTTCCCCTGATGGAAAGCTGAGGGGTGCAGTGTGAATTTCTCTCTCTGTCATCTTCTCTATGGGCCCTATTTCTGTTTCAGGCACTTAACAATAAACCTACTCTTGTCCATTGGGTAATTCTTGTACAAAAAGACAATTATCCTATTCTGTTCCGTTACCGATATTTGCCATTCTGTGGACAAATAGAGTCACAGGACTCAAAGTACAATGTGAAAACGGAACTAGGACACTTGAGACAATGGGTGAGGTTGGGATAGATGGGAAGGTGAGGGAGACTGACAGAAGAGATGATATTTATCAAAATATTGATCAACGTAAGACACACAAATACATATAATAAATATATCTAAGTACATAGAGTACTTGACATGGTGACTTTAAACCCCTTTGTACAATTTTTAAAGATAAATTTAAAAAATGATTTGTTTGCCATTCTATTCTTTCACCCAATTCTTCTCCTTAATTTGTTTAGCTGCTCACCATGAAATATACATTTCATAATGGTTTTTCAGGGGAAAATGATCATATGAATCACAATAAGATGCCTGAATTTAGTTACACTTGAATTTGAGCACCTGGAGGCTGAATTTGAGAACAGCCTGAGCTATATAGTGATGTCTCAAAACAAACAAACAAAAACAACAACAACAAACTAAATGAAAAGGTTAAGTCAGTCAAGTAGAGCCTGGAGATGTAACTGGGTGGTGGTGTTTACCTAGTATGCACAAAGCCCTGTGTTTCTACCTCCAGCACTACAAATCAAAATAACATTCCTCCTCCAAAACATAAATAAAGCAAGCCAAAACTACTAAAGTCAGACAGTTGCATTTAGAATTAAAAACAGGTTGGTTAGTCAAGGATAAGAAACTTAGAGGGTATATTGACTGTTTGGAGGTATTTCAGAACTTTCAAGTTGAGTAATTCATCAAAGTAGTTATAAGGAGAATTCAGATGGATACTTTAAAATGTAATAAAACAAATGGTTTATGCCCACAAATCCCCTCCAGGCCTTGTCCTACCACCAACAGCAGGTAAGGATGACTATTTGAGAACAGCTTGTGTCTGTTCTATGTCCTCTAGCTTTATTTAATTGCTCTTTCCTGTGTTGTTCCTGGTGTGGAGTCCACAGCATGAGGGACTTCTCAGAAGCTCAGCCTCCTGGGGAAATGACTGTGCATCAGAGAGAAGAGCCAGAGGGAGTCTAAGTCTTCAGAGAGCTGAATTCTCCTCTCAGACACCCAATCTCTCCAAAGGCCAAGCCCCATGCTACAGTGTAGAAGGAAAAACAACAATGTCGATAATAACAACAACAGGGGAGTAAGGCACAGAAAAGGCAAATAGAAAAACCAAGCAACAAACAAAAATGGAAATGAGGGCCACAGGAGACGAATAAATGAAAGTTTCATTTAAAAAGTCGTACCTAAAGAGTGTTTATCACCTCATGAATTGTATTTAATGATTTATTATTTTCTTAAATATTCTGGGAATTTCAAAAGTCTTTCAGCTTTTGAGACAATCAAATCCTGCCTATTTCAGAAGCACCTGCCATAAGCAAATTTCATTGCCATTTAATGATTTAATGACTCAAACTATCCTTTAAAAAGAAAAAATATATATCCATATGTACATCTACCCACACATACACACGCGTATATAATACATATTATATACATTCAGGTCAATTGAAGCTATTATTTTTAAGAAAGACCACATTCATACTCACAGCTGCATTTTTTTTGTTACTTGCACATTCCAGGAACGAACATGAAAACAAATTTGGAGACCTCCTTTTCCATGTGTGGCATGTGCTGGTTGAAGGCTGATCACATTCATGGTAGAAAGTGAGGGGGAAATGGAAGAAAAAAGCTGGTTTTGCTTATTATTATGCAGATATACCTATTGGTTAAGGATCTGCTCATGCTTCTAGCTAAGAGTCCCAGCAACCCTCTCCATAGAAATAATCATAAGGCTCTTTATTGAATTTTGTGAGAGGCTTCTAGAAGCACAGACTCTGATCAGAAACATCTCCTTCACTGCTCTGTCCCAATGACTAAGATGCCACAGAGGAGATTCTTTTTTTATAATTGTTACTGTAGAGTTGATATACATGAATCAGGTAATGAGTAATGAGTACAATTCCTTTTTACCATGTCTCCCCTTCCATCGCTCTCATCCGGTTTTTCTCTCTCATCCCCAGCACAAGATATCCACTTCATTTCCCATATAGTGTCTAGTGAGCATCACTGTTGTATTTGTTCACCCTTGCCCCACCTTTTATGTTATCTCCCTTACCCTCCCAAATCTTGTCTTCTTTATGCATGCAAAACCTTTTGGAAGGCTTACAACCTAGCTGAGTTTATAGCTTTTTTCTGGCTCTGTATGATTAAAGAGATGAAAAGACATATTTTAAGTAATAGGATTTTGTTATTGAGTAGAAGATCACTGACTTGGATCCATATTTGGTTCTGCCCTTAACCAGCTGGAGGCAATCTCATTGATCACTTGTCCATTTTGAGACCTTTTTTTTTTTCATTTTCAATATGACAAGGATGGGTTATAGGAGGTGTATTTCCATTGAAAATCTTGAGACCTCTGAAATTTGGATACTGGGTCTAACTGATGCCATCTTGGCACCTTGGTGGATGGGGATTTTCTGAAAACTCTTAGAGGTGAAACCCCACCTCCAACCCCAGGTGGTAGGTTTGTCTGAATTCCTAGAGTCAGGATTACTGCACCTGACAGGCTTGTACCATGAACTGGAGACTCTTTGAACTCTGGAGCTTCCTGTGACCCTACCCTCTGATCATGACCCTATTTAAGCCCTGACATCTCAGCTGCCATTTTTTGCACCATGCCTGGTGTCTCCTGACTCAAGTCACCATCGGGACCCACTTCAACCCCCCATTAGAGTTAATCTGGTTTGTTGAGATTGTTTTCCTGCTCTTCTTTACTCTCCCACCCTCATGGCTCCGTATCTTAACAGAATTAAGTATTCGAAGCTGCAAGTGTTGGGGAGACATGTTTCTGCCTTACAGTCACCAGTTTTCTAACACAGACTACCAATTCGACCTCTCAAAATGTGACTTTTCTATATCACATGATTAAATCCCAGTATAACATCTCTAAGTCTTCAGTGGAGTATATTCACTGGGCTTAGAGTTTGAATGGGTAGGAAGAAAATGATAGAATCTTAATAAGTGATCATCCCAGATGTTATTTGATCAATTATCTATTTTATAGCTTTACTGAAGCAATATCTATTCTGCATATATTATCTAAGATGTACTTTGCCAAAAAAATTTTTGTTACTAAAGATAAAGTTAAAATAATCCATCCAGATGCTTGTGATTTTTTTTTAACATTCTATCCAAATTTCTGCATCAATATTTTTATGGTCTGTATCTAAGAAATACCAATTCATTCAGTATTTTAATTAAAGTTATGAGTAGTCATCTATAATAATTATTGAACTGATATTACTCTTCTGTAAAGCAGACAAAGGCAGAAATAAAGTTTGGTTTCTGGTTTCTTTGTTTTTCTAGAGAATACCATTTATTAACTTATGAACACTAGCCATTGTAAAACACTTGCTTGATATTCTGAGATTTTGTTCACCAAGGGGAAATATCCAAAGCATTAGTGTACCAAAAGTATGTCTACTTATAGCAATGCTTTGTGTGTTTTAATGAACACATTATCAGTCAGAAAGTAGCAATAACTAAGATTAAACATGCAAGGTAACTAGAGGAATCATTTATGGCTTTGAAAATTTACATCCCTTCATTTATTAACAATAGAGAATAACCAAGCCAATGTCTAAATAAAAAAAAAAACACCTCAGGATAATGGTGTCAAATTTTTCATTTAACTCATCAATCACTTTCTTCCTTGGGTACCATTTTTCTGAAAGGATTAACTCAACAACTATGTCTTGGTCTTCCTTGGGTATTGTTTTTCTGAAAGGGTTAACTCAACACTATGTTATGGAAAGAATTAGCTACCTAGGCTTTGGAAAACCTTGATTCACTAAATAGTATAGAATTCTTTATAATTGTAATGTTAGTGACATATCACATTTGCTTTTTAACCATGAATCTCTTTAAATCCTTTCTGCCAAGCCATCACCTGCAAGTAAGGAAGAGACTTTACTCAGTAATACATTATGAATGACTCCAGGGTGGTAAAAAGTGAAGGCAGGAGAAGTTTTCCTCACATTATTCCCTTGGTCCCTAAGCCCTAGGAGAAGCTAACATATTATGTAACTAATTCAGTCTAGCTTTACTCAGTTAATTACACATTGATTGATAGATTAATTATTATTAGTAACTGCAGACAACTCTTAAAAATAGAAGGCTACTTTTCAGGTCTTGGTTCCTCAAATAATCTATATAAAGGTTAAAAATCCTCAAAGCCTATTTGTTTCTGTAGATTTAAAAAAAATATTGTATTAAGGAAATTGTCTTTTTGCTTAACCTATTCCTTTTAATTGAATTTTTAAAGTTTTATTTTTTAACAGAGATTTTTTTTTTGTCTTTAAAGTATTTCATAGTGTGATTAATCAAACTTTGCTTCAAAGTACCAGAAAAGGCTTTATTAAAATAAAGTGGGAAGGACTAAATTCCGTTAGTTTCAGGGGACAGAAAACTATGCAAGTTAAACCAGTAACAAGAAAAGTCTATAAAATAATAAATAATACAATGATATAGTGTTTTCTATCATTTGTGTTACTTAGCTCTCTTGCAGGTCTTTTGGGCAGGCTTTAAATACATGAGCTTATTTCTTTATTTTTATTTACTCACTGCATTAATTGCATTTCAAAGAAAAACCTACTTAGTAAAAAATCCAGGCAGAATATACTGGACATCTCATCCTGTGGGAGATGTTATGGAAAGTTTACAGACATCACAGGAAGCAAAATAATGATAATCCAAAAGTAAACCATGCATTTTTAAGATTCCTTGCAATTTGCAAATTAATATAGTCCACTTAAAGCTTTTCATTCGTAAGAATTTAAGGAGTCTAGTGCCTCTTTTTACAGCTAATTTCTCAAAGAATTCTCAATCCACCACCCCCCACCCCACTTTGGCGTAACTTTAAAGTGTTCTTTAATATCTATGATTAAAGTTATCGTATAGATAAGATCTCTTTGAAGTCAGACTATACATAAAAATCTTAGCTTTTGCAATTTACACTGATGTAATACATTCTCATCCCAAGATGGTCAAACCCATGGGAATGACTTACTAAAATATCTGGCGTCGACAGGCTCGTGGTGTTCAGTCCTACCAAAGACGGTAGAGTTTGGGACATCCAGTTTGAGATCATTGCCATGGTACTGAGCAGAGCACCAAGCTTCAGCAGTGGAGGACTCATTGCTGTGGAGCTAATGAGTTTTCATAGTGACTGATTAGGATCCCGGAGCCTGGCTGGCAGTGGGAGGCGTGACTGCAGCGAGCCACCTCTACAGTATGAAAAGAGATCAACATCCCAGCTCTAATCACTCGGGAAAGCATACAGAACCTTTATTGCCCACCCTCCTGAGGAGTGCCCTGCCTTCTTTTTCCTCCCAAGTAAAGACGCTTTGCTGGATCATCACTGTGTTCCTGGTAGGGCTGGCTTGTCATGATCAGAGCAGAGGTTGGAGGGCAAGAAGAAATGAGAGCTTTTCCAGCTTCATTGCAGTCAGTTACCATCAACAAAGCCCATTTCCTTTGGGGTTTGTACAAGTATAATCAGCTGTGCTTTATCTTTCATAGGAAAAATAAAACACCACAAACCTCCTTTTAAATGGAGATCTGCCAAAGCATGCATTTCAACCGCCAAATTTAATATTTACAGATTTCTCTGGACAAGGGAGGGCACAGGGCTTTTGAAAATGGAAATCTGTATATAATTTCCAAGATAATCAGATACTAATCCTAATAGAAATTACCATGTTAAAAATGAATAGCTGTTGCCTGTGTGATCATTTCCTTAAGGCATATATATCTGAACAGTCAGAAAGGGTGGCCTTGTAGAAACTTTATGTTATAGAAATTCCATGTTCCCAGGTTTGTCTTTGAGAATGTTTGCTTTGCTTTGTAGGTATAGAGTCACATGGCAAACTTAGCTAATTGTATTTTCACTTTATGAGGAACGACAGTCTGATAATACTGAAAATCTGTCTTCAGAGGATGTGTGATTTATTAAATGGGCCACAGGACTTGGATTTGGCAAGTTTGAGGGTCTGGTTCTTGTTCCCTAGTTAGCTGTGTGAGTGGTCAGTGACTTAATCTTCCTTGGCTTTATTGTTTTTCTATAATATATGAGGGATGGATTCCATGCTCTCTGAAGCCCTTTTCAGCTCTAAAATTCAATAATCTGTTTATTAGAACTCCATTGGCAAATGCAGAATATCGTGTTCAAAGCTTGTGAGTAATTTTGTTGTAGTCTTTTTATTTTTATTTTTAACAAAGTCTACAAACTGCATCCATCCAAACTTCAGGCCCCAAAAGGAATAAATCGGCAGTCATCGTTATATACAATAATGAATTTTAAAACAAAGAACAGAAAAGACACAAAAGGAAATGTAGCTGCATGAAAATTAAATGAAATACAATGGATCATATAAAGGAAAAATATTCTGTTGATTCCTTAGGAGAATTCTGAAACTGTTTGCATCTGCAATTTTCAACCAAAGATACATGTTTTTCTTAACAGTTTTGACAGGACAAATAAAGAAAAATGTCTATAATAAATTTGAAAGGCATGCATATTTATACTGTGTCTATGTACTTTAGACTTCCAGACCATTTTCAAATGGGGTGAGTCTAAGAAACTCTAAATCTTCTTTGCATCTATTAACTTGGAATCGAGGCAATATATATATATATATATATATATATATATATATATATATATATACATTAAAAACCAAGAAGGATAAAAGGACACTAGTTTATGTATTAAGTTAGCAGATTATTCATAGAAAGCACTGGGAAAGTGGACATTAGTATATAAGTGTGGTAATGTCAGAGTGCAAATCTAAGCATACCTGGAACTCTATCTAGCTCCAACAAAGAACAGTGGTGTCATTTTGATAGTTTAATTTCCAAAATGGAAAATTAATATACATTCAATTACTGGGTAATTTAGGAAGTCATGCAGCAGATGGTAATTTTACTTATTAATGAACGATCAGTCAACAAAATAATAGCATCTTTAGAAGAGTATAAGATTGAATGTCAGGGGAAAACAAATCTCTTATTTGCAAATTAAAAAGAAAGGAAGAAATACAGAACAGTATAAATGCAGTGCTTATTTCAATTTCCTAGAGACGCAAGTAAGTACACTGAAGAACTGGTAAAAAATGATGAGGTATATAATTCATTGATGTTTACAAACAACATGAAAGCTAAAAAAATCTGGTTATAAGAAGAGCTTTAAATGCACAAATAGAAATAGAAAAACCTTAAAGTGTAATGATTATTCCTTGGAGGAAATAAAAATAACTACAATTTGCAAAGAACTAAATAGTTTGCAGAACTCTCATATTCAGAGTGATTTCCATTGTATTTATTTAGGTTAGTTGAGGCAAAGTCTGGACATCCATATTGCATAGGTTATCCTCAAACTCACAATCTTCAGTTTCCCAGGAGCTGGGATCACAGTTGTACAACATTATGCCCTGCTGTGATTTCCATTTCAAAAGTTTAAATCTAGTTTACAGATAGAAAAGACTTTTGCTATGGAGAAGTAACGACTGCCCTGTGACGGAAATGGTAAGAAGCTTGGAAATAGTGGCTGGACCAGTCCCAAGGCTTCAGAGCACCCGGAGGTATCTGGACTTAATTGTGCACGTCATGCAAGTGTTTAATGCAAAGCAGTGAAATCATTCGTCTTACATGTAAATTATTACTTTGACATTTTTATGATGAAAAGAGACAGGTAAGGGCTACAGGGTGAACAACCCTTAGCAGAAGCAGGAGGTCACTTACAGATATAGTTTAGGTAAAAGATGGGTGGCGTCCAAGCATAAGGAATCTGTCTGTGGAATGTGAGTGGATGGATTCCATGTGGGCTTGTAAGGGAGTTGGCAATTCATTGTGGTTGAGTACGTGTGAAAAGTTAGGAAGAAGTAATTGGTCAGCCTCCAGCTTTGCGTTTGTATGATAAGTGTCATTTATCGGGATAAAAAAACATCCGAAGAATCATGATGGGGCAAAGAATTATACTTCCTTGTTATCCATACCCAGACTGACTTGCTTGAGGCACAGAACATCCAAGACTGGTAATCTGAATTTCAAAAAAAAGGTGACTTTACCTAAGCCTCATAACCTTTATGGTCTAGTTAAAAACAAAAAACAAACAAAAACAAAAACAAAAACAAACCAGTGTAGCCTATATAGATCCCAATCTTCAAACAACCAGAGATTTTCTTTAATTTTCACTCATGATAATCTTTAGATTATCTACATACTTTTTCAATAAGTTAGAAACAGAAACAACTTCTATCTCCAGTAAGTAACAAATACTTGCCTCAATCTAGTAATCACACTGAAAATATGTCCTGATTATAAATGTATTTTCTTTATAGAATCTCAAGGTGGATCAATAGCTATAAAATCTACAACTGTGCATAATTGCTCATGAAATTCTAAAATATATTGATTACCATATTTATTCATTACATATTTTTAAATGCCAGGATATCTTTTTTATTACCTTGAGTATTTCATGTTAGGCTTAGGTAATATATAATTACTAAGCAAATAAATATTAAGTAAGCAAGACATATAATTTAGGTATGTTCTGTAACAGAAAAGTTTTTCTTTTGATTTGTAGCACATAGTTTTTAATTCTCCATGTTTGTTTCTAAGTTTTGGATCCATTTGTGTAATAGATGGCTGGGGATTCCTGGGGAACACCACACAGGCAGATATGGCAAGGTAAATAAATGCAAAAGTGCTGATTGTGACACAAAATATGTTAGAAATAACTAGATAAAGAGATAATTGTGGACCCCAAATTTGATTTTGGGCAAAATAAATTAAAGAATTTAAGAATATTCACTAAGCACCAAAAAGAAATAATCAATGTGAACTTACATTTTGTAATTTATAGTATTTTTAAGGGAAAAGGAGAAATTGTAAATTAGATACAGGTGTAAAGAAACAACAATAAGCCTGGTACTGGTGGCTCACACTTACAATCCTGTTTAATCAAGAGGCTGAGATCTATGAATTGTTGGATGCTAGCCTAGGCAGAGAGATATGAGAGACACTTATCTCTAATTAACCAGTAAAAAGCTGGAAGTAGAGATGTGGCTCAAGTGGTGGAGTACCACGTTGAGTGAAAAAGCCTAGCAAGAGCTGAGTTGAAACCCAGTACCAGGATAAGGAAAAAAGAAAAGAAAAAAATAATTACAGAGATTAATAGATTATTGATGAAGGAGGTGAAAAAGGAAGAAGAGGAGAAAGATAAGTGATAAAAAAGAGAAAAGGAGGAAGCTAGTAATTGGGTAGAACACTGATGGATTTCACTGATTGACAGATTGTAAGAACAGCTTAATGTTGGCATAAACTACACAATTGGGGGTAGTCAGGATGGAAACAACTGGTAGAAACTGAGGGAGCAGAAGATACCATTCAAAAAGGAATGTACTTAATACCTGACTTATGTAACCCTAACTCCTCTGTACATCATCTTTACAGTAAACAAAAGGGTTTTTTTTAATGAACTCTAGAAAAAGCAGTAGACAGTGGTTAACAATTTAAATAGGAAAAGTCACAAGAGATGGAAAAGGGTGGGAGACAGAATCATTTTGGGGATGCTGTGTACCTTGGTGCAGGTGTGCTAGGACAATTACTAGACAAATAAATCTCTTTCCCTTTGCTACAAGACCTTAAAGGCAGTTTAGCGTATAGTATTACAGATTCTTTCATTGGCTAGCAAACTGACATTGATGAACTCTGGATCTCAACTTTTCTCATCTGCAAAATGAGATTGAAAGTATTTGTGTAGAAGGGTCACTGGAAAAACCTGATAAGAGCATGTATTTGAAAGTGCTCACATATGTCTTTGTTGGGTGCCTAACTCATGTCAACTCTATCTATCTTTGATAAGACTATCATTCAGGAAGGTCAAAAGGAGTAGCAGAGCTGGAAGAACAATGATGACAGGGGCGGGGCTTAACAAGGGGATGTTGAATTGAGCTGGGAGTAAGTCCTGCCCTGCAACTCAGTGGTCATGGGGGAAGATCATAATATAAGATAGCTGCAGAACACCAAGATATTCTGGGGCTGTAGTGCTAGAAAATGGATAGATGAAAGGGACAATTGATCTTGATTCCCCAATTTAGAAGCTAAAGCAATGGCAAGACAATATCCATAAGTTTTACCATCACGGTTGTCTTCCCATTTTCACCTATGCCCATATATGCATCCCCTCTCCTGTTGCCAAACATAAGCTGTCTGTGTTCCTAGGCCAGGTAGACTTCACCCTTCACTAGGTCAATGTCTTTAAGATCATCATGCGTAAGAATTACCTAGAAACTTGAGAAGATCCAGATTCTTAGGATTCCATCAAGAAATTTTGACGGGGCTGGGAAGGTGGCTCAGTAGTAGAGCGCTTGCCTTGCATGCCTGAGACCCTGGGTTTGATTCCTCAGCACCACATAAGCAAAAAGAAAAAAAAAAGCCGGAAGTGGCGCTGTGGCTCAAGTGGTAGAGCGCTAGCCTTGAGCTGAAGAGCTGAGGGACAGTGCTCAGAGTTCAGGCCCCACGACCGGAATTAAAAAAAATTAAAAAAAAAGAAAAGAAATTTTGACGGCACTAGCAAAACACAAAATAACTTGCATTTCTAACCATTTCCCAGCTTGTTTTATTCTTGGGCCAATCTTTGGGTATAGTACTTTTCATATTAACAACTCTCTTAAATCTTAAATCAGTAAATCAATCCTTCATTCTTTGCTGCCTCCCTCCCTCCCTTCTTTCCTTCTCTTTGTCCTTCCTTCTTTGTTTCTTCAGCTAGGTTGGCTTGAAACTTGCTCCTGCCTCAGCCTCCCAAGTGACAAGATGTCAAGCATGCATTACCACACT
This sequence comes from Dipodomys merriami, assembly GCF_024711535.1. Lineage (NCBI taxonomy): Eukaryota > Metazoa > Chordata > Mammalia > Rodentia > Heteromyidae > Dipodomys > Dipodomys merriami. The sequence goes on from NW_027206290.1 coordinate 25,979,713, forward strand.
GAGATCTTTCTTCTTTTTATAGCATCAGTATTTTCCCCTTTAATATTCAGAGTCATAAAGACTATTTCTTCTCTCCTTTCCCTCCCATAATGAGTAACATATACTTAACTCTGTAAATCAAATTTTAGTCCAATTTATTTTTACAATCCATCCCTTATTTCTTACCATTCTTTTATAGCATACCTTTTATAGCAACCTAGAGTGGTCAAGACTTACTATATTTAATTTCTCTCTTCTTGATCAGACTTCAGTCTATGCCTCTATATGATGTCCATACTACTTGTATGAATTCTTCCAATGAGAAATCTAGCCATTTTTAGTTCTTAATACCTTTGACCTATAAACAGCCTCCATCAATTTTATTTTCTCCTTTACTAATTTCTGCACTTAGTTTTCAGAATATGACAGTCACCTAGTTTTTCTCTAACTTTCTGACCTCTCTTTATGTCTCCTTTGGTGATTCTTCCTCATCTATATGCTAATGACTCCCAAATTCTTTGCTTCCTTGCAAACCTCTTCTATCAATTTAGACTTGCATATCCAATTATCTACTTGACATCTCAACTTCGATGTTTAATAGACATCTTAAATTGAACATATTCATAAATGAGTTCCTGATCAGGCCCTGCCACTCCCAGGAAAGACAAAAATAAATAGATCAAAATAAATAAATTAAAACCCGGACAAGTAAACAAAGACCCCCACAAACATGACATTCCTTAAGTAGATAGTTGGTAAAATTACACAGGTCAAACATTTAGTTTTCAAAATTTCCCCTACACACACACACACACACACACACACACACACACACACACACACAAACACACATGTATATCAACAAGTCTAATTCCTACTTTCTAGATATCATTAAAATTCATTGATTTTTACATAGTACTCTTTTCTACTGCAATCATCTAGGTCAATGTAGTTTCCCATTTGGATTATTATAAAAGCAATTGACCTTAAACTACTTCAGTCTTTTGTAATCTAATCGGTATGATCCTTTTAAAATATAAGTCAGATGGTGTTAATGCAAATCAGATTATATGATTTCTTTACTTAAACTCTTTAAGAGATTCCCATCCTACTTACAAATGGAAAGCAAATCTATTTTGCTGTCATTATATAATTACAAAGAATCTGGCCCCTTTTTTCCCCCTCTGTTCTAATTTCTTGTATCTTTCCTTTAGTTTGCCTCTGATAATTTCTTAGTGATGTGAGACTAGATTTTGCTTCATTGTCTGTGCACTTGCTCTTTGCTGGTGAATTTCTATTCTGCCAAATATATTCTTATTTCTGTCCTGTTTCTATTCAAAGATCAGCTTCTCATCAGGTCCTCTTAATCACACTATAAAAAAGATTAAGATATATTTTATTCATAAGTTGCTTTGTTGGATGGTAACTTCTTTATACAACTACTTAAAGATGATAATAAAAGAAGTTGCCATCCTTCCAGAGGGCAACTTACAATATTGTCTTTTTCTGTTTTGCTTTGTTCTTTAATTTTGTGAAAATATTCACATTCCAAATCAAATATGGTACCCCTGAAGCAAAGTAAAAGTGAATGTGCTTAATTTAAGTGATAAAACAAACATTTATTTTTTTAATATATTTGAAAAATATCTCCTTAGTGAAATTTGGGCAGTATTTATGGGAAAAAATGAAACAAACACCTACTGAATATTACTAAAACCTGTGTATCCTGAGCATTCCTGGTTTTTGCTCAGTGGTAATATCCTTGGAACCATCTATCTGCAGGAACAAGTCTACTGTATTTTATCTATTTGTCTTGTTTGTTTTCTGCACTGCCAATCAAGATCCAGGAATGATGTATTTTTTGTTCCCTGAGAAATTCTCAATGCCTAGGCAGTGCTTAATGTAGTGAGAGTTGTCAATAAATAGGTATTAAGAATTAAGTAAATGATATATTATTGTTGGCTTACTAACCTGTTCTCCATTTTAAAAGGAGGCCAATTTTAGGACAAATTTATAGTAGAGCCTATTGTAAAAGTAAGCCAATGTAAAATCTTCACATATTACATTTTACATATTGTTGAAGGCATGATGGATGCATTTTTATTTGCTTTTTTTTGTGACTGTGATAAAATACATGCTACAAACAATTTAAAGAAGAAAGGATTTATTTTGACTCATACTGTCAGAGCAGAGTAGTTTACATCATGGCAGCCAGGAAGAAGACAAGCAACAGAAAGGGACCTGCCAGGTATAGTTCTGATGAGGATATGACCCAGTGACTGTTTTCCTTTAACTATGCAATACAAGAAGTTCTACTGTCTCCTACTCATCTATTTGAAATTTCAAATTCATCAGTGGATTAAACAATTAAACCATTAGACTCTGACTTAATAAGTCAGTTGTGTACATCTTTTCTTTTTCTTTTTTCTTTTTTTTTTTTTGGTCAGTTGTAGGGGCTGAACTCTGGGCTTGGGTGCTGTCCTTCAGCAGCAGATCAAGGCTAGCACCCTACCACTTGAGCCACAGTGCCACTTCCAGCTTTTTTCTGCTTATGTGGTGCTGAGGAATTGAACCCAGGGCCACATGCATATGAGGCAAGCACTCTACCACTAAGCCAACTTCCCAGCCCGGACCCAATAAGTCAGAGCTTACAAAATCTAATATTCTCTCTGGAAACACTGCTCCCCCTTAGAGTTTTGTCTTACTAATGTAGATTTTTCTTACCCTAGTTGGGTGACAATAAAGATAACTATTACAGAAGTATATATGACTAATAATATTGTAACATATTAAAACATTATGCTGATAGCTACCAGTGTTTTTTCTTTCTCTAGTTTTTCTTCTTTCAATACTCAGATTAGAATATGCAATTCTTATCTAAGCTAAAAAGCACTGCCTCTTACTCTTCTGTTTTCTCTTGATAAGGCTCTAGGGCCACTGAAGTCTTAAATAAATGTGAAAGCAGATTTCTCTTCTTGTCTTTGGCTAATCAAGTTTGTCTCTAATACAGTAATGAAAAATGTGGAAGGATGAGTTGAAGGAAAGCTATTTTCCTATGTATATGCATATGAAGATGTCCTGTTGTATATCTCAAATATATATGCTAAAATTTAAGCACAAAATTTAAAAACAACAACAAGGCAAGAAAAAAACAGATTGAAAATGAATCAGACCTTTGAGCGTTCAGTTCTCCAACTTCAGTTTGGCCCTAGGCAGTCAATAGGAAAGCATCCATTGTTTCCTGAAATCCAGGACTTTGCATTATTTCCTTTCAGGTTTCAGCGTTGTGTTAAAAGTGCTCAATAATGAAAGACTGAATTTAGAGTGAAAAACATTAGCAATGTTCTCTAGAGGAGGGATTTCTGTCTTCCCATCTTGGCCTTCATCTGCGAAGCTGACTGATGCTCGATAGGCCCGAGGGAACCTGCCTTGGCAGCCGCTACTGCTTCAAAGGAGAAAAATCGGATGCATGAGGGAGGAATGGATTCAGGGCAGACTTTATTTTTTTCTCTAACTTTGTTCACAAAATTGAATAGGTAAAAAATATAAACATAAGATTAAGCTAGAGGAAAGGGGGACGTCAGGTGATGTGATGAAGTGACCCTCAGGTTAGCTAATGTCTCTGACTGTCTGGTTTTAGGTTCTTTAAACAGGGATTCAACTCAACTTGCTATACAGTCCCAAACATACACTCCAAAGTTCAGTCTCCAAGTCTTCCCATTTCTTTACAAATGGGGTGGTGTCATTCTTTCTGATGGAAACATAGAATTCCATTGTACATTTATACCACATTTTCTTGATCCATTCATCTACTCAGGGGCCTCTGGGTTGGTTCCAAAGCTTAGCTGTGGTGAATAATGCTGCAATAAACATAGTTGTGCTGGTAGCTTTAGTATGGCCTTGTTTGTGATTTTTTGAGTAAATACCCAGAAGTGGGATTGCTGGGTCATAGGGACGTTCTATGGTATAGTCTTTTGAGGAACCTCCATACTGCTTTCCAAAGTGGTTGAGCAAGTTTACACTCCCACCAACAATGCAGTAAGGTTCCCTTCTGTCCACATCCCCTCCAGCATCTATTGTTATTAGAGTTCTTGATTATAGCCATTCTAACTGGGGTAAGGTGGAATCTCAATCTTGTTTTGATTTGTATTTTTTTATGGCCAGAGAAGTAGAGCATTTCTTTATGTGTCTATTGGCTATTCTTAGTTTCTCTTCAGAGAATTCTCTTTTTAAATTATATTAAGTGAAGTAATCCAGACACAAAGAAACATAGGTCCCATGGTTTCCCTTATTTTCAATAATTACTATACACCTAGGATAAGCTTAGCAGATGAGTAGAATAACTCAATAGCTATGTACCTATGACCATATAAGATGATGGCTAAGTGAAATGAACTCCAAAACATGGACACAAGAGGTTTTTCTTTCCTGTTGTTTCTTTTAATGTACTATGTGATTTTTTTTGTATGCTCTTCCCTCTATGGTATATCCTTTGCTGTCACTGTATTTGATTTTGGTACCTTAGTATTTTATATACATTTATTTGAATTAGGGAAGGGAAGGGAAACAACAGAATGATGAGACAAAGGACAAGGGGGGACCAATGCAATAGCAACATACACAAGACAATATGTTGGAAATGATTTGTACAACTTGGGAGGGATTGGGGGAGGGAAAGTAGGAGAAAAATGAGGGAAGCAGTAACAAGTTGGACAAGAAATGTGCTTATTACCTTACATATGTAACTGTAATCACTCTGTACATTCTTGACAATAGAAAAAAAAAAGAAAAAAAGTTCAGACTCTATTCCTGCAGTCACATGTATGTCATGTCACCCAGATCTGGTGCTACTAGACCTCTCAGACTCTCCGTGTTCATGGAAGAAAGATTAGGGATAGAGATCATTAGTGATAAAAGAATAAAGGCCATCAAATCAATTGCTAATATAAACGTACCTATGTATCCACTTTATATATGTGCATGTGTGTATGTATGTATATGTACCTATATCTATCTATCTATCTATCTATCTATCTATCTATCTATCTATCTATCTATCTATCTATCTATCTATCTATGTATCTATCTATCTATCTATCTATCTATCTAAAGCTGGGTATCAGTGGCTCCCATCTGTAATCCTATCTACTCCAGAGCCTGAGATCTGAGGATCAAAGGTTAAAGTCATCCCAGAAAGACAAGTCCAGAAGATCACTGTCTCCAAGTAACCAGCAAAAAAAAGTCCACAACTAGAGACATTGCTCAAGTAGTATAGTGATTGCTCAAGTAGTAAAGTAGTATAGTGCTTCAGTGAAAAGCTAAGAATGTGAGACCCTGAACACAAGCCCCAATACCAGCATAGCAAAAGCAGCTAGGGCTTGAACTGAAGCCCTTGTGCTCAACTGCTCTCTGACTAGAGCCATGCCCCAGCCCTTATTGCTTTAGTTTATTTTTTAGATACCTCCACCTGCCCTGTGGATAGTACTACCAGTTTGTCTCATCATGATGGTGGTTGTTTTTGTTTATTTGGTTGGTTGGTTTACTTTGCTTTTAGCTAGTTTCGGTAATGTTCTTGTTCTGCTAGCCGTGGACCTTAAATCATACTAACCTTCCTCTCTGGTAGCTGGTTTATAGGTATGTGTCAACAAACTCAGCTAAGACTTAACTTTTTTTTTTTTTTTTTTTTTTTTGTCGGTCGTGGGGCTTGAACTCTGGGCCTGAGCGCTGTCCCTCAGCTCTTCAGCTCAAGGCGAGCGCTCTACCACTTGAGCTACAGCGCCACTTCCGGCTTTCTGGTGGTTTATTGGAGATAGGAGTCTCACGGTCTCTCCTGCCCGGGCTGGCTTTGAACCGCGATCCTCAGATCTCAGCCTCCTGAGTAGCTAGGATTACAGGCGTGAGCCACCAGCGCCCGGCAGACTTAACTTTTAAAGACATATTTTAAGGGGAAGTTTTCCTAATGAATATTATGCCTGTTTTTAATAACATTTGCTCAGTACTGTAGGAAGTATATAAAACAGACTCATCACATAGAGTAGGTGGAGCTCTGTTCCATGAACTTTACTTATGTGAATTCATTTAATGCTATGGGAGAGATGGTTGTTACAAATAGTTTATAGGTAAAGAAATACATATACCTAACAAACATCCTTTTTATCTAATGTATAAATATTATAGTTCATCAAGGAGACAGCATGTATCTAATATTCCAACAATATCAGTATTACAACCCATACTTGTTCATGTTTTTTGTTTGTTTGTTTTGTTTGTTTTGTCAGTCCTGGGACTTGAACCTGGTCCCTGGGCACTATTCTTGAGCTTGAGCTTTTCTTTCTTTTTTTTTGCTTCAAGATAGCACTCTACCACTTAAGCCACAGCTCCACTTCTGGTGTGTGTGTGTGTGTGTGTGTGTGTGTGTGTGTGTGTGTGTGTGTGTGTGTGTGTGTGTGTGTGTGTGTGTGTGTGTGTGTGTGTGTGTGTGTGTGTGTGTGTGTGTGTGTGTGTGTGTGTAGTTTACTGAAAGGTCTCATGGACTTTCCTGTCTGAGCTTGTTTTGAACCTAAATCCTCAAATCTCAGCCTCCTAAATAGCTAGGATTACAGGTGTGAGTCACCAGTGCCCAGCTTAGGTTTATTATTATTAGTAGTAGTAGTAATAGTAGCAGTAGTAGTAGTAATAGAAATCATTTTACTGAAGCATTACAATTTAATCATTTGCATGAGCTCAGTAGAAGAATGCTTAAAGCTAAGGATAAAAATTAAAAGTAACAAGTCTTCATTTGTTTCCTTCTCTTGTAATGTGACAGAGAACCGTGCTCACCAGGGAGGCACCGGCTCCCCAGTAAGAACTCAGGCCCTGCTCCATTTTCCTTGGAACGTATTTTCACATCTTTCTAATTCGCCCAACTCGCCAGGGCAGACAGAAGTGTTAAATTATTGCCAAAAGCTTTTCTAGAAAAAAAAATTGTTTAGGAAGAGAATTCTCAAAGAGTTTGGGAAATTGCCTGGTGATCAGCAAAGAAGGCTGTTTCAGGGGTAGCGTGAAAAAACAAAATTGGATCTTCAAATGTGCAATTTTCTGAGAAGTTGTTATAAGTTGTTTCATAAAGCTTATCTCCCTCATGGAATTTGAAATGTATGTTTAGCTGCAACCAAAAATCTGCTGGTAGCAAACAACCCCAAACATCAAAGTGTGCAAGAAGATTACATTTGTAGCCATCTTTTTAAAAACAAATTCACATAAATAGCAGGAGCACTTTGGAGGTGATTTTTATGTAATAGCATTAGCTATACTGCTTGTCACCACTGCCCTTCATCAATATGTGTAGTCAAGGTTGTTTTGTGATTTGAAAACTTGCAGACAAACATAGTTAAATATAAATGTGCAAAGATCTGGACTTAGAATATATCGCACCTTGTCATTCAAAGTGTCATGGGAGTTGCAAATTTTAGAAAAGAAGTTCACAAAAGTAGTTAAGACCAGGTCATTATCTGGATGGTGATGGCTCACACCTGGAATCTTAGTTATTCAGGAGGCTGAGATTTGATGATTACAGTTCCAAGCCAGGCTGGGCAGAAAAGTCCATGAGACCCTTATCTCCAACTAACTACCCAAGAGCAGCAAGTGGAGCTGTGCCTTAATTGGTGGAATGTCAGCAGTGATGGGAAAAGCTGAAGGACAGTGCCCAGGCACTGAGTTTAAGCCTTAGCACCTGAACACACACACACACACACACACACACACACACACACACACACACACACACACAATTTAAAAAGACAAAACAACCACATAGCTACATCTCTACAAGCTTACCATAAAATAATCCTTACCAATGTCAATTTGAAAACCATCTGCTCCTAACCTTATTTTTAAAAAGTGAGGTTTAGGAAGATATATGTGACTGAACTTAAAAGTAAGTCCATTTACACGTTCTCATTAAAAACAGCTCCAGTACATAAGGATAGACGAGAAAAGGAAAAGTTGTTGGAAAAGTTTGTTTCTTAGTATGGAAATTAAATAGTTGCTTTTCCTAATTCTTAATATTTTTTATTCTCCTCACAGTATGCAGTATTTCCTGTTGTTAGAAAGGCAATCAGAAGTGTTACTATTCTTTTTTATTTTAAAGGTATTTTCTTAGAAAGCATTTGATCTATTGCCTATAGTATATGTAAAAACAGTACAATATTAAACCTATTGGTGGTGGCTCTCACCTGTAACTTTACCCACTCAAGAGGCTGAGATTTGAGGATCATGGCTTGAAGCTAGCTTAGGCAGGAAAGTTTGGGAGATTCTTTATCTCCAAATAACCACCAAAGAGCCAATATTGAAGCTCTGGTTCAAATGAAAAAACACCTGTCTTAAGCAAAAAACGCTAAGGCAGTGCACCCAGACCCTGCTGAGTTCAAACCCAGGACTAACATGAATACTGACTGTTCTTTTGAGAAAAGTATGGAATGTAAACAATTATGCCTATTAGAACAAAATTCAATGGAGGGAATAAAAGGATGAGAGCAGATTTCTACCATGTGGTGAAATGACCAGGATGAAATTCCATGGAATAGGTAATACTTGAGCTTGTTTACAAATCCAGCCCCTCATTTGCAATTCACACAGGAAAACTGACAATAAATTTTACTATATGCTCTAAATTTAAAAAAGAATAAGTTTAGTCTTAAAGAAATTTGTATATGATCTAAATTGTACAGATTCAGGTACAGAAACTTTCTTTGCTCAAAATCTATAGCTCTCTCTTGCCTGACTTTTCTTTTTAACTTCTCTTGCTCTTAATAAATCATAATCATATTTCCATAGACCATCATGGTGGGCTACTGAGACTAAAAGGACAATGAAAGCAAATGATTGTTGCTATGAAAACAGTGTTTTCATAGAAGAGAAGTAAGACAGACAAGAAGAAAGATAGCCCTTTAAAAGGCCTCACCTTATCAAGAAAATAGTTTCAAAATTACACACAGATGTGCACAAAGAACTCTAATATTTGCACATAACAAGTCACGAAACAGAATGCTGAGATTCTAATTCTAATAAAGTCTTCCTAGCTGTCCCCGCCCGCCCCCCCCAAACCAAAAGAAATGTTGAGATGTGTGTCTTTATTGAAAATTGATTAAAAACTCCTTTTTCAGGCATGTCTTCCCCTTCCTCTCTTGCTCCCTTCTCTTTTCCTCTTCATTTCCTTCTTCTTAATTTTCTCCCTCTCTTCCTTTTTTTCCCTTTTCTAGGTGACCTGGACTCAAGCAGGATTTGAGGTGAATTTGCTGAGGATTCTGTTCTGCCCTTTACTGTGTGATTATTTGGTTTTATTTCCATGGCAAGGGATAGGGATTCATTGAAGTTTCCTCATCACGGTAGGAAAGTGCTCCCCCACTGAGCTACTATGCTCCCTACTTTTATGAACAAACCATTCTTGTATTTTTCACTTCATATGTGGACATTTTATTTTCCCCCATTGAACCCTTCAAACTAAACAAAAACAAACAGAAGCTGCCTTTTCCTGACATTGGAACATGCATTTTAAGGTTATAGTTCTCCTCTTACTGAAATTGGTGAGATTTTTCATAAAGTTATTGACTTTAATATGGGGACTTACTTTTAACTACTGTTTACTAATGTTTACTCAACATTCACATGTTGACCAAAAGTAATTAGTAAATGTCAGCGATAAATGCTTGCTCTCCTTTATAGTCCACTCAATAATATATATATTTTTTGATCAGTCATGGGCCTGAACTCAGGGCCTGGGCACTGTCCCTCAGCTCTTCAGCTCAAACTTAGCACTCTACCACTTGAGCCACAGTGCAGCTTCCGGCTTTTTCTGCTTAGGTAGTGCTGAGGAATTGAACCCAGGGCCTCATGAATGCTAAGTAAGCACTCTACCACTGATCCACCTTCCCAGCCCATATATTTCTTATTTATCAGAATATACATATATGGACTAAGGGTGTATCTCAGGAGTAGTGTTCTTCAGAATTACCTAGGACATGAAGCCCTAGTTTTCATCCCCAGTACCAACCACACTCATCAACCATAACAACATATTTGTTATTCAATATTGTCCCACAAAATTATATTTAGAGTTATTTGAGGAACATGATTTGCTTCATGTTAAATCAGTTATGCTTTCAAGAAAGACTTATTGATCATCCTCTATGTGCCAGTCAGTAAATGTTAGACATCAAAGATTTATAAAGTTCACAAGATTTCCCATTCTTCCTGAGGGTTTATCTTGAAAAGAATAGGGGGAGAAACAGACCTAAAAAGCGATTTCAGTATAATGTGACACATTGTGTCTGTGACCTGCAATGCTCATAAGCATGGTAACAATTAATTTGTTTTGGGTTGGCCAGAGGAATTTTAGCTAGACAGTGAATTTACAGTTCTCAGAAAAGTTTCCCAAGTAGTCCAGGCACTCAATGCTGGCACAACATATGACAACTTACAACTTCAGTGTGTTTGATCCATTGGGACTCAGGGAGGAAGAAAAGGGGAAGGTCTGGAGAGACACCCAGAATCAGTGAGAACTGTGTCTCTCCGAGGAGCAGATGTGGTTTGAATATGGATAGTGATCCCTAAAAGTCCAGATGTAAAAGGTATGGTCCTCAGGTGTTAATTTTGAGAGATACTCACTACTACATTGCACTCCTAATGATCTAAGAACATCTAAACATCTGTCAGGAAGCCCTTCAAAAGTTGGGCCTATGGTTTCACTTTATGAATGTTTAGAGACCTGTTTAATTAATCATGTCCAAATGTAATTTCTTGTCTTTTAGTATTCATTGAGTTTACTTGTAGATTTATAGGCACATTCTAATTATTACAAATAAAGGAAACCATCCAGCCTATGTTTCTTGGGATATTCTTAGGAGAGGATCACAAGGGCTCAATAGTTATGTGCATATGATCGTATAAACTTATGCTTATTGAAATGAACTTTAAGAAATGGAAACAAGGGGATTTTATTGCACTGTTTATAGTCTTTTTCTTTCCCCCCTTTTGTAGTTGTTTTGATTTCTGTACCCTTTGTCTTGTATATAATGATTTGGGGAAGGAAGGAGGAAGCACAGAAATGGTGGGACAAAGGGTAAACCAATCCAACAGTGATACTCACTAGACACTGTTGGAAATGACCTTTACAACTTGGGAGGGAAGGCAGTCGGGAGGGGAAAAAGTGGGAGAAAATGAGGGAGGGAGTGACACTTTTCAGAGGGAAATATACTCATTACTTGATTTATGTAATTGTAACCCTTCTATACATCACCTTTACAATAACAAATGGATTTTAAAAAGTAAAATTGGGCCTAATAAGAGGTTTGTACATCATTGGGAGCATACCCCTTGAAGATGAAGTGATTCTGGCCCATTCCATGCTTCCTGGCTCATTGTATGAGCAATTTGCTCCATCATGTGATTCATCCATTCTCATCTGATACTATCTCCATAGGCCTGGAGCTATGGGACCACTGAATCTTGGGCTTGAACCTCCAGAACTGTGAGTAAGACAGTATTGTCTGTTTATAAGTTAGCTGTCTTAGGTATTATTGTAACACACAGGTAACTAACACAGGGGATGATAGCAGATTAATTTATTAGAAAAAGATCATTTAGAAGCAATGCTATGAATACTGCAAAAAGAATGATACCTGGGAGAAGAGTTATCTGCATTGGTGCCTGTGAATGAATTAAGACAGAGAAAGACAAAGCATATGACATGGCCAAGGTACTGCTGTGTGTTGATTAAGTATCTCCTAAAGGAACATGTGTGAAAGCCTTGATGCACAGATTAGCATCATTGGGAGGTGATGGAAATTTTAAAGGGCAGAGCCTAGTGAGAGGTCTGTAGGTTACTGTGGGTGTGACCTGGAAGAGGATTGTGGGAATGAGGTATTTTCCTTCCTCTCTCTTTTCTTTCCTGGGCATGAAGAAAAAGTGCTCAGTCACAAACATTACCACCATGATCCACTGCCTTCTCACAGGCAAAAACATGATCATTTATCATCATTTACGATGATCATGGAGTGAAACCTCCAAAATTGTGAGCCAAAGAAAACCTTTTCTAGTTACAAATTGATATTAAAATACCTGTCATATTTACATAGTGAATGATTAAATATGAATAAGAGAGAGATACAGAGAGAGATTAAGAATATCCTCTAAATTTTACAAATATGATATAAGAGAAAAGAACATTTGGGAATTTTACAGAACAGTGCTGTAAGTTTAAATCACAGTACTACCCAAGCAAAAATAATTTCCAGTGATGACTTTTACTAAAAACAGACATTTTAAATGAATCCAGTTTAAATGAGTTGGAGTAGAAATATTACCTTACAGAGAGATACACACACAAAAAAAGTGACCTTATTATACAATTGTGAGGTTACATTTGTAACTGTGTGTTATCACAATATGAATAAAGATGGCTAGGGGAAGTGTTAATTCTGGCATGTGTCTATGTGATTTTTAAAATCTCATCATTTGGTTTCATAGTAAAATCAGGGAAGAGATTTGTTTTGCAAAATTCTTCAAGGATTTCCTTATTTTTTTCAGGGCTTCTTTTATTCCTTTGATATTCAAATGACCATCTTTGAAGAACAAGTCCCATAATCCTCTCTCTTCAATTGCTAAAGGAAGGAAATTGCCAGCTACTATTTAGTAATTCTGGCCATTTCTCTCTCAACATTTACATCAACTTCATGAAGTCACATGTCTTTCACATGAGCGAGATTTACTTCTGTTATATTTAAATGAATAAAATAAGCTAATTACAGTACCCAAAAATGAGTGGCAGAAGGAAGACTTCTCTGTTAGGAAGTAAAGGGTAGGTTAGCAGGATTTGGAGAGGATTCACTAAACAAGTATCCTTAAAAGTAGAGTCATGACTGCTTTTCCTGACTTGAACTTTTTCATAATGGCAGGAATTGAGGGACACCAGCATGCATAACTAAAACTCAGGTGTGTAGAGGTTTGTTTGTTTATTTATTCATTCAGTTAGTAAGCTTTTTTTTCTTCTTTTTTGTGCCAGTCTTGGGACTTGAACTCAGGGCCTGGGTGCTGTTCCTAAGCCTATTGTTTTGTTTTGTTTTGCTTTTTCCCTCAAACCTAGTGCTCTACCACTAGAGTGACAGCTCCACTTCTCTTTTGTGGTGCTTAATTAGAGATAAGAATTTCACAAACTTTCCTGCCAGGGCTGTCTTCAAACCTCAATTCTCGGATCTCAGCCTCCTGGGATAGTTAGGACTACAGGCATGAGCCACCAGTGGCTGGCTAGTTAATCATTTTTATTGCACGTATTCTTGCTTAAATTCAGGTCTTCACTCTCTCACTTGGCATTTTCTACTCAAGGTTGGTGCTTGACCACTTGAGTCACATTTCCACTTCCAGCTTTCTCCTGGTTAATTGGTTATATGAATCTCCAGGACTTTTTAATCGGAGCTGGCATTGTCTCTCAATCCTCAGGGCTCAGCTGTAAGCTCAGGCTTACAGGAGTGAGCACCAGTGTTAGTCAGAGGTTTAAACAGAACACTGTCACCTTCTTGACTGATTTTGAGATATGGGTGGAAAATGAAACAGAAAGATAATTGCTTTCACATCATTCATTCATTTCAGAGGTTTCTATCAATCATTTGTACAAAGCTTAATTCAGCGTTGTTTTCAGAAGCTATGGAAATTTGCCAGGCTCCCATCCATCAGAGAGAAGGATGATCAGGAAGTATCTGGAGTGGAGGGATGGCCTAGAGGTTACCTCTGAAGTTTCAGTGAAGGCTCCAGGAACCTAAGATCCCCATCAAATACCTGAAAGTGGCAGACAGAAGGCAGGGCCTGAAAAGCTATTGATGGGCAGTTGAAGAGACAGATTCTTCCATGGGACAATGTGTTAGGAAGTCAGAATGTCTGGATTCTAGCAGTGATTCTGCATTTAAGGTTAACAATACTTGACATGGCATTCAGGGCAAAGCTCACCAAATAAAAAATAATAAAATTATCAGCATGGAATATTCTAGTTTTCTCTGACTGCTTAGGGGTCTGAAGTCTGAATGTAGACTTTGACATCACACAGTCTTGGGGTGCAATGTCAGGTTCGTCACTTACTGTGAAATCCTGGTGAAGTTCAGCGTTTTCTCTACCTAATTTTACTAATCTCTAAATTAAAGATGACATGACATTAAGTACTAATAAGGCTCATTTGGCATTGGAACCAAAATACCCATCCATAGTTCATCACATTTAGGCATATTGATGTATTAACTTGTTGTATCAGAGATATTGCTTAGCAGAAGAACTATAGAATGTCTTACCAGGCAAAGGAAGGATAAAATCCAAACCAGGGGAAAGCTAAAGACAATATTTAAATAAAACAGAACCTTGATAGTCCTCCAAAGAGCAAAGCCCTGATTGAAAGAGTTGTACATCAGATCCAAGTTGAGAAGTGGGCGCTTGATTCTGTTTCCTCGGAAACTATAAAGTTAAGGAAAAATGGTGAATTTTGTGTCCGGAAAAAAAAAAAATAAAAAAGCCTCTTATCTGAAGCTTTGCACCTGGCTTGAAAATTGAGGCTGCTTCTTGATGTCAAAATGACTCAAATCCTCCAGGCACCAGTGGGTGATTCCACTATTACTGATCTGATTTAAAAAAGCTGTATCTAATAGTGTGTGATTTTGGAGAACAAAGTGTTTCAGTGCCACATCCTCTGGTAAAGTAATAAAAGCAGTGCTCAAGTCTAACCTTGTAGGCATGGACAAATAAAGCAAGACAATGCAAATGAAGTGCTAGGCCAAGTACCTGTATTAGCAAACAGTGTTAATATTACTGCTCTTATTGCTTAGCTGCTGTCTAGTTCAAGTGGTCAATCAAAACCCTAGCTGTACTGTCAAAGCTCAGAGAATTCATAAACTTTATAGACCACAATAAAGACAATTTGTCCCATGAAGGTTAGAATGTGTTTGTGACTTTAACTAAGTTCACTATCTTACAATACTGTGAAATTTATGAAATTTATGTAATCATTTACTCACAATAAAAAATGAAAAAAACACCCAGCTGGCCAATAGAGAGTGAACATTTGAACCCCCAAATAAGTGGTTAGAGGGTTGCACAATTCCATATAGCCTTTGTTAATTGAGATTTCCTGACCTAATATCAATGCATAGACTTGAATGGAAAATACATTTATGATACCAAATTTCAGAGGCACTCCTATAAATAAATAAGCAAGGAAAAACATCAGAATGTGTGTATATAAATCTTTTTCTCAAATACGAATAGAATTCAGTCTTCTTGCCTTTGTATTCCAAGTGCTGGGATTATAGGTGGGTAGGTATGAGCTAGTACTTTCGGAGAGTTTAGACCAATAAAGAATGTGTCTTAACTAGTCAGATTTCACTCGGTATTGGAATACCTTTGCAGTATATTTGATCATTTATTTGCCCCAGATTAAATGTTTTATACATAAATGACTCCATATTCAATATCTCTATCCATAAGCAAATCTTTGCTATGTCAGGCCAGGACAGTGCTCTACTTCCTTCTGTTACTTTTGTCATACTTCAGATGTCAAGATTCCTAAACTTACCTTCTCTCCTGTGGCTCACACCTTAATCATAGCTACTCAGAAGGCTGAGATCTGAGGATTTGCATTTGAAGCCAGCCTGGGTAGGAAAGTCTATGAAACTTGTGTCTCCAATTAAAACAGCAATAACACCATTAGTGGAGGTGTGGGTAGAATATTAGTGAAGCTGTAGGTAGAGCATTAGCCTAGGCCTTGAGTTCAAGTCCCAGAACTGACACACACAGACACAGAAACAGACACACACACACATACACATATACACACACAAACATAAACTCAACAGATTTCTAAACTTGTCTATCTGGAGAAAGAATGTGCCAATTTCATCATTTCTCTTATGAGGTGCTTAGAGAACTTCCAATTCCTTGGATAGTTTTGTTGGACATTATAATATATACACAGAATGGAAAAATTACAATTAATTCAGATTGGTGTGATGAGCTTATATTAGAAAGGTAAAGATAATCATAAAAATGGCAATACATTTTACTATTTAAATCTTTTAGCCTTTCCATGGGGAATTATAATTCTGACTGGCACAGAGAAAATATTTCTATCCTCATCCAACAAATACCACCAGTTAATCTGAAGTTATAGGTAGTTACGTGTCTATTTTGCTTATATAAATAGGTTCTCTGATTGTGCTTTAATTCTTGCCTGCATCCCTCAGCTGACTCATTCCACCCCTTCCAGCAAATGTTCTTTGATATATTTTGATATACAGTAGTGCTTTGGTATTCTTGGGTGTATGGCTCCAGGGGGGATGATATCGTGAAAACAAACAAACAAACAAACAAACAAACAACAACATCCCTGAGCAGGATGCATAGACTTCAGTACTTGAATCAGGTAGATTCTTGATTTTGGATAATTCAAGAATCAAGATAGATGCCTCATTCATTCTTCCCCAAATGTAAAGACATGTTGTCTTTCACTAATTCTCACATTTTCATGTTACGAATTACACTAGGTAATTTACTTTTCCATTCTTTTTAGAGCACAGTTTACTTTTGGAGAGTCATATTTTCATGAAATCAGGGATAAGGAAACATTCCACAAGTCACAGGCATGTGATGTGGTACTGACTGAGAGCTTGAGGTATCACAGAGCACTGTAATATAAGTGGGCATTCTAAATGATTATTTTTAAAAAAATTTTTTGGGGGGGTCCAGTTGTGGGGCCTGTACTCTGGGCCTGGGTGCTGTCCCTCAGCTCTTCAGCTCAAGGTTAGCACTCTACCTCTGGAGCCACAGCACCACTTCCGGATTTTTCTTTTTGCTTTTGTGGTGCTGAGGAATCAAACCCAGGGCCTCAGGCATGCAAGGCAAGAGCTCTACCACTGAGCCAACTTCCCAGCCCATTTTTAAAATTTTTTTATTTTTAAGTTTATTATTATATTTTGCCAGCACTTGGTGAAAAAATGAAAATCATACATTCAGAAATGAGATGAGGTTAGTGTATGCTAAAGTAATCTCCTTATTTATGAGTAATCTGAGATTTGTGAAAAATTGTGTCATCGTGTAGTTATTGTTTTTGCTAGTTTTCGAACCAAATTACCAAATGACACGGGTTTGACTGATCTATCTTTATCTATCCCCTAGCCTGTCCCATGTTTAATCCACCTTTTTTGAAAAATGGATTTAATGCTTATTTCAGAAAATATACTGAAGAATTAGAAAAATTAGGGCTGCGTCCATTTTACAATTTACTAACTGCTGACTCTGCTTCTGTAAACTTGCTTGCGCTAACACCAACCCCCTCCCTGGAAATAAGGAATTGGGTAAAGTCTCAGAGCCCAGATGTCGGCCCCAGGACAAGGT
Source organism: Dipodomys merriami (assembly GCF_024711535.1). Taxonomy (NCBI): domain Eukaryota; kingdom Metazoa; phylum Chordata; class Mammalia; order Rodentia; family Heteromyidae; genus Dipodomys; species Dipodomys merriami. The sequence goes on from NW_027206290.1 coordinate 25,997,095, forward strand.
CAGTGGTCGTAGATAAAGAACAGACAGTACGTGTTCCTCAGTTCCCATTTAGAAATTCCCCAGACAGGACCTTGAGATAACGACCACCTGGCAAGACCACAAGCTAAGCCAAATGTCAACCAATCATAGGCCTGTAACCATGTAAACCCCCCTTAAACCAACCATGGGCCAGTCATTTTACAAAGAGTGTTACAAAATTTCCCGGGTGGCAAAGTGATTGTTGGCGTATATGATGACCTTTAAATGGACCAATCATGGAATGCTTTGTATTATGTGTTAATCTTGTGGTTTTTGCCTTTTATTTTTATTTTTATTTTTTTTTCATTATTTTATTTTTTAATGGATATTCTTTTATTATTATTATTGTGAAAATACCATACAGAGGATTTACAATTACATGGGCAAATAATGAGTATATTTCTTTTTTTTTTAATTGAGAAAATACTTTACAGAGGGGTTACAATTACATGGGCAAGATAATGAGTACATTTCTTATCAAGCATTGTAGCCTCCTCCTTTGTTTCCCCTTCCCATCCCTTCCCATGCTCTTCCCCCCGCCCCCACCCAATCCTCCTCCCATTATTTTATTTTTATCTTTAAGTAGTTTTAATTAATTGACTTTCAACAAAGTGTTATATGAATACAATGACACCTTTTCCAACATTCTCCTCCATCCCTCCCAACCATATCCCTTCCTTCAGTTTTCTTAATTTTGTAGAATATGAACTAAATCTTATGACTGCATTACATTCCCCTACTCTTCTCTTTAGAGCAATTACTTATGAAATGCACAAAATTTTAAATTCTGCATTAAACTGACAATATCAAGGAGTTATAAATTGGCTTTTATGGATACTGGGAAAGCATTGTTGTGCCTGAAGGGTTAAAGTACTTGAGGCAATGACCATTTGTTGCTTGTTTCAGAGCAGAGCAACACATGGTGCTAAACCACCTGGTTGTGTGCCCCTATAAGACCTGCAAATCATTAGCTCAGGGCTCTCCTCCTGGGCTCTGCTGTGTAGGAGTGTAGGATGAGGCCAGAGCTGCAGCCCATTTAAATAAAACAGCTGTAGAGTCTGACTCTTGGTGGTCTTCTTGGTGGGGGTCCTGCGACCTTGGCATAAGAGTGCCTTCAGTTTAACTACTGAGTGATTTTCATAGCTGCTTTTTTCATGGGGCCTTTTAAATTCCATTATATTTTCTAATAAAATTTTGCTGATTTTGAGAGAGCTGATTTATGCATAATTATATGTATTTTTTAACCAACACTTGCAGTTTAACTCCATGTTTTCTAATCATGTTTCAGTTAATTTTCTTGGGATTGTACTGAAAAGTGGCTTTCATCCACTTAAAATAAATAATAATAATAAAATAATAATTATTTCCAATACTTAATAAAAACATTTTCTTGCCTTTATTTAGGTTTTTGCCTTTTAAAAAGGGCTTGTAACCGCTGCTCAGGGCTCCCTGTCTGCTCGGGACAGAGAGTCCGTTTGCGCAAACGTCAAATAAACTCCTCTTGCTTATTGCATCTCCCGGCCTGGAGTCTGAGTTTTCTGGGGCGCCCTCCCGTTGACGAAAGTATCCCAGGAGTCTGGGGTCTTTCAATACCAATGCAATGTATTTGATAAATTGGTGGCGACTGGAAGGGCTTAGAGACAGCATGGCTGAGAGGGTTTTGTGAGGTTGGGATTCGGTGATACCTGTGATACCTGAGGTTGCAACCAACCTCAATATCTACACTAGTATATCTCATTTAATTTTAAAACTTAGGATAGCTTTGTTTCTCAGTCCAAAACAGCGAAGCCATCCACATCAACACATGTTGGAAGGCTAACCACAGAAATAATTTCTCAGTTTCCTTGTTTGTGTTTTTCCCCAGGGCAGTGACTTCTAGCACATTCTACTCAGGGTTATCCAGTAGAGTTTTGCTTTGTCTTTATTTAACTCCTTGGCTCCAATTGTTTGAATAAGTTGATCAGTATTTATGTCCTTTGTATGGAATTCACCTTGGCTCTCTTCAAAGACTTGGACCATGAACATTCTATGTGGTTTCTCACACTATGGACACATTATTCCAGAAAATTTTCTTGCAGTCTTTCTAGTTGGAATACCTTTAGCCAATCACTAAAACAAAATTGATTTAGGAAACTGACTATAGGAGAACATCGTGAAAGTGTCTGATCCTTCAGGATTACTTTCAAAGTCATTGTACCTTCTCATACGCATTTTCAATCTATAATCTATGAACACAATCCCAGAGCAGATTCAATCTACAACTGAAGGTCCCTCAAGCCTTTGTTTCTTCTTTAATAAGGTTTTTACATTTTATTTCACCCTCTGGCAGATTCTCCAAACGTGTGATGTATGAGGTATTAGATAGTATGCAGTATAGATAGCATGTTAGTTTAGAAGGTGAAGGCACACTAAAGGTCTTCAGCTCTTATGGAAGTTCTTTGTGTGATTGCAATAACTTTTTTAGCACAAAATCATTACTCTTTAGCCTAGCATATACAACAGCCTCATAATGACATAATCTGGATGAATCTTGATACTGGTTCTGATTCCATTAATGTCCAGGGCTGATAAATGCCTGCATTGACTCAGATCAGACAGTTCAAGGAGTAAGATCTGGGGATTGTTTGGCCTGACTTTCTATGGCATTTAACTTGACTAGATTTGATTTTAATTTGCAATAACTAGTATATGTCTGAGACAAGCAGGAAAGGTCAGATAAGTTGATGTTAAGTGAAATAAACCCCAAGATAAGGATTCAAATGTTTTTTTCTTTCATGCAATTGTTTCTAACATATTTATAAGATTATTTCTTTGTTGCTTTGTATGTCCTTGCCCCATGGTATAACCCCTGCTTTCACTGTATTTGATGTTGGTATAATTTGTGGAGGGGAAGGGAAAAAAACAAATCGTTTAAATAGGAATGCAGGTAGACCCATTGCAACAATGAGATGTACAAGTCCTTATGTTGAAAAACGAACCTCACAACTTTGGCGGGGAGGGAGTGGGGATTGGGAAGGGATGGGAAGGGAAACAAAGGAGGAGGCAACAATGCTTGACAAGAAATGTACTCATCATCTTGCCTATGTAATTGTAACCCCTCTATATGGTATTTTCACAATAAAAGAAAAAAGAAAAGAAAAGAGGTTTATTAACATCTTTAAGAATTCCTGTAACATTTTTATTGGGCTAAATATTGTTTTGCATGGACAGAATCTTTCTCAAAGAGAATTAGCTCAATGATTTGCCATCATAGGCAACAAAATGGCATGACTTTTCAAAACCACATAAAGGAGAAAATGGTCATCTTTTTCATTTCTGTCAGTCTATGAAAACTAATGACCATTCATTTGTATGTTTAAAATAGAGCCAAAGGAAATAAAATGTCTTTAATTATCCATAAAATTATTTCTTAGCCAAAAGTATTTAAGAAAACATTATGTTTAGTAAATATAAATATAATATAATTATTTCTACTTTAAAAATGTAATTCTGCTCTTGCAAGATCACTACTTTTTATCTTAGTCACTGAATAATTTTGGAATTAAATGTATTTTTATGCTACTATTGAATTGAATAAAACTGCTTTAAATATATCTGATCTATTTTTAGCAAAATAAAATGTTTTCAATATAATTGTGTAAATATATAATTTATACTTGAGTAAATCGATAATAAATTATGTAGTGTCACATTTTTAGCTTATATGATTAGTACTTTAAATTTTAAATGCTTGCCTTCATAAAATTAAAGGTCACAGTATATTAGGAATGTAATCTGCAGTTTAAAATCTGGTTAATATTAATTTTAAAAATAACTGTAAAAAAGAAATCATAGAACATTTAATAGTACTTAATATGAGTTAAGTAAATTATGCAAATAAGCATCAGTTTATTCATATTCCCTTTTTATGTAGGGATTCTGCATAAAATGTTTCCACTTAGCTAATAACTGAAATGTAATATGTGGTGATCAATTATTTATTCAAATACTGGAAGTCATTTAAATAATCACATGTCAGTAATGCAATATAGTTTTTTATTAATTTCAAGTTCTGTATGTTTGTGATTTAAGATATTTATTTGATTTTACTACAGGTTGTGATGAGAAAACATGCAGAAATATTACATTTTAATGGAGCTAAAAGAACATTATCCCATAACCCCTGTTTTCACTGTATTTGATATGGGTGCCTTGAATCTTGTATATACATTTTTCTAATCTGGGGAGGGGAAGGAAAATGACAAAATGCTGAAATAAGGATACAGGTGGACCCATTGAAACAATGAGATGTACAAGACACTATGTTGAAAACGAACTTTACAACTTGGTGGGGGAGGAGGTGGGAGGTGGGGAGGGAAGGGATAGTAGGAGAAAAACAAAGGAGGAGGTAACAATGTTCAATAGGAAATGTACTCATTACCTTCCTCATGTAATTGTAACTCCTCTGTACAGTCCTTTTACAATAAAAATGTGTGTATATATACATATAGATATGAAGAATATTATCCCATTTCTTAAAGTATTCAGCTCATTACTGACTGAAAAAATGTTGAGTTTCTGCCCTGCCAATCCATGAAGGCAATGGGTATAAAATTAGGACAATACATTTAAATTATGCTTTATTTTACAGGTCCTTGTGACCAATATTATGTATGTAAAGCCTGTACTAAGTGGTTATTGTGGTCAGTTGTATTGTAATCTCTGTTGTAATGAATGTGAAAAGGCGAAAATAAGTTAAAACCGTGAGCGCTACCACATAGCAATGAAGCAGAAAACAATGAACTTCTAGACTTATCAAATAGAGAGAATGTCTTTAACCTTAAACCTTGTGCTCTTCTAGGATTAAAGTATTTTAGCTCTTTAAATCTCACCCTTAACTTAAAATTGACTCCACCTTCTGCATTAAAATGGTGTCATGTCCTTAGTGTTTTAATAGCTCTCAATAGAGAGGTACTGGTGCCTCTGTATTGAGGCAGGAGTCTCTGGACTCGTGCTGTCTTTGTTCTCCTCTGTATTGTGCTTAAAGTGAACATACATTAGAATATTACCCCTCAACATGTCTGTTTTCATGTTGTACCATGCTGTGTTCACTGAAGCAGGTAAGGTTCATAATTACTACTGATATCATTGTAATTCTAAAACAAAGAGTTTTACTGCAGGGTCAATCAGATCTGGTGAACAATTCTGGCTCTACTGCCCCAACAACATAAGGATTAAAAATGCTATGCAATCTATATCTATCTCAATTAGCTTATGTTTTCTAATATGAACAAATAACCATGTGTGCCTCACAGTTACCATGAGGGGTATTATGCAATAATTGACCAGATAAAATACTAATGTGATTAAAATTGAAAAGTATTAATACCATCAATGTTGACATTCACATCACATCTGTGTCCTAAGAAACAGGACATAGTCAATGGACACTTGTGAAAATGTACTTGGTAATTACAAAACAATTGCCTCCCCTTTCCCAGACAATATGGGCATTATTATTTTATATTTGGAAATTTAAGATCTCTGAGACACCAGTGGCTCCAAGGAGGATGATGTTCATTGCTTTAAAAGCTTTCTATAATTCCTCAGCTACCACCTAATCATCTTTGTTCCCCACAGTGCCCCAGACCCAGGGTTTCAGCTACAGTGCAGGGCAGTATCCTGTTTGACTCATACCACCAAGAATAGCAAGTGTGAAAATATCCACCTGGAACCAGCTACAGCCACCACAGTAGCCTCTTCGTAAAAGAATACAAGTCACAATTTTTCGTAAGGCACGTGTAATCTGTGACCCAGCATGAGTAATCTCAGCCAAGCTTTCTGACAGCTTTTGTTCTGTTTTCTCACACTTCCTAATGTCACCTTGCCCTTTGTGTTCCTAATACTCCACGCAATTAGATACTATTTTCTTCTTCCAGAATCCTACTAAGACTACAAATCCCTGGAAATTCAACCCCAAATTTACATATATCTTCTCTGATGATTTCTACAACTCCAAGTTGTGGAAAGAGTGAGGATCTTTTCTTTCTTACAGCAGCTCCCTCCATAGGTACAGGTAGAAAAGGTCAGAATTATCTAAAGAGACTATTCTGAAATTTCACATGTGATCAGCACTTTTTCTCCCCCTAAACATTGGGCAAATGAGTTTTAAAATGAATAGTAGACAAGAATTTCTCTACTTCCTTTAGTAAATCACCTAAAATTCCTTCTTCTTACCACCATATAGACAAACATTGATTCTTGACTTTACATTTTTATACTCACCGCCTCACCGTGCAGCCACATTATTTTATAATTGTTTATTTCTGCATTTAGCATCTCTACCAAACATCTAGATAGAGGATAGGAGCTTTTCTCCATTTGAATCCCAGGAAAATAAAATGCTAAAGAGTTGATAAAAATCAACATACCATTTTGTATTGATACATGGATGACTATATTTTAAGACCATATTCATTTTATCATTCAACTAGAAATCTCAGATAGAATATCAAAGTATATGTTAATTTTTTCAAATGAAAGAGACATGGTATAAGCACTGAAGATCACAAATGTTGGTTTATAGCAGATTCTAAGTCTTCATAGACTTTTTTACTTTACGCATAATTATGACAAGGTATCCCCCTGTATTCTCATAATAAATTGTCAAAGAAAGTTTGGGTTTATATCTTCTAAAGAAAGATACACCATGGATAGTACAAAATGATAGCCTGGGAAGCTAACAATAGACACAGGCCTGAAAATAGACAGTCCTAAAATAGCCAAGAAGTTTGATGTATTTTAATTTAACAAGAAAATCTCTATGGATATGTCACTAAGATGCAACAGAAATAAAACAAGACAAATGCATATTTATAACTTAGACAAATAAGTTATATCTAAGTTATATCAAAGGAGTAAATTGTCTTTACAAAATATTAAAATATATAAAAAGATAACATTTAAAAATGGTGTATCTGAGTCTTCCATAAGACTTTTTACCCAATTAACCACCAAAAAGCTTATAACTCTATAAGCACAGTGGGTGGTATGCAAACAGTAACAAATTAATTAGTATAAGAATAGTGACCTCTATGGAGAACTCAAAGAGTATAATTCTTTAGAAAGAGTAAGTCAAAGCCCACTGAAATAAATACCAGGAAATAGGCCCTTCCCTCGAATAAACAATATAAGCTTTTGACTTCTACCCCCATCTTTTCTTCTACTTCTAGCCTCATCAATAGTCAAGGCCAGAGCCGGAACAGGGTGAACTGTTTGCTTACCATTAGCAGGAAACCTAGCACCTGCAGGAGCTTCAGTTGACCTAACAGTGTTTTCACTTCACCTCCCAGAAGGCAGTGGCAAGGGGAAGGCGTTGGCAAAGTGGTAGGCAAATTAGGGGGGGTGGTTAGGGGGAATGCAGTGAGTAATTCATTTTATATTCCACAGAATTGGAAAAATAAGGAAAGGGATGGGTGGAAAGGGGGTGAAGATGTTGTAGGGATGACACAGATCAAGATGCACTGTGTACATAAACTGCTTTGTCAAATGGCAAAATAATTCAATACATAGCCTACAAAATCAAGAAAAGTGAGGAGGAGGGGTATTTTAGGCATGGTGGGTGAGAATGCTTTAAGGTGTGACTTGATCAAGATGCACAGTGCTCATGAACTGCTTGTGGAATGCCATCTCCTTTGTCCAATTATTTAAGGATAATAAAAATTGTCTTTACAAAATTTTTTTAATGAGAAAAAAAGCTGGAAGTGGAGACGTGGCTCCTGACGTTGAGTATCAACCTTGAGAGAAAAAGTTAAAGCTAGTGGAAAGCACTAGATCCTAAATTCAAGCTGCAGTATAGACACACACACACACACACACACACACACACACACACACACACAGAGGAGACTTGAAATAGTATACTTCCTTTGTTTTTGTTTTTGTTTTTGATGGTGGAGCTTGAACTCTGGGCCTGGATGTTGTCTCTCAGCTCTTCAGCTTAAGGTAAGTGGTCTACCATTTGAGCCACAGCGCCACTTCCAGTTTTTGGTGGTTATTTGGAGATAAGACTCTCACAGACTTTCCTGTCCGGCTGGCTTTGAACTGCAATTCTCAGATCTCAGCCTCCTGAATAGCTAGGATCACAGGGCATAAGCCACGGGCACCCAGCTAGTATAATTCCTTTGAAAGGGTAACTCACAATCTAAATTAAACACCAGAAACAAATAGTTGAAAGGTGAGTGGGGAGATTAATCTAGGGAGTAGACAAATGAAGAACGAATGGGAAGAGAATATAGTCATAAAATTGAATTCATATCCTACAAAATTAAGAAAATTGTAGGGAGAGGTGGGTTGGGACGGGTGGGAGAAAATGATAAAAGGTCACACTGATCAAGATGGGTTGTATTCATAAACTGCTTGGTTGAATGAAAACTCCTTTGTACAACTCCTAAAAGATAACATATGTGTATATACACATATTATAGGTACATATAAGGTAGGTGAATTCACATTTATATATTGGATATAGAACTTACATTGAGATTATTTTAAAGTCTGGAAATGTAGCTCAGCAGCAGAGTATGACTAGCTTTGCATATGCAAGAACCTGAGTGCAATCCCTAGTACATATTTATCTGATTTTTTTTTTGCTCGAACTTGAGTAGCATACAGATCAGCAAGGTGAAGTTAGGAGTGCACACAGCTCTTAACACATGATGTCATGGAAGCATGAATCATTAACAGTGGGAACAGTGATGCACAAGGGAAGCTGAGTGGTTAGGAAATGTGAGCAATGACAATAAAGCTGACCAGCAATTGATAGCAGGGATGGAAGCAGAATCCCAGAAGGAGAAGCCTGAGGAGGAAGCTGAGAATGTCAATGATCTGGAAGTACAGCACTGAGAGATGAGAACTGGAGATGAGTTGGAAGAAGCTGAGAAAAGGGATGGAAAAACAGAGACTATCTGAATTAACACGATCAGCTATAAGGAGGTTGCAAAGGTTTATATCAAGATAGCGACGTGACTAGATTCTGGTGGTCAGGTAACTCAAGTAAATGAGTGGAGAGTAGATAGGCAGAAGAATCAGACAGTCATGAAAAGAATTCAGGAAGAATAATGTTTTTTAAGTCTGGAAGAACTCTAAAATGAAAAACCAGAAAGATACCTACGAATGACCAGGCTGAAGAAAAGTAAGGAGTGAATGCAAGTATATGAAGAGGATCCTCGCCCCGCCCCAAAAGAGAGTGTGGAACTGATACAGAGCAGGAATGTTTGCTGGAGATTTGGGAAGATAATTGTAGTTGGGAGATTTATATGTGATCTCTGTTACTTGGGACTAGCTGCACACCACAGAGTAAGCTTCAGCATGGAAACAGAGAAGATGATTAGAGACAGAACATGGAGACACAGCAGAGGAAATACAATGAGCAAATATGAATAGAAATTACTGAGGAAGGTTGGAAAGGATGTCCTTTGAAGAATCTGAAGGACCACTAGTTGATGGTGTGAGGATTGGGGAGATCATTGCTGAGTGCTTCAAAAAGGAAAGAAGTGTTGGCTGCTGGTGGCTCATGCCTATAATCTTAGCTACTCAGGAGGTTGAGATCTGAAGATTACAGTTTGAAGCCTGTCAGGACAGAAAAGTCCTCAAGTCTTATCTCCAATTAACCACTCAAAAACTGGAAAGTGGTGCTGTGACTTAAGTGGTAGAGAGCTAGCCTTGAGCACAAAGAGGCTCAAGGACAGCGCCCAGGCCCTGAATTCAAGCCCCACAACCTACCAAAACAAAAAAATGATAAACTCCTCCACCTGTTGGTGAAGGAGTTCCTGGGGCCAGGCAGATCCTGAAAAATTGTGTATAGGTTATGTTTTCCTAAATATGGATTTCAGTGGTTCTGAAATTCGAGGGTTTTTTCCCCAAGTTTAATTCATTTTCATGTACTTCAGTCAGCTTTAGGAAGTATGCATTTTTTCTGAAGTTAAGTGTTATACTTTCCTTACAGGAATTTGTTTGTAAAAATGAAAATTGCAGATTACTTTTCACCTAAAAATAGTTTCTATAAAATGTCACTCTTTTCTGCAACATTCTCAGTCATTGTAGTTCAAGTGCATATCATCAGAAGTTAGACTTCCCAAGTTAAATAACAATGAAACCTCAACTTGGCTTTAACAATCTAGGCAGCACTAGAATAAGTGGTATATCTGATGGCTATATTTTCAATATTAAGATGGACAGTTGATACTTTCTGGGATTCCCAAGCTTTGTTCTATCATTTTTGCTTTTGGAGCAACTCTATCAAAGGTTGTCACTGATTGGTTATCTGAATAATACAATGCAAACAATAAAGAAGGTCTAGAAAGAAATGAGAATTGATTTTCAAATCCTTTTTTTCAAAACAATAAGACATTTTTAATTTTCATAAAGTCATAGGTCTGACACTTGGATGCACATGTTGGCAATACACATGAAACCTCCCATCTACAAAGCTATGTTTCAATGAATACTTAACAGTTTTAGAAAATAAAACTCCGAATGTCATGAACTAAGAAAATTGTGAAAATCAGATTAAGCCTATCCAAATATCACAATACAATAATCATGTTACTATGTATAAACTTGATTTGTGACTGAAATGGGGCATAGAAGTGTGTGAGTGAAGGTGTATATAATTACCCTAAAACTGGATCAAGTTGCTGGATGCTGGTGGCTCACACTTGTAATCCTAGCTACTAAGAAGTCCAAGACCTGAGGATCACAATTCGAAGTCAGCCCATGCAGAAAAGTCTGAGATTCTTATGTCCAATAAAGCAGCAAAAAGCTCGAAGTGGATGAGTGGCTCAAGTAGTATAACTCCAGCTTTGATTAAAAAAAAAAAACATTAAGAGATGGGGCCTGGTCCTGATTTCAAGCCTCAGTACCGAAAAAATTAATGAACCAACCAACACATGAGTGTAAAAACAAAATTGGAGCAAGAGCATCTTCTGTACTTTTGCTTCTCTTGCAAGATTCTCTTTCATTGTTGTTTCATTTAAGTATTCATAAACTGCTTTGGTGAAAGGCAACTCCTTTGGACAACTACTTAAAAATAATAAAAAATATTTTTAAAATGAAAGCTTTTATATTAGAAATAAAAATATTATAATCTGCAAGACATTTGTGGAACTTTTATTCTACACCCATTGGAAAACATTTTAATGATGATCATCAAATGAAGCCGAGCTTTCCAGGCTTAAAAAAATCTATATGTTCAAAATTCCTAGTGGTAATTATATATATTATATATATACCTTCCCTTACACACTTCTATGTATATATGTACTCTGTACATATACCCACACACACCTTCTACATGCACATACACATATGTACACACTCCCCTTTATCTATACATGTCTTCCACACACATGCACACACACCTATACACACATCATCTATACATACATACACACTCAGGACACACAAGTTATATACATGATACACCTCACAATTACGTTCCAGACTCATACTTTAAGAGATAGACAAATGTCAGACTAGCCCAAGGGATATGAGTTCTTCAGTATCACATGGGGTCTCTTGATTAAATTAATTTTAAAGCCTTACATTTCCTGTTGGAGGCTTCATACTCCTTCCATTTGATCCTTAAATTAGCCTTATGAGGTCTCCATAACCACAGTTTAAAGAAAAGTTTACATTGTCAAGGAAGGTTATACTTTATATGTTAGTTATACTTTAGTTATACTAGTTATACTTTATATGTTAGACATTTGAGTTTGAAATTCAATTCTATTTATTTCTAGTGTGTATTTTTTCCCCTAGTGTGATATTTAGTGTACAGGATCTTGTAAATAGCCTGGGTTTAACTATTCTTCCCACCATTTACTAGCTTAGCTGATTTTTTTAGTGTATCTTTTTCTTATCTTCTGTAGTTTAGAATGGGAAAATAATGATATTCAGAGCACTATTCTGGATAAAAGACATTTGTTCAACACTTAAATATTTCCAAATTAAGTAGGTATCCCACCAGTAAACATAACTGTTATTATTATTCCCAAATAACTTATATATATTTTTAAGTTTTATTTATTTTTTATTGTGAAAATACTATACAAAGGGGTTACAATTAGATGGGCAAGATAATGCCAAATAACTTATATTTTACTTATTCAAATAAGTTGTCTCTAACTTTAAGATGCAGTAGAGAAAATTTGACAGTTTCTCCTGTATTTTTATTTATTTCTTTTCATTTATATGATTTTTACATGTAGACTGTACTGACTGCCAATATATTTACCATACCATTGTAGTCTTCCAATTCCACAAATTATAAAATAAATTGGAATACATTTCTATTGTCTATATTCTATTGCCAGTGTTGGGTTTTGAAAATGCCTTTTTTCCTGCCTATTGACCATGTGGTTTCCAAAGAGGAATGATATTTTGAATTATTACCACTTCTCTATAAATAAATAGCTCATGTCAAGATAATGCAGGAGGTAATCAGGAGAAATTTCTATAGATAGTTGTTGTATTGAATGTTGTCTGTACCATCATTTTACTAAATTATGTTAGCCCTGGGTTAATGGCATCTATGCTATAGATGGCTATTACTGTGCCCAGCTTGTTTCTTGTATCTATAGTAAATACTTTGATAATATAATAATGCAACAGTGCTAAATAGTCATTGAGTATTAACTCATATCAGGGACCACATTAATATCTATGGTATATGTTACATAGCCTGATGGTTGAAGGTATTAAGTAAAGTGAGTGTCATTTTGTTACTTTCAGAGCCACAAAATAAAATGGGTAATATTTTGCGTCTTTTGTAGCTTTTATTTTAGGAGACACTGAGTGGAAAGTAAAAAAGATTTCTGCCAGTCTAACTTTAAAGAAAAGAGGATCCGGATTTTGTACAATCTCCCTCAGATGCATAAGTAATTTCCAAATGTTCAGGTTGAATTTATCCATGCTAATTCAAGGAAAGGATCAAAATTATACTGACAGTCATGGCAAGAGCTCTAAATCCCAACTTTTTAAATATGTGGATCAGGCTTCCTGAAGTACACTAACTACAAGGTTTCTCATGAGTAACAATTTCAGTAAATATCAGTATTTCTGTCCTCATAGTCTTGGTTAAATCCATTTAAAGAAATTAGTTTATGGAACAAAGTAATTAAATCCATTATAAATGAAAAAATAGATTGACTCTGTATCTACCAGGTTTTAAAAATAATCTCCAGCCTGGAAAGAATGGCACTAAGAAGATAATGAGTAACCCAGAGAAGCAATAAAAATGCATATTCTATTAGGACAGTGAAATTATTCTCTGATACTGTCATGGAAGATACCTTCTATTATCCTTTCATCATTATGCATATAATGTACAACACTAACTGAACTTTAGTGTAAACTATGAACTTTAGTTATATCAACATATCAATATTGACTCCTCTGTCATAACTTATTTTTTGGCTTGTCCTGGTGCTTCAATTCTCTACCTTGGTGCTGTCCCTGAGCTACTTGTGCTCAAGGCTAGCGCTCTACCTCTGGAGCCACAGTGCCAATGTGATTTTTCTGTGATTAATTGTAGATAAGAATCTGATAAAGCCTGGCTTGGCTTTGAACCTTGATCCACAGAGCTCAGCCTCCTGAGTAGCTAAGATTACAGGCAGGCGGGAATCATAATAATCATTTTACTAGATTAGATCAATGTAAAGTATGAATAAGAGGAGAATTTATGTATGTGAGGTGGCAAATGATCATCTAAGCAATGTATTTTATATTCAACTTCTCTGTAAACATAAAACTGCTCAGCTCCAAAATAAATTCTGATAGTTCAAACGATTTGTATTCCACACATGTGATGAATCAAATGAACTAATATAAAGTATGCATAAGGAGTTATAATCATAGTCCCTATATTGAATTGTTTAAAATAGTGTTATTTGAAAAATATTTTTTTGTCATCAGACCATTTTTCCCCGCTTTGAACTTGTAACACGCCTAAAACTATTTTGCATACAAACAAGTTGGTGCTAGCTGAAGTAGCTCATATTTTAATTCTGGCTACTTAGGAGGTGGAGATTGGGGGGAATCCTACTTTATCATAAACTTAAGGAAAATCATAGGCTTGGCATGGTGGCATGATCCTGTCATCCAAGCTACTTCTGAAGTCTAAATAGGAGGAATGCAGTCCAAGTCAGCCCAGGCAAAAATGGGAGACCTTATTTGAAAATAACAAAAGCAAAAGAATTAGGGATATGGGTCAAATCGTTGAATGACTGTCAAAGAAGCATGAGGCCTTGAACTCAAAGGCCCCAGTACCACTAAAAAAAAGATTGAAAAATATCATTAAGCCTTATAACTAACAACCAGTAATCCAACCAGAATGTCCTTGTCAATTTTGAAACAACTACAAGGAATAATTTTAACACTAGAATTTAAATGACTGCCATAAACCTACGTAACACACACCAAAAAATACTAGCTTTGCTTGAAAAACAATCTGGGCACAAATGAAGACAATATTTATGCAAATGAGCATACTATTTACACAAATGATGGGTTTACTCAATTGAAAAGAGGACCTATCAGAATGTTCCAACAGATTTGGCTTTGCTCTCTTCATTTACGTACCGTACTTACTTCACATTGAAGGATATCAGAAATAACACAAGGTTGTAAATATTTAAAAGATGCTGCTCTAGATCAGCATTTCCTAGGGTTCTCTCTTTAGAATTAATTTTTCCCTGATACTTCAAATGAAGATTGGGATTGTTCATAAATATTCATTTCATGTATATCTTTCCTCAACTCTATCTATATGCAGCAGGAAGGCACCTGCTCTGAGCTATCCTGGGGTAGGGAGAGGAGAGCAAATATGCAGGCTTGGAGAGGCAGTGGTACCAAGCCTCTGTGGCTTCTCAAACATATAACAGATCCCCAAACACCTGCCCAATGAAAGCTCTGAAAGAAATACTGGCTTCCCAGTGTCTATGTAATGGTCCACTCATCCAAATATGTTTTACAAGACATTTCTATTATCTCTGGATGAAGAGTGGATAAGATAAAAAAGAAAAAAAAACTAACAAAACTAACAGAAAAATGTTGTACGTAAAAGTTTGGAGAAACCAATTGAACAATGACAGCTTTGTTGTTTGGTTTGTACTTATGTGGGGAAGGAAATGAGTTTAAGTCTGTCTTAATAGAAGATCATTTCAGCCATAAGTTCCAAGTTAGCTACTGTCATTCACCTAGTAGATTAAGCTTTTAAAAATATTTCATCTGTTCACATTTTTCACAGTCTTCATTCTACTTTAATTCTCTTTTTTAAAATGGTTAGCAAAACATCTGGTTTGTCCCAAGGCTGTTTCGCATTGCAGAGTCACATAATAGTCTTTATATTGCCTTCTGAGTGAGATTGTCCTCAATTGGGACAGACTCAGTACAATTACCATTGGTGGCTCTGTTTTCCCTTAGTGTGTTACTTGCTTTAAATTTTTAGTTTGTCAACTTGAGAAAGAGAATATAATTCACAACTTGTGTAGAATTTTTATACAATATCTGAAATATGCTTGCTGATGAATGGATCTTTCATTAAACTATTTTGAGAAACAACAAGTAAGCCAATGTAAGAAATAGTTTGTGAATAATAAAGTAGCATGCAACACCACTTACAAGCAGTTGAAATCTTTAACTAGTAATCAAAGATAAAAGCTATTATTATTTCTAATTGGTTGATAATTTGAAACACTGTCGAGGTGAGACAGAACCTTGAGCATTTTAACCTGTAAACCTCTCAGAGAGGAGAGATAGACTCTTGTACCATCCATTTTCTCCAAATTTCTAAAGGGCTTCTAGCCCTAATTATAATCTCTTGACAACTATTTTATAAATGAGATCAGGGCATCAAAATAACAAAAAGCACACACTTTATTCTAATTACTAACAGTCATATTTGTATTCGTATCAGCATTATACATTGAAAACAAAAGTTTCAAAGAACTGTATTTCTCAAACAATATTATTACATAAAATAAAAAACCTGAACATAAGTTACTTTTGTATGTTCTGTTTATGAGTAAATTTTACATAATCATTTTGAACTACAAGAACAGAAGGAAATGACAAGTAATCAGATGATGAACCTATTCTAAGCTTTTAATGTCCAGTACCACTTTCAATATCTACATTAAAAAATAAATACAGGAATACATTTTTATATGTATAGTCTTACTAAAAGAATAAAATATTTCACATGTATATTCCTACTAAAATAATGTAAAGACTTTAAAGTAAATTCATTGTTGATACGACATTTTCTTTCTGTGCCAGCCCTGGGACTTGAATTCAGGGCCATGGTGCTGTCCATGAGCTTCTTTTGCTTAAGGCTAGTGTTCTGCCACTTGAGCCACAGCACCATTCCCAGTTTTTATGACTAATTGGAGGTAAGAGTCTTAAGTATTTTTCCTTTGAACTATGATCCTCAGAACTTAGCATCCTGAGTAACTAGGATTACAGGTATGAGCTGGTATGAGCTACCAGCATCCAGAGATAGGACATTTTCATCTTTTTCAGGTTTAATTTCTACAGTACATTATATTAAATTAAGTTTAGTCATAAGTTTCATATCATTATAATTAAGTCTTAATAGAGTGTTGCGCAGATTCACATTGTTTTATTTTTCCCTTTTTTGATAAGATTTTTATTTGATAATTATCAATGAGTTCACGGTATACATGACATGTCACCTTGTTTTAGAATCAACTCAGGAAGGCAGAGGGCATCATGCACAAGCTCTTGAAGCTCAGTGGGATTAAAGCCTCTTCCTTGTATTTAAGGTCTGGGCCTAGAGAAGGTAAAACGGGCTAGGAAAGCTTTGCTTTCTGTACAAGACCCTGAGACTTTGAAAGTCAGGAGGCTATATATGCTAGAAAAAATATGCAAAACAGATATCTTGCTAAAATTATTATTAAAAATGGTGAGGAGAATAGGTACATATATATATATATCTGTGTGCACATATATCTATATGTATATAGATATATAGATATGTAGATACATAGATATATTAGTACCTGTATTGGGACTTGGGCTCAGGACCTTATGTTCTTGCTTGGGTTTTTCAGCTCAAGGCTGAAGCACTATCACTTGAGCCATATCTCTACATCTGGTTATTTGCTGGTTAATTAGAGATAAGACTCTTAGTCTTGTCTGCTTGGGCTCACTTTGTACTAAGTCCTCAGATCTCTGACTTCTGAATAACTAGAGATACAAGTGTAAGACGCTGGAGCCTGGTTCATGGAGGATATTTTATTTCATGTTGTTAAATTAATTTGTGTGTTATTTAGGGGATATAGGGTGGCAGTGTTCCTGAGCTCACTTCTCCAGAGTATTCTGGATGGAACATATCAGTGCCAAAGAAGCATGAATATACATCTCATATTGAGCCCTCCTCCTCCCCGCAGAGAACAAAGGCAGGCCCATGTGTTAAGGCAACACATTAAACTACTGTGCAAAGGGAAGTTCACTCCTCAAAGCTGGAGCATCTGAACCCTGAATCTATTCCAGTTATGAGTTATGGTGATCTGTAATGCTGAGTCTCTAACCCTGCCTTGAGACTCATGATTATGGATGGAAGCAGGGGTAAAGCAATAAAAGAAAGAGTAGAGAATCAACCTGGACTATTGCCAACCATCATTCATGACCTGTGAGCTCACAGCATCCCTAGTAGCAATGAACGAAAAATACTAAAAACAAGTCTTGCCATAGATAAAACAAACAAACAAACAAACATAAAAGGCCAACACAGACCCTGAAAACATGATTAGTCTTTGTGCAAGTTCTCTTCCTGAAGTTTAATTAACAGAGAGCAGTGAAGGAGACAACTTATAGGGGGACCATATTATGAACTTTAATTATCAATAATTTTGTTCCCCAGAGAACTCCTATGAGCTGCAAAATAGATGACTGAACTGTATTTGTGCAAAGAATTGAACACCAATACTTCTGAAATTTCTGAAGAATTTCACCAAGGGGAAGAAATGTGGATTTGGGATGATTTAGAATGAAGTGAATTAGCCTATCAAATTCAGGGCAATCTGTGTGGATTGTGGTACCCTTCTTTTGTCAAAACTAATGAAGACACCTTTGTGCATGAGGCACAGAACATGTAGCTTAAGGTTAAGCCATTAATAACTATATGTTACTTCGAATATCAATTTTTCTGGGCCATTTTGTGTGATAACTGGCTGTCCAACAGAGTAAGAGTGGTAAATTTCCAAGTTGATTCATAGTTCTTATTCATGACCGTATCTCCAGCTTACATACATGAGAAAGTATTCTTTAAAATAATGATTTTCAGCTCAATATTTTAGCTATTTGGCTACATCTTAAATTATTTGAACCCGTGCTGTGTGTCACTTTGTTTTCATTGTAGGAAACATGTTGTTTGGTTTTGTTACCTATTTTACATATCCTACTTGGGTTTAACGAGCTTTTCTGGTTTGTGAGGCCAGTGTCTAACTCCACATTCTCTACTTCTAAAGTTTATCAGAGAAGGAATTTTTCTACATCATATACTAAAAGTAGAATTGTTTAAAACCCTAGATTTAATTATTGATAGATTAAATGCCATTTATGTAAAGAGTTTTTGAATAACAAGTAGCCATAGAAGAGAATAGAAAATATTCTAGAATAGAATAGAAAAACAGAAAAAAAAGAATGCATTCAGAAGGTTTTAATTTACAGAAGAGTGAGATAAGATTACTTGGTGTATTTTCTGAATTTCTTAAATATTCATCCCCCTCCCCCTGAGTCAGTCAGCAGAAATTTCTCCATGCATTTGTATGAAGGCGAGGAATCCCTAAAATCACATTTTTCCTAAATTGTATTCTTGTAAGAAAATCATAGCATGCAGATTTCTTTTAAGTTCACTAAATATCCTTTACTCCACCTCCTAAGATATGGCATTATAAAACAGCAGCTGAATCAATGGGCATTCAGATCTTTTGCTGTCAGAAATCTCAGAATTATAAGAAGGAGGCTGATGGAGGAGGGGAGGGTGATTATGACAAAAACACATTGTATGTACGGAAATGTCAGAATGGAACTTCCCATTTTGTACAATTATAATGCACTAATAAAGTTATTTTAAAAAGAAAATATCACAGCCAATGTGAAATCATCAGACGGATTCAGGTTTTCAAAAATTGTTTAAATGAGGGTTAGTTGGTTATCTTTCCAATCCAAGTGAAATTTTGTCTCTGCTAGCTATATAAAATAATTTCTAAAACTCAGTGACGAAAGAACTACTGATCCATTCTTTCAATCATTATAAAATGCAATTCAAGAAACAATTTAGACAGACTCCACTCCCAAATCACTCAAGCGGATTCAAAACTTTGGCAAAGTAGCAGGGTATAAAATTAACCCTCAAAAATCAGTGGCTTTTCTGTATGCCAACAATGAGAAAAGTGTGGCTGAAATCAGGAAAGCAACTCCATACGTAATAGCCCCACAAAAAATAAAATACCTAGGAATTAACTTAACCAAAGAAGTGAAGGACCTCTATGATGAAAACTTTAAAAACCTGAAAAAGAAAATCAAAACAGAACTTAGAAAGTGGCAAAAACTCCCATGCTCCTGGATTGGAAAGATCAACATCATGAAAATGGCAATACATCCCAAGGCTATCTACAAATTCAATGCAATACCTATCAATATTTCAACCTCATTCTTCAAGGAAATAGAAGAGAAAATCCAAAAACTCATATGGGACAATAAAAGACCCTGAATAGCAAAAACGATGCTCAACAGAAAGAGCACTGCTGGAGGAATATCAATACCAAATTTCAAACTCTACTACAAAGCCATAGTAATTAAAACAGCTTGGTACTGGTACAAGAACAGACCTCAGGACCAATGGAATAGAATTGAAAACTCAGAAATGAACCTACAGACCTATAGCCATCTGTTCTTCACTAAGGGAGCTAAAAAAATAGAATGGAAGAAAGACAGCCCTTGCAGTAAATGGTGCTGGCAAAGTTGGTTAACTACTTGTAGAAAACTAAAGCTAGATCCTTATATATCACCCTGCACCAGAATCAACTCCAAATGGATCAAAGACCTCAGAGTCAAAGCAGACACTGAAAACATTACAGGATAGAATAGGAGAAACCATAGCTCTCCTTGGTACAGGCCGAAAATTTCTTAATAGAGACAAATCAAAGAAAGGTTGGACAAATGGGATTGCATGAAATTGCAGAGCTTCTGCATGCAAGCAAGATCAATGGAAAGCCCACCGATTGGGAGAAGATCTTCACTAGCCATAAAACAGACAAGGATCTCATATCTAAAATATACCTTGAACTCAAAAAATTAAATCCCTCAACAACAACTCTTCAAAGAAACAACTGCCCAATAAACAAGTGGGCTAAAGACTTAAAGAGAAACTTCTCTGAAGAGGAAAGAAAGATGGCCAAAAGACACATCAAGAAATGCTCAACCTCTCTAGCCATAAAAGAAATGCAAATCAAAACAACATTGGGATATCACCTCACCCCAGTTAGATAGCTATAATCAAGAACTCTAAAAACAGCAGATGCTGGAGGAGATGTGGACAGAAGGGAACCTTACTGTTGGTGGAATTGTAAACTTGTTCAACCACTTTGGAAAGCAGTATGGAGGTTCCTCAAAAGACTCCACATAGAGCTCCCCTGTGACCCAGCAATCCCACTTTTGGGCAGTTACCCAAATGATCACAAACAAGACCACACTAATGGTCCCAGCACAACTATGTTTATTGCAGCATTATTTACCATAGCTAAGATATGGAACCAACCCAGATGCCCCTCAGTAGATGAGTGGATCAAGAAAATGTGGTATATATACACAATGGAATTCTATGCCTCCATCAGAAAGAATGACATTGCCCCATTTGTTAGGAAATGGAAAGGCTTGGAAAAAATTATATTAAGTGAAGTAAGCCAGGCCCAAAGAAACATAGGTCCCATGGTTTCCCTTATTTGTAATAGCTAGTATATGTCTGAGTCAAGCAGAAAATGTCAGATAAGGTGATGTTAGGGAAATGAACCCCAAGATATGTATTCGAATGTTTTTTCTTTTATGCAATTATTTCTAACACATTTATAAGATGATTTCTATGTTGCTTTGTATGTCCCTCCCCCATGGTATAACCCCTACTTTCACTGTATTTGATGTTGGTATAATTTGTGGAGGTGAAGGGAAAAAACAAATTGTTTAAATAGGGATACAGGTGGACCCATTGAAACAATGAGATGTACAAGTCATTATGTCGAAAACACTTTATAACTTTAGTGGAGGGGGAAGGATTGGGTAAAGGTGGGGTGAGGGGGAGGATGGGAAGGGATGGGAATTGCCTATGTAATTGGAACCCCTCTGTACAGTATTTTCACAATAAAAAAAAACCAAAAATAGAAATAATTTAGGAAGACTGAACTCTTCTACTAAAGAGAGAGATAGTCATTAAACAAATTTAGGGCAACAAGAGCTTCATATTGTTGAAACAAATTAATCTTCAGCAAATATTTTCACTTTTTAGTCATTGCTGTGGGTCTATCAAGCCTTACATAATGCAGCATAATTTTAGTCTAACCAAATATTTGGATAATCTGGGAATTTGATTGAATAAAATAGCTTCTCTTCCAAGAAATGGTTAGTGTATTCATTTTCAGAGTAATTCAACAAATTCATTTCCATAATTACTTTGATTGAACTAATGACAACTCCCTGTAGATAGTTCTTGATAGGAGAGAACATTATTTCTGCTTAATTCTCAGGGTTTAGAAAGATTTATCTAGAGATTTTAGATTTATATTACTTAATCCATTCCATGAATCATTAATTTAGCCTATAAAATTTACAGTGTATTGGTTGGGGTAGACATAGCAATTTAAATCCTTTATAGACTTTCAAGGAGGACATTTTTTTAAAAGGTCATTACCTTTGGTTAAAATAATAACATCGTTTATCAAGTGTTCCATATAAGGAAGAAAGATAATATGAATTGCATTATGGTTATTACTATATGAATGTTAAAAATACAGACAATAGAACATAGGCATCCGGCTAAAGAACAAAATTATTCATAAGGTACTGATAATTACTACTTAGCATAAGCAGAATTTTTGTTGTTTTGTTTTTGTTACTATTTGATGGCTTCATGTACAGGATTCCCATTTTAAATGAATTTTTCTTTTTCCACTCAGGTTCAGAACCCTACTCAACGTTACACCCTATTTCATGATGTGATACATAATAGAGGCAAACATTTACATACATTAGATCATCTACAAAAATACAACTTTCATTTTTATAAGGCAGAGTCTGGTGTTTAGCTATTATAGAAAACAGATGGCAGTAGCTACATTTCGACAAGTATATTCAACAGTGTCTACCCTTGATATTTCTTACCAGTGCTTAAAATATCAGGTTTGGCATAGACAATATCTATGAAAATCATGAAATGTACTTATATTTTACTATGTACCAGAGCCATGTGAAACTGCTGACTTTTTAAGCTATAAATGTTTAATGTGGTCAATTTTATATGGTTTAACATGAAACGTCTCTGGGAATCTAAAATTTGCTTTCACAGGTGTTATCAAGTACAGAAAGTCATGACTTTAGCCTTTAAATGAGCAACCAGCTTTAACCATGTCAAGCCTTTCAGTGTCATTTATAGTTTCTATGGTTGATAAATGACGTTGGGATTTATTTTCCCTATTGAAACCACTGCCTAGAAACAGTGCATGTAGTCTCAGTTCTGCTCCAGATTGTATTCATGGCCTGGGAAGATGATCAGGGATTATATTCACCACAAATCCTTCTTACAAGAAAGTTAGCATAAAATACCATAGCAGAT